>NC_090929.1:385244730-385911118 GCF_040938575.1 Ambystoma mexicanum | reverse complement strand
GGGTGTGGCCTGCTGGGTCAGTAGTGTGTCAGGCACACTGGCAGCAGGTTTTGCTGGCTGTGTCCCAGCTCGCACAGGCAAGATGGCAGTGGCCTGCTTGCCTCCAGCGGAGGTGGTGGTGGTAGCCCTCTTCTTAGGGTGTGAGGTGGATGCCCTTGCAGTGGTCTCCTGGGTTGCTTCTTCCTCATCGGTGCCTGGGGGGTAGAAGAGATGCAGGACATCAGTGATGGTGTGACATGGCAGAGGCATACGATGGTGCTGTTCATTATTCATTTGATCATGCATTCATGTTTTACAGGTGTGTCACGCAGGGTATTCAGAGGGGGCATGTTAGCATTCACTGCATGGCAGGTGGCATGCCGTTGATATGGGGTTTGTGTGTTGGGTTACATGGGCACGGTCCTGGTATGTTGCTCTTGTGTAGGTTATGGGATTGGCACTCAGCATGCATTTCTGTGTGGCAGGGTTTGGGCCGCAATCTTGACTTGGATATGTTGATGTGGGTGTGGGGACATGCATTGCCTTGCCTAGTCTCACATCCACATCACTAGTGCTAAGTCATGTTTTCCCCTACGGGGATGTGCAGGGTCACTCACCTTTTTCTGTGGATGATGCCGCACCCATCTCCATCTCTCTGAATCCCTCTATTGACTCAGGATCAATAAAAGTGCTGGCAGTCTCCTCCCAGGGCATCAGCTTAGCAGGTGAATGTGGACCCCCACCTGTCTCCATGGCCACCCTCCTGTTGCTCGATAGGATGTTTCGCACCCTCAAATGGAGGTCGTCCCACCTCTTGCGGCAGTCACGCACGGTGCGTGGGGTGGTCCCCACGGCCGACTCCTTCCAGGCAACCTCCTGCCAGATTCCCTTTCTCCTCATCTGTGCTTCTCGCTTTATATTATTGCTTTCATTATGGCTGCATGTGCATCCAGAGTGTCAGCAAGCATATTGAGCTCAGCGTCTGAAAAACGTTTCTTCCGCTGCCGGGTGGTCATCTTCCGGGTGGCCTTGGATATCCTCAGGATTTTCCAACACAGCACGACACGAAAAGACCGGTGGTTAGGGAGGATGGCAATGGATTGTGTTTTTAAAGATGGCTGCCAGCCTATTTCCCGTTCCTGCGGGATGACGTAATTTCCTGGTCCGGTTTTGCAAACCTGGTATTAGCATGGTGGTATTACCGGGCCGGTATTTAGGGGTTGCTCTGAGCCGGTGCCGGTATCGGCGGGTCCCGTGATGCCGCTATCAGGGGGTTGGAGGGCCTTTAGCGGCATGCCGGTATTACCATTACCGGCATGGGGGTTCGCTTGTGCTCGCGCACTCGTAATCACCCGCTATTATCGGGTTCATACGAGCACAGATGCGCTCTTACCGGCATGTCGTAATGAACCCGTTTTTACCGGGCTACTCGTAATGAGGTCCAATTTTTATATTTAGTGGACAACGTTGTCAAGTAAATGACATGGTCTATCTCCGTAATATCATATCGTTTCATTAACAGGGCCCGTTCCCTACGCAGTTTTTATTTTTTAGGAGGATTGTTAGGTAGGTCAAAGGGAGCACGTCTCATCCTCTCTCTCTGAGCCCCTACTCAACAGGATTTTAAGTGGTGAAATAGCTGGTACAGAGTTTTACTCAAATACCAGCCATGGCGAGAGATCATCTTCATAATTAATTTAGGATTGTCATTGAGAAGAGGATTCAACTTCTCAATACTTTCATTAGTCCATTGAATACGATTGCCCCAAGTATTGACCGTTACCCTAGGGCATAGCCTCATACCAGGCAGACTTTTCCCCCACTCCACGGTACATACACATGTTAATAGCAAGTGATCACTGATATTAGACTGTACAAGGGTAATGGGGCCGAAATTCTGCTACAGTTCCTAGCGTATGAAAACATAGTCGACACAAGACGAGGATCTGCAATTAGTCCAGGTGTTAGTATTTGCATCCTTAGTACCTGTTACAATGCTAAGAGTTTTCCACAAAGGAAGAAACTCATGTATTTCTTTCACAAGATGTATTTGGGTCTACATATAATGTTGGGCACCTCAGAAAGAGCCAGAATATTAAAAAAGTCTTTTTACTTCAAAAGGGTTTTCCAAAACTCCCTCTGGATCTTTACCTGGTGTCACTCACGTCTCTTGCACAGAGTCACTCAGTTGAGTGATATCTTGGTGGATAAGTGGCCTTCCCCAGTTGACCACCAAGTGGATAGCGATACCAAGCTGTCCCAGATATTCTTGTTGCAGCTCTAGGTTATACCTGTGTAGGTTTCAAAGTGTCTCCCAAAACCTATACATTCCCAACCTTGCCTCCCTTCTTTTCAAGCTGATACTTGACTTGTGCCTAAGCGTCTAGCACTAAATCGTGTCCCTAACTATTGCGATGGCTGTCATCTAACCTCTTTGACGTTCTGCCATGTTTGTCCTTCTTCTCCCTTCTTCCAGACAATAGATTTGTGTCGTCTCTCTAAATGCCTATTTCTTCTTGTCTCTGCCTACCTCTCTTGCCTCTTTCCAACTTCTCTGTCTTCCTCTGTTCTGGAGGTTCTTCACTTCCTCCCTTCTTCACCTTCTCTGACCTCTTCTGACTCTTTGACTCCTTCACCCTTTGTTGTTGTCTTTCATCCTCCTCCAATTCCTCCTGCACCCCAGGTCCTCCGACTTCTCCTGCCCATCCAACTCCTCCTACCCCTCCACCTCCTCCTGCACCTCAAATGCCTCTGCTCCTTCATCTGCTACTCCAACTCCCACACTACTCTTTTCCCTGCCTGGGTTTATATATCCGCTCCTTTCCTCTTGCTGGGCCAGACTGGTGGGAAAGACCACCAGCTGGGTGTGAGCATTTTACCTGATCAAGAATTGGTTGGCCAGCACATGCTTAAAACCCCCAGGTGTATCTACATTGACTTTAACATGTTTTTTCCCCAACAAGGACTAAGCCTGTAAAAGGGTCCTGGATTTGCCAAAATTGCGCAAGGACCATGGGACTCTCACTCTAAGCTCTGCAAGCAAAGCCGAAAGGACTGGCATCAGCTCCATGGTCTACTATTCTTTTTTGGCAGTGCCTGCTAGACTTGTGGGTGCTACTTTGGAGCTTTGTAGTGATGTTAACATGGAAAAAGCACAACAGGCCCAGGATTTCAGAGCCCTCAGAGTTCAACTCAATATTCTGAGTCTGCCTTTGCAAAGGGCCACTAGCCATCTGTGTTCTCCTGCCCCAGACCCCACTGTTGTGGGGAAGACCACAGCTACACTACATACCGCCCCTGGGTCCCACATCACGTAGCTGGTGGTGGGGCACAGTTCCCTGAGTCGCCTTGGCACACACCTTAATGGCCACGCAAAGGACATTATGACATACTTCCCTTTCTTCCTCCTAGCCCCACTGGTGTCTCTGCTAGGAAGCAGTTTAAAAAATCTACATTTCTTTGTAAACATCCACCTTTGTGGAATGCAGTAAAGAAAAAGGTTTGGAGGGTCAGAACCCAAAGCATCACCCATGCATTTCTTTTGCTGTTTTGGGCAAGTCAAACTTGTGGGGCATGGTCTGCCACTAGCACAAACTTCCTCCCACTTAGGTAGTATTTTAGAGCTCATCTCACTTTATGGTGACACATTCTTGTTCTAGCTTTTATAATTGAGTTCTCAAACCGGAATCCACAATTAATTCACACCCACAAGGAACAGCTGGAAGGAACCTATATGTTCCTCTTCATTAAGAAATTACAGTGAAATTCCATTTGAAGAATACTGTTGCCTAGCAATTGTCAAGAAACCCACATTTTTTTTTATTCTCAAATTAATTTTGAAATATAGTGATAAGTGATGAGAAATGATTAGCATGTGGGTTATTTAATATACAGGGTTGAAACATTTTTTTTCTATATTTAGTGATCAATCACAACAAGCTCAACACATCTGTCAAACTGTCAAACTGATCTTAAGGCAACATGTCACAGCACCAGAGATGGCCTGAGGAACCTACTTTAAGGAGTGAAACATGTGTTGGTCTACAGTTGAATACATTTGGAACTATTTGGAACTATTGATTGATTATTATTATTATTTCTATTTCTTCTTCTTCTTATTATTATTATTATTATTATTATTATTTCTTAAGCACAAATATTAAAAATAGTCAATTGGTTAGACTATCTGTTTAGAGTCATTAGCCTTAATTGATTGAGTAACTATAATTAAAAGAGGTCCAGGCACAAAATGTCATAAATATGCCTTTTCTACAATAGGATTCTCATTGCTGTGGTTGAAAAAGATAGTCTGTTCTATCCCATTACAGACCTGGGAAAGGATTGCCCCCAAGCCTACATGTGAAGTGTCAGTTTGTTGAATAAACATGTTGTTATAATCTGGCATTAGGTGGAGTGGGTGGCAAAGAGCTCAAGATATCCTCCCATTAGCTTCTTCTGCTTCATCAGTCCACTCAAGTTGATTCAGCTAGTTTCCTTTAATCAAACAAAGGATCTCCCACGGAAGAGACATTTGGGAATGATCTTCTATTAAAGCCAACTAATTTCAGGACGGCTTCCAGATCTTTCTTAGTCTTTGGTATAGGAGATGTGTTGCACCTCTTCTACCTCATTCTCTTTTCCCAAACCTAAAGCCTAGATACCTCATGATGGACTTGGCCAGACTGCACTTGCTGGCTTGGCTTGCAGGTCTGACTGCCACAAACCTTCTCTATCTTCGTAAAGATGCAAAGAGGATGCATATGAGCATTCCTGGACTTAACATCATGCATGGTCATTTGATGCCAGTTGGGTTGAGGATTGAGTCCATGGCGTGTTGTAAAGTTGCTGGAGCCCCATGAAGTCCAAAGGGTAGTGTGGTAAAGATGTACAGTCCCAGGGGTGTAGAGAAGCTATCTTCTCCTAATCTTCTGGCACCAAGGGATCTGCCAGTAACCTTTTGTAAGATCCAATGTTGATCTGTGCTAATTTGGTTTGACAAACACAATCATTTTGTCAATATAAGAATTCAAATATTTTTCTGATGTTCATTTAGACCCCCAACTCCTCTCTGGTTTTCCTACAAGATCGATTGGTTTCCTTTTATTCAATTTGTCCACAAATATATGCATAGAGAGGCCGCCCTGACTACCCCTTATATTTATAATCACGATTACCCACCCCTGCACATATATTTGCAGCAAAATTCAGCCCAAAAAATTATACTAATTGGAATTTGACAAATTCTACTGCTACCGAGCCTCCCATTCCCACAGTTTCACTATGCCAAGGTCTACCATCTCCTGGACTTCTTCTGAACTGCTTACCTCCAGCCTTCCAGTAGTCAGTATGTCTGAAGCCTCACAGCCTTGCTTGGAGGTGTTCAATTTCATGTACAACGCCTTTAGCTATGCCATATTTGTTAATGAAGATATCCTGAAATCACTGTAGGAAGTACCATAGGTCTTTTCCTTGGGTGGATTTCAGATTTTTTGGTTTAATGTTTGTCTGATGATCAGGTACATCAGTGGAATAAAATACCCATCTGACTAGTTATGAGGACCATATAAACAGGTTCTTCCATGTCTTCAACCAGTTTAGGTGGTGCACTTAAGTGGTATTGTGGCGATGCTCCTGTTGGATTGGATATTTGCGGTCTCCCACAACTTCTATAATGTTGTAGGGTTCATGCCACTTAGCCAGAAATGTGTTGTCTGAAGTTGATAAGAGGACCATGACTTAATCTCCAAATTGAAACCTTCGTAATTGGGAATATCTGTCATAGAATGTATCTGCACCTCCTATGACTCCTGTATATGTTGCCGTGCCACAGACCAAACTAGTTGGATTTTTGCCTGGTGTCTTGAAAACATTGGGCTACACCCTGCACTGTATTTTCTGTACTCTGCCACTTCTCTCTGACAATATGCAATGTGTCCTGTGGATCTCATACACCAGCTCAAAATAGGAGAAACGTCATGATGCTTGCAATGTTTTCCATGTGGTGAAGAAAGCCAAAGGAACAGGTTCATCCTAATTCCAGGCATTTTCACCAGTGAGCTTATGCAGATGTTTATTGAAGTTTTTGTTATAACTTTTCAATAGATCATCCTTTTGGTGGTTATGAAAGTATGAACATTATCTTTGTGGAGGAGAGTGTTGTTTCTGATGAGGAAGGCATTGGGATATCTGCTTGCATAATCTATAATGACTAAGATGTACTTACTCCTGTTTTTGGAGGGGCAGAGGGGCCCTGTTGTATCCGCTCCTACTTTGGAAAAAGGGATATCATTAATAGGAAGTGCGTGGAGAATCCCTCTGCCTAGATCAATGTGAGAGGTCGTTTGACAGGTTGGACAGGCTTCACAATAATGTTTAATATGTCTGTAAATCCTCACCAAACAAATCAGCTTAAAACATTACCTTGTGCCTTAGCTATTCTCTGGTGTCTGGTGATGAAGTGGTATGGGAAAAGTCAAATAGCGCTTGTCAAAAGGGCACCAGGAACAACAACTGGAAACACCTTTGAGCATTTGCAGTAGTATTATGTTATTCCCTGCAAAGTGCTGCAAAGTATGGCCCTGTCTTCTGGAACTCGTAATCCTCGCAGCTGACGAAGCTGAAGGTGGACCATAGTAATCAATTATGTCTTTGGCCCACATCAAAATCAGGACTAAGTGGTTGTTGCTCACTGTTTCACTAGCATCTCCCTGGGACCCCTGCTCATTTGTCATTTGAGGGTAGTGATTTTCCTATCTTGTTTTCTTTGGGAGGAGTGGTTGGCCCTGAACCCCCTTTCCTCTCTCCATGCATAGCTGAGGTTTGGGGTTTGCTCCAAAAAACTATGGAGGTATTTCTCACAGATTACGTATGCAACTAGGTCAACATTTTGCACTACACAAGTCTGGTCACTGTGATTAAATAACATCTTGACCTCACCCCAATAATTGCAGTCCACCACATCAGCTCCCATGTAGATGTCACAGTTTGTGGATAACTGAAATTGTCAAAAAGATTCCCTCAGGAAATTGTAACCTGAACCCCTGCAGGCACTAATGGTTAACCTCTGGGAGTGATGTCCACATTTCCAATACTGAAAACATCAAAACCAGCAACCGAGGGGTTGTTTTGAAGGGCAGATGGTCCAGATGTTGTATCTTGACTACCTTGAACATTGTATTTGGGGCACAAGGCTGGTCTTTGTGGATTCCACTTCTGACACCATCTGTCACAAAGCCAGGCAACCTGCACAAAGGATGCAAATTATGGATTTGTTTATCAAGGTTTTTCAGGACTATGAACTTGGGCAGCTCTAAAAGAGTCAGAATGGCAAAAAGTCTTCCTAATTCAAAAGAGTTCTCCAAAGATTTCTCAGGGTCTCAGCCTTATTTCATCCACAGTCGCTTGTAAAGAATGATATCTGTCCTTTGAATGATGTCTTAGTGGAGACATAGTGGGTAATTACGACCCTAGAGGTAGCCATGCCGCTATTTGCGGCATGGCTACCCACATTCCGGGTACCGGGTCCAGGTTCCTGGAATGGGGAAATACCGGGCCATTCCGACCTTGGAGGGCCCGGTATTTCCTCATTCCAGGAACCCAGACCCTGTGCATCCCCATTCCCATTCTAGCCCCCATGGGGCTCAATGGGAATGGGGAGCATGCTAACAATGGGCCTGTTAATGACGGGCACGTTGTTAGCATGCTGGTCTGCTCGCGGGACCCGCTAAGGTAAACCAGGCGTCCTTAGCAGGTCCCGTGAGGAGACTTCGTAGTGAGGCGGTAGGGGGTTAATGGGGCCGGCAGCTCTACCGGCTCCGTTAACCCCCTACTGCCAGGGTCGTAATGACCCCCATAACCTTTCCCAGGTGATCACTCATCCAATAGCATCAGCAAGATAACGTAGGTACTCTTGTTCTAGCTATAGTTTCTTTTTGAGCAGGACCTGCAGCATCTCTCAGAGCTGAGGAAAGCCTGAAGGGAGTGTACGTGCCTGATTGGGTTCTGGTTGACCTCTCTGTTTGAGAATCCTGAGACTATAGCTGCTCAACCCTGTCTTCCAACGCTGGCTCGTGCCTTCAAATCGTTTACCCTCTTTTGACTCTTGAACATCTTCCCCTCTCTAATTGTCTGTAATCATCCTGCTCCTGCAACTCCTCCTGCACCTCCAGCTCCTCCTGCACCCCAACTCCTCCTGCACCTCCGGCTCCTCCTGCACCCCAACTCCTCCTGCACCGTCAACTCCTGCTGCATCCCAACTTTTCCTTTACCTCTAACTCCCCCCGCACCTACAACTTCTCCTGCATCTCCAATTCTTCATGCACCTCAAAGGCCTGCCCTCCTCCATTCCCTACCCCGGCTCCCGCACTACTCTTTTACCTGCATGGGATTTTATCACTGGTAGTCCCTGTTCACGTATTGGTTGGGCTGCAAGAACCTTGCGCCTCTGGGTACATCTAATTTGATTTATTTGCCAAGGTGGACTAACCTTCGAAAAGCGCATCCACTATCTTGGATTTGGGAACATCGTTCATGCCTTCCGGGGTGCACGTGCCAAATTCTGTGAGCAGAGCTGACGGGACCAATGTCTGCTCCATCGTCCCTCTATGTGGAAATTATATGCTTTCTTAAAGAATAAATGAGGTTGTGCAATTATGTATATTAGAAACATGTAATTGTTCTTCTTGTACAATCGGACAAGTCTGTTTACAGAAACACTGTGCATCAAAACAAAAACGCGTGGTAAGGTTATGATGGGTATATGTGCAGTCAGAAAAGATTATTCCACAACATGGCTGCTTTCATGTGGAATGCTTTTCCGAATCCGTTAGCTTTCTTAAAGCTGGCTATTACGATTTGACCTTGTAAAGAGGAATATATATATAATGTAGAGATATTCATCAGGGAAACACATAACGATTGACAGATATGATCAGAATGTTGGACAAATATGGCCGGCTCTACAGAGGACTAACAGAAATAGTCATAATCGGAATTTTCTTCCATTGACTAGCCCTTTCTTTATGTTCACAACCCACACTAAAGTGTCATTCCTGAGTACGGTACATTACTGTGCATCAAATAAACAGGGATCATTGAAATAAAATAGCAAAACAGATCAAGTCGGGAACTACTCTATAACAGTGAATATAATTACAAATGGGCTGGGCTGAAAATAACAAAGGTCATATAGGTTTGAGAATATGAACATGCGGGAAACCGGCAACACAAGGCAATTTGTAGTGTAGCAATATGGAAGAATATACAAATTGTACTTCAAATATTAGTAAACAATAGTACATTTGTATGCTAGCACCCAGGAAAATTGTGCTAGCCAATCAGGAGGTACGGAACGCAGGCTTTATCTACAGGAATAAACCATCTTTCATTCTGACTCTTGTGCCATTTACCCAAGTGTCTTGTCTGTCGCCCACCATCTTGCACACTGTGATCCCCCCTCTGCACCCTCTGGTACCCCTCTTACTCCCATCATCCTCCTCCCTCCCTCCCTGCCTCACTCACTCACCGGTCCTCTGATGTCATTCTCAGCTTCCGGGCGGTATCCGTAGGGGGTCGAAATAGAAAAGTCTTCCATCCTTTTCTTTTATTTTTGTCACCGGCCATCTTTGCAGGTATTTTGTTTTGTGTCTCAGTTCGTATCATTGCATTTCTGACTGCACCTGTTTGGAGCAGCGAGATGTAAGTTATCACACTGGAATACTGTCAAATGATTTTGTTTCAGTTTACAATATTTTTGGCAGTGCTAAAAATTGAGTACATCTTTTCTAAGCAGTTTGTGGCATTCCAAGATCTCAAATATTAAATTTCACTTTGAAGGCTGCAGTAACTTCTTTGTGGGATTTCATGAGGGTTGCAGGAAGATAGTTTACAACGCGTTTAATTTTGTCCCGGGAGGATAGCTCAGCGGCAACGTGCTTGCCTTGGAAACAAAACAACACAAAGCAACACAGATTTGATCCCCAGGTCCGTGCCTAGAAACCTTTGGGTTTAAGCGTGTTATAAATATGCAACTATGAGACATATTCCGGTAATAGCGCCTCGATGCCCCCAGGCTGTGTGAGCGCTTTAAAAAAAACTTTTATATTTTGGGAAAAGAATGAATTTGGAGGAGTTATGCAACATTTTTGGAGAGCTCTATTTTTATGTTAACCTCACTACTTTTAATGGCTGGTGGCAGTGGTTTACTTTTTCCTACCGACTGCTGAACCCTCAGCTGCATTACAGTAGCCATGGGTGACCATTTTTGTCAAAATGGCGCCTGTCTTCTTTTTTTGCCATTTTCAGTTTTTGAGGTCTTTCTTGGGTTTTTCTCTGTGTGCTGGGATAAGTTTCAGCCCTTTGTTTATCTTGCCTTTGGCGATTTCAGCCATGACGTCCGCCCCTGGCTCCAGTGTGTCTGGAAGGACAGGATGTGAGTGAGGGTCCAGAAACTCCCCTGTCCTTTGTCTCTAGGAATGCCTGAATGCAACTACCCTGCTCTGTGATTGACAGCCTAGGCTGTGCATGAATGGAAGAAACCTGCTTAAAAGGCAAGGATTTTGGGATTACAGGCAGAGTCGACCACTGGGAGAAACACCCAATGAAGAAACTGTGAACAAAGCTTGCTGCAACCTCCTGGACCTTTGAATGCCCACTGAAGGCCTTCTGCTATGCTGAACTCCTTTTTCACATCAACAGAAAAGCTCCAGACGGAACAACTTCTCCCCTTGTGTTAGTGGGACCATCTAACTCCGAGATGAACTCCGCTGGACCACCATCCATGACTTACTGTGCCTCTCAGATGCTTCAGAAGCCCAACTCCAGGGGTTCAGTGTCCGTAGTCATGTGCAACGTCTGCCGCAGAACGAATCCAGCTAGAAGCTACAGGAGACTCCTAAGGACCCTTCAGAAGTAGGATCTCCAGATCCAGAGTCCCCTCACCAGAGTGCACGGCCGAGGGAGCAAAGAGAGTCCAACTGGTGTCCAAGATCTGCAACGGTGCTGTATGCTAAGTGCTGAAACCGCAAAATGCTGCTGAACCCGAAAAGAGCTTGTAGCTGCCGACGGCCTTCCATGTACTGCCACAGGAGCCATCCAGGCGTCCTGCCTCTTGTCCCCATGACTGATGCTCAGGAAAAACGGTCTGCACCACTGTAGCAGGACAGAATCATCTGGACCACTCTTCTTCAAACCAGAGGTACTGTTTAGGCTTGGGGTACTTACCTTATTGCCTTTTAGACACGCTCTCCTCAGTTGGGAATTGCATTGTCTTACCTTTTAGAGTTGATTCCAACTCTCTTCTAACAGCCTTAACAGCTTGTGACCCTACAAGTGATTTTCTAAAGACTCTCTAACTTTGTGCAAGACTTTGATCTAAGAAGTGCATCAGATCCATAGACTGTGTCCCAAATGACTTTGGCTGCCCTGGCTTCCTGAAGACTCTTTTAGTCTATTGACTTTGATACTGCTTGTCCCTCATAGGCGTTAGCTTCTTGTATACTGTTACTGCTTGTAAAGGCTTATCTAGATTTCATTGGAAGATTTAGTTGTCCTCGCATATGCTGAGAAACTGTCTAACCTTTTTCCTTCCCTAACCTTTCCTTTCTGCAGAAACCTCAGAATCTGCAAAGTATACTAGTGAGATATATAAATGTCCTTACTCTTCTTGTGATTGGAGGCACCTCATGGTGTAGGAATTGTGTAAGAAGCATATCCAAAGATTATCCACTAACTTGTTTTGATTCTGGAAAATCATTTTAGAGTAAATTGCCTTTTTAAAGAACACTTATTTAAAAATTGATGTTTATTAAACAAATAGCTATTTATAACTTGGGCCTCATTACACGGATGGCGGAGAACCATGGCGCTATTAGCGCCACGGTTCATGCCGGTAAAATACCGGCACTGCCTTGGCGGAAAGGGGAATTACCGCCCCATTCCAAGGTTGGCGGGGCAGTAATTCCCCCTTCCACCATTGCCCTTCCCCATTCCCATTTTTGCCCCATAGGGCTCAATGGGGAAGGCGCTAATTACGGTACCGCAAATTGCGGTACCGTAATTAGCTCCCTGGGTCCCTTTGCGGGTTGGTTTTTAACGCCTGCAAAAAGCAGGCGTTTAATCCCCCAACCCGCAAAGGTACTTTGTAGTAAAGCGGTAAGGATTTACCGGTACCGGTATTTCACCGGTACCGGTAAATCCTTACCGCCATCCGTGTAATGAGGCCCTTTGAGTGTGTTACTTGGCTACTTGTATTTACAGATTTCCTTTGTACAGCTCCACAGCTCAAATGTACTCCTCTTGAGATAGGTCTGGCTGCTCATTCACACTGCCAACTTGTGTAGTACAGACCTATACCAAAAGGTGGGTTACCCAATACCAAGGAGATACGTATGGCTTAGTCTCAAACAGTGTGACTGCACCAATTCTTACCCAACAATTTCCAGCACTGGTGAAGAAACAAAATTATTCATAAGTGAACTACAAAACAGTTCCACCTGACTGCAGTAATTCTGCTGGCGAATTGTCCAAACGCCCCAGTCCCCTCAATTCCCCGTAGATCCCAGGAATACACTCCCCTCCCAGTTGTTGGTGGCTATTGAAGTTTATTTTACACATTTCACTCAAGGAACCCGTCAAAGGTGTATGGAATTTTTACTCAGGAACGCTCCCCTTCACGGTTTTTTTTCACTTGACTTTCTCAATATGCAGATACGCCCTCTGTCATGTTGTCCGTGTGTAATGACAGCGTTCATACTTCAAATTCCAACTGTCAAAAGTTAAGAAGGTGATACATATATACAATTCAGAACATGCAGGACTGGGTAGGTAGTGTCAATTAAATAAACAATGTCACGCAATGCACCTGCTTTGAAAAGAAGCCTTCGCATCGTCAGGTACGGTGCAGGGAAAACACATAGTGAATGGCGGGCTTGTAACTAAGCTTATGACATCAAAAACAAACATGGATTCGGCATGTGTCCTGTTATGTTGGAGGTTCGTTTCATGAGGTATCTGCGAGCCAGGATTAACTTGTAGCCCCTCGCACTGATGCTCACGCAAGTCTCAGCGTGTTTGAAGTGTGGAGGCGATGGGTCGGGGAGTTTCCCATCATTTTATGTAATAGTGCACCCATATGTTCTCATGAAAATTACGCGAAGTCCCGGCTGACACAAAGCAGGGGCTCCAGGGGCCAGGCAGAAGCTTCAGCCACACCGTCTAGTTGGACTTGCTGTCCAGCTCGAGTAGCCCCCAATCTCTTCACAGAAGGTAAAGGGCATAATTACAGAGCATACGTTCGACTGCATAAGAGTGCATAGAGATGGATCATCCAGGTGGGCCCTTAAGGGGCAGGACAACTGCCTTCTGGCTTCCTAGCAGGGCCCTACATGTTCGCCTACATGCGTGCCCCTGCCCCCACAGATTGGCGCAAGATAGGCACTCAGGTTTGGAGCTTTAAGTTGAGAGGGCTGACATGACATTTTGCTGCTGGGCATTATGGTTAAAGCAAACATGAGAAGCATTTGTATGTGGCTAGACTAGCATTTTTTACTGCAAAACCAACAGAAGGATGTTCTTATATGGTAATGCTGGCATGCATTGGTGCAGCCAGCATGACAATGTTGTTTTTATACTGGCCAATGTTGTGGGCAAAGCAAAGTCATCTTGAAAATGCTCTTTGCGCTTTTGGTGAGCTACATCTATTGGATTTCTCCATGTGTTACCCTACAAAACGAAATGTAAACTCTCTGGCTTTTGACCCCATTTTTCACAGAAAGCGTTCTGCAAACTGCACCATTTTAACTCATTATTTTTACAATTTTCTCAGGGAGAGCACCCTCCCTCCCCGAATCCCACTTATTTGGTTCGGCTCCCTTGCTTACGCTCCTTCGATTACACATTTACATGGGAAAAATGTGCACCCCTCCAATTAAACAATCATCGGCAATGCCAACAGTTTGGGCTTTTGTGTAGGCATGTGAAAGGCACTGCTGTAGTGGTATTAACTGGCTATTGATGGTACGAGATGCAAAATCGTCAGAGTACCTGGACTTTTAATAGCAGTGCATGGCAAATGCCTTATTCTTATACACAAGGCAAAACTATTGGCTTTGCCAATGCTTGTTCTTAGCAGGACTTCAGTGAAGGACACGCATAGTGCTTATAAATCGAGTGGCTGAAGGCAAACCTGGATAAGACATTTTTATCACACTAGTAGTGTGTTTAGAACTCCAATTAATTAAAACACTGGCATGTCTTTGAGTGCAACGTTTGATGGTAAGGCTCAAATAAAGCAATCTGACCACGTTCCCATGAGGAGGTGTTTTGGGCGCGAGGGGCAGAAACTGGGTGGGAATGACCACTGCGATTAGCAGGGCCATGGTTAGTCAATGGGTTGGCAAATAACTAAACAACACCTGCAAGCTTTGGGTCCCTCCTCATGTGCCATTTCTCCCTTTCTTTACTCTAATGCAATAGTTTTGTCTTATAGGTGTGCCAAAGCGCTGCCTAATACCCAAACGAAAATGTCACCAGCCACCATTGCTTCAAACACTTCTGAGAAGCTAAAATAGAGCAGCAGTCAGGAGCAAAACCAAAAGACTCAGAGGGCGGCCAAAAACACTGATGATTTTTTGCAGTTAGGATGAATTCAGTAGTGAGGCTATTTTTCATTGTAGTGCCCTTTTACAAACTAAATGGACCATAAATGGCCAGGCATTGTTAGAGTGGGATGTGCACACACAGAGCATCGCAGCAGTATGAAGAATGAAGCGCCCCAGAATGGTGCATCCTGTTTTCTGGCCTGTAATGTATAAACAAAAGGAATCCCAGGAGCTCATTCAGATCTTTCAGTTTTGCAACCCACACATATGCCACCATGGCATAAAACGAGCCATTCTCCATATCACAGTAATTATGAAATAATCATTCTACGACACGTCATCGTTATGGTATAATTTAAAACCATTTATTCATGAGCATTAATATTAATCAAAAATACTTTTCTGGTCATTTTATGTGAAGTGTAAATTGCGTGCATAGGGCCGCTCACATTAACATGTACATGCTGTTGGGGGCCCTGCATGCAATTTGAAACATTTGCAAAACGGAGCAAAAACGGGTGAAATAGCTTTTACTTTTCGGTTTTATGGAACTTTTTGTAAGAAATGTAAATGTGTCTGCAAAGGATGCTTTGCAGACAGCATTTCCTCTGGATTGCTATGGAAGCAGGTGTTAGACAGAGGAGGATGCCATAGGAATCCATTCGTTTTGCACCTGCATGAAATTCTCATGCTGGCTGAAAATGCACTGTTCTTAGAAGATGGAGCAGGGAGGCATTGCAGAAAGGTTTATTCCGCTTCCTGCCCCTTCTGCACATTCAAATGCTTGAAGATTACCCAGAGCAGTAAACCAAGGTATACACACATTACCCTTTGCTTTTAGGTCTAGGAGCACCCTTCTACAAAATGACCTCATTCTCTTTTTTAAAAAGCAACAAGAGGTGTAAAGTATATCCTTTTTTTAAATAGAAGGCGCACAGTGTGCATTTGAAATATTGTATCCACTATACACGGAACCTGCAGCACTATACAGGGAAATGGCAGCGGTACGCTGTATAAATCAACTTAACAAACATAATAAACTAATCATCAAAATTATTCAGAACTAAAAACATGTTTCATCAAGCGTATTAAAACAGTGGTTACGCCTTTGGCCATTCGAGCTTGTGATTGTAATTGAGTCATTATTGAAGAACTTCCCACCTCATTTAGTGAGTTTATTGAACTAACTCGGAGAAGTACATCGTTGGTTAGGTAATTAGTTAGTGTATGTGCACAAGTATTCGGCTTCATTCGAAAAGTAAACATAGTAAATAGACCCAGGCCTTTGATTATAGTGTTAGAATGCTGCTAAGCTAGGGTTATCAATGGGCAGAAGACCCGAGAGGAGGAACAACGTTCGGCAGAGCTTTGTGGACAGTGGGCATGCCAGCGATTGTGCAGAGAAGAGCAGAAGCGGGCTAGCTCCCTGCGCTTGCATCCTTATGCCTCCCTGCAGTTTAGTCTCACTTTCATGTACTGCTCCGTCCTGCAGGGACCAGTATGACACGCTAGGGAGTTCTCTAAGAGCATTTAAACTGAATACGGCATTTTAAATAGTTTCCTTGCTGTATTTCCTGCCTCTTGTGCGTTCATGCTCATTTGTTTGAAGAGTTTCCTGGTTAACAAGCACATATCTGCAGTTAAGTTAAAATGAGATTCCTTTCTGTTAGGCCCCTCTCGATATCTTTACAAATGACACAGCCAGTGGTATCACATCTGTGGCCCTAGTGGTGTGATTTTCTGATGGCGGAAACCCAGGTGTGTGGCAAACCTATGGAGTCTTGCTCTTGAAACAGGGGGCCCTTGTCAGTATTTATTGTGTTGGGGATACCCCATTCACTGAACAGCTCATCGATCACTCTCACAACGTGGTGAAATGCAGTGGACTATATGTGTTTTAGGAGTGTGAAGTGGGAGTACTTGTCCATTGCCACCAGGAGGTGCCCTCCTTCTTCCAGTGGGCCATAGAAATCCATGGCCACTCTTTGCCATGGTCCTTCCAGTAGGGGTACCATCTCGAGTGGACACAGGGGCTGTTCGCTGCTGTGTTTTGGCTATGTATGCAGTGCGTGAAGGTGTCTTCCACGATGGTATCCATGTATGAGAACCATACTTGATTTCTCAATATTGTTTTGTTTTTTGCGACCCCCCAGTGACCTTCATGGGCTATGATCACTAGTGCTTTCCTCAGGCTCTTGGGGGCTACTAGGCGGTTACCACGTAGCAGTGTCCCTTGGTTGGTTGTGGCAAGTTCATTCTGTATGTTCGCCATCCTGTACAGATCCTTTTTCTCCACCTCCCCATTCACAAACTGTTCTGTGTCGAGGTTGTTAGCATCAGTGAGGATTATCGCTGCTTAGATTGTGGGGTCAGCCCTGATTTTGTTGGCAAACATCTCTTTCGTGATGTCGGGGGGAGAGCGTCGAGCGATAGATATGATATGTAGTTTTCTGTCTCTTTCCTCATGGCATCCTCTATCTTGCCTTCTGGGTGTCTGGATAGGTAGTTCGCTGGGTTGCCATCACCCCCGAGTTTGTGGACAATCTGGTAATCATATTCCGGGAGTCTGATGCCTAATCTTTCAATGCGTGGGGGCATTTTAGTCTTGGGGTTCCCAAACAGGGACAGCAGCACCTGGTGGTCTGTGATGAGGGTAGATGTCCTGCCAATGATAAAATGATTGAACTCTTTGCATGCCCATACTGTCAGACTTTCCCTTTCCGTTTGGGAGTATGTTTGTTCAACAGGTGATATTGCCCTTCTGGCGTATGCCACTATTTCGCTCTTGCTGGGTTCATTCGGGTTCATCTGGGCAAGTATGGCTCCCAAGCGATGGGGCTGGCATTGATGGTGTGTTCTGTGTTCCATTTTGGGTTGAAGTTGGCGGTTGTTGGCGAGTTCTTCTTTGATGGTGCAAAATGCTTCTTGGCATTGCATGTCCCATTCGAACGGGGAGACTTTATTGAGGAGTCTCCAGTGGGGGGTCTGTGAGTGTGGCATAGTTCGGCAAGTAGTGGGCATAGTACCCTGCGATGCCTAGGAAGGATCGTAGCTCGGCAATTCAGGCAATGGCTCACCCTCCTTGCGCTTCTCTGGGGGTAGACCTCCATACCGCTATCTTTTGTGGGCTTCTCTCACTCACCTGTGCCAGCGGGCGGCTTCTCCTGTGGCTCGGTCACCCTCCTCGTGCTTCTCTGGTGGTGGGCCTCCTTACTGCTGTGGGATATTTCAACCCATGCCAATGCGCCCTACTACATCTCTTTGCCAATGGGGGGACGAAAACCGCCAACAATGGATGTGCGAAACCCTGTGCGTGCCAAATCTGCAAAACTGCGCATGGTTCATAAATCACAAAAAGGCTGCATCACCCTGCCACACACAGGCAAAGTTGATGTCAGAACAGAACTCCCTGCAGGATAATGCCAGGGGGTGCTGTTACCTGTCACATGAAGCAAGGCCACAGAAGTGGGCTAAAATCCAAAAATGCCTTTAAAATACAGTTTTCCCAATCAATTGCAACCTTCAAAGTGCTGTTTTGGCACTAAATTCATGCATTTTCCAAGCGAACTATTGACATTAAAGTGTGCTGAAACCACAGATCATCCAATAGTCAGAAGAAACTGGGCCTCATTGCCTGACAGCTGCATGAGGAAATTAGATGTCAAAAAACAGTTTAAATGTGTTTCTTTTTCCTGAAGAAATTCCAAAATTCACCTATTTAAAGCATGTTTGTGAAGGGCTTAATTCTTTTAAATGTCCAAATCTCTTATAAAGTGTGCTTATTTTTATATGTGTTAAAGAAAATAATGTATTGTGAATTTTAACCCAGTATTGGAGTTAAGTAACTGCTTAATTCTGATTGGACAGTGGTCAGCCTGGGAAGGTTTGACACTTCAGTTTAACATTCCCTTGCTACAGGAAGGCTACGGGATGCTGGAGGTTCTCACATATGGAGCACAATATACTTCATTAGACTTTCGTCTTTTGGCTTAACAAAGAACAAACGACAGGCTGAGCATTGACCTCTTCTGGGGAGGGGCAGGATGCTTCCCTCTACACCTCACCCTGATTAAAGGGATCTGACAGCTGTTGTTTGTTGAAAGGAGAGAAAAAAAACTCTGTTCAAAGGAACATTTCGGTGTTTAAATCTTTATTTGTGTTTAAGTTTGAAACTCTTTAACTGTGCAACCTGAAGGAGGATAAATCTACAAATTGGTAGATGTTGACCTAATTTTAGGCTTTTGCTTTGAAGACATTGATGAAGCCTGTACCACTTAAGGAACCAAATTAACAGAAAAACCCTCATTGTATCGGAACCATTAATGTTGCAAGTCCAAGATTGTATATATATGCTCCAGTGATAATCACCTAGAGATGTACTGAATTTGAAATTATTAGTCCACACTGTTATGATTAAAATTGATAAAATTCTATGGAATGAGAAAGACAGCTCACAAAGAGATGGGGATTGAATGTGAATATAGCCCATCAAATATGAAATGTATGTGTCCAATCTTTTTAGGGGACATCATTTTAAAAATGTACATTTGTACAAAAGTTAAGTTTTGGTCAAAATCAATGTGGGAGTTCTTAAATCCCATCATAAAGATGACAGCTCTGTTCTGACTGCCAACCAAAACAAGGCAAGTGCCTGTGCCACTCACAGCTGTGGTGGTGTGTTTTTAAATTTCTGCCCACACTATAAACTTTGTGATGTCACTTGGGAGGATAAATATAGGAACTTCACGACACATAGGACACACTGCTTCCAGAACACATCCAGATTTGGGCGCAGCGTCTTGTTTCTGACTTCTTCATCTTATCCAGAACTCTTGATCTTGCAGCTGACTCCAGATCTCTTTGCAAAATCCAGGCCTTAGCATTGCTGAACTCTTTTTAGCTAGGCCCAAATTCAACCATCCCAAAACTTAAGAGAATTTAAGTCTGATTCAGTCTGGGTTGCTACCATTAAGGCTTGCCCGCTGAAACTCACATTCTTCAAATCTGCTGTGTCCAGTGACCAGAAGGGCCTATCCAAATCCAGTCTGAGGTACAGTCCAAGATTGACCAGAACCGCCATGCTGATCCAATCCCTCCAGAGGTGCCCTGCTGCCGGTAGACAGGATCCGATGACCAGAACTCTGACGGTCCAATTTTAATTACAAAGGACTTTAAGTATTAATAGGAAGAACAGTGACCCATACTATATTTGCATTGTCTTATCCCAATCTCAAACCATCCCATCTTTAACTTCGGAACCCTAGTATTGTCAGAACCATTCCTGCACTGATTGTTCTCATTTGTTTTACAAAACCATAAGTCATTAGTGATTTTGAGTAACGAAAGTGAATCCCAGAAAGAAATAGAGTATCCACCACATGAAGGGTTACGCTGGCCACGTAACTGTGGAAATTCATGTGCGGCATCCTCTTTTTCATAGTCATTAATATAGTCTAATAAAACCAATCTGTCATTTTTAAAACCGAATTTCTGTTTCATTTTCGCACCTGTTCGCCTCTCACTAAAACCTCCATAACCTCTTCAATTTTAAAGATAGAAACAAAATTTCAACTCCCTCAGAAACCGCAATACAGAACAGTGTATCTGACCCATTTTTATCAAAAATAGCATAGTGAAATTTGCCGCGAATTTGCAGTTTTCAAAAGTTTACACATGTCTTTTTCCCATTCAAAGTGCTTCTTAACTCCCATTCTGATCTAAAGTGTGTTCTGTTGTTTATATTGTAGCTCATGTGTGTTAGAACCTGTTTAGTGTTGCTTTCCTAAGAATTTTTCTCCATTTAAGCATTTTTTCACCCTTTTGCATTGTTACACAAAGCCATTTTTCCCCTGTCATTTTAAAAGTGTCAATTTCCAAAAACAGTTTTCTCTCTTCTTTGGGGAGAGAAGATTGCATTCAAACTCTAGACAGTATCTTTCATTCCTGAATACCTGCTGATTACTTACATCTGTGTAGGATTGCTCATTTGTGCCTTAAATAACTTTGCAGGGGGAAATAATAACCTAAACGCTATCTGTTCGCAAACCAAAACTTTTCTTTTTCCTGTGTTTTTATAATATGCATTGTTATAAATGTATTCAATTGCTTTACTTATTTTTGAATTGTATTGTCACCACCTGTTGATTGCTGCCCCATATATATATATATAAATATATATATATATATATATATATATATATATATATATATATATATATATATATATATATATATATATATATATTTATATATATAAAAACGTATGTGTGATTTAACTATTAAATAAATAAATGAATATTTACCTTTGCAAACCAGCCTGATTCCTGATCCAGTGTGACCTGGGGGGTATTTTGAGAAGGGTGTAATATGAGTGGTATATCATTCAGAATATTGAACTTATAGACTCAAAAAAATATTTTATTGCGCACTACATGCTAGGCGAGAACTGGGTGTGTGCCTGATTGAAATCCTTAACAGATTTTGGGGGCTTGTGCTGTGATTCTGAATTCGAGATATCACCCGTGACAGTCTAGCACAGCATACTAGCCTACCGGGTACAGACACCTTGATGGGTTGGGGTACTGTGCTACACTGTACAAGTACCTCTCAAAATAAATACTCCAAAAATCGGGCCTGTTTGTAAGAGTAAATTAACCCTAAAATAAGTCATAAGGAAATTGATATTTCTGAAATGGCGATCCCAGTAGAAATTAATATTGCTAGGGAACATCTCCTGCACAAACTGTTTGTCAGGGGTGAGTGGCCAGAACAGAATGAGCAGATCTGGATACAAGAAATAAAAGAACAGGTCCTACATACATGGCAGGATAAGGGCCCATTACACCAAGCGCTTAGTGAACTGTACATGGCCCCAAAATAAAAAGAGCAGCAGTTTAAAATTGCCAAAATAGTGGCCTACTGTACCTCCACATAGGAATAATACAGGAAAAGCATACAGAAAACATAGTTCTGGCAAAGAAGTAAGGGGAGACACTGCAGAAAATCCAAACTAATCTGGACTCTGCAGAGCAAAGGCTCCAGGAGAGCCAAGAATCAGAAACAGAGGCTAGGCAGTATATTACCAAACAAAAGGAAGATCTGGCTCTCTTACAGCAAGAGAAAGCAGAGCAAGATACCCAAGTACATACACTGCAAAAGGAGTGCCAGGAAAGGGTTGAATCTTTACAACAGAGTCAACAGAAACTATAGCAGCAATTAACTTTTAACAGAGTCTGCGCAGAACAGGTAGTTATCCTACAAGACCGCATAGACAAATTAAAAGAGAAAAACAATAAATTAATTCTTAAAGATTTAGAATCTCAAACAGAATTTGATGAGGATTGCCAGAAGTCCAGAACAATTAAAAAACAGAGGGATGACCTGGCTGCACAGAGGGGCACTCTAAGTCAGGAGAGGGACGCCTTAAGCCAGGAAGTCAGCCAATTAAAAACTAAGTTAGAGGAAAGAAAGCTGGCCCTCCAGGAGCTTAGTGAGGTTAAAACTGAATATGAGAAGCTACTAGAGCACACCAGGCAGGTGGAGTATGCTCGGGAAAAGAACAATAATGACAACACTCGGGAGGTGAGCCTCGTGCAGCAAAAATTGGCCCAGTATTTCCAAACCAGGCAGGAAGCACAGAGAGACCATGAGGCTTTCTGTGAAAAGAATAATAGGCTCCACAAACAGATAGCCATGCAAGAGAAAATCATTGAGACCAGTAAGGCCTTAATAGAGGAGCAAAAGAGTCAGATTTTGTCATGTCACCAGGGAATAGGGGCTGAAAGAGAAGAGGTAGGAAGGGACAGAGGAACCCCTGAACATAACATCAGGAACTCTAACCTCTTCAGTACCAGGGACTCTGCCGCCTTCATGTCCACTGGCTCATATGAACCAAGGGCTACGGGGATGGTAGACTTCAGCAGAATTGGCAACATGGGACTGACAGATCAGCGCCTCCCAGAAATGGATGGGTGGGCGTCTCTGTACAGATTCCCACATGTAAGGGCTAGCCTCTCTGATCAGGAAGACTCCAGTGAGGGGAGAATCAGGGAACTGGATCCCCAAAGATACCACCTACCAAAGGATCAGTCTGTCAAATTTGGTGGGGAACTCCAGGAAAGCAGGCCCACAAAGAGTATCTTAAAGACCGCTTCCAAGCTAGGGCGGGGGGGCACTCAGCCAATCCTGGGAGCAAGTCAGAAGACTCTTCTGAGCGCCACAGGCATCAATAAACTAGGCCTCCACATTCTGCCAGCCATTCTCAAGTTCGCAGAATCAGGGAGAGTCTAGAGGATCAGATAGCCACCTCCTGTAGCAGTGCCTGTGAGTCAGAGGATGAGTGGACTTGGGTGACTAAGACTAAAAAGGGCAACAAAATTAAGAGGGCTTTACTAAAAGATCCTTTGAGACAGATCAAGGCCATTAGGAACGTCATAACTCCCTATCACAAAAATGCCAAGTATTCAGTCTGGGAGCACCTTGAGTTATATGAGCAAATGATGGATACTTTCCATCTGAAAGATAGCCAGAGTTGCATCCAATATGTCAAATGGACATTTTCCCCTGAATATTCCAGCTTCTTTGCGGGGCTGGAGGATCAGAACCACTCGAGATGGTCCATCTACAGGGCGGCCATCTTAAAACATTTTCTGTACATAGGAACCCCAAGAGGCTCTCAAGGCGGCCTACAATCTGCAGTGTGGGGAAGACCAAGCCCCACAAGAATTTGTGCAAGAACTAAAACATGCCTTTGCGCAGACCACCAGGCGGATGCGCACAGACAGTAGGGAGTTCATTAATACCTTCTTTCATGCACTCCCTAAATACATTATGACCCAGCTGGTGAGGGACTTTCACGAGAAGAGATCACTAGACTCGGTCATTGAACAGGTGACTCATATTTATGAAGTGCAAAAACTGGTAGAGAATAAAAATACAAATAAAAACCCCAAACAGCCAACACCCCTGCTGTTGCTAAGGTGGCGGAGGTGAAGGTTGCCCCCATTTTAGGTTTGGAGATGGGGGGCCTAAAAATATTCCTATACAGAATCCATCTTCTATCCAAAGAACCAGACGGCCCTCGGGCCAATCCCGAACAGGTAGTTAGGGAGGTAACCCCACAAATGGGACCCCTAACTCCCCTGATTATATCATCCCCCAATGTAAGGGCAACAGACCCATCAACCCAGGAAACTTCCCTCCTAACTTTCCCCAGGAGGGCAGTAATCCCGCAAATTCCGGGTTGAGCTTCTTTCCCCAAACTTCAACACCCAAAACAGCCCTCCTTTCATTCCCCAATTTCCGGAGCCCAGACAGCCCAATCCGGGAGAGTGGAGGCCAAGGGTCCGAGGGTTACCATAACTATCCCAACCAAGGGTATTATGCGTGAAGGGACAGTTACCCTTCCCGTGATCCACCTAGGATGGACCAGAGACCCCCGTACCAGCCAGAGCGGGTGTCCCAACTGGAGTGCCAGGTCCAGAACTTGTCACAGGATCTAGGTCGCAGGTTGAGGGCTCAATAGAACCCTCAGATGAACATGATGGCCCAGAACTCCACAAATCAAGGGTCTGGTACTCCAGAGCAATGACGGGGAGAGAACCCCGATAACCCACCGGTTCCAAAGGAGGATGCACGAGGGATGGGGGCGGGGGGTGCAAAGCCTTAAAGGAAGCTTCCTTCCCCACTTGTGAAAAGCCCCTGGAAACCCAGGAATCGGAACCAAAATCACCTGCTCCCTAAAGTCTGCAACCTAAGGAACAGAGGGCGGGTAGGAGAAATAAAGGACCTAAAAAGACCCATTTTGTGGAGGAGGTTAGTGTCTTCCTGTTTGAAGGAGAGGGGTCCTCAGAGGATTCTGGGAAAGGATCTTCTCCTTCAGGGATGCAGGAACTCCTCCCAAAGAAAAATGGGTCCCGAGAGGTCCTAATCAAGACTGGATAAATGTGGGGACTGAGTTAGAACCACCCATCAATGAACCCTAGAATGATCAGCCAGAAAGCCACCTTGCCCAAACATATTTTGGTGACTGCCTCCAGAAAGCAGGGGTCGGGGGGCAGCCCAGAATCTGAACCAGGGGAGCCCAGAACTCCCCCAATATCCAACTGCCACATTTTTTTTATAGATTCCCAAGCGCTCACACAGAATCCTGCCCAAACTACCCCTGTGCCAGAATCAAGAATCAAGAAATGAACCCACCAATTGGCCCAAAATGCACATTATCTTTGCCCCCTTGAGGAGAAGGAGGGAATATTTTATGTCCCGGTCCAAATACAAGGGCAATGTACATTTTTGGCACTGGTGGACACTGGATTCCAAGCCTCCCTTCTGTCAAAAAGGGCCTTTGATCAGCTGAATTCAGGAAGGGGGAGAGATACCAGATCCCTCTCACCCCTCTTCTTGGATAACTTCAGAACTTTGATGGGAATGAAATTCCTGTTGAGGGGACTGCAGATTTAGAAATTAAAATTGGGCGACACAAGGTGAAACACCCATTCATAGTTGTGACTCCAGAGGGCACACTATGTTTACTGGGGAATAACATCCTGCGTAGATTGTCTCCCCTGATAGATTGTGTAAACAAGGTCCCCTGGACCCAGACTAACCGGCCAATAAAATTAAAACATAGCCTCAACCATGTTAGTTTAAATGGCACATGCCACATGGTTGAACAAAAACAGGATCGCATTGAATTCCATTTTCAGAACAACAAAATCCCTGACGTGACAGTAATTGCAGTAGGACAACAAACTGGTGATGGGAAGTCCTCTCTATTTCTGAAAATCAACCTTCCGTCCAGTCTCAAGTGGCATTCCACACTGGAAGGAAATGCTCTGAAATTCTATACCAATTCACAATCAGAAAATCCCACTTCCATAGTCCAAAATGATGAGAAACCAGCTCAAAGCTTGGTTGACATTCAGAAGATCGGAGAACAGCTGTTCATCCCTATTCAGTTAAATGAGGGGAAGGACTCTGTTCTCGCCTGAGTGTGCCTGAACAACGGTAAGAGCTTCATCAGCGAAGCCATGTTCCGAAAAACTCCCAAAAGATCCAGCCATTCCCACATTTAAATTGATAGACAAATGGGAAATGGACCTGGAAACACCCAATTCCAAACATCTCGTGCCTAGCAGGTGCATGCTAAAAATGTCCATAGGCGACAAGAGCATAGTCCATAATTGTTGGGTCGTGTGAGATGTCCCTGCTGCATTTTATTTAGGCAGTGACATTCTCAATCGCTTTGCCATTTGTTTGGACCTAATAAACTTCAAAGCCTGGTCCCGATTAGCAGGTAATCCCATGGACTTTGATGATCCAGAGAAAGCATTTCGGTCAGCTCAACTACTGCCATATGCAGTTGAAGTTCAGATTGGAGAGGAAGTCACCATCCCAGAATGGACCTGACTATTCCCACTTGAAGTAAAAATTAAAAGAGGACAGAAACTGCAAAATCCTGACGCATATGTTCACCTCAATGCCCATTTCCAACAGCAAGGGTTGGGTTCAAACCCAACACCACTAGTCAATACAGAACACAACACCATTCCAATAGTGGTGGGTAACAGCGACCCTAGGAGTATCATCTGGGTGCAGGTGCCATTATTGGAATGGAGGTTGATAACAACATTTTTCCATAGATTTAGGTAATGAACTAATAGGACCAATCCACAATGACTGTTTTGACAGTGATAGCGACAATGACACAACACCATAGAGGATCTTCTCCCAGCATGGGGTAAATTTGCTGGTGTACTCTTCCTGCCCTTATGCTAAGGAAGAGGTGACCTGTGACTTCAGGAGGGATGAGGTGATCTTTCAAGTCCACCATGACTCCCTTCCCCACCTGAAGCCATCAGTCCAAGTCAGTACTTTAACCAGGGACTTCTCCACCCAGCTGGAGGAGGCCGCTGAGATAGCCAAACCAGAAGTCTTTCTGGACTTCAGGCAGATGGTTGAAGAGTGAGGCAACCTAGCTGATGCCTGTGAGACTCTGGAGCAAAAGCAAAAATGTAAACGAGTTTTCTTAGATTTTCAGGATCTTTTTGCGGTGGACTCAAATGACTGTGGTCGCACTGAAATCCATACAACAACAATTCCCACGGACCCTGGCATGTCCGCCAGTGTTTGTGAAGCAATACCGCTTGCCTCTCGCATCCATGGAGTCCCTCACAGAAATAATTAAAAACCTTGAGTCCTGTGGGATAATTTGTCCAGTCCACAGCACCTTCAATAATCTGGTGCTGGGGATTTTGAAACCAACGGCCAGTGGAGACTCTGTGCTGACCCGAGGGAGCCTAACAAATGGGTCCACACTTCCCAATGGCCTCTTCCCTACATTGACCAAGGGCTGGCCCAGATCCAGGGGTCAAAGGTATATACTGCCATTGACCTGACCAATGTGTACTGGACCGTACCTGTCAGTAGGGAGGACCAATACAAGCTGGCCTTTACCTTCGGGGGGCAGCAGTACACTTGGACCCGGACTCCCTTTGTATACATCAACTCCAACAATGAATTTAATATCTTATTGCATAAGGCCATGCCCGACTTGGGTGAAAGGGGTAACCTGGTCTATGTAGATGATGTCCTAATCAAAATCTCAACTGCAGAGGAACACATAGCGGAGATCTGTTATGTTCTGACACAGTTGAGGGCTGCCGGAGCAAAACTATCTTTCCAAAAGGCACAGTGGTGCAGGACCCGTATCAATTTCTTGGGGCATGAGATAACTCCTGAGGGCTCTGTCCCAAGGAAAAGAAAGTAGAAGCACTCCTGAAACTAAAAGACACAACAACTCTGCAGGAGCTAAGGAGCCTCCTTGGACTGACTAATTACAGCAGAAAGTTCATTGAGGATTACGCAGAGATCACAAGATCCCTGATCCATCTGTTGAAGGGGGGGTCAAGTGGGAGTGGGGTCCAGAACAAGCCGAGGCAGTAAGACAACTCAAAAGAAGCCTCTCACAAGCACCTTGCCTAGCTTACCCTGTCAAAAACAAGGAGACAGGGTTCTCAAATACATGCTTGACTGCAGTTTTATACCAAAAGCATGACAGGGTCAATAAAGTAATCTCCTATGCGAGTAAGATTTTATCCTCTGTGGAGGAAAAATTCAACAATTGTAAGAAGGCACTCCTGGCAATGGTGTGGGCATTGAAGAATTACCGCCCGTTCATCCAGGGGGAACACATAATAGTGGAGACTCCACACCAGCCTCTGCAATATCTTCAAAGTGACAGAATCTGGGCTGGAAATGTGAGTAATTCCCGAATTACTTCTTGGGTTTTGTCAATGCAAGGCTTTCATGTGGAGGTCGGATATGGCCAAAACAAGAAGAGTCCCCTTGCACAAGGTCTGGCTGACTTGCATGATTGGGCCAGAGAAAACTGTCTCGAGGATCAAAGTCTTAAAATCAAGGACAACATGGAGGCGTACCTCAATTCCCCACACAAAGTCTATGAAGAAGACAAGTGTGAGGGAATGCCCACTGTCTATGTGGATGGGTGCTCCTACCATGTTGACAACAACAGGGAAAAGGAGCTTGTGGCTGGCATGGGAAATGCCTGTGTGAACAATGCCCCAGAACCCTCGGCTGGGTACAAAATTGGTCCCCATAGTAGTGAAGTGGCAGAGCTGATGGCTGTGAATCAAGCCATCCTCACTGCTGTCCAACAGAAACTCCACAAACTGTCATAATCACTGATTCAGATTATGTCAGGAACGGGTTTGTGGTGCACCTGGTTAATTTGAAAACCAGACGAATTCTATATGCTAACAATAAACCACTAAAACAAGGAAAAATAATACAGAATATTGACAATCTGGTCACCTCTAGTGGGATGATCATCTACTGGAAAAAGATCAAGGGTCTTTCTAAAGTAGAGAGACCAGACAAAACTGGAAATGACCTAGCTGATCAGCTGGCCAAAACCGGAGCCATCCAAGGGGCTCTACTTGAGATCGAGTCCCTGTTGCGGGAAATCCAGGTCACTGCTATCACTAAGTCCCAGACAAATGCTCACAATGAACTCTCAACTGCCCAATGCAGTAAGTAGACCCCAGATGATCACGGCTCAAAAAGGGGATCCAATAATTGGTACGTTTTATCAACACATTGCGGACTCTGAGAACTTTCGCCGAAGGATACTGATTGCATTGGGAAAGAGGACCTCAGGGTGTTGATGAAATGTCCAAAAATGTTCTGAATCCAAGACGGTTTGCTGGTGAGGAGATCCATATCTGGCTGTGACTAGTGGGTGGTCCCTACCTCATTCCGAAGCCTGATGCTAAGTCACGCCCATGACGCGGCCACAGCCGGTCATCGGGGGTTTCATACGACATTAGAAATCTTGTGAGAGGTTGCATACTGGCCACACATGGGGCAGGACCTCGACCAAGGGGTGTCCTGTGTATGCACAATTTCAGCCAACATCACTCACACACCATACTCTGCTCCAAAAGACGGGTGTGAGACTGCCTTGGTCAGATTTTGCAAGTCGATTTTATCGGGCCCGTGATTCGCTCCTCTAGGGGGAACAAGTACATGTTAACCGTAACATGCTTGTTTACTAAGTGGGTGGCATGTCTCCCAGCCCCAAATTGCAAGGCAGAAACAGCAGCTGCCCTGATGATCCATCACATTTTCTCACATTTTGGACTACCCCAAAGGATTGAGTCAGACTGAGGTAGTCACTTCACTAGCAAAGTAATGACAAATATGTGGGAGATACTTGAGGTAAAAAGGAAATTACATATTGCATACCACCAGTCCTCTTGTTGTGGAGTTGAGAGGTGCAATAAAACTATTCTGAGCATATTAAAAAAGTTTGTTACAATGCGACAATCTTATTGGTGAAATGTTCACAGGTGAATCATAGAAGGAATCCAATTCAATGTTAATGATATTACTCAAATCTTCTTTATTGTCCAACTTAGGTTCAAATCAATAATCAAATCATATTCTGCCACTGTTGACTGCACACCTTGTATAGATTCAAATCAGAGAACAAATCATTTTCAGCCAATGTTAGCTTGATACCTTGTAACAAATTCCTCTTTGTTATGCTTAGATTGCAATATGATTCCTAATCAATTCAAGTTAATGGGTATGCAGGTCTTGATGGCACTTTGAGTTCTGAACAGTTTCCTAACTCTAGTTGTACTTTAATTTTCAGTACAATGGCTTTTATTGCATTTTGGTTTCCATACAGTTCCGAACTCGGTTTCCATACAGTTCCTAACTCGACACGTGTTTTCCCCATTGATGTTGTCAATGGTTCTTCAGGAGATGGAACTAAATTCTAACAAACAAAAAAAAAACAGAAAGAAAAACGAACTGAGAGTGATTTTCTTATCTAGGGTTCAGGTAAAATATTAAAAAAATATTTTTAGCTTTATATTACCAAACATGTTATTTGGCAGTTTCTATATGCGCATAAAATTAGAATTTTAGACTCACCCTGATTTTATATTGAAATTTGTATCCAATGGATGGTTGTAACTATTCATGATATCTGGTTCTTCTTAATGAATACATTTTGTCAAATTTTGCCTGGTGATTGATTTCTCAACTTGTATGTGCCAGGAATTGCTAAGGAAAGAGAAAATTTGAATAGATTGTTTATTTAATTGAAATCATGTGAAAATACAAAGGATAGGGGTGGGATTTTAAGAGGAGAAAGATTTAAGGGCTTGGAGCAAAGCGTAATACTTTTTAATCTTTTAAAGCTAATGTATCTTACCTTTTAAAGTTTTAGTGTTTCCATAAATCCTGTTCAGCCACGATACGCTTGTATGAAGTTGCCAGGTCGGGTGGTTCATACTGTCATGAATGCACACGCTATTTGTACTATTAGCGCAACGTAGTGATGTCATCACGTTGCGTCTCATTGTCGGCCATTATCGAATGCAGGACCACTTTTTACAAAAAGAAGTTCTAAGTAGTCAGTGTTTCCATATTACCATAGGGAAATATATGTAATGTGTTTTGGTTAGAGAGCGGAAGCTCAAAATTAAATGTAATTTATCTTGACCTTTAAATCATTTTCATAGCATGACGTGGACATCATCGCATGGGCCGCACGAAGATCGGCCATTTTAAGGTGTAAATTACAACGCAGGGTGACTTATATAGTTTGAGGTGAAAATAAAGATGTGGCATTTACTAAAAATACAATTCTACTGCATTAATTTAAACTGATGCAGTTTAGACAAATATTCGTGGGAACATGACAATTTAAATTTAGGTACAGATATTCTTGGACTCTAATTTCAAATCGATGTCCAAAAGTAAATTTGTGTTTAGTTACTAACTTATCCTGCATGAATTCTTGGATGGATGCTGTTATAGCTTCTTCCTAATATGCATCAAATATTATTGACTTATTCAAAGTTTTCAATTTTACTAATATATGTATTTTTAACCCAAAAAATACGGTCTACCACCCATACAAACTTATTATATATTTTGAAATCTTTCAGGTGTAATAGTTAATGGGAAAATATCATAAAATGTATCTAAATTCACAACCAGAGATCCCCCATCTCAGTTCACATTATCACAAATCACCCAATATTTGATTTGACAAATATTTGGCTTGGAGAAAGTTGTGCTACCTCCACGAGGAGGGAACAAAGAAGAACTATTACGTAAGCAAGAATGTAAATGGAGCTGCATCATGGACACATGTGGGTCAGGTCTAAATTGTGATACAGAAATGGATAACTGGTTGTGAATTTACATACTTTTTTGTGATTTTTTTTACTTACATCTGTATAGGATTGCTCATTTTTGCCTTAACGAACTTTGCAGTTGGTGGAGATAGGCAGGGAGGAGGGTCAATAGGCAACTTTTCTAGTGGAAGAGGAAGCAGAACATGCTAATATTGAGATGCCTGACAGGGGCACTCACAGAGGACCAGGGGTTATCTTCGACTCCTCTCTTTCCTTCCTCACATTCAGTACCTTGCCAGAAGTCTCACTTTCAACTCCACCTCCTAAAAGGAATTCTTCCTCTCCTCACTTTTCCCCCAGAAGGTCAATGTCTCTGGAGCTCTGGTTCTCTCTAGACTGGACTTCTGTAATAGCCTTTTTCTTAATCTACCCTCTTCTTCTTTACGACCCATCCAGCTAATCCACAATAGGTCTGCAAGACTTATACTTGGCCTCAAACCCAGGTACTGCATCTCTCCAGCCCTAAAACCTCTCCACTGGCTCCTGGTTGCTGCAAGGACCAAACTGAAATCCTTCTGCATCATCCATAAGGCTGTCTGTGGCCGGGGACCATGTTACCTACAACGTGCCCTCACTAAATACTCTCAGACCAGATCTTTATGTTCCTCTAGCACCAACTCTCTTTGTGTCAAGCGCTTCGCCAAACAGGAAGCTGGTGGAGAATCTCTTTCCTCAGCAGGCTGCCTCCTATGGAACAGCATCGCCCTTCCTCTTCGACTTAAGCTTGATCGCCTCCAATTCAGAAAGCTCCTCAAGACTTTCCTCTTCGCCTCCTCTGATAAACCCTGCAGTTGCTGAGATTGGTGACCATGCCCCTTATGTGTCCTCTTGGGCACTGACCTCCCACCTCCAATCGCCTTCAGCCTGCGCCCCCTCCTAGCACTCATCCTGGCACTCACTGGCCTATGCCACAACAGGCCTGCACTTACCTACTTATCTGCAGCTAACCACTCACTTAGGCACGTACAGCTGCTCATCCCCTAGCACTTCCCTCTTGGTACACTTATCACTTACCCCCCCCACCCCTGATCCCTTCTCTCTCTCTCTCTCTCTCTCTCTCTCTCTCTCTCTCTCTCTCTCTCTCTGCACTTGCACTTTCTGAATGCTCACAAGGCATAGTAGGTCCACCTCAATTTTTCATTGTTACTTGATTTTCATAGCCATGTTCCCTCACTGTTGCCCTGTGGGTGCTTTGAAACACAATTTACTTGATGTATAAGGGCCTTACAAATGCACAATAAATACACAATAAAATTAAATAAAAAGGTATGTTGACTAGGCGCCAATATTGCCTTGTGAGGAATTTCTCCTGCCTCTGATCTGCTCTGAAACATATGAAGAGGTTGCAGGCCATAAATCAGTTACAGTAAACTAGGCTAAGAAAGCAAACCGTAAACCATTGATTGAAATGATGCATCCTCAAAATCATATTGTTAGTACCTATCGCCCTTGTTTGTTGTAAAAGTGTTCTCAGAATAACCATATAGCAATCACTTCAAATGAAAGGAACTGAACCACCCCTAAGAATGACACTTGCTTCCCGTTTGAACTCAATGGGGGTACGGGGAATTGAGTGGGGGGGAGTTCGGTTCGATCCTCTAGTTATGTTAAAGCATTAAGCATTATGAATATGTTTGTAATGATTGGAAGCTGTACGTAAGGAAAATGCTCAATAAAAGCGAATAAAAAATAATAATAGCCATATAACCTATTGGGATTTTGAATGATTTAAGGAAGTAGGAACATATAAACTTGTACTGGGTTTGTTTAATTTTTGTTTTGTTGTACGACTATACCTCGGTTATCTTGCTTCGTTGTGGATTTTGTATAATGTAAATATAGAGGTAATTTTCTGTGGGGTGGAGTTCGGAATGAATCCAATTGTATTGGCGTGGCATAGTCTTATAACTAAAACCTTAATTTGTGGATATGTAGCAGCGCAGGGGGCGGAGCCTGAAGTCTGCTTTGCCTTCTCCAGCAACTCTGTAATGCAAATCTGGATCCATCTTTGCCTGCATTACATTTTTATGTGGGCGCAGATGCTGGAATCACAATGGGTTCTGTTCGGTTTTGCAACCGCAAACACCAGGCTGGAATCACTAAGGATTCATGTCAAAGCCTTCTGATATGCATGTACATGGCGGGGGCTTGAATGATCCTATTAAAATCCCAGATGACTCAGATTTAGTCCCTGACTTACTAGGGTTCACAAAAGTGATCAAAACTGCACAGAGAGGACCGCATCCACACATGGGGTTTAGTCATGAGCCTTTCCATGAAAATAACGCCCCACACATGACTCCAGTGTTATAGAGGGCTATGAATTAGGCTGCATGTGCAATGCAACTATACAATGTAAAATGTTGTTGGTCATTCATTTGGAAGAAATAACAATATGCAAATGAACATTAACAAGGTTAATGTGCATGCCCAATGATAATTGAGCTTTAAATGTGTACATTTATTTTTAGTGTAGACGGATATAAAAATCCTTTAAGTTAAGAAGATCCTACCAGGACATGCTATGTGATGTAACATTCAGAGTTGAGGGATCATTGTGTTACGAGTTCATGTCTTCAGTTAAGGAGTGCCCCCACCCCCAGTTTTCTAAATTAAATGCCAAATATATGTATCAACCCAGCACCGAATAGTCTTTACAATGAAATGATTAGCTCGTAAGTTGAAAGGGTTTGACTCCCCTGTTTTGTATGCCAGTTAGGGCACTCCTCGAAATCTTAGTTTCCATCAATCGATATTCTCACCATTTTAAAACCTGAATGCCAGCATTGTGTGAGACCTGCATGAATCATGTTAACTCATGCATCCAGAGGCATGCAAAGATGCAGAAGCTGCACTAAATATGACCACTTTACATTACATATTTGCAGTAATCACATACACAGGATGCTGTCTGTTTAATTACATCTATTTAGACCACTTACAACATAGTTATTGCAGTCCTCAAGATTGTCAAAGTATAATTCTAAGCCTACTATAAGTTATAGAAATGCAGAATTAGGGAACATATACCAATTGGTCTGCCAAATTCAAGGAAGCTTTGCTTTAGTGATAAATCACAACTAATATTTTCAGCTTTTTAAAATCACCACCAATATGAATTTGGCTAACGAGAGGTCAGTGCTCCAAATAATTAATTGAGATGTGTCTGTCTACTGATTACTTTAAGCAGTTGTTTCATCAGTTTGGAAAGCTGTCAGTTAAAGGCATAGTCCAGTAAAAATGTTTATTGTCCCTACGGGTCGGCCATGTTTTTTTAAGCCTAAGTGGCTCGATTTTAGAAAACTTTCCTATGAACCTTACCCGAGTTTTCGTCCATTAAACGCATGCGAAAACAGGCACCAGGGAGCCGCCATTTTGTGATAATCCTATCACGTGCCGCATCACCCTGGCTGACCTGCTTCTGCAGCATTAAATCAATTCCCCCGCCCCGGAGCCTGACATTACCAAAACATTCATATTCCCCTCCTTTCTCCGTGACGTTACTGTGCTGCATAGGCAAACGCGCCCAGTCGTCTTCTACGCGACTCCACACAGAAACCGGAAACCAACACAGACCATCTCACAACACAGCACGCCACAATTCGGAATATGAAACTGTACTTTACTGTACTTTAAAATCAAACAGCAACACGGTACATTTAGTAAAGTACATTTATTTGACATTAAATGTTTAGAGAATATTCAGCAATTGCCATATGAACTCCGAAAGCCATTTATTTTCTTTTATCTGTATCCGCAATGGTACACAGGGTGTTGCTTTTCGTTAAAAGAAGCACTTTGAAAGCACGGTGAACCGCAAGGCTGTTCCATCAACTAGGCACTAGTCCATCGTAAAGGTTGATATGTTGCTTCTAGCCACTAGTACAGCGTAAGGGCATGTGGGCCTTTGGTGATCGTCCCATAAAATTGTCAGTGTGCTCCAGTTGTTCACACAAAGCTGCAGGTGTCTAACGAAAAAAACGTCTGCCGGTGTCTCAAACCGATGACAGTAGCAGAAGGGGAGCAAATACCTGTTATGAAAACAAATAAATTATAATTAGTCTCGCCAGCCGATCTTCATTAATATTACTCATTTTATTTATTACGGCCGATCAGAAACTATTTGCTTGCAAGGATAGTTCAATGGAGTATGTTCGGCTCTAAAATCAATGCGAAAAGTAACGAAATAAATCGAGGCCAACACACAATGAGAAACGACATGCGTGTGGAATGATATGATATATGATATGGTATTTGTAACGCGCCTATACACAAGTGTTTCAAGGCGCGACGAGGCAGGGGGGGAACAAGGGCAGACAGACAACAATCCTACTAGGCCAGGTGTCTTTCAGATCGCGCATGGGGAAGGGGATAGGGGGGTAAAAGTGCTGTACATGGTTAGTAGAATACAAGATAAATAATAGGGCCAGCTGGTGGCAAGTGCAAGGTAAATGCCGGGAGAAAGGGCCTAAAGGATACAGAGACAGTCCCATAGTGCAGGTAGGCAGTGCAGGGAAAAGTGGCTGGGTCAAGGACCGAGATCGGTGAGACCAGTGGACCTGCATGCCCATGTGCCCACTACGAACACGTTTTCCTTGCTTTTCCTAGCTCTTCATTCATTCATTTATTCATGCATCCATTCATTAATTCTGCATTCCGGTATAAAAGCGCCTAAAGATTTACTCACATTATATTTGAAATTTCCTTTGTGTCTATTCGTAATGCAGTCTGTAAAACGGGCCGTGCTCTTGACAACGATTTTTCGTATACTGAACTAAAATGAAACTCGGTCTAGTTTCTGAATTTTCTGCCTTCTCGTCTCTTACGTTATTGCGCACCCCCTTGAAATGATGTTCTTTCGGCATGGTCCCTGTCTCAAGGTCAAAAAACAATAGACCCTTATACTTCCAGTACGACTTGTGGGCCTCTTCTGGGCGCGAGCTGAAAATCAAAGCCGCTGTCCTTCGCATTCTTTATTTGCAACATCACGTAGTAAAGGCATCTGTGAGAACTTGAAGTTTAGAATCCCTCTATGTAGTGCACCTCAATGTGCAAATGCGAACTGGCTTCTCTCCCAAATGCCACCGCCCGCTTGGCGCGTTCTAAGGCCCCCAATTTTGTTCCTGTTGCCTGCGAGCTTTGCAGCCCAAATGGAGACATTTCATTTTTGGCCTAAGGTCAGGGAAAGTATAAAGTACCACAGGAGTTGAGTTAAAAGTGAGATTTATTGTTTGTTTGTTTGTTTTATTATTTGCAATACACAAGCCTCCCCTCCGTTAACAGTGCGCAACAGTGCGCAGCATTTACATTTACATGAGATGAGACATGAGAAAAATATATACATACACATATATGAGGTGAATAGAGAGAATTCAAAGATGACACCCAGCTTGTTCGCCACCCATGATGGTGAAGGTAGGGGTTAGAGTTACAGGTACACTGTACAATAACATTTATTTACAAAAAGACAATCGTATTGCAATTATTCAAACCGGGATTTGTACTTCACAACCAGCTGTGCTTCTGGTGGACATGGCACAGTTGCAATGTTCGGTGGCAATGGATCACTGCTCTGCACAGAAACGTCCAAAATTCCATATCTGTGCTTCTCTAACACAGCAACAATAAGGCCTTTCACAAAGTCGAACTGCATTTCATCATAGACTTGTTTGATCACCCATTGCTTACTTCGTTTTGAAAACACCTTAGTGTAGCGAGGCATCCTTACCTTTCCCCTAGTCCTAGATTGTTCACGTCCGACATTGCTGTTATGGGCCAAGACCGCTAGTAGAGTGCGATGTTTCATGCCCGAAAGCTAAAATGCAAGCGCTTTGGCCTGTACTTTAGGCACATATTGTGGAACACCTCCAAACCTCCTTTTTGACAGAATTCTGTCAGTCCTCTCAAATCTCTTGATAGAGTTTTGTCGAAAACAATCTTCTCAATGGCTTTGTGTGTCGGTGAAGATGGAATCAACCACTTCTTCTTCCGTGCCTCCTCTGGGGACAAAGGGCCATGTTCACATTGGTGGAAATGTAGGTTTTCTGACCAGCGGTGAACGTTGGTACAGTGGTGCATCAATGACCGCCATTTTTCAAGTAGTATTTCCACTGACCCTTCACAAGTTTTTGAGTTCCACCAAAGATGGTTGCTGATAGACTGGGACCACTGCAAAATACTTTGAAAACCTTTTTTTTTTCCCGCAGCTGAGATTTTCTTACTGATTGATTTAGCAAGATGCCATACGTCAAATTGATGATTAATATGTGGGAACTGCTCTCTCATTGTCTTGGCAATTGAAACGTGTCTGTCCGTGGCTATGAGGTCGATGTGCATTCCCCTTGATTGTAGATATTCCACTGATTTTATAAATCCTAGTTTCTCCATGGCCACTGAGGATGTACATTGTGTTACCTGCATGACCACCGAACTCACAATTTCGAAGGGATTGTGTCCTCCGACGTATTCCTTATCTTAGATAGAAATCCTTCAGCTTTGCTGGCCTCGGAAAATTTTTTCGCCAGAGGGCGCTGCGCGTCGATGATCGCCGAGTCGATGACCCTCGACGGCCTCCGTGCCGACGTCGACGTCATCCTGCCTATAAAGGCCGCGCGCAGCGTCCGTTGCTCAGTTCCGTTTTTCCGCGCTTCGTTGTGCCTCGGAACACCGTTGCTCAGTTCTCGTCAAGATAACGTATATAATAACTACTATTTACCTCGATATCGATGGCATCCTCCTCCGACCCGACGACCCCTCGGTCCGGTTTCAAAAAGTGCCGAGACTGCGGGAAGAAAATGTCGTTGACGGACCCTCACAGGGTCTGTTTGTGGTGTCTGGGAATCACGCACCAGAGTTCGGAGTGTGAGGAATGCCTTTCCATGACGGCGAAAGCCTTGAAGGAGCGTAGGGGGAAGCTCGAGAGAGGTAGGTCAACTTTAACTTCCTCGAAAGCTTCTTCGGTAGAGTCGAGACGTTCGTCTCCTCACCATAAAAAACACTCTCGATCTAGATCACGAAGTGGCTCCCACCACTCGTCGACATCGAGACACTCGAAGAAGAGACGTAGGAGATCCCCTTCGTCATCTTCGTCGAGTTCTCCTGAGAGAGTTCATTGCCCCACAAAACGCAGCTCGCAAGCTGAGTGGGAGGAATTCAGGAAAAAGATGCTAAGCGTCTTCGAGAAAGCGGCCTCGTCCCCCTCGAAGACAGCTGAGGGTGATACCCCGGGTAAAAAACCCAAAAAATCTAAACGCCGCGAGTCGCAGTACCCGGCGGAAAAGTCAACCCGAAAGCGCCTCGAGCCATCGGGAGATAAAGCATCATCGACGCCATCGTCGAAAACTCCTTCGAAACAGAGGTCGGCGCCATCGACGCCGTTGTCGAAGGATTCATCGGCGCATCAGTCGATCGAGTCGACGCCGACGTCGACGCCGATATCGACGTCGGTGAAGGAAAGAACCACGGCTACTCCACAGCCAACGGTTAGACAAAAGACCTCCGACTCGACGCCGAGAACGTCGACGTCGTTCTCGAGCAGGACTCCGATCCTTTCGAGTTCTTCGAGGCCTAGTACACATTTCTCGACGCTTTTCACGGCGCCTTCGAGTACTTTCACGTCGGTGTCGACGACATCGACGTTTTCAAGGCCTGTGATGATGGCTCCTTCTGCATTGGAAATGGGGTTTATACCATTCCAAAAACCAATGTATCCCCCTTTAACCTCGATTTTTGAGGAAAGGGAGGATTCAGACCAAGATATTGATTTACAGAGGACCACATCACCAGAGCCAGAGACTTTCGCCTCTGAGGAAGGAAGATTAAAAAATCTTCAGGATGCACTTCAGGAAGCTAGTGGCTTGGACACTTCTCCTGAAGCAGAATTTATCAAACCAGACCCAGGAGAACATGCGGAGACTCCATATAGAGCTCTGATGTCTAGAATCATAGAATTTATGGGTTGGTCTGCACCTTCTCCTGCCTTTCAGCAGGATGACCTCACTGACATACTGGACAAGGGCCCACAGGAGGATCCTGTGGTTCCATTTCACTCTGCTCTACAGAGAAGGATTTTGACAAACTGGGAAACGCCAGAAATTATCCCGGCAGTAAATAAAAAACTGTCAACAAAATACAGGGTGGCTAGTTCTGACCCTGAATATTTGTCAAAACACCCTACTCCTGAGAGCTTGGTTGTACAGGCTGCAACCTCATCAGGCAGCACATCTGCATACCCCACTGCTCCGCAGGATAGGGATGACAAAAAGTATGATGCCATGGCTAAGAAGGTTTTTTCTGCCTGTAGCATGGCGTTAAAGTCTATTAACGCGACCTGTACGCTCGCTAGGTTCAGCCACACCCTTTGGGAGTGCGCTTCATCAGCGGCTGACTGCCTCCAAGAAGGAGAGGAAAGGGACGCATTTTTAAACATCATCAGGGATGGTAAAGATGCGATGTGCGAGACCCTACAAACTGGCCTAGATTCTGCTGACAGTATCAGCAGGGCCATGGCGGCAAGTACCACAATCCGCAGGCATGCGTGGTTGAGGAAGTCTGGTTTTGCCTCTGACGTGCAGACCAGGCTTTTGAATATGCCCTTTGACGGTTCTACCCTCTTTGGAAAGAAGGCGGATGACAGTTTGGAGAAACTGCAAACGTCCAAGGCAGCAGCCAAGTCATTGGGAGCTGCTATCCGTCAGAATACCTTTCGTCCTTCGGGATCATCGTGGAGAGGACGGTCCTTTCGTTACTATTCCTCATATGGAAGGGGCAGGGGACGACCGGCTCAAAGAGGCCAAGGAAGATTTACCCGTGGTGGACGGGGTAGGGGAAAGAAAGCCGCACCCGCAGGAGCAGGAGCCACTTTACCTTCGGCAACTGCATCAGCCGCTTCAAAACCACTCTGAGGTCTCCCCTCACAGAACACCAGTAGGGGGCAGGTTAACTCACCATCTGACGGAATGGCAGGCTATTACGTCAGATGCTTGGGCTCTGGAGACAGTGGCCCAAGGTTACTGCCTGCCCTTCCTACATATCCCTCAGAGTCATCCACCGGGGAACAACCCTTTGAAGCTTCCAGATCCGCTCCTCTTGCAGGAGGTTTTAGACCTGCTAGAGAAAGGTGCCATAGAACTGGTACCTGTAGCGGAAAGGAACAAGGGTTGGTACTCCCCCTACTTCATAATACCGAAGAAGGACGGAGGACTGAGACCCATCTTAGACTTACGGGAATTGAACAAATTCCTCCGAAAGGACAAGTTCAAGATGGTGACTCTCTCTCAGATCCTTCAGGCCCTCCAGCTTCAGGACTGGTTGGTATCTCTAGACCTCCAGGACGCTTATTTCCATGTGCCGATCCATCCCAGGCACAGGAGATACCTGAGGTTCGCAATTGGCAGCTCTCATTATCAATTTCGAGTTCTGCCATTTGGGCTAACCTCCGCCCCGAGGGTCTTTACCAAGCTAATGTCGGTTGTGGCTGCAAGTCTAAGGAGGGAAGGGATTCATGTCTACCCTTACCTAGACGATTGGTTGATCAGAGCTGTATCTTCGGAACAGGCTCAGAGACAACTAGATTATGTTTGCCACTTCCTTCACAAGCTGGGCTTCTCCCTCAATTTAAAGAAGTCACAGATGATACCATCACAGAGACTCCAATTCATTGGAGCAGTCCTGGACACTTCCCTGGGAAAAGCCTTGCCACCAGAGGTGAGGGCTCGAGATATTCTGCAGATGGTCATCAGATTTCAGAATGCCCAATATCTCCCAGCCTACGACTTTCTGAGGTTGCTAGGCCTCATGGCATCCTGCATATTCCTCGTGCCGGAGGCTCGCCTGAGAATGAGATCCCTCCAGTGGGCACTGAGAACTCAGTGGTCACAGTTCTCAGGAAGGATGACAGATCTCCTTCGGATCCCGGTCAAAGTAGCCCGAGACCTTCAGTGGTGGGCCTGTCGGGAGAACATCCTGAAAGGAGAAATGTTTTGGCAACCATGGCCGGAGATAACAGTAGTCACGGATGCCTCACTCACGGGGTGGGGAGCTCACGCCAACGACTTGACCATCAGCGGTCGTTGGTCTCCATCGGAGTCCAGACTACATATCAACCTGTTGGAGCTGAGAGCCATCAGACTAGCGCTGAAGGCTTTTCTGCCGTCTGTACGGGGAAGAAACGTCCTAATAATGACGGACAATACAGTGGCCATGCACTACCTCAACAAAAGAGGAGGCGTAGGCTCACTACCACTGTGCAGAGAGGCGATGCAGCTCTGGTTTTGGGCAATTCAGGAAGGAATCTCTCTATCGGCAATTCACCTAGCCGGAGAGAAGAACTTGACAGCGGACGCTCTGAGCAGGCAGAGCACAGTCTCTCACGAGTGGGAGATAGCTCAGGAAGTCCTTCAAGAGATCTTCGCCCTTTGGGGAACCCCTCAAGTGGATCTGTTCGCCACCAGTATCAACAGGAAGTGCGACAGATTTTGCTCAAGGGAATTTCCCCCGAGAGGAGCTCTAGGAGATGCGTTCGTAGTGGACTGGGAGTTCCCACTTCTGTACGCGTTCCCTCCGGTCCCTGTCATTCCTCAAATGATCAGGAGGTTGAGAAGGTTTCGGAAGACCATGATCCTAATTGCCCCGGATTGGGCCAGGAGAACGTGGTACCCGGACCTTCTAGACATGTCCATCTGCCCTCCAATTCGACTGCCATACAGAGAGGATCTTCTCTCGCAGAAGGAAGGTCAGGTTCTCCATCCAGCCATCAAGACCCTCAACCTTCACGCTTGGTGTCTGAAAGGTTGAGGTACAAGGATTGGGACCTTCCGGATGATGTTATGGAGGTGTTGCTTTCGGCCAGAAGGCCGGCAACTAAAACTCTATACCGCTGCCGTTGGAACAAATTTTGCAGCTGGTGCAGAGAAAAGAATATTGAACCCTTTTCTTGTGGTACACCTATGGTGTTGTCATTCTTACTTTACCTGGCTAATTCAGGCCTACAGGTTGGCACAATTAAGGGCTATCTCGCAGCGCTATCAATCTTTAAGCGCACTGCAGAGGAGCCTTCATACTTCAAAATTCCATTGGTAATACAATACCTAAAAGGATTAACTAATGTTTATCCCCCGAAACCTTTTCAAGTTCCCTTATGGGATTTAAACCTAATTTTAAACTTCCTAAAGGGTGCCCCTTTTGAACCACTACACTCTTGTTCATTGAAGCTTCTCACCCTCAAAACTGTTTTGCTAATAGCATTGACATCTGCTAGAAGGGTTAGCGAGTTGCAAGCCTTATCGTGTAAACCTCCACATACAATCTTTTACAAGGACAAAGTTGTTCTTCAGGTGAAGCCTAACTTCCTCCCGAAGGTAGTCTCGGAGTTTCACATCACTCAGAAGATTATATTACCTTCTTTCTACCCTCCTCCTCATCCGGGGAAGGAGGAAGAGAGACTGCACAGGCTGGACCCTAAGCGAGCCTTGAGCTTCTATATCAGCAGATTGGCTAAGATCAGACAAGCAGACCAACTCTTTGTAGGTTATGCAGGACATAAGTTGGGCCTTCCAATAACAAAACAAACCATCTCCAGATGGATTATTTTAGCCATTCTGGAGTGCTACAAATTGGCAGGAAAGGAGCCTCCTCAAAATCTAAGGGCTCATTCTACCAGGGGTATCGCAACATCCTCAGCCCTTCAAAGAGGGGTGCCAATTCGAGATATATGTGCGGCTGCCACATGGTCGTCCGCACATACATTTACCAAATTCTATAGCCTGGATTCCTCCTCTAGTCAAGAAACTAGATTCGGCAAGGCTGTGTTACACTCTGTCCATTCTGGAAGGGTAACATAACTTTTATTACTCCCGCCTCCAGTCACAATACCACTGCTATGGGAGTCTATCTAAGATAAGGAATACGTCGGAGGACACAATCCCTTCGAAGAACTAGTTACTCTTACCTTGTAACGTTCTTTCGATGGGATGTTCCTCCGACGTATTCCTTATCGACCCTCCCATCCATCCCCGCAGTATGACTTCCTGTGGGTTTGCAGCCTATGCTCCTTCAAGGTGATTAGTCTAATCCAAAAACATTACTGGGGACTACAAAACGGAACTGAGCAACGGACGCTGCGCGCGGCCTTTATAGGCAGGATGACGTCGACGTCGGCACGGAGGCCGTCGAGGGTCATCGACTCGGCGATCATCGACGCGCAGCGCCCTCTGGCGAAAAAATTTTCCGAGGCCAGCAAAGCTGAAGGATTTCTATCTAAGATAAGGAATACGTCGGAGGAACATCCCATCGAAAGAACGTTACAAGGTAAGAGTAACTAGTTCTTTCTTACTATCCATGTCCTGAAAGTGGTAGGTGCAGTACTTGGCAGAAAATCCAGGGCTGTCGCACTGTCCATCGACGGCTAGCCTGAAACGTTTCCCTTCGAATGGCCGGAAACAGATAATCACGTTGGTATATGTAGTACAGCGATTTAGAAATGAAATGGAGTCCCACAAACTGAAAGAAAGCCTCTAACTTTCTAAAACTGGAGCCACTAAAAAGTGATGCAGCTGCACACAGTAGATTGCCTGCTGGAATTTTCCCCAGCATCGTTTGTGCAGACCATGAGAACCTATAATTTAATCTACAGGCGGCATTTATTTTGACGTTACTGCCTTTTATTTGACGAGTCACATTAATCAATGGCTTCCCACATACTTTCCCTCTAACGAAATGCACACATTTCAGCATACTTATAATTTCCATCAAACAACTGTCGAATACAATGTATTTGCTCTCTTTCATTAGACTGTCATCCTGCGTCAACGTTGTTTCGGCCTGTGACATTGCGGAGATTTCAACACATTGGAAAGTAATATCGCTGATATCAAGTTCTGAAGCGTCTATGGATGCTGCGGCTGGTTCATTCTCTGTCATTTCGACATCTGTTACTTCAACATTGATGGGAGAACACAACAATGTCGACAGGTTTTTGGGTAGCAATTTTTTGGCGGGTGTAGATTGTGTGAATTGCTCTGCAACTACTTCAGAGCTATCTTCAATACATTCAATATCATCTTCTTGTGGTGGTCCGGTCGCACTGTAGCAATGGTCCAATGCAACTTTGCTGTATTCTCCAAACACAGTTAATTCATGTTCTGGCCATTGGACATGAGCATCTCGAGCCTGAACACGCCTTGCCTCAATTAATAGTTCCTCCATAGTGTACATGGTCTGGCAAGCAACATCTCTCATTCGCTTCACTGTCTGTGTATGTATAGTTCTGACACCCACGGGTAACTGGAGGAGAGATTGGAAAAGGGATGTTCAGTTTAAACATAAGATAAAGTGTAGTCCAATTGACTGGAAAAAAACATAAAATAGTCCCCAGCACAAACATTTTTTTAAAGTTATGAACTGTTTGGAACTAACCTTTTTTTGTTTTTTTTCCTTTGCAACTTTTTTGACTTGACTTTCAACATCTGCACGCTGTAGCTCCGATTCGTTTCCGCATGTCCTCCCTTCCTCTTGCGCTGCAACGACTATATTTTCTGTATCCGCATAGACAGCACAGAATGAGGCTCCATCGTCTCCCTGAAACATAGTACTTTCATTACTATGTATCAAAATATTGTTAGCATAAAACACACGTCAGGATGAACACACAGGTACATCTCAATAGCCAAACACGATTTAAACATTGTGTGCAACAATCAAACGACAAGTATTCGACCAGTGATGATCTATTTCGATGGAGCTGTCAGTATCCATACCTCTGGCTCTGCATGGACTGCCATGAATGGTTGTATTGGAGAGGAGGCATCAGCATCTCCCTGAAACACAGTACTTGCATTAGTATGGTTTTCAATATTGGAAACATAACACACACTTGGGGTCGACGGCACAGGTACATATAAAGAGATAACCACAAATGATGCATTGTCTAAAAGAATCAAGGAAAATCTAAATATGATCACATTTCATCGACTTATTTCTCCGATTCCTTTACATCTGCATCATCAAAATGGGTTTTTGTGATTGTAGTGGAAGCTCTGTCGTATCCCTGAAGCACAGTACTTGCGTTAATAGGGAAGAAAGTATAGCAAATGGAATCACGTTATATGATCACGCATGATGGAGCTGTCAGTATCCATACCTCGTGCTGCTGAAGAATATCTATGGATGTTGCAAATGTAGTGCGCACTTCCGAAAGCTGTTGCACCGATTCGTATACGCATGGTCCCGCTTCCACTTCCCCTGGAATTACTTGAATGTCAGGCTCTGCATCAAGTGCAGGGGTTGACGCTCCATCAACTGCCTGAAACATAGTACTTGCATTACTGAGGATTACAATAGTGAAAACATAACACACACCTGGGGTCGACAGCACAGGTACATATCAACGGCTAACCACGAATGAAACATTGTGTAGAACAATCAAACAACAAGAATTCCAGCTCTGATGATGACGCTCGATGGAGCTGTCAGTATCCATACCTCCTGCTGGTGAAGAACATCTAGAAATGTTGTAGATGTGGCGGACGCTTCAGCATCTCCCTGAAAGACAGTACTTGCATTAGTATGGATAACACTAATTATAACTGAGAACAAACACCAGTGGACGATAACTAAGGTGTATATCAATTGGAAAGCACTAACCAAACATTCGGTAAAATAATTACACGATAGAATAAAATTATTACTTGACATGCATAAAACAAGTCTGTAGCGGATTAGCCTAGTAAGATTACCTGATACGCGCTAGAAGTGGTTGATAACTGCGACCACGTCAAGGATGTAGAATGTTCTTGCTTCAGATTCAAGGGATAGTCAAGAAGTTGTAAAGGTAAACTAATGATTGGTAATGAAATGCCAATATTAAAAATAGCCATGTAAGGCGACAGAATACTTGAAAAATGCTCAATACAGCACAGTTCCCTGTTCCCATATAAATACATTGATTTTGTGGGTTATGAAATCGAAAAAGAATATATTGATAAATGTCATTATTCAAAAAACTATACACTCATATCAATATTGAAATTATTACAAGGGATAGAACACCTACAATATCAATTAATCCATTCGGCTACCTACACACTACCGCAAGGCCTAAAGCTAAATCCGGACACTTGACTCACCGGTGGCGGAATGTGGACGAATAGAGTGGGAATAGCGTTTTCGAGTAATTTCCGTGTCGCTCGCCGTTTATTCTTTTTTGTTACCCAAGATGTTGTGTACATGTCCAAGGAAAAGTGCTGGCTGCAGATGCGGTATCGATCCCCCCTCTTGTCCTGTAAGACTTGTTGGACTCTACTTTCCAGCTCATCCAGTGGATATCCGCAATGTCTGACCCATTCTCTTATTCGATCAACAGTTTTTGGGAATACATGCATTGTAGTGCCTTCAGATTTCGCATGGGTCTTCGAAGGGCAACCGCTAATCGAACAGGCAGGCATTGTTGATAAATCTGAAAAGTAAATATCGACATTATTATACAATCTTCAAGAATAAAGATTTGATACAAAAGTAAATGAATCATACAATGATCAATGCAAGTTTTGTTTTGGTCGCAGGAACTATACCAGTTTATTATGTGCGGCTTAGTATTTGCATAAGTTGCAGAAATGTATAAATGATGTCACTAAAATCTGAACATGTGATTCGTCCCTTGGATGTTCTGTCTTGCACGAGAAGGAAAAGTGCTTACATTATAGACTGGACCCCCGAAGGATGCAATTCGATGACAATAGACACAGATGAAAATAAATAGATCTATTGATAGCATAGCAATGGAAACTCAAGTCAATAGCAATGAGACCAATGAACATAGCACTATTGTGTACTCTACTCGCAAATAGATAGAAATTTAAAAATCTGCGAAATATGACTAGGATAAATGGCCTTACCTTGACCAACAAACAGTTGGATTCAGCAAGCAGAGCAGTATGTTGCAGGAGAATAGGTGGGTGGCCACAGGTAGCACACTGATGGGTTTGCTCTAAGCGGTCACAGAAGTTCACGGATAGCACGACGACGAGCAGATTAGCGTAGATCTCAGTGGTTGCCAGGTAGCATGTTCAGGTTCATGAGACATATCAAGTGGTTTATAAAGTATTAGAAACAGGGGTGTGTTTGTGAATGAATGACGTATGTATGTCATGGTATTAGGGGGGCGGCCTGCTTCAAGGGGAGACCTGGCTGGAGACACGGGGTCTGAGGAGGCCATGTGGCCGATGGCCCCTTGGCGTGGGATACCTTTTGAAGTGTACATGTAGTTTGGCACCTTGGCCTTTCGCGCCCCTGACAGCGCGCATCCACTCGCACGAGGCGCCTTTGATAGAAGGTGGGTGGGATGGAGGGGTCTGGGGCGTGCAGCTAAGGCACAGGAAGACTGCTTAATGGAGACACACTTATGTGGATTGCAGGGGGGCAGCCTGCTTCAAGGGGAGGCCTGGCTGGAGACATGGGGTCTGAGTAGGCCGTGTGACCGATGGCCCCTTGAAGTGGGATACCTTTTGAAGTGTACATGTAGTTTGGCACCTTGGCCTTTCGTGCCCCTGACAGCGCGCATCCACTGGCGCAAACCGCCTTTGATAGATGGTTCGTGGGATGGAGGGGCCTGGGGCGTGCAGATAAGGCACACGAAGACTGCTGAATGGAGACACACTTATGTGGATTGCAGGGGGGCGGCCTGCTTCAACGGGAGGCCTGGCTGGAGACCCAGGGTCTGAGGAGGCCATGTGACCGATGGCCCCTTGGCGTGGGATACCTTTTGAAGTGTACATGTAGTTTGGCACCTTGGCCTTTCGTGCCCCTGACAGCGCGCATCCACTGGCGCGAACCGCCTTTGATAGAGGGTGGGTGGGATGGAGGGGCCTGGGGCGTGCAGATAAGGCACGGGAAGACTGCTGAATGGAGACACACTTATGTGGATTGCAGGGGGGCGGCCTGCTTCAAGGGGAGGCCTGGCTGGAGACACAGGGTCTGAGGAGACCATGTGACCGATGGCCCCTTGGCGTGGGATACCTTTTGAAGTGTACATGCAGTTTGGCACCTTGGCCTTTCGCGCCCGTGACAGCCCCCCATGCCAGCGCTCATCCACTGGTGCGAACCGCCTTTGATAGTATATCGTTGCTTATCAATAACAAATGCCACATACCGGAGATTCTTGTGAGCACAGACCCACACTTCAACCGGTGTATTATAGTGGTCAAGACCCTAAGGCCTGTATAATCCAATGGTAATTGTTAGCATAGATATATGTGTGACTTTTATAGAGACATAACCTACTGAAAGACCTTGAACAAGTGTTATTTAGTGCATGCATTATCGAGAATATGTTATGTTAGCTTAGATAGATAGTGACCACCCTGCTTCACAGCGACCAGACCTTCACCCATTCGGAGCACAGATGTCTGACGTCCATCCTTGAATGGAGACACACTTGATTCATTTAAAAAATCGAAACAACCGTTGTTAAAATATATGTCGTGTTTTATTTTGTATCTTATTTTCATGACACAAAAATACAAGACTTTAAAGATTATACAGATCAGGTTGCAGCACAGTGAGAGAAAATCCCCTGTACTGACCGCTGTCACTCGGGAACGTTTCTCTTATGGCACGAAGGGCACAGGCGGGTATCACTCTTCGAACATGGTGTCCAAGCCTCCCGTGGAGCCACCATGTAAAGGAACGATAGGCCACCAGCCTGTACCACCTGTGAAAAGGAATGAAACAAACTGTTTTTAAATGACCAAGATAAGTTTAATAAACGTTTGTTAATTCTTGTAACTAATGGCATTCTGCACGAACAAATGCTATCTAGACAATGCACACTATTAAACGACTTTCATGCGTTACTATGACATGAATATATAATTTTGGATATAATAGAAGACCTTGAAATAGGAGTGGCATGACAAGCAGAGTATACTTAGTTGTTACTCAGATGACGAGGACGAAAAGTTGCGCGAAGTTCGTGCATAAGCACCATCATTATTCTCAACACGGCCCATGTGAGGCAGGCTGCCCTGAAGTCTGGCAGCTCGGTGATGCATTGCGGTCGTGGCTCGCCTTCCGAAATGTAGGCCAGGCATCCCGAGTTTTCTCGGCAGCAGCAGTTCTCCTCCTCGGTTGGCATTAGCTTGCACCGATTGCATGTGCACCAGGTGGAGACGCCGTCCATGCGACTAGGCCCAGGCTCTTCATCTGTTGATTCGTCCTGCCAACTGCCGTCCGAATCCCCATCGTTTTCGCATGCTTCCCTTCCCAGTAGTTCCTCCTCGGTATACTCGGGCTCGTACATGTAGGGCATTATTGTAGCCATTGTGTGGTAAACAAAGTAAAATAATTTACCGAGATGGTACAGGTGTTCACACGGGCTACAAGCAGCGAAGGTAGCTGACCAGAGCACAGAAACGAGTCACAAAATACTCTAAGTAACACACAGAGAGGAATGGAATCGAAAATCTGCTGCTGTGTGTTGGGAAACGGTCTGTTTATACTTATTGAGGAAAGAGGCGTCCTGCCATTTCCATGGCGATACGTCATTAGCTGAAGCGCAGCGAATGTTGACACAAGACGTGCTTTGGCGTTGGGAAATGGGCGGTACGAGTCTGCTGATGACAGGCTCAGGGGCGGGGGAATTGATTTAGTGCCGTAGAAGCAGGTCAGCCAGGGCGATGCGGCAAGTGATAGGATTATCACAAAATGGCGTCTCCCTGGTGCCTGTTTTCGGGTGCGTTTAATGGACGAAAACTCGGGTAAGGTCCACAGGAAAGTTTTCTAAAATCGAGCCACTTAGGCTTAAAAAAACATGGCCGACCCGTAGGGACAATAACATTTTTTACTGGACTATGCCTTTAAGGTGAACATCTTGCAAACTCGGTCCTCACAGCGATTGACATAGTCTGGAAAATATATATATATTTTTTTTATTTTTGTTTATTGGTTTATATTAACCTTTTCAAAAAGAGATTGTTATAATACAATAAAACAAGATAAACAAATGAATTCAACAAACAAATCAAATCATATACAGCTTCTTTAATCTCACATCTAAATGACATAGAGATAGAGAATGAGTATCCCAAATATCTAATCGACTTCAGCAGACAAATCTTTGCCCCCTCGACATTCCAAATCGGGTTTGTGCATTTTTTATTTACATAACCCATATTGATAATTATTGTTTTACACAGATGTATCTTCAATTTCAGATCTCTTATGAAAATTGCCAAAGAGTCTATTAATCTTTGCAAGCCAATTTTGTTTTTGTCGAACAGCAAGAAGTTATCAGCATATACTACCCATTTGATTGATGTATCTCCAAGTTTTGGTGCCAATAATCCACTTGCATCCAAAGGCACCGGAGCCACATACATATAAGTTAAATAATATGGCTGCTAGCGCACAGCCTTGTTTCAATCCGTTCATAGACCTTATTTCTTTGGACATTAATCTGTTGTTCCCTAATCTCACTTTCATAACTGTATTAGCGTACAGAGAGATCAGCATATCCAACAGACCTCTGTGTATTTTGAATGCCAGCAGCCTTGGCCAAAGTAAAGGCCTGTTGACCATGTCAAAGGCTGCTGAGAGGTCCATTGAGGCAGCATATAATGGACGTTGCCCTGAAGTTCGTGCCTGCAATTGAAGAATGGAGACAAGGAGGCCACCGGCATCAGTCCCCAGCCCCTTTCTAAACTCAAATTGCCTTATGTCCAGAATTTTTTGTTCGTCTATCCAATCTATTAGCTGTTCTATGACCCAAGAAGCAAATATCTTTGTCTCCATGTTCATCAATGAAATTGGTCGATAGTTTGTGGGCCTAAATCGATTTCCTTTTTTAAATATTAAGATTACATATGACATTTTCCATGAGTCAGGCATTCTTTTTAAATGTACAACATTTCTATATATTAGGCTTAGAATCCTAGACCAAACACACACATTCTTCTTGAGGGAAGCATAGGATAGATTATTCGGTCCTGGCGATGAAGACATCTTTGTTCTCCGAATGCATCTGCCGACTTTTTCGACAGATGCATCTAGAGCCCAGCATTCATGTTCATACACCGGAGCCAACCAAGTGGAGTAAGATGGACAATACAGTTTCTCAAAATATTCACACCATACAGTTTCACTTATCTGGCAAATAATAGCCATGTATTGTATTGCGCCACATGAAGGTTGATATCAAAGTGCTTGACACTCTTTTGGCAGTGCTTTAAGTTTAAAACACTGGTGAAAGTATAATCATTGTAACCAGGGTGTTTTTACTTGAGTTTAACATTTGCTGCTATGTAGTACTCTTTGGCAGCATGCGCTGCACCACGTGGACATCCTCCTAGAGTCCTTGACACCTGCTTTAGGGAGAACCTTTACCACTTTCAATTAACTTTATCAGACCAGACAATCTAGTGCATTCTGGGTGTTAAAATAAAATTATCCTGATTACATCTATGAGTGAAAAACAGATTTCGAAGTACATTATAATGCGAGTAATAAGGGATTTGTTGCAAAAGCACAAAATCCATCTGAGCTGGACTCCATTCTCAAACTGATGTATATCAAAGCGACACGAACATACACAAATAAAATATATACTCTGTATGATTTTATATTCTGTTACAATTGCACAATTAGACTGTAGACTTATTCAGACCATGAATCTAAGGAGGATTCATAACCAATAAAGCCTCCCCAGTTTGCTAATGTGTGAGGAAGGCCTTGAAGGCCTCCGTCTTTATCTACTTATTGGGTATCCAGCATTTTTTACCCAGGCCTGAGTAGAATACAAAACACAGTACATTGAATTTGTGAGTTTCCCTTTGATGAGATCATAGACATTTCTAGTATCTGTGTATTAAAACCTACTCAACCATAAAAGACAGACAAGCTTCTTGAATCTTGAGGTAGGAAGCAGCCTAATTTCTGTTACAGGGGTCTCCTTGTGATGCTTTAGGTTTGCCTCCTGTACTGCTATGAAATAAAGATTTCTTCTTGAGCCGACCTTATTCAAACCAATCTCTTCGTCGAATGTATGCATCATAGCACAGTTAAGAGTATTGAAAAGTTTGTGACCATAATCAGAACTTGACACCTGGAAAGAAAATCATATTCATAAATGCCTCATAAAGCCGATAAAGAAAGGCATAAACAAAGGCATAGAAAATGGTGGGAATGTGGAGGGAAGTGTTGCTTAATGATTTTGCGTGTGGGGCCTACTAAGGGGATTGATATGAAAAAAAGGCTGACAAATGTGGCCAGATCTCCTTATTAATTTGACTCGTTGTTGTCTTCTGGGAGGGTATTAAAATGCAACACATTTTGTTTCTTCTCTATAGCAGAAGAAGGCAAAGGAGGGATTATCTGAGACAGATCCAGGGACTTAACGGTGCAGTTAGGATAGAATATAGCTTCAGTTGGAACATAGCTGCGTAGTCACCAACAAATTGATAAAGAATGAGACCACCTTTCCCTTACATACCTGGCATGTTACGGAATGCATCCTCTGTCCCCATGACCATCCAAGTATATCATACTGTGTTTACATATGTGTGCCTCAAAACTATAACCCATGTTGTACAGTGCTTCATTACTTCACGGCTAGGTTTGCATAATATGAAAGCCAGCACATACCTTCATGCTATCAGGAGCCCTACCCAGCATGCATAGATGACTTTACCCGGGATGAATTGTTCACAAACCTTTATTGATAGAGAGGTCAATCATAACAGGTGGAAGATAAACTGAGTCTCTCTCACAGTGGGGGTGAGAGCATCTTTTCTGACTATTTTTCTCAAGTATGTAAAGTCTCTCATTCAGGGATACAGTCTCTCCACCCAGTTGTTAGTATGGCTTCAAATCTCATTTGGGACAAAAGGGGTCTAAGATTTGTTGCCACTCTCAATTAACCAACTTCACCCTCTCTTCCCTATGGCTCTTTCTCCCTCTAGTCTTGCGGTCCCCCTCCTACAGCCTTCTCCTCTGTTGTTACCACCTTCTCCTCCGTTGTTGCCACCTCCTTCTCTGATACTACCACTTTTGTTGTTAGCACCACCTCCTCTGTTGTTACTACCTCCTTCTTGACATTACCACCTCCTCCTCTGTTGTTACCAGCTCCCCCTTTGGTGTCTCCGCCTCTTGCCTCTAGCACTTCCTAATTGCTCCTTCTATCGCACTCCAACACTGTTCCACTGCTAGACACAACATTCTCCAGCAAACCACACTGATACTTTTGCACACTGGGTGCTTTTATTCTGTCACCTCCCCCTCTGAATGCTTTAATAAATATCTGCATATATGGCTTTTAACTATGTGACAGCCTAGATTAGTTGTGGCCCCTGGGTGCAGCTGGAAATGCTCTCGGCCAAAGGGACTGGACCAAGTCTATAACTGGTCTCTACGCCATTTTCAGTGGTAGTTTTCCTCTTCTGTGGTGCTGCCTATACTGAGCTGAGATCTTCTCTGTGTATAGTGTGTGAATTAATATCTGTAAATACACTGGGCAAGCTTTGTAATGTAATGTGATTTATTATTTGTATAGCACCTTTTTTTCATTGGTATGGCCTCACAGCGCTGTAGTTGAACACCCTTGGGGGACCAAAGTCCAAAGTATGGGAAATTCCTCAGAGGAGTTAAAAATGCTTTGGTGCATTTTAGCCAATAAGAAGGTATGTAAGGGTGGCCAAGTCCCTGTTAGCTACCGATCCGATCTTGAGCTGGCATGTGGATGGATATTGTGAGGTAGTATGGAGAATATATGAGCAGGAGGCTCATTAATGTCCAGCTGGACTGAACGTATGTTGTGGGGGATACCTGCATTTTTATGGCCGAGGTGTTGTGCAAAGTGTCTTAAGTAGTGTGTGATAGCAGATGCATGCGGGTGGGTGGCAGTGCCTTCGCCTATCTTCATAAGCATGGAGTGTGAGACATACCCGTGTGTCCTGGCTTGTTTCTTGGTTTTGAAGATGTGGCATGGATTCTGTCCTGTGGACTGCTGGAGTTTATTCTCTCCATCATTCAGTACATTTCATGGCAGGTTCATTGCTGCCGTGGCCTACCTGTAAGGTGGTTAAACAGCCCAAAGTGGGGCATGGGTTTGTTAGGAAGCGGTGGGGGATGGGGCAGGTCTTGAGAGCATGCCGCAAGGCAATGTGAGCCTCTATGCAGCAGAGGCTAAGGAGAATTATGTTCCAGATTAAGAGGGCTTATACAAAGAAGGTGGATCCCCCTATTCTTGTCGATTTGAAGGGAGGTCTCACAAGGAGGAGTGCAGTGCCTGATCGCAGGTTTCTATTGGGTTGGTAATGGTTGAGTTTCTGTTGAAGGCATTCTGGGCCTGTCTTGGGGAGAGCATGGTGGGTGATGCACATAGCTTTGAAAGTGTCCCATCGCCTGACAGGGAGCCAGCGGAGGACACAGAGGGTGAGTGTAATGCGCTCTCTGGGACCAAGAGCCAGGAGGAGCCTACCTGCAGTGTTTTGTACTCGTTGGAGCTTTCGAATTGATATGCGGGAGCGCCCAGGTAAAGCGAATTGGCGTAATCTAGGTGGTAGAGGACGATAGCCATGATTGCTGTGACTCTTTGAGAGGCCCACTATGCAACCCCATTGCTGACAGGGTGGGGGGCCGAGGTGAAGGGAAGAAGGAGGGTAATTTGTCATCTGTTCGCGAAGAATGAGAAAATCCATCTTAGTGCTGTGTCCCTTATGCCGAGCAAGTGGAGTTTGTCCGTGAGGATGCTGTGGTTGATGGTGTCAAAGGTAACAGAGAGGTCGAGGAGGATGAGCACTGGGCATCCTTTTGAGTCTGCAGTGCTTTTGAGATCATCCCAGATGAGGAGGAGTTTAGATTCAGTGAAGAGTCAAAGCCGGGAGTAGACTGGTCAAAACTTTTTGATACTTTCTTTTTATTATCATGTAGTGCACATGGTGAATTGGAAACGTATCCGATGGTGGAACAATGCTTCTGAAACGTTGTTTCCCATGCTCAATTCTCAGCATTCAGGAATCACTGAGCGGTCAATATTGTATCTTTAAAAAAGCTGAGTTCCTTGCATGTCCCACAAACATTGGAAAATGACTGCTTGAGGCTACAACTGTATCAGAACATTTGCTGCTATTGTTGCATGAAGTTAAATGCTGTCCATCAAAGGAAAATGTGTCCTTTTCTACATTCAAGCTTTGGATCTGCTCAGAGGAAGTTTTAAGCTCTGCCAATAAGGAAGGCGGGTGCTGAAATATTGCCCTACAGGGTCTTTCATGGATTTGGGTATGCCCTAAGCTCCCAGGGCTAGCCTGATTTGATGGACTAGTAACATGGGAAGAGTCTGTGATTGCCCCCTGCCATGTGACGCAGACAAAAGTAGGATGATGAGGGGATCATTCCTCTATCACCCAGGCCCAACATCCACTGGCTTGGGTGGCACGCGCCTCTCTGAGTCACTTCCTTGCTGGTCCACAGAACCAGGCGAGGGAATTCATCACAATGCACATGCATCTATAAACATACAAATAAAAATAAAACAATAACAAAATGAATACAGAACCAGGAAATGGATCTCCATTGAGTAAGCTTGTCATTACATCACGCAAGTAATACATCATATGTATAACAATGAAATGTTGCAAATCGGTTCATAAATATCTGTAGAACATGGCTTGAGAAGCAGCATAGTAGCTTTATTCCTCATCTTGATAAATGTCCATCCAGTGTGAGCTGCTCAGAACATTTTTTGACAGGAGGCATAGTGCAGCTCGACATCGTCCATCAACTCCCTCTTGCTCGGCCGTGGCAGTCTTCGACTCCACTCTACGCCCGCTTACCTCAGTTCTTTTTTTCCACTCTCTCAGCGTGCTAGTCAGAACAAGGCACAATTCATATCTATTTGATGACATTCTTACTATGCCTGAATGTCGGTGCCGAAACCATCCAGGGTCAAACACTGCAAGGGCTGCAACTCCAGGATGTGCCTCACGGACCGGCATCAGTGTCTGGAAATGAATCCGCAGGTGGTGAAGGAATGATTGGCAAAACTGGTGCTTGGTCTGTCGAACTCTCCGTCAAAGTCAATCTCCAAGCCCTCGGAGCATGACACTGAGGGGCCTGCCCGCAAGAAATGTCGGGGAGGAAGGTGTAATGAAAAAATATTAAAGTCCCACCACACTTCCTCATCATCTTCGCACTAAAAGAAGCGCTAACGCAGACGCAATTCTATGTCAAGACCAGAGGCGAGCATTATGCTTCAATTTCTTTATCATACTCTTGAGAGCAGATTTAAATCTTTATATTTCCTAGATTTAAATCTTTATATTTCCTTTAATTTTCAACACCACTAAAAAAACAAACTGAAACTACAAATCCCATGAACCCCAGAGTCTCTGGTAGTCCCCTGAACTGCTTCCTGTCCATGGGTCTCACTAGTAACTTCCTGCTGAGAAACTTTCCTCTTCTTTTTCTGCTCTTCCTTCAGATAAGTACCTTTTCATCTTAGCTCTTCATTCTGAGCACTTTACAGACGTGTGTTTTACATTTTATGTAACCCTACAGGGTAGATGCAAATTGTGAATGAGCAATGCAAATGCTGGGTCATTTTATGACGGTTTCTTCAACCTGCTTTCGCATTACTGCAGGAGCCCGGGCGCGATCTGGCATGCAACGTGTGGTTTTTGTACTATAGGGTTGACACAGCCGGACCTGTGAGAGCCTAGCTCACTGCAAGGCACTGGGCTGCACCTCTCAAATCCTATGCCCAGCGTGGCACAACCGAGCAGAGTAAGTCTTAGACTTCTCCTCGGCCGCAGGCATGTTTTTGTACATTGCATGGTGCACGAACCACTGGTTGGCTTGTGCACGTTTGTGGGAAGCCGATAGCAAGATTGGTGCAACTTCCTCGAGCAGCGGCAGATGGAGGAAGAGCTCCAGAGCCACCGGCACATCAAATTATGGCAGCTCGACCACATTAAACACTGACAGTCCAGTGCCTGCATCACGCACTACCAAAACATTACAACTTGGGCTCCAAGCACAGATTAAGTGAAACAAGATAACAGAGTGCAGAAACTCAGTGCCCTACGTGGGCCCACGTTTAATACTTCCTATAAGGAGCAGTTGACAGCCGAAGAGGTGAGCTGTTTAAGGCCAAGAATGTTAACACCCATTTTGATTTTTCCTTCTCTCATCTAAGAGGACATGCCATTCAGCCTGCCTTTATACTGATGGAGACTCATAATAGCGTGGAGTCTGATGATGGGAGTGAGGGAGGTCAGGACCAAGTGATGTTGGAAGAAGACACAGACTCAAATCTTAACTTCAAACGAGTTTTGGGGGATTCCCTTGTAGATGCAGTGGCCCAAGGAGTGTGACCACTCCAAGAAAGATTGGAAACGCTTGAATGCCTAATTGGGATGGTCTTAAGAAAAAAGAACATGATGTAAATGTTAGCACGTCCTCTAGCCAACCTCATCAAGAGGAGGCATGTAAGGGGAGAGAGCGGAGCTGGAAGAGAAAATTCCTTTCAACTCCCCGAGTCCAGTGAAGGAGGGCTAAAGAAAGTCTCCTGAGGCTGTTGATGCATTCAAAAACCTTAAAGGGACTTTCATGAAGCAAGGGCACCAAATATAGGGGATGCTGACTCCTCGAGTCAGATTTGTCAGACTCAAGGTCCTCACTGGGGTTGAAGAGTGGGAAACTTAAGTGTAAAGAGAAGCACCTGGAAGTGGCCAAAAAGGATCCCGAGACCTTAAGTAGCTGGGCTCCAAGAGATGTGCGCCCTCTAGAGAACGTGAGCACTTCAAGGTGGAGGGAGTACTCCTCCTCAGGGACATTCTCTGGAAAGGAGATTTGCTAGTTAGACTGGATCTGACGGATGCTTATCTCGGTGGCTAGGGAGCACCACAGGTTCTTGAGCTTCCAGTGGAATCAGCGAGTGTGGCAGTTCAGATGCCTCCAGTTCGGTTTTGCCTCTGCGCTATTGGGAGTTCATGAAGATCATGAGACCGGTGGCAGCTGCATTGAGGGTGAAAGGAATTTGTATTATAATTTACCTGGACGACATTCTCATGTTAGCGGTTGACAAGCAAGCTCTCGTCGAGCAAATGTAGTGGACATCACAAATGCTGATGTTACTTGGTTTTCTCATAAACAGAGAGAAGTCTGAACTCATCCCCAGGCAATGTATGGAGTTTCTGGGATTCATTGTGAATTCCATGAAAGCGACCCCAGAATTTCCAGCTCTCAAGATGAGAGTGATAAAGAAAGAGTTGAGAGTAGCGCTAGCGAGGACCATGATATCCTTATGTATTCTAGCAAGGATCATCGGTCTCTTACTAGCCTCCATTCAAGCAATCTTTCCCAGCCCATTGTACTACAGGGCTTTGCAGAGGTTGAAGATTCGGCACCTGGGAGAGGGCCTATGGTACCACCAACTGATACCCTTGGATCAAGAAGGGAGGATTGAATTGGAATGGTGGCTCCAGAATATGAAAGCTTTGAATGGGCGAGCAATCTTTCGAGACATCTCAGAACTAGTCATAGAGTCTGACGCAAGCAGGACAGGATGAGGAGTGAGATGCGGCTGCCTGGAGGTGGGTGGCAAGTGGTCACAGGAGGAGCTGTTCCTCTTCATCAACTGCCTGGAATTAATGGCGGGATCATTCGCGATAAAGGCATTCGCAAGAGACAGAGGGGAGTGTTGTATTTTCCTCAGGATGGACAACATATCAGCAGTGCACTACATAAACCACCCGGTCAAGGATGCTAGTGGAACTGACAAAGGACTTCTTCCACTACTGCCTCGACCGGTAGATCTCAGTGACAGTAGAATACCGTTGGGGGGTCCAGAAATCCGGCTACTTGCATGACTCCAGTGACTGGGTTCTGCACAGACACGTTTTTTCCCAGATAGCAACCCTATGGGACCCTCTAGACCTGTTTGCGTCCAGGTTGAACAGACAGTTAGACAAGCTCCTCAGATGGAGGCTGGACTCAGAAGCGCAACGGGCAGATGCTTTTCTACAGTCGTGGTCAGGCGCAATACACTACGCCTTTCCCCCTTTATGATGCTGGCCAGAACTCTGGCAAAGATCCGGAGAGAGAGGGCTGAGGTCATCATGATAGCCCCATACTTGAAATCACAAGCATGGTTTCCAGTTCTGATGGAACATTCTTTGGATTTACCTCGAGTGATTTGTCTCAGACAGAATCTCCAGTCAGATTCATCAGGGAATTATCATCATCTGATGATCACGGGCAACTACATATGCTAGCATGCAGGGTGTCAGGAGCAGATATAGTCTTCCAGGCATTTCAAGACCAGCTCCAGAATTCATCAAGCAGTCTTGGGCCCATGATGCGGCATGTGGAAGATGGTGCCTATGGTGTAGCCAGCCTAGTATTCATCCCGTTTCAGCCTCTCTAGTTCAAGTTCTGAATTGTTTGGCCTCCCTAACAAAGGGAGGCAAGGCTTTTAGAATGAAAGGATTGTACAGGTCCACAGTGTCAGAGGGTCATGAGACAGTGGACAGAGCCCCACTGGGCCAACACCCGGCAGTATGCTGCAAAGGGTAAAGATTTGCAAGCCCTCCATGCCTAAATACGCACAGCTGTGGGACATCAATGCAGTTTTGCAGCTATTTGGGAGCTGGCCGCAGAACCAAGATTTATCAGACCAGCAGCTGTCAGGGAAGCTAGCCATGCTGCTGTGCCTAGTGTCCTGTAGAAGAGTGGCAGATGTAAAGGCTATTGAAGTAGACAGAAAACTTTCTGTCTGGATGGAGTATCCTTTTCTATTGTAAATAGGACAATGTGCCATTCTAAGATTATCTCTTATGGCTATTTTCAGAGACAGATGCAATTGTGCGTAGTGAACTGTATCAAGGAGTATGAGGCTAGGACGACTCATTATGCGCAACTACTAATTATGCGCAGAAAACCCTTTAAGGCGGTAGCAGCAGCGACCATGGCCATATGGGTACGGGAAGTCATGGCTCTAGCAGGCATAGACTTTACACATTTTGGGGCACATTCAGTGAAGGGGGCCATGTCATCCAAGGCATATAGTGCTGGAGCCAGCCTTCAAGATATCTTGAGGACGGAGGATTGGTCCGGTGATACCACTGTAAGTCTTTTTATTTTAAACCTATATCAAGCGCAACAGCAACTGTGGTGGATAGCTTTGAACAAGCATAATGCTTGCCTCTGGTCTTGACATAGAATAAAGGTGACCTCTGCTGTAGCACAGGGGGTCTTGATTCTATTAAGGACACAGAGGCAAGCATTATCCCACTCTCTGATGCAAATACTGTTTCATTTACGCAATAATGATGAATGCCAGCTAATATTATTGTTTAGTGTGTGTTCGTACCCTCCCTAATTCAATTCTTATCTGGCAGGTGATGACCAGGGGGCGGGCTGCACGCCAAAGCGCAGGAGTGTTCAGCGTCCATTGATGGAGTGAGCAGTGCATGTCAAGGGAGTTTTATTCGGACCAGATTCGAGCCTGTCTCAGTTTGTGGGCCACAGGAAAGTGGTCAGTTTTTCGTTTGACAGATGTCAGTTGGAAGGCATCAACAGAAGAGGAAAAGACCTGTGCAGGAAGTGACTTGTGAAACCTAGCCGCAGGAAGCAGTTCAAGGGACAACCAGAGACTCAGTTGTTCATGGGTTGTGTAGTTTTAGTTTGGTTTATTGGTTGTGTTGAAACAAAAAAATGGTACAGGAAATATAAAGATTTAAATCTGCTCTGAAGAGTAGAATAAAGAAGTTGATGCATAATGCTTGCCTCCGTAACTTTTACAGAATCAAGACTCCTTGTGCTATAGCAGGGGTAACCTTTATTTTGACTTGTCGCACGAAAAGGGTAAGTCCTACCCTGCGAAGGGTGCTTCGACTGAGGTGTGGGAAGAGTTTAAAAAACAAATGATGCAGGTTTTAAAGAAGGCCGCGACTGGTATGGCTTTGGCCTTGATGCAGCAGGCGGACTCGGCTCCGGTTTGTCCAGCACAAAGGCAGCCTGGGAAGGTCAAACACCCTTGTGCTTGACCTCGAGTGGGAAACCTGCATCAACGTCTATACCATCGATGCTCACCTCGGGTCTCAAAGCGCCTCAACTGGGGGATATTCTGCAGTACTGAAATGATGTGCTGGAATCGAGAACGGAACTCTTTGATTCGATGCGATCGATCTTCCATGGGGAAGGTGACCGGTCCATATCGTGATGGAGTCACTAGAGGGCTCAGCCATGGATCTGATTCCAGACTTCATGGTGGATCGAACTGGTTAACTAGAGCTAGCAGAGGGCCTTCATGAAGCGAGCGGAATTGACACGTTCCAGGCGTTGGGTTTTAAAAGGCAACCTAATACACAGATCCTAATGCTTAGTTCCTGCAAGGCGGTTGAGAATGTTGTCGTGGCCCTCAGGCTCATAGCTCCATCAAAGCCATTGATGCAGTAGTACTTGACTAATATTCTCGACAGAAAAGCTTAGTCAGAACAAGCCTTACCATTCAACACTGCCATCGTGGATTCCGTCAAGCGTCTTTGGCATCACTTGTGTTTAACGCCAGCAGCCAACGCAGAGTTAACGAAAATGTAAAAGCCAACGAGGCGTCCTTCCATTCCTGCCGGGCGCATCTGATCCCTGAAGGGCTCATGGCGCAAGCCACGGCAGTTACCTCGAGGCCCTCAACCTCGACGTTGAACCTCCCCACAGATAGGGAGTCAAAGAAGGTTGATGCTTTAGCAAAGAAAGCGTTTGCCTCGGGGAGCATGGCACGAAAAGCCATCAACGCCTCTTGTGCTTTTGCAAAATAGTCGCACATTTTGTGAAGCAGCATGGCAGAGGCAGCTGACCATTTCTCTGTCTGACAAGTTGGGGGCAGCCTCATTGATGTTGTCCGTGATGGGAAGGAGATTGGTTGCCAGGCGGGTTGGACGCCAGAGACTGCATGGGTCGTGCCATGGGCACGTTGACGGTGCTGCACAGATCAGTCTACCTTAGGAGTAGTCAGGTTTGTCCTAGAACGTCCAAACAAAGCCCCTGGATTTGACCTGTGATGGGGATCATTTGTTTGGCCCTCAAACTGATGAGTTTGTTGAAATGTTTTTAAGATTCAAAGTTGATACCAAAGTAATTGGGGATAGCTGTGCAACAACAGCCAGCAAAGCAGAATTTTGCTTTAGGATTGAGAGAACGAGGCTACAGGTGATCACTTTCCCTAGAAGGGCGCAGCTTCCCCAGGCCAATTAGGGACAGCGTAGGTCCCCAAAGGGCCGGAGAGGAGGCAGAGCATCAAGAGAGATGACTACTGCTGTCGGGTCAACAGCACCAGCGTCTCCGAAACCTCTCTGAGGTCTTCCCCCATGCATCTCTAGTTGGAGGGAGAGTCTCTGGGTTCTTAGGCAAATTGAAGGGGATCATTTCTGATGTCTGTGTCTTACAATTGGTTGAGTTAGGCTATTGCCTGCTATTCCTAATGCAAACCCTGGATAGACCTCCACTGCCTTCCCGACAGCTGGAAAAGAAACTCCAGGAGGGACTGGAAGCCCTTCTGTTTAAGGGTGCAGTGGAGGAGGTGTCACCCCCTGCAGAAGTGTTCAGGCTTGTACCCTCAATACTTCTAAGTTCCCAAGAAAGGGGAAGGGCTCTGTTCCTTACTGGACCTCAAGGCCTCGAACAAGGTCCCAAGGAAAGACACGTTCAGGATGATGAAGTTGATAGAGATTCTCCAGACTCAGCAGATCCAGGACCTCCAGGAAGCCTATTTACATGTGCCCATCCATAGGATGCACAGATGATTCCTAAGGTTTGTCAATGGGGATGCTGATTACCAATACCAGTACAAGGTGCTCCCTTTTGGCTTGACCTCCGCACCCAGAGTTTTTATCAAGCTGATAGCAGTGGTGGCTGCCCATCTCAGGAGATCCAGCGTCTTTGTATTCCCGTACATAGACAACTCCCCTGCTACATGACTTGGGCTTCTCCATGAATTTACAGAAGTCGCAGGTCTCACCAGCACAGAAGATCCAATTAATCAGAGAAGCAGTCTTGGACACCCTCTCAGTCGTTTCAGAATTCCAGCAGTTTCCCAGCATTTATTTTCCTGCATCTTTTGGGCCTATTGGCATCCTGTATCATCCTGCAGGTGAGGCTCTGAATGAGATCCCTGTAGTGATTTCTCAGGAGCCAATGTTGCAGCCCTTGGGTGAGATGTCCGATGTACTACAAGTGTAGAGACCTGTTGTCAATGACCTGGCTTGGTGGAGCGACAGGGGGAACATGTTGGCAGAAGGGCCGTTCTTGGCATGGTGGTCTAAGGTGCCGGTTGTCACTAATGATTCGCTGAAGGGTTGGGACTCATTGTGCCCCCCCCAAGTCAGTGGCCACTGGCCCAGGAGGAGAAAGCTTGTCAAATGAATCTGCTGGAGTTGCAGAAAGCCAGACTTGCACTGACAGTGTTTGTGCCTTCTCTCTAGTCCTAGTTCTAATGGAAAACAAAGTGACCATGCACTACCTCAACAAGTAGGGAGGCCTGAGGCCACTGCCCCTTTGCAGGGATGCCATGCAACTATGGTTCTGGATGCTGGAGAACTATGCCTCAGCTTCTGCAGCTCATTTGGCAGGGGTGGAGAAAGGTCTGGCAGATACTCTGAGCAGGCAGAGCTCAGTCTCCCATGAGTGGGAGCTATGCCCGGAGGTTGTTGTATAGATCTTCACCTGGTGGGGAATCCTGACAGTGGACCTGCTTGTGACGAAGGACAACATAAAATGCGAAGAGTTCTGCTTAAGGGAATTTCCTCCCAAGGGGATAATGGGAAACGTCTTCCTGGTCCAGTGGGTCTTTAACTTAAACTTTGCAATCTCACCATTACCAATCATCCCATCAGTTCTCAGGAAGTTGAGAAGATTCAGGGCGTGCATGATCTTGATTGCCCCGGACTGGGCAAGGACGGTTTGATACAGTAGCTCCTAGGACTGGCCATGCACCCACCTCTCCGGCTTCCTCTGAGGCCGCACCTCTTGTCGCAGTCGGGAAGCAAGATTCTCTACCCAAACCCAGAAGCTTGCAATCTGCATGCGTGGCTCTTGAGAGGCAAAGGTAGAGGTACTAGGGACTGGGCGATGAGGAATTAGTGGTGTTCTTGTCTACCACTAGGTCGCTGCATGCGTGCATATGGAGAAAGTTTGTGGCATGGTGTAAGGTGAAGATTATAGGCCCTATGTCGTGTCCAATTTCCACAGTGATGGAGTTTTTTTTGGCCTTAGCCAAATCAGGCCTACAAGTAGGTACACTAAAGTGATACCTGGTGGCCCTTTCTTTGTTTACAATAACCCTAGAACAAGGTTTGTTTTTTACCATTCCAGTGGTGGGTAAGTTTCTTAAGGGCCTTGTAAATTTGTTTCCTCCTTCACCTTTTGTAGTACCTGATTGGGATTTGAACATGGTGGCTCCATTTCAGCTTTTACATTCAACTTCCATCAGACTTCTCACCTTGAAGACCACCTTTTTGGTGGCAATCACATCCACGTGACTGGTGAGTGGGTTGTAGGCACTATCTTGCAAGCCCCTATTTCTGACGTTTAACAGAAAGAAGGTATCCCTGAAGGTTTGCCCGAAGTTTTTACTGAAAGTGGTGTCAGAATTCTGCTTGTGCCAGAGTATAGTTGATCCGGCATTCTTCCCTCAACCCCTCCCATCTATGGATCAGGAGAGGCTCCACAGGCTGGATCCTAAGAGGGTGTTGAGCTTTTATCTGGCCAGAACAGGCTCTTTCAGAAAGGATGATCATGTGTTCATTGCATTTTCACAATCCACACTGCGGCGAGCTGTTACAAAACAGACCGTCTCCAGATGGATTGTGTTATGCATCCTGGAGTGCTACCAGAATGTGAGCAAGGAGGTGCCTTCAGGGCTTAAGGCACATTCATCCCAAGGGGTTCCAGCTTCTTCGGCCCTCCAAAGGGGAGTGCAAGTAAGAAACATTTGTTGGGCAGCAACGTGGTCTTCATTACACAAGTTTGCAAAGCATTACAGCTTAGACATTGCCTGAGGGGCTGATGCTCATTTTGGAAGAGCAATCCTCCAACGTTTCTTGGAGTGACTTCCATGCCTCCACCGTCATGGGCACTGCTTTGGGAGTCTATCAAGAGATCAAGAGGAGGAATCTGTGGGAGAATGCAATCCATTGAATGAGAAATGACTTACCAGCAATGTTCTTTCTATGTATCCTTCTCCCACAGATTCCTCATCGCCCTCTCAGCCTACCACACTTAGACGTTCATGACTCTTATCTGCGGTCTATTTTCCTGCTTCTATGTGCAGATGACTAGAGGATGAATTTGTTAAGAAAAGAAAATCCAATTGGTTGCTCAAGTTGACCTTTTTCTGGGTTGTTCCTCACAAAAATGACGGGGAACTGAGGTAAGGCTTAGTGCAGGCGGTACAAGGTGTATTACGCCCTTCCCTGGGTGCAAATGGTGGATAACATGAATAATGTCACAATAGATCTTAACACCTAAGTAAACCTTACTACAAGAGACATTCCAGAATTCTGATCGACAGGGATTGTTGGTGATGCCGTTTGTGTAAAGAATATTATTTTTGTCTGTACACTAGATTTTAGATTTTAGTTCATGCTCGTTAAAGGTGGATAATTTCAAGGTGACGGTAGGAAATACTTGCAGGAGTAGACCACAATAAACAATGTTATCACTGGACTGGGTTGAAGTATCTCTGTTTTAGAACAAGCTGGATCTGTGCAATACAAAGCTGTAACCATTTTGTTTCTATTTCAGGGTCCTGATGTCATCTAAGTATCCCGAGGGTGTAACAGGGAGAGTTGAATTTAATGAAGATGGTGACAGAAAGTTTGCTAATTACAGCATCATGAACCTGCAAAATCGCAAGCTGATCCAGATCGGCATCTACAATGGCAGCCAAGTACGTACCTGGAGTTCTAAGTAGTGTCCTTGTTCACTGTTCATATTCCATTCAAAGGGGAATGTGTAATCTCTGTTTTATATTTGCTTCTAGCCCTGTGAGACATCAACCTATTATCTTGAAATTTGGTAGACTAAGTGCAACTTTCATAAGCTTGATGAATTATATTTACTTTTAACATATTTTCAACATACTTTCGATGACAGGGCCGCCTAAAGCATCAGTACCTTTCTGCCATTTAATGGAAAATGCCTTTGGCAATGATGGCTTTTAAAGGCATTTCTTGTTTAAAAATATTTGCATGTGTTGCCATTTTTAGTTTTGGCTATTAGGAGATGCTCTAAGCACTACTGACATGTAGAAACGGCATGAGAACTGGAATTATGAGACTGGTGGCATGTTTGGTGCGGCAAAAAGCCTCTGAGTGTGGTTTAGCTTTTTATCTTTCATTTGGCCATTCATTCATGACCATGCTACTACTAGCAATCACCCCCTCCTAAATGCCCTCAAACTTTCAATATCACTTTGAGCTAGCTCTGTGCTTTTAGGTCGATCCTAGTTAGTGCTATTGGAGAGCAGCTGAAAAGTAATGGCTTAAGTGCAGCTAAAAAGCAGATCTTTCTGCAATAAAAAATTGATTAATATTTATTAAAGTGTCTTTGCATGCTGCCTGCACTAAATTCCTGTACAAACAAGCACTGGAAATCCAACCATTTTAACTTTTGTGTAGGCATGGTATATTCATTTGCCATGCACTGCCAGAATATACCTAAGTGCTGACATCTTTTGCCAATGTTTTCCTTCTTATTGTCAGGTAGTACCATTATGGCAGTGTCTGCAAAATGCCTATCCCATACTTACACAAAAGCCAAAACTGTTGGTTTTACCTATTCTTGTTTCATAACAATTGAATGCTACATTGCAATATTTGGGGCATCATCCTGGATTTTGCAGTAATTCCGGCTTAAATCCGCTGAGTTACCACCAAAATCAGTTCCTGTCACTGCTACTTGGTCCTGCAGGTTTACCAAGGGATTACAAGTGGTGGAAGCACAGTGTAATTCCCCATTCTTTGAGTCCATGAGACGCCATAAGGATTTTTGGCGAAATTAACGCTCAGTAAATCCGCCAGTTTTTGGAGCTTAAGTGTAGGATTTACCTCCAGCAACAAGTCAGAGGTGAATCCGCCACTTTATCCTCCAATAATAAGAGAATTTACAATGCAGTATTATGGTGACGATAACATTCTAATTTGGCGGTGCAGGAAAAACTGCAGTAATCCCTTTTCCCCCCCATAAAAGTGGCAGTAACGGAATTACCACCTCTTTTTTGCGGCACCACCAATCTTGGAATGAAGTTCCAAGGTTATTTATTTAAAAATATCATCCCCTAAAATTCATCTACATCAGGTGTTGCAAAAGGGTACGTGCACGGGCCAGCATTATATCTTGGATTAGCAAGTCTAACTTTTTGGTGCGGGTCTCCAGCATTGCTTCAGGCACTGATGTTGATTGGTGTTTAGGGCTGTAATTAGGCTAGGTTATGGAAGGTGATTTTAGAAGGTGGTTCATTCCTAGATTTCTCCATAGAGACCTTTTTACTTTCTAGCAACTAGTTATTACACGTATTTTCCCAAACCAATTTGGACATTGCTAATGCACCTCTTCTCCACTCCCTGATCAACCAGACTTCTCACTGCTTAGTCTCTTGTCTGGTGAGTTCTGAAGTTCTGGTAGAAGCCCACACATGCTCCACAGTATTTCTTTTTGCGCATTTGTTTCGAAATGTAATGCAGGAGGGTGACCCCCCCCCCCGCACCCTTCTCCCCCACATCCACGCACCTTAATTTATTCCCTAAATCCACCCCTCACCTATTTGTTTCAAACAAATGGCCAAAAATACCAAACAATGCGATTACAAAAATGTTCAGCCTTGTTATTTTTGCATTCGTTTTTTTCAGCCGATACCTGTGCTTTTTACCCAAAGTGATGTTTTCCTTGTGAGTGTTCTGTCATCTGTTGGCTTAGATACGTCCCGACAGCATAGCTGCAGGGAATGGATGTCTAGATCTTTGACAAAGAAGAAAAGAGGCACCGACCAGATCAGCTGATTGGTTAGCCATTTGCTCTTGAGCCTATCAGGCCCACCGGCAGGCGGAAGCCAGCCCTCCACGCGAAGGCCCTGCCACAAAGGCTCTTGTCTGAGCCTGTCCATTATCATTATGAAGCAGCCCAAGGAGGAAGTGCTGCCCGCATCCCATATGCTGCAGGAACAGCGTACATCCAGGAGTATTTCTCAGGTAAGCCTGCTGGCTTTCAACATCAGCCCCAGCCTGCAAGGCAGCATCAAGACCATCTACAGTGACACGTGCATTAAGCACCCCTTTATTCTGCCAACCCTACACCTGTATCCAGCTGAGGCACTGTCTTGCCTATTCTCACCTTAAAAGCGTTTTCTGCCCGTTGCATTACTGTGCCCTGCATTATGCGACGTGAGCCTATTCTAATTAAGATGGCCACTGCCAAATTTGCATATTGAATGGCACTAACCAGATCAGCTAATTGGTCAGCCGTTTTCTCTTGAGCCTTTAAGGCTCACCAACAGGCGGAAGCCTGCCCTCCACATGAAGGACCTATCACAAAGGCTCCTGTCTGAACCTGTCCGGGCCTTCCGGAGCCATAGAAGCAGATACCTGCTAGAAAATGTCTTGGGCTACTATGTTCAACCATCGCCACGTCATATAAGCTACCACTGCTACTCATCTTCCTTTGTCTAAACCTTTTCACCAGATGCAGTGTACCCAGCCTCAGCCACGCAAGTCAAACTCCTCCTAATCCGGACTCTACCTACTGATTTTGCTAAGTCTGAACCCCCTCATAACCCTACCACGCTATTGCTGTGAAAGCTAAATGCATACTGACTCTATTACACATCTGCTCACTCGAACTACCATACAAGTCTCAAGAACCTCCTATCGAACCAGTACCTTGCCGCGCTTGCAAGCACCTATGCATTACTACTTGGCCCATGGACCACTGTCATCATACCCAGCACAGCACTCCTCACCTGCCTTTCTCTTCTGGCGCCTCTGCCATTTGTGCACCAAGTGTCATCAAAAGTGGGGCTCACCTGTGCTTCGAGATCCGATTCGCCGGAGGAGAGGTCGGATCCGGAAAGAGCCATTCCCGAGAGATCAGGCGTTCCTTTTTTTGTGAAGAGGTAAGGTCTGTTCTGGGAGCTCGCCGCAATTGTCATGCTGAGTAACAGCCACAGACAGAAATGACAATCCCCCTATGCAGACCACGGAGGGGAAAAAGCCTGTGGCACAAAAAACCCCTATAGATGGAATGGCAAGAAGGCATGGAGGTGATGGCTTGTCCGATCCAGTAGAATGACTTGAATAGATCAGGTAAGTTGAAAAGTAACTATTCTTTCTGCAAATCTGCTCCTGAAGGCTGGTATGATGGAGATCCAGCGGACGAAGAAGAGACAAAACTCCAAAGGCAAGATGCGAACTGGGAAATGTAGTTCTGAAGAAAAAATGGAGGACGGAGAGGACTAGAGACAGGAAGATGTGAAACTTCGGTGGAAAAATAGAAGGAGAAAGAAAACCAAGGAAAATATCAGGGGAAAAGGTAGAAGGAGGTTAAGTAGGTATAAGAAAGAGAGAATGGGACAGGCGCATGAGGTCACCGTACTAACGTGTAAAAAGAACCCCTGCAAGTGGAAAACTTCTTACCCCAAGAATGAAGGCACCGAAACGGGAGCAGAGTGGTCAGGATACCTGGGAACTCCTGTAAGGAAGGTAAGGTAATCAGAGGGACTGAAAGAGGCGGAGTAAGAAAAGCGGCGAGCACCGTGACAGAAAGTGAAAGTAAACAATGTCAGAAAACACCCAAAAACTGCATGCAGGAAAAGGTAACAACAGCAGACAGATAGGCTGGAAGAAATGAGCTCAGGAAGAAACGCTACGTAGGGCTTTCAGGAAGAAATGAAGGAAGGCTGGAACTACGAGAGAACCAGAGAGCGAGGAAACCGCAACACAGTTGCAACGCACTGAGGGGGCGTGGCTTCCCTGCATTTAAAGGGGAAGAGATACATAGTTGCAGAGAGATAGAAACAGGACTAGCGGAGTTTCCACCGGGACCACATCTTCCATGAACCTCCTTTCATGACAGTATGTCCCCTTCTTGGGGCGACGGGCCCGGGTTTACCTGGGTGAAGGGCATAGAACTGTCGTAGACATCTGGGGGCGGAGATGTTGGTTACAGGTTCCCAAGAGTCTTCCGCGTGAGAGTATCCTTTCCAATGAACCAAGTACTGTAGTCTACCTCTATGGTAACGAGAGTCCAGAATACGTTCCACCTCATAGACTTCTGGCTCCGGTTTCTTATTTTGCAACTTAAACACCTTCTTCCGATGGTGGAGATCCGGGAGATAGGTCTTTAACAAGGAGGAATGAAAGACTCGGTGAACTCTGCCTAGCTCAGAAGGCAGTCTCAGTCGAAAAGCCACCGGATTGATGCGGGCCGTGATGGGGAAGGGACCCAAAAACTTGGGGCTCAACTTGGAGGGATGAGTCCATCTATGTAAGTATCTTGTTGATAGCCATACCTTATCTCCCACTTGCCATCCTGGAGTCTGAGTGCGGTGAGCATCTGCTTGGAGTTTATATCGGAGACGACTTTCCTGTAAATTAGTGATGGAATTCTTTTGTATCCTAGCAATATCATCAAGAAGAGAGTCCACCGAAGGTATAGAAGAACTGTGGATGTTACTCAAAGGGAAAGAACGAGGATGACGACCAAAAACACAGAAAAACGGGGACATCTTGATAGCAGAATGAACAGTGTTATTGTATGAAAATTCTGCCATGGGGAGGAGAGATGCCCAATTGTCCTGTTGTTCATTGGCGAAGCAACGCAGATATTGTTCCATGGTTGCGTTGAGTCGCTCCGTTTGGCCGTTGGACTGAGGATGGTATCCGGAAGTAAGAGCTCTTTCTACTCCTAAAAGAGCACATAAAGTCTTCCAAAATGTTGAGGTAAATTGTGAACCTCTGTCCGACCGGATCGGTTCTGGGAGACCATGGAGACGTACCACATTTCTCAAAAACACTTGTGCCATTTCAGGAGCAGAGGGAATCCCCTTTAAGGGCAAAAAATGCCACATTTTGCTGAAACTGTCGATAGTGACCATGATCGCTGTGAATCCCTTTGACATGGGAAGATCCACCACAAAATCAGTAGAGACATGAGACCATGGAGTCAAAGGTAGTCTTGGTTGATGTAACAAACCCGCCGGTTTTGATGTGGATCCCTTGCTTCTGGCGCAGATATGGCAGGAATGCACATAAAGTTTAATGTCAGTAAGCATTTTCGGCCACCAGAACATCCGACTTATGAGCTCGTATGTGGCGGTGACACCCCTGTGTCCCGCTATCTTAGAATCGTGACCCCAATGAAGGATTCGTGCTCGTAACCTAGTTTCCGGAATGAAAAGTCTCCCCTGGTAAAACCATAGATCTTCTTTGGTAGTTAATCGGTTTGATAGACTTCTGGGAAGCGGAAGTAGGGCTTCTGGAGAGGCTTTCTTGACGTCTAGCAAGAATTTCGAAATGACCTGTATAAAACGGACTTTAGGAAACAACACCTCGCCTTCAAAAGGTGGATTATTGAAGGAGTTTGGACTGCGAGATAAACTGTCGGCTAGGATATTCTTACTTCCTGGAAGGTATGTTATGAAAAAATCATATTGAGCAAAGAAGTATGCCCATCGGGCCTGGCGGGAATTCCTGCACTCCATATGTTGAAGCACCTTGAGATTACTGTGATCGGTGCGTATCTCGAACAGATGTCTTGATCCTTGGAGAAGATGTCTCCATTCAGAGCAGGCTTATTTAATGGCCAACAATTCCTTTTCAATTACGGAGTAATTGATCTCGCTGGGACATAGAGTGCGAGAGAGATATGTGATCGGATGTTCCACTCCATTATGTTCTTGCTTAATCACGGCTCCTAGGGCTCCAGCGGAGGCATCAGTCTCAACAATAAAAGGTCAACTCTGATCGGGTTGTTTCAGGATGGGTGCAGAACAAAAGGCTTGCTTAAGCCCGCAGAATGCCTGTTCTGCTAAAGAATTCCATTCGAACCGAACATCTTTCTTTAATAAGGCTGTGATAGGTAGAACCCGCTCTGAGAAGTTGGCGATAAATCTTCTGTAAAAATTGGAAAGACCTAAGAAGGCTTGTACCTCTTTCACATTGCAAGGGGAGGGCCAGGCAAGAATTGCGGAAACCTTCTTGGGATCCATCTCAACTCCTTGTTCGGATAGTATAAAACCTAGATAGGGTACTGAAGATACTGCAATGAGACATTTCTCCGGTTTTGCAAACAGCTGATGACGTCTTAGTCGCTGCATGACCTCCGTGAGATGAGCCTGATGTTGGTGAGGGTGTCGCGAAAAAACCAGGATGTCATCTAAGTATATAATAACTGAGACAAACAGAAGGTCAGCAAAAAGGTGGTCCATAAACCTCTGAAAGGCTGCCGGGGCGTTGACTAGGCCAAAGGGCATCACCCGGTATTCGTACAGACCGAAGGGAGTACGGAACGCCGTCTTCCATTCGTCCCCTTCTTTAATCCTGAGAAGGTGGTAGGCACTTCTGAGGTCAAGTTTGCTGAACAAGCGTGATCCTTCTACGGCTTCCAGTATATCCCTTATTAGAGGCATTGGGTAGCGATCCTTCACTGTGATCTTATTCAGGCCCCTATAGTCAATACAAGGACGTAATTCTTTTGAATCTTTCTTGGAAATGAAAAATAGAGACGCCCCAGCTGGAGACTTAGATGGTCGGATGAGACCGTTTTGAAGGTTTTGATCTAAATACTCTCTTAGTGCTTGTTTTTCAGGAATGGTTAAAGAAAACATGCGTCCAAATGGGACCGAAGAGCCAGGCAGAATGTCAATAGCACAGTCCTCGGGTCTGTGTGGAGGCAAAGCCTTAGGTAACTTGTCTGCGAATACGTCGATGAAATCTTGGAAGATAGAATGGATATTATGAACTGGAAGCGAATCTGATGAGAAGGATGGAAAAGTCACCATAGCTTCTTTCATCTTGTTGGAAACCTCGCTTCGGGAAACTCCGCATCGTTGATCACAGTACTCAGATTCAAATTTCAGGGTGTTAAGAGACCAGTTGATCGTCGGGTTGTGTCTGCGAAGCCACGGAATTCCCAGAATGATTGGGAAGTGAGATGCTCTTATGACATCAAAAGTGTGAGTTTCATGATGATGGGAGATACAAAGCTGAAGGTCCACTGCAGCCTGAACAATAGGTCCAGAACTTAACGGACGGCCATCCACACCTTCTACCTTCTGTTCTTCCCGTTTATCAACAAGATGGATGCCTTCTTGTTTGGCCCAATGGATATCAAGGACGTTTCCTGCAGCTCCACTGTCAATAAGGGCTAAGACATTTTTTTTTTGTTGGTTCTTCTTGGATATGGTTGCTTGAAGAACCATGAGACGAGAGTCCTCTCCTGATGTTTGTGCACAAGGTGAGCCTTTGATTGAACCCCGGTAAGCGGCTCCTTCTAAGACCGGGGTCCGTCGTTTCCCCGACGCCGTGGGGGAACCTCAGGGCAATCCCTCAACAGGTGAGAATCAGAGGCGCAGTAAAGACATAAACCCTTGTCCCGGCGTCGGCTTCGTTCTGTAGATGATAAAGGTCCCCTGGCCGTGCCGATTTGCATCGGTTCTTCCCCAGTACGGTTTGAAGATAGTGGTAGGGATGAAGGAGATCCGGATACAGGTATCATTGGGTTTCGACTCTTCTTTTTCTCAGATCTACGCTCCGATATCCTGTATTCGATTTGAAGTACCAGCGTAAAAAGATCAGCCAAGGTAGTAGGTCTGGGTACTTGCGCCAACTCGTCTTTCAGATCCTCATGTAAGCCCCTTCTGAATGCTGTATATTGGACCGGTTCAGGCCAATCTACTTCTGCAGCCAGTCGTTTGAAACTCGAGATATATGACAAAAGATCCATTGTACCCTGTTTGATATCAAACAAGGCTTCGCCGGCTGCGATTCCGATCTCTTGTCTCTCAAAAGTCTGTCGAAAAAGCGTAGTGAAGGCGTTGTAGTCTTGTAGAATCGGATTATTGGATGTAACCAATGGGGTGGCCCATGCCAGGGCATTTCCAATCATGTTAGAGACGAGAAAACCCACTCTGGTGCGATCCGATGCGTAGGTAGCCGGTCTAAATGTGAAATATACCATACAGGCATCCAGGAACTCCTTAACTCTCTTGGGTGCTCCATCAAACTTCCCAACTGCTAAGGACAAGGGTGGAAGATCAGTCTGATGGGCGTCTCTGGCAGCGACTATCTGGCGAAGAGTTGCATTTTCAGCCTTAACCCCCTGTACTTCCATAGACAGGGTCTGAACTGCATTCAGCAACTCCTGGACCTGTTCTGCCGTAGCCATCTTTTGGCATTGCAAACTGTCATCAAAAGTGGGGCTCACCTGTGCTTCGAGATCCGATTCGCCGGAGGAGAGGTCGGATCCGGAAAGAGCCGTTGCCGAGAGATCAGGCGTTCCTTTTTTTGTGAAGAGGTAAGGTCTGTTCCGGGAGGTCGCCACAATTGTCGTGCTGAGTAACAGCCACAGACAGAAATGACAATCCCCCTGTGCAGACCACAGAGGGGAAAATCCTGTGGCACAAAAAACCCCTAGAAATGGAATGGCAAGAAGGCGTGGAGGTGATGGCTTGTCCGATCCAGTAGAATGACTTGAATAGATCAGGTAAATTGAAAAGTAACTATTCTTTCTGCAAATCTGCTCCTGAAGGCTGGTATGATGGAGATCCAGCTGACGAAGAAGAGACAAAACTCCAAAGGCAAGATGCGAACTGGGAAATGTAGTTCTGAAGAAAAAATGGAGGGCGGAAGAGGACTAGAGACAGGAAGATGTGAAACTTCGGTGGAAAAATAGAAGGAGAAAGAAAACCAAGGAAAATATCAGGGGAAAAGGTAGAAGGAGGTTAAGTAGGTATAAGAAAGAGAGAATGGGACAGGCGCATGAGGTCACCGTACTAACGTGTAAAAAGAACCCCTGCAAGTGGAAAACTTCTTACCCCAAGAATGAAGGCACCGAAACGGGAGCAGAGTGGTCAGGATACCTGGGAACTCCTGTAAGGAAGGTAAGGTAATCAGAGGGACTGAAAGAGGCGGAGTAAGAAAAGCGGCGAGCGCCGTGACAGAAAGTGAAAGTAAACAATGTCAGAAAACACCCAAAAACTGCGTGCAGGAAAAGGTAACAACAGCAGACAGATAGGCTGGAAGAAATGAGCTCAGGAAGAAACGCTACGGAGGGCTTTCAGGAAGAAACGAAGGAAGGCTGGAACTACGAGAGAACCAGAGAGCGAGGAAACCGCAACACAGTTGCAACGCACTGAGGGGGCGTGGCTTCCCTGCATTTAAAGGGGAAGAGATACATAGTTGCAGAGAGATAGAAACAGGACTAGCGGAGTTTCCACCGGGACCACATCTTCCATGAACCTCCTTTCATGACACCAAGCATTACGCAGCCTGCAACACTGCGTGAGCATACATCGCCTAGAGCTATTGCACCAAACCGCCTCTCAAAATTGTAACTGCTATCTTTAGCCTGCTATATACCTCGCAACCTGCTTTACAGCACGACACTGTAGCGCCTACCACGCTATCAGTCCTTGTCCCAAACTTCGCAGTAAATCCTAATCTTGGCCAGTATTCCTCTGTGTCCAATGCTAAAGTATACCGCTAGCACACCTCACCACCAACTCTCTGAGTTTTCCTTGAGTTTTGTCATGAACTGTACTGTATAATTCAATTGATGTTTGCATTCTCCAATGTATTGTGCACCTAAAGTATAAGGCTAGCATGCTTCAGCATTAGCTTGTGTCCTAAACAGCCTTAAACGTTTCAATTGTTGTTTACATTCTCCAATTTACTGTGCATTGCAAGTATAGTGCTAGCATACTTCACCATTAACTCTTTAAATTCTCCATGAAATCGTGTGCTAAATGGCAAAGTAAAATGTAACTGTTGTTTGCATATTCATAGCTCCCATGCATTAAGTAACTGAATTAGAGCGCTAGCACGCCCCTCCCCCAGCTTCTGCCCAAATTAGCTAACCATCTCCATCTGCACTCTCCCACCACTTATGTCTCTAGCTACTCGCCGATGCAGCATGTGCATACCTTGCCATCAGCTTTGACTGCAACTGTATAGCTAACCTTACTTGCCCTAGCAGGCATCCAGTAACCAAATTACCTACCAAATAACAAAAATTACGTAGGCATATCCCGTAATCAGTTTCTGCCTCTATTGGCACTGCAATTCGTATCTACTGCGTCCAGACCTGCGCCATTTGCGCAATTCATAACCGTTTCCGCAAACACATCAGCATCTTTTATGCCACCCAAGCCTCCTGATTCCTATGCCATCCCACCAACCCCTTTCTTACCTACTCTCACAGCCCAATACGCTAATCTGCATCACGCCAATCTGGAACTACAGCAACCAAACTCAAACACACATCGGTCAGAGACCACAGAATTAAAGCACCCTTTTACATTTTTATCCAACCTGCCCTAAAAACCTAAGCCTTTATACATCACGGACAACCTAAGATCGCTGATGTACACCATAATCTCCACTACACAACTGCCAGCCATCTATCTCCTGGCGGAACACCCACTTGAACTCTGGACTCACCCGCTATGCACGCGCCATAGTCAATAGCCACCGTAGGGAACTCAATACCAAGACTTTCAAACCAGACAGTTCCAAAGCTTCTCGCAGACCCCCTGCTGAAGCACACCCTACGAAGCCACCTACCCTGCCTCCACAATATCTAAACACTGATACGAAGCAACTGCCCGCTGCCAACACTCAAATGAAAGCACCTATCATACAGGGCGCACTCATCAATGCCAGATCATTACCAGCCCATGCGCTTGACATCACAGACTTGATCACAGCCAATGTCCTTGACTTCCTGAGCAATCACGGAAACATGGCTCCATGCAGCGACAGGCCCAGCCGTCTCGCTGGCTATCCCCGACAACTACTCCATACAAAGAACTGACAGGCCTACCAACAAAGGGGGTGGTGGAGCCATTATCGCCAAGAATAGTATCAACTTCTGGGAACCACCTAACCCAATTCTCTGCTCAGGAGAACTACTGTCGATTAAAATGACCATCTCTCCCACTATCACACTAAATATACACCTGATCTACAGGCCCCCCCGGCCCTATATCATCCTTTGAGGTCGATATTGTTCAACTCCTGTCCAACAACACAAAGACCAATACTCGTATAATTTTGCTAGGTGACCTTAACTTGGGCTTGAACGACCCGAAAGACAATCAAGCACTGACATTAGCTAACACCATCTCTGCACTTGGCTTCACGCAAGGCATACACAACACCACCCACAGCAAAGGCCTGATCCTGGATTGGCTTACCAACCTCAACCGTAACACCACCATCACTTCCAACGCCCATTGCCCATGGACCATCACATAATCACCTTCAACATAGACAAGAATGCAGGAGTTGACATTACTCCTCCTCGAGGTAGCGTCCATCACTTGTCGCAAAGCCAAACCCCTTGCACATCTCAATGCCTGGTAGACCCCTAACTTGAAGGACCTCTGCAAACTGAAAAGAACAGCGGAATCGAATTGGAAAAAATGTCCAACATCTTGGAATAAAGGAGTTTTCTGTGACAGCTGCAAAAAACTACAGACAATCCTACACACTAAAAGTACCACATATAATGTGAGAATCTCAAATGCCAAATCAGAAACCAAATAACTCTTCGCTATTCTGAGAGAACTCGAGTTCCCAGTCACACCTAAAGAAAGCTGCATCAAAGACGAGAACTGGTGCTCCAGCATCTAAAAAGCCTTAACAGACACACTCTCCTACAAAACAAACTAAATGAAAAAAACAAGCCTCAATCTGACTCAACCTACTCACAGCTTTATCACCATCAAACCTGACAGACCATTCAAATTTTTATTTATTTATTTATTTTGCATTTTTAAAGCGCTCACACAGCCCGCGGGCATCGAGGCGCTGTTACAGGAATTGTTTGTTTTAGCTGGAATTGTTTGTTTTAGTTGCGTAGTTTTTTGTATTGGTTGCATATTTATAACACGCTTAAATACCCAGAGGTTTCTGAGCGCGGACCCGGGGATCGAACCTTTGTTGCTTCATGTCATCTTGCTTCCAAGGTGAGCACGTTGCCGTTGAGCTATCCTCCTGGGACACTGATTTCCAACAACGAAACAGAAAAAATCATTGCTTGCCTTAAACCATCAAGATGTCAGGGTGGTACATGCCCAGCTACATTAATCAAAGAATATACACCAGAATTGACCCCATTCATCACCAGACTAATTAATGCATCCTTGGAAAGTGCTTCTGTCCCTGCCAATCTCAAAGATGCCTGGGTCCTCCCTCTATTAAAAAAACCCACTCTAGACCCCAATACACCAACCAACTATAGACCTATAACGACAGTACCCTTCTTGTTAAAAATATTGGATAGAGCAGCCTACCTTCAGATTTATGACTACCTGGAAACCAACAATCTCCTAGGTATCCGTCAATTGGGCTTCCGTCCAAGACACAGGGCAGAAACTGCTCTGCTTGACCTTTAAATACAAATGGACTATCCAAAAGATAATGGCAACCTAGCGCTGCTTCTCCTACTAGATCTCACTGCTGCATTCAATTTAGTCAATCACGACATTCTGTGCAACCACCTTGACGCAGCAGCACACTTCTCACCAAAAGCAATTCTATGGATCAGATCCTTCCTCTCAGACAGAACGATTTTATTTATTTATTTGAATTTGTAAAGCGCCAAATTGCCCTTGGGAATCATGGCGCTGTTAAGAAGGCTTACTTAGTTAGAAAAGTGCATTCGGAGGCATAGATACATACATGTTGCTTCAATAAGTGCATAACTGGAGTTACATACATTGGTGGGCAAGTATATGGTGCCAGCCACATATTACACGGCGGCCGCTACATAATGTTGCGAGGTCATTAGTTAGAATGCATATATAGGTACCAACCAAGAGTTGCAGGTGGCAGCATCACATATATGCATTGTCAAAGACAATGGGTAAATGCGTTGTGCCTGGCACAGGGTACCGGGGAGGCAAGCTACAAGTAGGTGCATTGTTGGGGTCAACATAGAGTAGCATGGGGCCAGTCCTGTATTGGTAATTCGAACAATTGTGTTCGAACAATTTGGGTAATACCGAAAATTACGCCACACGTTGACTGCGATCCCTATTTCATAAGGATTTGTATTCCACACTGGTTCTACTGCCATACTAGACCCATTTGCAACTCATTACAGCTCACCGTTATTCATGTTTGTCTACCTTTGTCTACCTTTCTGCAAGCTCCTGGGCTGTGGCCAGCTCCATGTGGCTCTTTGCTTCTGGAGTGGATGGTTTTCTTGTTCAAGCCTCTTAAAAAATTAATAGGGGTTCAACCAGTCTAACACCTTCAGCAGTGAGCCTAAATATGAAAGAATAGAACATCCCAAATAATGTGTCTTTCTGGAATTCTATACAACAATTGCTAGACTCCTTATAGGTTTATTTCAGGCAAACTTCAGGGGGTGAGTCACTAATTTAGTCTTTTCTTAAACACCTCAACTCAGCCTTTCATCCTTCTGAGGTCCATACATGAGTACCAACACAGGTTGGGTGATATTGTATGTATATCATCATTTGGCCATGTATGTCTGCTGCATTCACAGTAATTTTCTAATATGGGCCTATACACACTGATTTTAACGCTACAAATGGCGATCCATTCTTGTATGAAATGTAAATCACATTGTAGTGATATCATAACCATATTTTTCCTAGTGTGCGTAGGAACAATGCTATGTGATGCCACTTCCTGTTTTGGTAAGGGGTGAAAAGTCGTGTTCCATCACTTCCGGCGACATCACTTCGGGTTCGGGTCAAACGACAACACTTCCTGTGATGTCATTAGAGGTCAAGGGTCTTGTGCTGTCACTTCCGCTTCCCCTGGCATTTTGGTGAAATTACGTCCCTGAGTGACATCTCCCTTGTTTTAAGCTCACAATTTCTTCTCTACTGTTGTAAGTTCAAATGTAATGCAACGGTTCCAGCAATAACCTATATAAGTCAATGTATCATTTAATTATTGTATTTAATCTATTGTTGCATTGTGGAGCGTCACATTGCTTCAGTTTGCTTTAAAGTAGACTGAGGGGGAGCACAAGGGAAAGGCAAAGTGGTGGGGGGATAAAGTCAGGGGAAAAGGTATAGGGTAGTGCAGTAAACCATTTACAGCACAAAATATACTTTCCAGTTACTATCCAATACAATTACAGAACCATTTTGCAATGCAGCGTTAGACAGTACCAATAAAATTCAGCATTAGACCCAGCGGCTCTGTGCAGCTAGGAAGGCTTTGAAGAATAGCCAGGTCTTGAGACCTTTCATGAATGTGGACAAGTTCTCTTCAGTTCTTAGGTGTGTTCGATGGGCAGGCTTGATTTTGCAGCCTCGAAGGATCTGCCTCTGTGGCATATTCTGTTATACTTTGCAGGCACCATCTTATTTACCCACCAGTCTGCCAGATCTACCCTTATGGTACTAGACAACAATTGCAGTTAAATATTTGGGGCCTACGTTTTCTGAGATGCAGTTTTAAATCTGACCCTCTGTTCTTCGAGTAGCTACGGGACAGGGTCAGACTTGGGAAACGAATAGGCCCACACGTGAACACAATTGTCAAGCGCCTTTGAGACATGTTTTAATAGCATGCACTGTGAACTAAATCACTTCTAGGAACGATGCATTTTAGAGGTTAAGGCAGTGTGAGATTAAATGAGTTTGAGTGCAAGTACCATAATGCAAAGTAGCTCTCGATTTTTCTGATGTAATTTAAAGACTTAAAAGACACACAACAAAATAATCTGAGGTAAAGTCACCTGCTTAGGGTTATTATGTGACACCGGCCTACAACTGTATGAATGAAGTGAACAGTGACGTATGAGGGGCCATGACAAGTGCTGATTACTTTGTATGTACCTCATGCCTACATTTCACGAAGAACCAGCTACTCTCATTGAAATAAAATAAAAACATAGGAAACAGCATGATGTGGGACCGTACTAAGATTTATCGAGAGTGCTGGATTTTGTTATTTCACAATTCACAAATCTGGATCTGCAAGTGTGATTGCCCAATTGCAAAACCATAAACACAAAACATTTTGCAGAAATAAACACAAACTAGCAAAAATAAAGCATGCATAGTCAAAGTGACAGCATAGATTGCATGAAATGCTTTTAACCATTGCATCCCGGGTGAGCTGGTAGTCTCTAGGCCCCCCTCAAGGAGGAAGGTGCCTGGAAAAGTCCAGAACGAGCTCACTTTAGTGAGCTGACTCTTTGTGAAGAAATGACTACTACTCTACTACTAGCAGTGATCTCAGTCATAAACGTGAGCCAGGCATAACATGAATAGTACACTTCCTTCGCCTCTTTAATGTGGAATGGGCTCAGGACAGGTTGTGCACTTCAAGAGACTCCAAGCCAGCAAGGGGGGATCCAAACAACAAGAGTACAGTGCTAGCAAAATAAAAGAAATATCCAATCACAATTCTATAAACAAATAAGACTTTAATTACACTAAAAGAACAGACAAACAATTACAAACACAAACAACCCACAGCATTGAAGAAATGGGAAGATGAACAAATAGCAGATGTATGCAGGCAAATAGTCTTTGCGCCAAGTTCAAGAATATGTCTTTTTAGGAAAATAGTAGTAGGGTCTTTAATGTCACTAGAGCCAGAGGGACAATTTGAATGTTCAACAGGTCTCAATGGGTGAACTTGGCGATTAAACTTCAGCAGCAAGCTGGCTCGACTCGATCCATTGACACAATGCGGTTCTTCAATGGCTCAAAGCTCGGAGAAGCTGAGAAACAGTCAAGCGATATCGTGTCAATGTAGCTCGAAGGTTCTTAAAGAAGTTCAAAGCAGTTCCTGAGGGCCCTTTCAGCTGTTTATGGTCGCAGAGGCACTTGGACAGCTCACATCAGTTTGAAGATGCAGGGAGAGCCAGAGGTAGCTTCCTTTGATCCTGGGATGTTGTGAAAGCCTGTCCTGGGTCTCTAAGGAAAGGGTACGCCTCTTTCTTTTCCCTTTACAGCCAGGAAGGTTTGCTGGGATACCCTCAGAGTGGGCACCAGTTTCCCAGCAACAGGCAGGCTTTCCAAGCAGGAGGCTGCTTCAAATGTTCCCTTGAAGCGATGAGGTGGAAGCTCTGCAACCTCCTCATAGGCCCTTAGCTTCATTTCAACCTCTTTATTATTCATTACAAGTTTATACCAATCACCATGAGTCTTCTGTGTCTGTGTCTTATGTCTGGGTCCTCACACTACACTATACGTTCCCCTCTCCTGTCTGCTTAAAATCAAAACAGACTCAAACAGACTCCAGTGATTAACCCCCTGGTGTCACTTCCTGTATTGTATTGGCGAAGCACACATTACATCATTAGTTCCTATACCTGGTGGTATACCCTGTTCCCCAAGGAAGGTGTCAAGACTTCCTGAAAAGGAACAAATGAGCATCCAGGTCTGGGCCCAACATTTTGTTGTGGATGATCGCAATACGCAAACACTTTAACAGTTGCAGGAGCTACAGGAAATCAGTTGATAATAAAATGGCATAGTATGGGTGTTGGTTTTTATAACTAGCTCCTCATATGCCACTATATCAAAATAGATATAATTATCTATTGATTTATGTGGACCCACTGTTAAAGGCAGGCCACAGCTATTGGAATAATTTAGATTGCAGCACGCTGTTTCAGCAATGTACTTTGGGTCAGGCTCTATGGAAGGCGGAGATGTTGACCTGAGGATTATGGAGAAAGTAATCTCTGACTCAGTGGCTTTGGGGAGCTGAATATTGTCAATCCTCCAATCTTGCATATGGTAATACATTAGCTTCATCAGATGTTTCTTGGTAAAAGTGATCAGGGAATCATCTGAGTACGGTTGGAAAGATTGTAAGAAGAATTATTATTATTATAATTTTTTTAATTTAATTTAGTTTGGTACAAACTTTTTAAAACAATCATTAGATTCCTCCACAGATTCTACTTCTCAAACTCTTTCAATAAAAGGTCCAATTCCTCCAAAAACAAAGATAGTGCAAAGGTGAGTTTCCCATCTTCTCCTTCTTGCATTTTTTTCTACCAGTCTTCCGCACTATAAGTAGAGAATTATTTTAATTCCCCTCCCAGAAATTTGGTTCTCATGTTTCTCAATTTCAGGCATGAGGTCACAAGGTGTTTTAGCGTCTCTGTTTCGGTGTTACAAAGTCGACAATTGGTATCCATTATCTCACCCTTCCTCTTTCTCATATTTCTGATCTCCAAGTAGTTGGGTATTTCATTTAGCGCCTTACTTTCTGATGCGTAGTCTTTCATGCACAAGTGTTCAACTCGCTGTTCGACAGTTTCAATCCAGTCCGTCTCCCATAGTTTTTTCTTTACTGCATTTGTTTTTTTTCCCAACATCTCTTTAGTCGTTGACAATTGTAACAAAATGTTTTCCCAATTCTTTTTCCAGATCTCGAAAACTTCCTTTGGATTATTCATTCTTTCTGTTCTCAGTATTTCAAATTGCGGTACACTGTCTGTTTCAATGATCTTTCTATAAATGGATACTCTGGCAGTAATTGACAGAAGGCCCAGTTCATACTTTATACATGCGTTTGGTGTGCTTTGGGGCACTTGAAGGATCCTCTTCCAGAACGTGTTTTCACACTTTGACCATAAGAGAAATGGACATCCAAATATTGCCTCGGCTCCATGTATTAGTTCAGGAATATCTTTGGCTTTATAGAAGTTTACAATGGACTTGTATGAAAATGTTCCATACTTCTTATGCAGCACCGCTCCTTGCACTGCCAAGGTTTTACATTTTGTTTTTATTTTCCTCACCATTGGTTCGTCCGTTATACTTGCACCCATTTGCACTCCCAGATATGTCAATTGGGATGCGCTCTGAAGTGTCTCATTTCCCAAATTCCATTTCGTTTGGGCTTTCTTTGATCGTTTGTGTCCTTTTAGATCTGATAATTGTACGATCTCGTTTTATTTTACATTTATTTCGAGCCCATTCTTCAGTATGTAGATTGCGAGTGCATTCAATTTTCGCTGGAGACCTATAGGGGTTAGGTTCCGTAGGACGATGTATATATTAACCAACTTATATGATTCCCAGTTATCTTTGCGGGGAATGCAGGGATTTTCTCCAAAACTTCGCCCAGATCTGCGATTAATAGTTTGAAGAGAGTGGATCCCAAAGGACACCCTTGTTTTACGCCTCTTGTGGTGTTTATCCGTTGCGTTAGTGTTCCTCGTTGATCGAGACGGATTCTGACATTTGTGTCTGAATGTAGTTCTTTTACAGCCTGCACCCGACTCGGGGGACATCTCAGTTTTACTATCTTCTCCGATAATAGTTCACGGTCTACCCCGTCAAAAGCATGAGCTAAATCCATGAATGCTGCGTAGATTTTTGTTCCTTTCTGTAGAGCTTCCATCTTTAATAGATTTAATATTAGTAGATTCAAACCGCAACCAACTCCCCTTACGAAGCCAGTCTGTCTCTGATCAAAAGCACCTGCTTGTCTGATCCATGATGTTGAACAGTGTAGTATTTGAGTAGCAAACACTTTTTCTATCACATCAAGCAGGGGTACAGGCCGGTAGTTTTTAGGATCAGATCTTTTGCCTTTTTTGAAAATGGGGACAATGATTGCGGATGTCCACGATGTTGGAATAGTGGTGTCCTTCATTATTTTTATAAATAGTATTTCACAGAAGTCCGACCCATTCATTAAGATGTTCTTTTTGAATTATATTTGTTATGCCGTCGGTTCCTGGAGCTCTCGACAAACTATTATTTTTTATTGTTTGCAAAATGTCCTCCTTAGATATTTCAATGTCCCAACTGGAGAGAGAATTCACTACTTCCATTGTCTTATCGCCTTGTTATTTAAAGAGCTTTGAATAGTGCTCTATCCATTGCTGTTCCGAGACCATATTTGTTATTAAGGCCCTTTGAGGCGCACCTTTGTTGTTAATTAGAGTCCAAAAGTCTCTCAAGTTTTTGTTTTCTAGTGTTGTCATCATTTTATCTGCGTCTTGTTGCTGCATGATATGTCTATGACTCCGGATCCAGTTTTTGTAGCGTGATTTTATTTTCTTTTTCTCCACACATGCTTCTCTTGATTCCATCTTTCCTAGTACTCTTATTTTTTGTCTCAGTTCCCCCTTTTCCAGCACTGGCGCTGGGTCATAAGTGTGATGCTTAAAGCAGTTCTTTCCACCTCTGCTACAGGTTTCTGAGTAATTCTGAAGAAGGGAGTCGTAGAGCAATTGTTCGCAATCTTGGTCTTGTAATTTCAATATATTTGTGAGCTCCTCAATGTTAACTTTGTTCAACCTTATTCTATTTTGGCCCGGTTCTATTTCTAGTCTAATTTTCAATGTTTGCTTGTACTTTTGTTTCCCAGGTTATTTTAACTAAATTGTGGTCACTTTCAGGTTTCACGTCCAGACTTAGCATTTTCTTCGCAACAGATTCACAGAAAAAAAATAGTCTAATATGGATGTTTGGGGCCCTCTTTCCCATGTTGCTTTGGCGGGATGTCGCCTTGTATGCATCCAGTCAACATACTGATATGTCTGACCTCCATTTCGTCCATCCATATTTTTGCCAATTAAGTTTTTTCCTTTGTTTGAGAATTTTTAGATAGTTTCTCTTCTCTTTGAAATGTTAAATCCATATTTAGGTCTCCACAAATAATGACTTCGTCCTCTGGATTATGCATTCTCAGTTCATCAAGGATGTCACATATTTTGTCTACAAATGTTATTTCACCGGCTAGCTGGTTGTGCCAGTATACGTTAAATATGTGAAGACACGATTTCAAGGCTCCTCCTTCCTCTACGTTGATTATCGATGTTAGTTGACTGTATGGGTTGATATCCGTCGCCTTTCTGATCCGCATTCCACTTTTTCGTTTCACAAAGGTCATTAGGGCGGACATAGGATGGCCCTTTTTGTTAGTGGTCGCTGGATTAAATGCCATCTCAAACCCTTCTACACAAGGAGGATTTACCAACCAGGACTCTTGTAAGCATATAATGTCCAAGTTCAAGAGCGTCTCAGAAGTTTTTGCAAATAGGTGCACACGTCCCCTAGTGTTCCATGTCCAGCATGCTATCTTCCGTCTATACGCATTCGGGCATTAACTTCGGCGAGAAGATAGTAAAGCTCTTGACATCCAAGACCAGATTACTTCGTCCGCTCCCTCTTCTGTGACTGCTTTTACCACATTTGGAGATCCTGCTTCTTGGTTATTCCCAGCAAATGTAATCCTTATGCATTTTTTCGGGCTCTCATCTTCATTAACCCTGCATTCCTCCTTTAGATTGTTTGTTTCATCAACTCCGCTGCTAGTCTTTCTTCCGACGTCAACCATCTTCTCACCTTTCTTCTCTCTTATGCGTTCCATGGTATCCACCTCTTTTTTGTTGTTAGATCTTTTCCATTTTTCTGTATTCGTGGACCCATTATCTTCTCTTATATCAATTAGGATTTCCTTTATTATCTTTGAATGAAGGTGAATTTGAACCATATCCAGTATATCTTCTTCTACAAATTCAACAATCTTCACATCGTTCGAGGAGATTGTTTTTAAGTGTGGAATGTGGTGCAACAATTGCATCACGTTGTACCTGTTCAAGACCAAGTCATCATTCTTAGAGCTGCAGCGTTCCAGCACTAGGCATATTCCACTTGTCTTGGATCAGTCTTTTGTCTTCATCATGCTACTCTCTTTTCTTCGTGTCAGTTTGTTTTCTTTTTGTCCATTTGATGTTTCACGCTCTTTGTCAATCCTTTGTTTGTTGTCATAGCTTAATAGTATGGGTGTCACAAGTAAATTTTCGCGACCAAAAGGCCACGGGATGTAACTGGCCTGTTTCAGGATCCCTTTAGGAAAGAATAGCCCCCATTGCCATGCTGGAGGCATCTGTTTCCACTACATATGGGAGATCTGGGCGGGGGTGTCATAGCACCGGGGCTAAGGTAATTGAGTTCCTGGAAGGCCTTCTCCGCCTCTTCTGTCCATTGGAACAGTTTGTTGTTTTTTCGTAATAAAGAAATGATCGGGTGCACAATCTGGGAGAAACCCGGGATGAATCGGCGAAAAAAGCTTGCAAAGCTGAGCATACTTTGGACACCTTTGACTGAAGACGGTGATAGCCAGCTAAGGATGGCGTCTACTTTGTGCATATCCATCCGGACGCCTCTGGGAGTGAGGACAACACTAAGGAACTCGACTTCGGTGACATGGAAGGAGTATTTTCCAAGTTTGGCGTATAGCTGGTGCTTTTGGAGTTTTGCAAGGACGGAGCGAACGTGCCTGAGATGCTCCTGTTTAGAAGAGAAGTACACCAATATGTCGTCGATGTAAACTAGGGCACATACGTCAATCAATTCCCGTAGTACATCGTTCATGAAGTACTGGAATGCAGCGGGAGCGTTGCAAAGCCCAAAGGGCATCACCTGGTATTTGTACAGCCCATACTTAGTATGAAAGGTGGTCTTTCATTCGTCTCCTTTCTTTACATGCACGAGATGGTATGCCCCCCTGAGGTTCAATTTGGTGTAAATTTGGGCATCCTTGACTTGGGCCAGCAGTTCTGGGATAAGGGGTAGAGGATACGGTTTTTAACTGTTACCTGGTTTAGTGCGCAGTAGTCGCTGCAAGTTCTCAAGTCCCTCTCATTCCTGTGGTCTAGCTGCATCACGAGGTTGATGAACTCTGCACAGTCTTTTGGCGGTTTTCCACCTGAGCTAGGACGTCTTTCAATTCCCCCCATAATCCTCGATGGAATAACATTGTTCGTTTCTCCTCAGGCTACTGAGTTTCAACGACAAGTCTATTAAAAGTGGCGATATATGTTAACAAATCTTGGCTGCCTTGGCGGAGGGACAGAAGTTTGTTATCCAGAGCTTGGCCCTGGGTGAGTCGGCCGAACAGCTTCTCTATCTCTTGTTGAAACCCCCTAAAATCCTGCAGGAGTGGGTCATCCTGGCTTACTAACGGTATGGACCAATACACAGCACTGCCACTCAGATATGACAGAATGAAGGCAACCCGTGACTGATCGTTAGGAAAGGCTCCGGGTCTACAAAGAAAATGGAGGCAGCACTGGTTCATGAATACTGCATATTTTCTAGCGATCAAGGCAGCATTTAAGGCGTGGCGTCATTACATCCTAGGCGCCAGACATACGATCACAGTAATCACTGACCATCGCAACCTACAATACCTCAAGACGGCAAAGGCTCAATCATCCTGTCAACTCCGATGGGCTTTATTCTTCGCACGATATGATTACATAATCACGTACCGATCTGGAGTCCAGAACGGAAAAGCCAATGCCCTATCCCGCATGGGTATTGATGAGAACGCATATTCAACCCCAGACCCGGTGGCCATTATTCCAGGTGACCAACTACTCGGACTTACAACAACGTTATCTCTGGACGAACTCCAAAATGAAATTCGGCTCCTAATGAACACCGAGGCTCTACAAGACTGGACCACTCAAGGTGAACATTACACAAAAAGAACCAGCTCCCGTATTTCAGAGGGTGTTTATATCTACCGAATAAGGCACTACAAGAACAAGTCATCTCTGGTTATCACGACCCCCTGATAGAAGGACATCCAGGAATTGCCAAGACTCTAGCCAAGGTGAAAAGAAATTATTGGTGGCCGACCTGGCGAAAGGACATTATGCAGTTTATTCTGTTATGTGGATGTGGCAATTGTGCACAGAATAAATCCCAGAAACAAAGACCTGCAAGCCTTCTTCAACCCCTGGAAATTCCACCTGCACCTTGGCACACACTCTCCCTCGATTTCATCACAGATCTGCCTCCCTGTCAAGGGTTCAACACTATCCTAGTGGTTGTTGACCTATTCTCTAAAATGGCCCATTTCATTCCGCTTAAGGGTCTACCAAACGCATCTAGTCTGGCAAAGGTGTTTTTAGAGCAAATCGTACGATTACATGTTTTCCCCTCCATCCTAATTTCTGACCGAGGGAGTCAGTTTGTGTCTAACTTCTGGAGGAAGAGTTGTGCAATTGCCCAAATCAATATTCGTCTGTCCACTAGTCACGATCCCTAAACTGATGGCCAAACAGAGCGGACGAATCAGACACTAGAGCAATACCTACGGTGCATGTTACATCAAGTGGAAGAAAGCTGGAAGGATTTGCTGTGGATAACCGAATATACCTACAACAACTCGCTACACACCAGTACCAGACATAGTCCATTCTATACAGTATATGGAAGGCACCCATGTACTTCCGAATTAGATACCCCCATGGACTTGGAAATGCCCGCGGTGAAGACTTTACATACGACCATCACTCAAGCCTTCAAAAAGGCAGCAGAAAACTTGATCCAAGCCAAATAAATACAGAAAAGATTCTCTGATGAACACCGAAGAAAAGCCCCAGACTACCAGGTCGGAGATGAAGTCTGGTTGGCGTTTCGGCACGTGCCCCGGTCAGAGGAAATACCTTGAGATGGGCCTTAGGGGGGAGTGCTGTCACGATCCATGCCCCTGACCCCCTCAGGTATAACAGCCCCCTGGCAGCAGTGGGGCTAAAGCCCTTCACACTGGCCCCAAGGGCCTTAAAACTCCATCAGAAACATACATGGAGTCAGTCCTGGCATCTTGGACGCCAGGCTCATTATCAGGAATAAAGCAATACAAGTTTTGGACCTTAATCCAAAATGGAGGCCTATTACACAGCTCAGTTCTTTAGAACCAAGCCATGCAGTCTAGTGTTTTGGGTGTGGCTGGGCCTGGAACTACTAGCAAGTAGCGCTTTGATCGCGCATCACTCTGGAACATCACCGCAACCTGTACAAAGAGATGAGAACATAGGTTAGCAATTAACACCAATAAACAGCGCAGCGCTCCGCGCATCAATATCTCACCGTTGTCTTCACCATCGGCGTGGCAACTTAGACATCGCAACCATCCCTGTGAAAACAAAAAGAGACATTGTAAGGGAACAGCGTAGATGAGCAAGACGCCGATAAGACAGGGAAAATGATGGGAAAGAAAGAGACAGAATAAATACATAAAAGACATTATAAGTCACCTGGAAGACAGCAAGCAGAGTTGGAGTCACAGCCAGTCTGGACCTGACATAAGGGCACACGGACCAGTGAAGCAACTAGGTCCACGGAACGTCCGCACCAACCACGCGCCCCTGCACAGTGACGCAGGACGGAGGGTTCAATGCACAAAAACCTAAGGTGAGCAATAACCCCAAGGGAGGGGATTTGGACCAGAAGGAGGTGGGAGTCCACCCATCACAGAACCAGTATCTTAACCCTCCATTCTCCTATTATAGGCACTACCCAACGTCTGGCACTTAACCAAGCAGAGAGGGGTCCGTGATAGCGCTTAGACCTTCATCCAGTATCGTGTGGCGGCCCCGTGGATACCAGGTGAGCGTAACAATGAGTTTCTTTTGCCCCTTTAGTTCGGTCATCCCTTCCAATTTCAGATTCTATTTCCTTTTTGCCTCTATTGTCATGAATACTCCTTTAGGTTCCATTTGAAACTCTTTCAGGATCAGAATTTTGGGGTCGGTTTTAGGGGGATAGACAAAGGCACAGACTCTTTTCTGTTGTACTCTTTGACCATTTTTTTCTTTCACCTTTTCTGGAGACGGGTTTCCTTCAGTTTCTGATTCTACGAGCATCACAGATCATCGACCTTGGCAACTTGATTAGGGTCCACAGCAACCCCTTCAGCGTTTTCGGACGTTGAAGCGATTGGCTCTTTGGGGCTGTTTTGTTTATCCTGGTCTGTTGTTAAATCCACCACGACCGTGTCTGGAATTTCTGTTTATTGGTGCATATTTGGACTAGTTGGCTTCACGTCTGAAGCCCGTGACATTCCATTTGTTTCATTCCTTGGATTTTTCAGAGTTTCTTCTACTCGCCTCTCACGGTTTTCTCCTTGCACCCTTGTACTTCCTTTATCAATGGTTAACTCCTGTTAATTTCTTTCTCCTTTTTTGCCGTTTCCATGTACTTGGCTTGTTTCAGGATTGTCATTGCTTCTCTTGCGAGTTCTGCCAAGAACCTCTTTTCCTCTGCGTTATTTCTTAGTTGCTCTTTAATAGTTTTGTTTGCATCATCGTTTTTTTGTTTCTCATTTTTCACTTCTTGCTCCCAGATTGCCATTGATTTATGCAGCTGCATCTGCACTCTTGTTCCGGCGGCCATTACCGGCTCTCCTCTTGGTAACGTTGCAAAATTTGCAGAATTGGGTGCTAACTGCTTCATTAGGCAACAGACTGCTTGAGTTACTGTTCTGCTACCGGCCAGCCACGGCCCACCACAAACACTAGGAACACTCCCTCACACTTCGCTAAAAAGAATTTAGCCAAGGAAGCAAACAATTTGTTTGACAATGCAGTTGGTCTGCTTTGTTTTCTGGTTCTGGATTTCATAGCTAGGTCTCATTCTGGAAAACCAAATGCAAGATCATGACTTTATTTTTGTGAGGGTTTGAGTTATACCTTCTTTAGGATGGGTTGCTCCATTTTTTAAATAGATATAAAAGCTAATTTGTTGTGCGCTAGGGCAATGCAGTTATGGACAGTTTCCTTTTTCTTCTATTCAATGGGTGAAGGCTAGCTCCAAGATTATATTTGTAAAGACAGTTTATGTGAAGGAAGCTGGAAATGCATTCAATGTGGTGTAGAGATCAACATTAGGATGATATGTGATACTGGCCCTCATTAGGACCCTGGCGGTAAGGGGTTTACGCCAGCGTTAGCTGCGCCGACCCCTTACCGCCAACTACGAGTTCCCAAAGCGCCATGGTCACTTTTACGCCCGCTTTTTGCGGGCGTAAAAATCCATGGCGCTATGGGACCTTGGTGTTAATTACGCCACCGTAATGTACGGTGGCGTAATTAACGCCTTCCCCACTCCCATTGAGCCCTATGGGGCCGAAATGGGAATGGGGAAGGGTAAATGGGTCAATGGGGACTTACCGCCCCGCCAACCTCGGAATGGGGCGGTAAGTCCGCCATCCGCCATGGCGTAAACAGACTTTACGCCATGGCGGAAAAGTCCGTCGATGGCGGAAAAAATCTGCCAGGGTCGTAATGAGGGCCACTGTCTAGTTGAAGGTACAAGTTAAATGTTCCTGAGCCATTTCACAGATCTGAGACAGCTCTGAATTATGGAGTGTGCGGTTATTCAGGTTTGTTATTTGGGGTAGACCTATCCGTTTACAAGGAGCGGAGTAAGAATATGTGCTGTTAGGACATGGTTGAGCATACCTTTGACAAATCCACGGTGAGACTAATTTGCTAAGCTATTTTATTTCATAATGGATACATGTTAATGTCCCACAGAACTCATTGTTTTCTTTGATATGGCTAGCAGATTAGACAAGAGGCCTGACCATCCCTGTAGGAAAATAGGGTAAAAAACTAGTGGGCAGTTAGTCAAGGAGACATTTGGCCAACGTTTTTTCAAAGTACATGGTGCAAATCTTTAGGTATGGAGGAAATGTGTATTGACTCTGGATAGATAACAAACAGAGAGCTATCCATACATTCCCTGAGTTATTGGCACATATTTTGTTATCATATGCAAACAGAAATCAGGGTGGATTAGTACAATTTATTATCTCAAATAACACTACCCAGCATTCAAGGGAAATGTTTCCCAAAAGCAAACTAATTGTATATAAATATGTATATAGTTAAAAGTGTTTGCAAAGAACTCTAATATTATTTTACTATTCCCCAAATACACTAGAGTACCCTAGTATTCAAAATCAATTAAATATAAATTATACATTTAGTTCTATATCAAAAGTATAAAAATACATTTCCTAAAAGACCAGAACAACAATACATGTTACCATAACTCTACAAATTCAGACATGTGCGCATATATACATTTTAAATTTCTTGGGGGAGATTTAGATCACAATAATGTTTATATTTCAGAGGTGGCATTATGTATAATATCTCTCTGACTGTACACAAAGTGTATCTAGTCCGTTTTTGTTTTGACTCCCCCACCACCAATTCTAATCATATATGTTTGGAAACAATCCGTGCAGTGTTTCATCCCCACACATCAGTATTCATTCTTTTATACTTCACCTTCATCAGGACAAAACATGCATATATGTTATCCACAATTATCCAGAATTATCGGATTTCGTGTATTGTTAAAATATCATCAACATATCAAATGCAAGGGCCTGTATAGAGTTTCATAAAGAACAAGGTGAGTCCAGGCTACCCCTCGCTTTAGCGCTAGGTAAACATTGACACACAACCGAGGGCTAGTGTAACAATTAGATTACACTAGTACAGCACACATATAGTTAAAACAAAATGTATTCTAAAAAGATAACAGATGGTGACAGCAAGACATAGCAGCGAAGAATATATATGCATGTGGATTATCAAATTCAATTCACAAATAGTCACAGTATTAAATACACAGAAAATGTAATGGGCTATGAATTAGTACACAGCCCATCTAAAAAAAACGGACAGTGTTTTGCAGTATTCATCTTCTTGTGAGGATGAGAGTCCTATAATATCCGAATTTCTAATGGAATCCAGTAATTGCATAAGTCCCTCCTATGAAAGAAGCCAAAGAACATACCATCAAAAGTCCTTTAGACAGGGTAAGGTGTGTCCCTTATGAGTCCAGGAATTAAAGGTGACATCCTCTAATTTTCATAATTGTGCTGTAGTTAGAGGTCCTCACTCCAAGGTTAAATCATAAACCCGTTTCATGACATCCCCTAACTATAACAACTCTAACAATTCTCAAAACACAGAGCAGTCAAAAACACTATGGATTTCAGGATCTATAATGCTTGTGGTACTGGGACGAGGAAGAGGGTCTCAGAATTAATAAGGATTAATGATGCTCTTAACCAGAATGTGCAGTCTAGTTGTGACAGAACAAGACACCTGAGTGGGACATTTAACTCAGGAATGAGTTGCAGCTGGGGAGAAGAGGTGTTGTAAGGAGCAGTAGAGGCAGAGGCAGTCCAGAATGCTGTGATCGCACCAAAGGAAGAATGCCCACTGATGATGATGATGAGAGAGATTAAAGCATGCAACATTGCAGAGGGCGCACAGCAGGAAGTGGCATTGGAAGGAGAAGCCCAGTCGAGGGGGAGACGTGCCCCTGACCCAGCATGTGGCTCTCTGGTGTGAGAGAGGTTGCAGAGGATCAATGGAGGTTCCAGAGCTCCAAGGGAGAGCTGTGCAGTCTACCGGAGACACATGGGAGCTGGCAACATAGTGGGCAGGACTCAGGAGGTTTGCCACAGCAGCTGACAGTGAGACAGAGCCACCAAAGAAGGCAGGTGAGATGGCCTAATGGTAAAGGTGACCGCAGTATGTTCTGAGCTGGACAATTGAAGATAAGGAATTAATTTGAATACTGAACAAGTAAAGTGCAGAGGCAACAAGGATGCAACATACCTTATATGGGACACCAACTGGGGGAAACCTGTAACTGCAATTGCCAAGAGGCTGTAAAGAAGTAGTTAAGAGGCAACGTTTGGCGCAATTCTCCTTTCTTGAATTTCCAGTTTGGGGAAACCTGGAACCCACATTGCCAAGAGTCAAGAGACTATAAAAAGAGGTAACCATTGTTCAGCCTTCCTCGCATGGGATACTGGTTTGCAGAATCTTGCAACAAACATTGCCACTAACACCTATTGTAGTTGTCAGAGTTTTCTTCCTGGCAGAAGAGCACACCATGAAAGAAACCATAATAGTTAGTCCTGGCAGGCGAGTATACTAGGGAAGAAAAATATAATTTGAAGAAGTTTATTTGTGTATTTGTGGCAAATAGGTGTGGTGGAAAGAAATTGTTAATTCATTTTTATGAACTGTGGCAACACCAAAAGTAGTTACTGTACTATCCTGAGAAAAGTACTCCATTTGAAGTAAAAGGGTGACATGCTAATAATTGCTTTGCATTTTGAAGAGAACAATTGCCTTGATGTATGGTGGAAATTACTTTAGTCTACCATTATCAGGTTACTCCGAGCCATGTCTTTTGAAGAAACTTACCTCTCGTTTCAATGAGACAAGATAGTCTTATGGACACATCCTTCCTTTTTTCACAAGGTGGTCTTGGACTTTCTCATAAATCAGTAGATTGCGTTACCTGTATTATTTCCAGATCTGCAATCAAAAGCCAATTGGATTTTGCATGGTTTAGACTAGATCTCACAGGTCCTCCCGACAGACTATGGGCCTCATTATGAGTGTGGCAGTCCTGAAACAAGGATGCTGGTAACCCTTGTTTCTGGACCACCACACTCTGAGTCTGCCTTCCGGGGCCGCTGCGCCTCACAGGTCTGACCGTGCTGGGCGCAGTGGGCCCAGTAGGCAGACCCATTACAGAAGCACCGGCACTGTTAATAACGGTGCTTCAGTGAACCCATTCCCGAATGGGGACTAACATTTTCGGGACTTGTAAGCTATGTGCCGGAAACAGTGTTACACGGTCGGCGGTAACCCGCTGGTCCCACCGGCGGGTTACCGCTGACCTCGTAATGAGCCCCTATTTGTCACATTGAGTCAGGTACATCTTCACAAACAAGTCGGCAAAAAGCTACTATTGTGAGTTGGATAGTTTCTTGCATTTTCCACGCATGCCAAATGTAGGGCTAGACCCCCTCGAGGCCTGCATGCCCATTTGACTAAAGCAATATGCATGGCATTGGCAGCCACATAGGCCTCAGCATCAGCTTTTTGCAAACATTACGCCAGGGCTGATTCCCAACAAAGACAGGCAGTCCCAATTAATATTTCTGCAACAATTTTATTCCATCCTCTCGGGGAGAGAATAGTGCTTTATACTGTCCCATGAGTATGGAGAAAGGGGATGTGGCGTCGGAGTAAGGTAAAATGACTGTAGTGACTCCTGTCCTCCTAGTACAATGTCCCCTTAATGCATACGTAAGCCCTTCATCCCCCTAAAACTAGTTAGAAACAGGCCCTCCTTACCCTCTTGGTGAATAAGAGACTGAGGGGAAGGAGCAAGAGAGGCAGAGTTCAGAGCATAGTCAGGCTACGGGCAGGTTGGCCACTCTGCGTCTGCTTTAAATTCTTAAAAGGGAAGCATGCTTGGGCTTGCTATGGCTCTGATCCCGTTCCTACTATGCGGGAACTCCCATAAGATTGGACAAAATGGGACATTGGACTCGGAGTACAGTAGTCACTACGGTGAGTAACTTTTCCTTATTACAGTCTGTTTTGCAAAAAGTGTAAATGCTGCCGGCCTTTTATGCATGGCAAAAAGCATATTGAAATGATTCCTATGGAATCCACCTTTTTTACCAGATGTAAAATCAGTTAGATTCCATAGAAATCCATTGGCTTTACACCTTCATATAATTGTCATGCTAGTGTAACATCTGGTGGTTTAGCAGGTGGAGTGGAAAAGGCAGGCACAAACGTTCATTCCGTTCCGTACCCCACACCATCTGGATATGTTTTAAAAATCTGGTGGAATGCAAAAACAGGTACAAAACATGGTGTAAACCTTTACTTTTTCCTTAACCACACTCCTGATAGCCTCAAAACTCTTATCCTTCAATTCACTTTCCATATCCTGAAGACATGCGTTTTTTTATGCAATAAGGAGGGGGCAAAGAGGAGACAGGACTACCCTGTTTGGACATTTTTACCATGCCTCCACTGCTGTCTCCAAAACCATTTGTCCTGCTTAGTTGTTTTTTAGAACAACACGTTTTCCTTTCATTATTTGGAACAGCGGAAAACGTGTTACTTTTACTGGTTGATTTTGGTCTCACTTTCTCACGTCTGGTAAAACTTTTATTTTCAAAGTTTAATGTGTCAAATTTTTATTTTCGAATGTTGCATTTTATACCTAATATTGACTGGGTATTTGAACCCACAAAGACCACAAACATTTTAAAGTGCACGCATCTAGAAGAACAAAACCCACAAAATGATATGTGATAAACTGTGCATTTTAGTAACTATACAGCCCTATGCTGGACGAGATAAATCAGCCCATCAATAAAAGCTAATAAAAGTGTAACTTGAGAAAATGATAAAAACACCTCCTACATAATCTGAAAAATAATACTGATGTGCTAAAATTAAAAAATGAGTCTTTAAAACCCTACTGCACTCTGATAGGTTAAGAAGAAACGGACTGGATACGGGGAAAGAATTCCAGTATAGAGGGGCAGCTATTGAGAACGCTCGGGCAGAGTGCCGTACATGGGGGAAATGAGGGATGTTAAATCTTAATATGTCCCTAGTTCTCGTCTGCCATGGGCCACCAAGAAACATTACGTCTTGAGCGTGTATCATAGTGGGTAACTTTACTGACCATGTGAGTAATAATCTGAAAAAATAACTTTCCCCAATGCTGGTCTTCTTAACTGTAGTGAGGATCGTCCTCCACATTCCAATCTGCTTCCTTGGTTCGTCATTTTCTTCTAGAGTGAGGGTGCCTAGTGGCCTGCAACTTAATCACAAATAGCCAGACCCCCTAGCATGTGCCTTATTACTTTTGTAGGAAACTCTCAGAACTTTCACTTGGAAGGGATTCATCCCTGAGAATTTCTAGTGAACATGTAGGCTGCTGCGCGAAATGATGACAGAAGGAAGGCGCTCCAGTGTACTGATGCATTGTTTTGTTCACACTCTGTGACGTGCACGTATTGATATTTTCTACTGATACATTATCTGCATCTTTTTCTTAAGGTTTTGCTGAATGATAGGAAGATCATTTGGCCTGGAGGACAAACAGAAAAGCCACAAGGCTATCAGATGTCTACCCGATTGAAGGTCAGAAAATTAATGCAACAACGTTGAAATGAATAGCTTTGGGAATCCATTGCCTGGCAATGTTACTTGATATACTGCTGGAGCTGTACACAGTATGAAAAGCAGGGCCACTGCTGGCATATGACATGTATAGAATTAAAGATGGGTAGCTATCAACTATGGGGATATATTCCACTGAGTGATTCCAAGAGACAACTGATAGAGGACAGCAAAGCTTGGGTTGTGTGGGAGGCCTGGTTGAAACCCGGGATGAAAAGGGTCCATTAGTTGAAAGCTACCAATCTACAAATGCATATATGGTCCCTTTGCAGCCCTTTCTTCACACCTTGGCTGTCCCTTGTTAGCTTTTAGCGTGGTGGGGAGGGTGTAGAGAGGAGACATGAGGGTATTATACACAACATAAGAAATACCAGGCTCCCACTCCCCTCACCGCAAACAAGAAAGGACACTCGGAAAATCCTTGCAGAGAAAAGGATGTATCCCCATGCTGCAATGATTTTGGAGTTCCTTCTCTGTCATAATTTCACAGTATAACGATACTGAATTCAGAGAGGGAAATAGTTGCTTATGGAGGCCACACCCAACGTGATCATTGTTACCAAACATGAGTTCCAGGATACGTACCTGTTGGTGGGATGGGCCCTCACGGGATCAACAGTGAAATTGATTATTTTGGTGAGTGTGAGGGGGATGCATGTGATTTCTTCGAAAATATTTCACCTAATTGACATTTCACTGAATCCATTTAGCTGAAAAACGAAATCTACTTTTTACTTTTTATACTTTCTTTTTTTTAATGCAGGGGGAGACCCCTCCATACACTAATTTATACCCTTACCCCAGCTATTATGCATTACACATATAATAAATTCTCCTACCATTTTCGATTAATTAAATTCTGTAAAATCTCATTAGGTGAAATCGTATTCAAAGAAATCTACGGTAACCGGGCGGGGGAGTGACGTTGACACTGTGGCATGAGTTGCTGTGGTAACTGTGTTCACACCAGGGCAGACATCTGCTCTGTTTTATTGTATATTCTGGTACCTCACATGAAATTTGCTCAGTTATATTTCTGGCTTCAATGTTATAATGTATTGTCTTAGTGCTTGCTCTTATCTGAGCAGGCAAGAGGAGCGAGGATAGAGCGATGATAGACAGTGTAAGGTAGCTTGCACAATCATGCTGTTCCTTAGGCTCCAGCACCATTAATCCTCCTCTAGTCAGGGCCGCTTGAGTGCTGGCACTCGAGAAGTGATTTTAACACTCATCAGTGTGTGCTGCATGAAATGCAGACTCTTACTCTCCACACATCGAGTCTTTTACAGTATGATGACCAGCGAGTTAACGACATGTGTTGCGAGAAGCGGAGAGTTTTATATTGCGCTATATTGCAGCTTTCAGGCTCATTGTGACCACTGTGAAACACTACCGAGGTGCCAAAACCTGTACACACAATCACAGTAAACAAAGGGAGCATCAATGCATCTAAGTCTGTCCCTCTGAGTGCCCATAAGAAGCTGAATGCCCCCAAACTCTATGCTCTGTTGGTGGAAGAGCCGGGTTCCCCCAAGATCCCTCTGAACGCCTGTTTACACATACTTGCCACCACATTGAGAATACCTTGCAGTGCTATAGTTTGGTTGAGTGAAGCCCTTTACAGAAATTCGGAGTGAGTATAACATCTTCAAACCTCAAATCAAAGTAGTCAGTGTTTGTCAGGTACAAAAGTCAGGTGTCCCCGTTTTCCTTTAATAATCCAAGTTTGTCAGTGCCCTGATCTTGCTACTTCCATTTTCAACATTACTCAGTTGTTCATAACTTACAATTGCAGATCTAGAACTAGGAAGCCCCATCACTACCTTCCTCTGACCCCACTGAGGTCAAATCCACGGATTTTAGAATCCTTTCCTTAGAATAGTACCAGACACAAGGAACATTATTTCATCAATGCCAACATTATGCCAAGTCCTTCTTGACGTATGCCTAGCATTAAACATGCAGGAGTATATATAGAAACCCGCTTCTGTCTTCTGTATGGTGCTTCCAAACACATATATAGTTCATTACAAATTGCTTGGGTGCTTGTAGTAGGTTGAGAGATGTGGCGGACAGGGCACCCCTACTCTCTGATTTCTTCGTTGGGTACCCTAGTGAGGAGGGTAGCATTTCAGAACCCTGCCATAATTTACAAGGCAAACACATAAGCTCTCTCCAAACGCTTGATTCTGTATCACAAAATGAATCCATGGAAAACCAGCACTATGCGCCCATACACGGAGGCCTATGTCCCGATCACGAAAAGCCACTGATGGAAGGCGGCAAAGAGATTCCAGCTCACTCTTGCAAGCAGTTTTCATTACCAACCAAGAGATCAATGCATTAACTGAATAATAAATTCCCTTTCGAATGGGAACTTGCAGGAATGTTCTCTCCAAACATACGGATCATCTCAGAACTGCACATGACCAATCTTGCGGCGACTACCAGACCTCACCAACACAGGACATGGGCTTCATTATGAGTCTGGAGGCAGCTGAGCCGGAAAATACCGCCTGGCAATGGGGACCTACAGGGGAATTACAGCCCCAGCGGTCCCGATAATTCACTATTGCCGGGCGCCAGAAAATATGACCCCCCATTCCCATTTAATTCCCATTGGACTCAAGGGGAATGGGGAGGACGGATGCCGTTCCGCCATGGCAGGCGGAAAGGCACCTCCTCGCAGACCTTGGAGTGTGCCGGTCCGGTAACAATGGTGCTGGTAGCTTACCGGCACCGTTGTTACCGGACTGGCCCACTCGTAATGAGGCCCATAGACTGTGTCATAGCAAATTACAAACACAATTTATCATCAGATAATTCCATACTAGTGTGAGGATGAACTGCAGTACCACATTAGTATTAAACAGTCAATTGAGTTTAAGTTTTTACAAAGTGCAACAGTCAATGCTTTTCTTTAAAAAATGCAACAACCTTCACTGCAGTAAACACGGCTAATAATAACACTATTTTACAGTGAGAATATTCAGTAGGTGAAGCCTCCTTTGGGTAAAATGTGAATGCTTCTAGGTCACAAATATTACCCTTGCGTTGGGGAACAGACTTTATTACAAGACCTGCAGGACTATTTTATCTCGCATTAGATACAAATAAATACTTATGGCATTGGATACCCAATGATTTCCAGTAAATATAGAAGACAAATTGCCTCATTACGAGTTTGAAGGTAATTCAGCAGTTAATCTGCAAAAGTACCAAATCAAAATAATTTACCATTGCCGTCCCTCGCAGGATTGCAAGTCGTGGAATGGCGGTGTAGATCCCCATTTTTGGAGTCTATAGGACTCCATGGGGATTTTGACAGCATTACCACGTGCAGTATTCAGGTGATTTATGGAGCAAAAAGTGGAGTATTTACCTCCAGCTTCTTGTTCGAGGTAAATCCTCCACTTTTCCTGCAAACTAGGAATTCGGTGGTGTGACCAATTTTTACTGCACCCCCAAACTCCTAATGAGGCCAAAGTACCATCAGTCTTGCAAAAAATCAAAGTGGACTCGTAGAGATGGAATATGGTAACATTGCCATTGATTATGACGATTAACGCCCTGAAAATGAATACAATTCCCAAGCTTATATATAGCCGAAATGATCCTATCAAGGATTCATAGATAGACACTATGCTATCTAAACAGACTTTTTCCCTGGTTTTTATGGAAGCTCAAGAAAGCTCAAATGACCCTCAGCTATACATAAAGTGACCAAGCCAAATGAAAGCCTGAGGTTTTCAGATGTATGAGGATATAATGTGTCCGCTCAATTACACTACCTCCATAGGAGGGCGGTCTAGAAAAATGCCTCAGCTTGGAAGCAGATTGAACAAGGTGTTACAACGGCTTCTAGGGCTTGATCACTTGATGTTCCTTCTCTGTGAAAAAATCCTGACACATTTTAAACGCCTCCCAAAATTAGATATTCTCTTGAATGCTGGTTGAAAGCTCAGTAGGGTGGTCCACCCATTCTGGATCTTTCCTGCAATACCTCTATATAATAACACACTGGTAACTTTCCCTTATCCAGTTCAATGATATCAGGGACGAGGTTCTGAGAGTTCAAAAACTATACATTCAGAACTCTCTGACCACCTTTGGCAACTTACAGCATTCTAATGAGACAGAACCAGACAATGGTGGCCTTATATGCGTTGTATCTTGAGTTAAAACACAGGACAGCCTGGCCCCAGGAGAGTATAGGCTTGGGAGGCACAGAATTCCTTGTTTACAGAAGATGACTATTCCAAGATCATACATTGCTTGGCCCAGGTAATTAAGCCAGAAGTAGCTATTTAGCAGCACTGTGGTACAGACCACTCGCCACTTGTGCACCAATCATTCAAACTCAAATGGTTAAACAAAACCCTATCCTCCTACTAAACAGTGACAACTCTAAATTTCTCGAATCTGCATGTAATTTTCACCACCGGCCAAAACACACACACAAGTCAAATTGCTTAGTTCACCAATAACAAAGCCTCCGCTGAACAAATCATTTTAAACTTAGAAAACACACCCACACAGACGCGAGCTGCTCCTGGTTGTACACTCACCAAGAGTTAAGCACAACTTTCTGTCATATTTTTCCCCCCACCCCTAACCGAACCCCCATCCACTTCCTTTTTAAATCCAGGTGAGTGCCAGGAGACCGTACAAATGGCAGCAGTGCACATTATTAATCACAATAACATAAGATAAGGTGACATGTTTGGGGCTAAAGACATTTATTAAAAAATAAAGCAAGAGAAAATCTATCTTTTCCTATTCCTAAGTGGGGTTTTCCTGCCTCAACTAATCATCTAAAGTGATTGTCAGGATGTCTGTCAATGTAGAAGTGTCCACCGTCCTATGTCAAGAAAATTTTAATTCTGTCCCTTACACTAGAAACTAAAGAATAAGGCAGTACTGCTCTGGTCCCAGGATAATGTCTCCCTTCTCCTGGGTTGTGGTTAAAGTTCCACAGAATGCTTTCTTGGCAGGCCAGGAGAACGCCTTCCTTCTCCTTGTGTCCAGTCTCAAATAGCGCAGGGAAATGACTCCCTTCCCCAGGCCACAAAATTCCAAACAATCATTTTTCAGTGGGCCAGGAGAATGCCTCCCTTCTCCTGACGTTCGGTCTCAGTCTCAGATAGCCCGGGGGAATGACTCCCTTTCCCAGACCTGTTGGATTTTACGCCTGTTCCAAGTTATGTGGAGAATGACTCTTCTCCTGGTAATCTTAGAGAAGTCTCTTACAACCGGGAGAATGACTCCCTACACCAGTTCTTCTCTTCATTAGGCTTCACACCTACAACACCCAAATCTGAGTGTTAGGAGGGTCTACAAACCTGGCTTCTTTTCTTCTTTGATTTTGCCCACTTGGTTCACTTCCTTGCCAAGTACTGCCATGAGGAATATGACTCGGATCACTCTCTTGGTTTGGGTTCCAGACCCTGCTTTCTCTCTCCGTGGGTTTACCCCTGACCTGTTGTGAGGGACTCTCCCTCTTAAATTCTCTTTATGCTACTTGGGGTAATCAATCCTTCCCTGGTGATCAACTGGCTTCTTTTCACCACTGAAATAAGAAGAAGGTTTGTAGGCTTTCTGCCTCTGATATGCCACCGAAGTGTTATGGTTGGAATGGGGCATAGGGACAACTGCCTGTGTCCTCATGGAACACCATCCTGCATCCCCTCCGGACCTTGTTGAGGTGTCCTACATGTTGCCAGCGCTTCCTGGGATGGTGGGTGTTACGTTTGACTTCTCTGGTGCCTTGCCTTCTCTCTGGCTGTGCGACAGCATTCCCGGCTGCCTGCTGCTTTCCTTCCTCCTCTGGACGCGGCTGGGCACCAGTCTGCTCCTGCAGACCTTCCGATCATAGGACGCAGAGGATTGCCCCCGTCCTTCGAGTGCTCTCCCTCCAGATCAGCAACGCAGGTTTGTATATCCTGCGTTTGTTATGCAGCACACCTGCCATCCTCCGCGGCTGCCCTGGACCAAGTGTTTAGTCCACTGTCGATTTTTATACAATGTTTCCAACAGTGTCTGGGCACATTGTATAAGTCCTTCTTCTCTTTCACAGGTTTTGTCTTTATTGCTCCGCAGGACCAACTCGTCCCAGTACTTGGATTACCTAGGTTCCTGATGTTCTTCTTCGTCTCAGTACTTTCCAGAACCTTAAGAAAGTCTGCCTTATAACAGTACATAGGTCTACTGCCTAAAAATAGGTTGTCAGTGAAAAGAGAGGTTATGCTATGTGGCAGTGTTAAGGGCTATACCATAGATGGTCTTCCTTGTCCCTACTGGGGGGGAGTCCCTACCCATGATATCCTCCTTCATTATACAACCCCCAGAGGGACTATCAGGTACTAGCCTCTCCTCTCTGGCCTCATAGGAAAGGCCTCCCTCTCAGGGGGAAAGGCCTCCCTCTCGGGGAGAAATGAGGATGTCTAGTTAATCATTACAGATCCCATAGTACAGTGGCAGGGTGCAGGTCTTAAGGGACCCCCTATGTATTCTTAAAGACTAGGGACTTGAGTTACGTCCTGAACTGCAGGGACATTTGAGTGTTTCTGATTGCAACCAGGATGGTGTTGTAGTAGGCGTAGCAAGAGAAGATCTGTTTTCTTGTTTTCTCTTTGCATGCCGGTTTAATCTCAAGCCTTTAAATAGTCTGGATTTTAGAGGAGTGTGTTTCACCTGGGCCCATGAGGTTTGTTGTTAGGTAGGCTGGCGTTCGGACATAGTTGCCTTTTATGTGATACTTGCAGTTTTAAAAGTATGCTGGTCAGAATGGGTAGCTAGTTTAATTATCTTAAATTGGGAGTGTGAGGCATGAGTGGCGTGTGAAAATGGCCCTACAGGGGCCAGATATGTGTCTGGCATGCCAGTGAGGAAGGCGTTCCTTCCATTGAGTTGTGATATTACCAGCACCAGGACCATGGTTCTGAAATCCTGCGGTGAGAGGAAGGATTTTAACGTCTGGAGGAGTGCTAGTTCGTACCAGGTGGTTTAGGCTTTTTTGTTGACATCCTACCTTGGGAGAGATTGCTGTGAATATATGAGCCCAAGTGATTTGGCTCATTGGGCCATTTAAGTTGTGAACCCATCAAGGTGCATGTTATCCAGCCACCCTTACGGGACCTCCTGTTTAGATGGATGGTCTAGCTGAATTAATTACATTTTTTTGTTCGGGATAGAGTTTTGAGTAGGTGAATTTCAACCGTGCTTGCCATCCAAGCTGAATGGAGACGAGACATTTCCTCAGGTGGGAAATACCTTGAACACAATTCACTTTAGGAATAACTGAGTGTCAGTGGCATATTTGTGAAGTTAGATTTTAGGGTCATTGAGAATTGACCTAAGTGGTTCCATAAGGAAAACGAAGATCACTTGGGAGCGTATGGATCCCTGTGAGACTCTGCATGGTTGCGGTGATGGTCGGATCTCAAGTTACCTATCTTAACTGATTGGCATCTGTCCAAGAGGTAGGAGAACCAGATGACAATTGGGCCTGTGAACTCTATTCTATCTGCAAGCAGGCTTCTAAGTGTGAAGTGGTTGACCGTGTTAAAAACTGCAGAGTGGTCAAGGAGGATCAAGAGGTGGGATTCACATTTATCCATGATTTGTAGAGCATCATCTTTGACCCGGATGGTGGCATTGCTCTTGCTGCTCCTAGAAAAGACCATTTTGGTTAATCCAATTGTGTAGTTGGTTGACAGTTGCCTTCTCGATGATTTATTCATTGAACGCAAAGCTAGTAACCAGCTGGTAGTTAGCAGGATCACCTGGATCTAGAGTGGGCTTTTTGAGGAGGGGGCAGATTCATCCTGTGCTTAAGGTGCTTGGAAAGATGCCCTGATATATCAGGACCCCTTGGAGGAGTGGGATAAGTGGTTCCTAAGAACCGTTTCATGATGGGGGAGGGAAGATTGTTGTCCTTGTATGTGGTAGGTTTTAGTGTGAAGGTTGTATAGGGTTGTTTTTTATGAGGTGGTATAGTGAGCAGCTAGGGGCATTGATTTTGATGCATTGTTGTCTAATTGTATATTTTCCTTGCATCCAGGGATTATCGAGTCAGACAACGGGATGGATCAGTGTTTAACTTTCACAAAAGTGTCTGTACCACTGTTAGCACCTGCCATGAAAGTCGTGGAGAAATATGCAGCATTAGCTTGTGTGATAAGTGTCCGGCCACAACTGTGTAATGCCTTTAAGGCAAGGTGGGCCTCATGCTTAGGTGTTTTGTGCCAGCATATATTTGTGTTTCGATAGGCTGTTTATTTACCGTCAATTCTTGGGTATACCAAGAGGGTAGGGTTTTAACTCTGGTCCGATGTTGTCTATCAGTTCTTTCATTTATTTGAAGTTTGACAGTAAGGGGTTGGTGTTGGGGTTGCTTGGGCAGGTTAGCGTTGTAAGACTGTTTCTGTTGATTGCAAGACAACATTGTTAAAGGAGTGGCATTGTGTAGCAGAGAGTTCAGTTATGTTTCGGCCGATGTGGGCGGGGTTCAGTAAATGTTGTTTTTATGTCCATGGATTCTCTGAGATGATAGTGAGCATTTAGTGGCTTGGGTTCTTAGTAAGTAAAGATCACGAAAGAAGATATTTATTCAGTGTTCGATTGACACTGATGTGATGCGATCAGTGCAATCAAGGAAAGGCCCATGCCTATGAGATGGACAATAGATGAGATGGAAAGTGACAGTCTGTTTCCGTGATAGTGGGAAGTGGCAAGTGAGGAGCTCTTTGTAGTTTATAGGCACCCGATTGAGCACAGTGCAGGCCCAGGTCGATCTGATGACTTGACACACCTCCCCCTACCTTCCCTTTGTGGAGACTTGGCATGTTAGATGCTGTACACAGTTGAGATGAGGAGGTGGTGGAGAGCCATTTTTAGGTGATAAAGATGGCGTTGAGCTGTGTGTGGAAATTAGGTCAGCGATGTTGGTGGCATAAATGATGTAGGGTGGCCATTGATAAGCGTCAGGCTTCTTGAGAACGGTGGTGGTCAAAGTGGGGTGGCAAGACAGGAAATTGGATTAGGATCTGATAATTTGCATAGTGAGGATTCTGCGAGTGTTGATGGGCCCGAGCCCCCAAAACGGTGATAATAGTATCTGGCTGTAGGATACACATTGTAATGTCTCTCTGAGATTGAAAAAAGTCAGCGGTTCCAGCCCTTTGCCCTGCCCAAACCCTAGCTGATGATGCTGGCGATGAGGTTGCCTAGGGAAGGCTGGATATAAGGAAGACCGTGTGGTTTCTAGTTGGCTGGTGGGCTGGAGGAGGAAGAGTCAGTCACGTGACCAGGGACACACCTCTTATTCTGGTGGAAGAGCACTGCAATGGAGGGAAAACACAAGTCCTTAAGCAGACAGTGTTTGGTGGGATAAGCTGGAGGAGGCAGAGCTGGTCACATGACCAGAGACACTCCTCTGAGCTCTGTGGAAGAGCCCTGACTTACACATTGGCATAGATAAGTTCAATATACTTTCCTACTGTGATGTCTCTGTGTTGGTCAGAAATAGAGAAACTCAGTGTAAAATCCTTCATACGATCTATTATCCCCACACCTCTTTAGATGGGGCTTAAGCAACTCAGCAATGGGCTGGAGGGGTTGCACAACAGAGGGTACTCTTGCACACCTGCTCTGAGTAAGTCCCAAGATCTAAGGGTTCTGGAGAATGTCTAGCTAGAATCTCCTGTTATGAAGTGGCATGCCCTACCACACTCACATCGGAATTGGTTTTGTTTGATTTTGGAATCTCTCGTCTTGCTGGGAGAGACTCCCCCGTGACAATTTGGGAACTACATGGCTGTTGTATATGTACCCCACTATCTAGATCACTGTACTATATAGGCTGCTGTCAGAGCAGAAACACTGAGTCATACCTTATATGCAATTGAATTTGACTGAAATCAGCAGATTATTAGATGTTAGGTTAGATATGCCAAGGGAATAGTCACGCTGGTACTGAATATCCTATGATAACAAGTTTTCCTTATGTTTATGTTCTATATATTTACCTACTTATTCCAGGGTACAAAATATGCAAATTTGTAAAATGAGTCTCTCCGATCATATTAGTAATGTAGACGCTTACATCATTATTCTTTCTTGTACCTGTACCTCCTACTTGCCCTCTTATAACATGACGCAATGAGGATGAAGTTCGAGTCAACAGCTCCCCAATTGGAGGCAGACATGCGCTGCATCTGGGGTGTTGCCATTGCCACTTTTCCCACCACTGACTCTTTTCAGTGATTTAATTACTCCAGTCTCGGACTGTGGAAGTGGTTTTTCCCTTGGGCAGCAGCTTTTATTTGCAGATTTTTGCTGTGCCAAAGTAAAAACAGGCAGGCCTTCGTGTTTTGCTGGATCTTTCCTTCCTGAACCTTGTCATAACCCTAGAGAAATTCAAGATGGTGATGCCCGACCAGATCGTGGAGTACATCTGTGCAGGGTACTTATCTACAAGTCCCTATATTGGAGCCTCATAACCAATTTCTATGCTTCTCGGTTACGGCAGGACATTTGCAGTTCAGAGTCCTTCTGTTTGTCCTCTGTTCAGCCTCACAGGTCTTTACCAAGATCAGGAAGGCACTTGTAGGATTCCTGAGGCCCAGAGGCCTGGATGTTTACCCATCACTGGACAACTGACTTGTCAGGACCAGAACGCCAGCAAAACGTTGGTCTGAGTTTTTCGATTAACCTCAAAAAAAGTTTAAAACTACTGAGTCTCTAACCTTCCTTGGGTCGGGTAGGACACGCTTCAGGCTTGAGTGCTCCAGACTCATTAAAGTGTGAGGGACATCTTTTGTGCGGTCAACCCCTTTTTCGAGCAGGGACCACACAGCCGCTTGCTGGTTTCAACACCTTTTCGGCGGCCTGGCAAAATGTGTTCTGACATTTCCATCTACCAGGCTCAAGATGTGCTAGCTCCAGCTTCAGTTTAGGACCTGGTGACCGGTGCCCAGTCAGACAGGATGTTGATAACCCCATCTGTGAAGGGGGATCTTCATTGGTAGTGGTATGAGTGCAACCTGATGTCAGTTGCACCGTTCAGTCCGGCTGTCCACTCTTTTGTGGTGACTGCAGACACCTTTTTAGAGGTCTTGACCCTACTTTGGAAGAACACAAAGACCATGGTTAGGGATGATCTTGGAAAAGACACAAAAGTATCTTAAGCTCAAGGCCATATTCTTGTCCCTCATTTCTTTTCTTCTGCTCATTTGGCACAGTGAGATGCTGTTCCGCACGGACAGCACTGAATTGATGTTTTATATCAACAAACAGGTTCCTGTCCCTCTTTCTACTAGCAATCAAAATCTGGGAGTGGGTGATCGCTCAGGAGATAGTTCTCAGGGCGGCACACATTCTGGGAGAATTTAGCACAAATGGGGACGAACTTAGAAGGTTCTATTTCCCACAGAACTCCATGCTCTGTTCTGCCCTCTTTGTCTCTTGGGAGGGTGGGGGATGGGCTCCCCAAGAAATGCAGTTGAGATAGGATGGAGTCACAGGAACCTTTATTCATTCCCTCCGGCTCATCAGAGAGTAGTCAGCAGGTTCAAGTCTTACAGAGGAAGCACAATGATCTTAGTGGCACCACAATGGCTGACCAGCGTATGAAGCGGCTGGCAGAGCGGGTTTCAATCCTGTTTCATCCAGCACCCCTTTTCAAAATATATGTGTTTTTCCCTGGCTAGGCTGCCATCAGCAATATTTGGGGTGGGTCTAGCAAACAGTGACCGAGAGACTTAGACATAGAAACAGAGAAAGAAAGAGAGCATAGAGGGAAATAATGAGAGAGAGCCATAGAGAGATTGGCAGAGAGCAAAAGGGAGAGCGAGAGATCGGCATATGATATGCTGAGTACAAGTAGTGGACCTGATTGCAAGTGTGGTTATAGTTGTAAATCATCCAGCATTTTTGATTACAGTATGTTTACTACTCTGCGAGTTTTAAGCACCAAACTCAATGTTTTACTCTTGCTTTTCTCTCGTGGTAATTAGAGCCACACAAAAGCATTGCTGCATGCAGTGTTTACTTCATGGGGTAATTACCACACAGTAATATAAATCACCCTGGAGTTCAATGGGGCTCTAAAATGGGGAATAATGTCTGGTTCTGCATGACTTGAAATCATGCAGACCTGGAAAGTTACTGCAAGCTTACCGCATGCGTTGATGGTATTACCGTGTTGCATTGTTTCCTGAGGGAATACTGTAAAATCCATAATCAGGCAGAGTATATTATATTCCATTAAACCAGGGGAAGAAACCTATTTCCTTATCTCCCACCACCAACCTTCCATCTGGATTGTGTGTGTGTGTGTGTGTGTGTGTATGTTTTATTAACTGTGTTTTATTGTTTTACATATCTCAATGTTTGCAGTATCATTGAGTGCTGTTGTGGCAGTTCAAATGGACAAGGAGAGATAGAGAAAAGTGAATCTTGCGGGGTGCTTTTTGCAGAGGGACAGACAAAAAGACGGAAATTGGTAGTGTGAAAACAGAAAGAAAATATCGAGGCTGAGTACCCCAAAAGGAAATACACCGAACACGGCTTACAAAGGAACATACAAAGTACTTTATTCTCTACCAAATTCAATTACAAAAACAGTGCAAAGTCAGATAGCTATCGGCCCTCAGTACAACACAACGAACTCCAGCGTGGTTCAGTATGTTCAGTGAGAGATGCTGTACATTAGAATGCATTCGCTTTTTATACATGTTGTGGGCACTATGTCCAGCCCTACTTCGGGTTAATATTCTACTTTATACATCACCAATTCTAGGGTTTGTGCCGAGTCTCAAATAACCGCATATAACTGGTTTGTCTTTAATACATGTAACAACAAGCGTATGCATTAACTGTGTATTCTAAAGTTTCGCATGCAGGCCTTCTTAAACATAAATACAATATAGTAAAACAGATGTTCCTCGTTCAGTATGTAAACACATTATTTCAATATATGTTTGTGGATTAGTTTCATCGCACAAGTGATCCTTTTACACATAGGTCAACGAAGGACGAGGTCTCAGTTCATGACCTCAACAAGTGGCCTGCAGGCAGATTACACATTAGCTATGTACAGAGGTCAAGACGGCCATGTTGTATTTTGCAATGACATCGTCCACCATTTTAGCTCACAGGGTGACTTTTCCACAACAAATCATAAAATGGCGGTTTGACCTAAAATGGCGGCCTAAATATATTAAAGGTCAGGACCTTGCAACAAAGATTTCTCTCGCAAGCGACTTTCGAGCAGCTTGACGTAGGCCAATATTAAAAATATGTTTTTACAATAGGAGGCACAATGCACTTTCTATTCCGACAAACCCTCCTTTTGGCCTATGCCAAGTGCTAAAAAATACTTTGGGTCTCCTTGCAAATAACTCCATGCATCATTATCCATGTACCCTGAATCACTATCTGAAATATCTATTGCCATCAGGTCTTTTGCTAAAATATCCTTTAACACATATTCTTTGGAAGTCTTATCTGAGGCATACACCTTATGTCCTATCGAATCTATCGCTTGTGCGCAACATCCCCCTAGCATCGAACACATACCAGAAAGACACTGAACACAGCAACAAAGAAACAACAGAATTCCCAAAATAATGAATAAGACCGAAAGTACCTTCCAACCCCAAGATCGCAAGAAGTCCCAGAACCAAGCGCCAAGATCCCAATTTCCCTCGGGAACATGCACTTTGTAAATAAGGACGTGCAGATTCTGTATTGCCTTGAAGATAGTTGGGGAGGAATCTGATGCGAAAACGCAGCAAGCGGACCCCACTAATTTACATACTTCACCACGTTCAGCCAGAATGACATCTAATGCCATCCGGTTCTGGAGTGCTACTAATCTTATTGCTTTCTGCTGAAATGTCATGTTGTAGAGTATATCCGTGGTCCGGTTGATGGTTCTCTCCAGTACTCTCGCTAGTCTCCTGATATCTTCTGAATTTGCTATCTGCCCCCAAAATGGCACAACTGTTTTTGCTATATATCCCAAGAATTGTGCTGGGGTGTCACCATTCTCGTCCCGCCATGGACGAGCCTTTGAAATTTCTATAGTACTTGCTATGAACACCCCAGGTAACAGGATCCCTAAATAACAAGTTCCCTGCCAATCTCTGGGCAACCATGGAAATGCTACATTACCGCAAACGAAATAGACAGGTTCGCCTACATACAAAGGTCTGTCTTCCCCAGTCAAATTTGCAATGTTGGCACAACCTTTAAAATCTCCCATTGACCGAGTGCCATTCCTCTGTATGCAGAAAGAAACTGAATCAGGGCTATGGTTAACAGTGTAGGAAGGAGGCATGGCATCCTTATTGTCTATCGGAGCAATTTTAAAGGAAATCAAAGCTTGGAAAGGACGAGACAGTTTATCAGAAGGCCTAATAGAAGCAACATTCGGTTTACTCCTATTTGCAAAAAGGGAGCATCCCAGGGGAGTCAAAACACGTTTCTCAAAACTATTCAAATTGGTGCCAACAAAGTTCCCTGAGACGCTATCATTCCATCGGCCAAAGAACAGTGCTCTAAGAGAAGAATAGCAGGCAGTTGTCAACGGTAAAGGATGAATATACCAACCTAGCCTCTTATCCCCATGTTGCGGTAAATGCGAACAGACCCAGCAATTGGATTTATTAAAAATGGCATGTGTAGCATTCATGATAAGTAGTAGTGTGTTATTATGGTACCTTTGTCTGTGCTGGGAATACCGAGGGGATAAAGTATGCAAATGTACAAAGGGAGTAGGAACAATGGGTGCATTTTCAGCAGGCAACTAAAGCTCTAAGGAATAAGTTTCCTCAAGGTACCATAATCCTAAGGCAGCTACTTTAAGAAACCCAAATATCATTACAAAATACAGCAATATGTTTTCGCGGCCCGGGCATTTTGTCCATTGTCCCGGTTGGTCACCCCCTTATTTACAAGTCTAATACAAGCGGCGGCGGTAGCAGGCATTGCAGTCTTCAGATGCAAACCCCAATGTTCGTTGCTGGCGACCTCCCGGTCGCACGATTTCTTAGTCCTTCCACAACCCTAGCCAACAGAATCTCCTTTCTCAAATTTGGGCAAAAGCAAGCCCTCGATGACTCTTTTCCTTCCTTGAATGCACAGCCAAAATGTGCCGTGTGTCTATCAGATGCACAGCAGAAACGTGCCATATGTCTATTTTCTCGAACGTAAGTGGTACCTGGCTGTTCCTGGTACTGATTGATCCGGAAACAATGTGTCGTCACTTCCCATTGGAAGCAACGGGTCAGAGGCAAGTAAGGAGGCTGAATTTGAAACAGCCGTTTCCGGGTGCAAATTTTGCAGAGAGTATGGCGACAAAATGGCAGCTTCCCCGAGCCCCCTGGGCTTAGAGATATTCTCAGACACACTCTCAGTGCTGCTTACTGCTTTGGGATCATCAGTTGCAGTATCAGCGAGGGGTTCTGCTTCTTCTGTAGCATGTGGCACAAGGTGAGGAAGTTTCTTGATGTGTGACGCGTGGATCCAGTTCTTTCGCCCAGCTACCCGCACCGCTGTCTGGATGACCAACAGGACCTGGAATGGCCCACGCCAGTGAGGCGCGAGGCAGGAGGTGCGCTCAAATGATTTGATGAGCACCCAGCTCCCCGGTCGTATGCTGTGGCCCGGTCCCTCGTATCGCACAGGTAAGGCCTCTCGTACCTGGTGGTAAATCAAATACAGGTTTTTAGTCAATTGGCTACAATAATCTGAAAGTAGTACATTTTCAACATTCTTCAAATTTCAACATTTTGGAAGATTCCAGATATTGGCAGGTCTCCCCATTACCACCTCAAATGGAGAGAGCCCAGTCTTAGTTTGAGGGGTTGTACGCATGGCTAGTAACATGATTGGTAAGGCGTCCAGCCATTTTAATTTGGTGCCGGCACACGTCTTAGCGAGCTTGTTCTTGATGATACCGTTGTGTCTTTCTACTAGTCCGGCGCTCTAAGGATGTCTGGCCGAATGGAACCGTTTGTCAATTCGTAAGGCTGTACATATCTGTAGGATTACAGCGGCGACAAAATGTGGACCATTGTATGACCAGATAACTCTCGGCAAACCGAACCGGGGAAAGTACTCCTTTAACATGGTTTTTGCAGTGGTCATGGCTGTAGCATCTTTAACAGGGAAAGCCTCAACTCACTTACTAAAGGCACTAATGACCACAAGGACATTTTAGATTGTTACATTGTTCCATTTCAATAAAATCAAAGTGGATTACTTTGAATAGGACAGAGGGTGGCCCAAAACTTCCCCTTGGGGTTGCTGTCCCCTTTCCCACATTATGTTGTAGGCAAATCATACAGTTCTGGACGTAATGCTGAGCAATTTTTGAAATTTTGTCGTTTACCCAAACTTTTCCTAACATTTTCGTCATCTGCTGGGCACACACATGCGTAGGACCGTGTGCCATCACAACCATCATCATCACATAAGCATCAGGAAGTAGCCATTTTCCATCAACCGCGTCCACCCAACACCCATAATCATCAAGTTTTCCCAAGCCCTCAGCCCACCTCTTGGTTTCTTCTAATGTGGCATCGGCTTGGATATCCTGTACAGACCCAACGCCCTCATCCATTACGTAGGCATTTTCAGTCTCCCTTCAAACATATATCTCCGTAAAGAGATCAGTGGCAGTTTGTCTAGCTATTTGATCAGCGAAAGCATTCCCTTTTCCAATATTATCTACAATCTTTCAATGTGCTGCACATTTTACAACTGCTAACTGAGTAGGGAGCGCACGCGCTGAGAGTAGTTGCACTATTAGGGAGTCATGTTGAATCTTGGTGCCATGCGAGGCTAGGAACCCTCTTTCCGACCAAAGTCTCCCAAAGCTGTGAACCACCCCAAAGGCATACTATCAGTATATATATTTACTACAAGCCCTTCGGAAAGTTCACAAGCTCGGGTTAATGCTATAATCTCTGCGGCCTGTGAAGAATTATGCGTAATTCTCTTAGTTTCCACAACCGTGCTCAATGTAGTGATTGCATAAGCAGCTGTGGATGTACCATCCGGAAGTTTAAAGCAGGAGCCGTCACAAAACAGCTCTCCTTGCAGATTATCCAAAGGGGTATCTTTCAAATCAATCCTGCCCTGTGTTTCTTGTTCGGTCGTATACAAACAATCATGTGATTCTTCATCGCCGCAAGTAGTATCTTGCGGAAAAGGTAGGAGTTAAGCCGGATTAAGGACACAACACCTCTTAATTTGAATGTGAGGGGCAAACAAGATCAATTCATATCTCGTCAACCATGCGGAAGTGAGGTGTTGTGTTTGAGTTTGGTTCAATAGAACATCTACAGAGTGAGGCACCATCAGGGGCAGATCATGGCCTAGGACCATTCCCTCACTCTGTTTTACAGACGCGGCAGTAGCAGCGACAGCGCGCAAACATCTTGGCAAAGCACATGCTACAGGTTCAAGGGCGGAGGAATAGTAACCGCACAGCCTATTCTTCCCTCCATGCTCCTGTGTTAATACAGCCAAAGCACATCCATCACATTCATGCACAAACAATGCAAAGGCCTTTTCATAGTTTGGTGTGCCCAAAACTGGTGCAGAGCATAATGCAGTCTTAAGCAAGTCAAACGATTGCTGGTGTTCCGAGGTCCATGGCAACAGCGAAGAAATGCCATTCTTTGTCAAGGTCAGCATCGGTTTTATCACTAGTGAAAAATTTGGGATCCACAACCTACAGTAAGAAGCTATACCTATCAAGGCCCTAACTTCCTTCTGCGTATTTGGGACAGATATGCCAGAAATGTGTTTTATTCTTTCAGGTGTCAATCTTCTTCCCTCCTTTGACAGGAGATAGCCTAAATAGGCGACCTCCTGACAACAATATTGAAATTTCTTAAGTGAAGCTTTGTGACCATGCTTAGCTAGATGAATACGTAATAACACAGTGCCCTCCTTACAGGCACTCTCAGAGTCAGCAGCCAGAAGCAAATCGTCAACGTACTGAAGCAAAGTACAGGTAGAGGGCAATTCAAGGGTATCAAATTGTTCTTTCAAAGCCCTACTATAAATACTAGGACTCTCTGTGTACCCTTGAGGTGCACGAGTAAATGTAAACGAGCGTCCCCCTAAGGTGAACGTGAACAAATATCTACTATCCTTGTGTATAGGAATACTAAAGAACACATTCTTTAAGTCCACAACAATAAAGTAAGTAGCTGTAGCTGGAATCATGGTTAGGATTGTGGTCACATCAGGCACAATTGGAAATTGCGGTGCCACAACTTTATTAATGGCACATAAACCAATTATAAAACGGAATGGGATTACAGTATCGCCTTTCTTCTACATGGGTAAAATCGGACTATTACACAAACTTCCTGAAATTTCTTCAATCACACCGCGATGCACAAAATCGGAAACAATACATTTCAAAGCTTGCTGGCCCTCAACCGAAATCTTGTACTGGGGAATGCGTGGCAGCTCAATTCCATGTTTCAAAACTATCTTAACAGGCTCAAGCTATAAAATTCCGACATCATTGTCGTCGACAGCCCACAAGGTCTCTGGTACATCAATGAATTCTGGTGGCAAAGGTCTAGTCAAAAATTGCGAGGCTGAAGATTGCTGTGGTGAAATCGTCAAGCGCACTCCATCAGAAGAACAATACATCACTGCATTTAATTCTGTTAACAAATTCAACCCCAGCAAGTTCTCCCCGCAATCCGAGGTCAACAGAAAAGAACACTGGTCCGTAAAGGGACCCAAAGAAATAGGTACTAGCATAGAAACCGGACAAACAACTGGTGTACCGGAAAACCTTACAGAAACATTGGTTTGCCCTGACAGTGGAATGTTTAGAACCCGTGAATGATCAATGGAACACTTCTGTGCTCCATTGTCTATCAAAAACTGATGTTTCCTATTTCCCACCATCATTTCAACGTAGGGACTTTTCTGATTGACGGGAATAGGTGTAGGTTCCAAACCCTGCTTCGGGCAATCCTACCAAAACAGAATATTATCAAAATCTCTTCAGATAAATATGCAGCGGAAGGATGATCAAATATATTCCTAGTGCCCGCACTCAGAGTCTGATTGTCCTGTGAAAAGGCTGGTGTAAACTGACCTCTACCAGGGCCCCCTACGCCCGGGCGACCTCTGGATCGCCTACCCACATTACCAAATGCATTATTCGACCTCTGTTGAAGGATGGGGCATTGTGCTCGCCAATGACCCTCTCAACGACAATAAGCACATTGATTAATATTCACAGGACCCAAGGGCACATTCCCCTGCGGGACATACTGACCTCTAACCTGAGAGTTACTCCCTCTGGGGCCCCTAACAATTTGCTGCAATAGCACCTTAGTTTTTAAATCGCCTTTCCGTTTTTCAATCCTATCTTTTTCATTATTGACACGGTTCTCATAGTACTGATCCATGTGCAGTACTTCTGATTGTGATTTCACCTGCCAAGCGCTCTCCGAAGACATAATCTGTGACTGGATGTCAGGCAGTAATCCACGTACAAATTTTTCCACGAATAATCTTTTCCCAGACTCTGTGCCTAAGTCTTGTCCACTGAAATCTGAGAATACCTGTTCAAACCGATTAAAGAACTCGGTAGCACCTTCAGACTTTCCTTGGACACAGGCCGTAAGCTTGTCCCAAATAACTCTTTTTTCAGGAATTATGGTTTTTAATTTAGCAATGATTCTATCTGGCAGAGTTTATATCACCTGTTGTGGTCTTTCGCCAGCTGGCCTTTCCCCATAGAGTCTAGTTATATTCGCCCATGTATCTCCCAACCCGGGTATATCATCAATAGTTCTAACTTGTTTCCATAAATCTACAGGCAGGAGTACAGGAAACAACAAATCAATGTCACCTAAGGTGAACACTGAGGATTGCAAAACAGATTCCATCTCTTTATAGAACCCAGTCGGATTTTTCCTAATATCAGGAATAGACTGTCTAATGGTGTTCACTTCCTGTCGTGAAAATGGGACGTGAACAAACTGTGATACATAATGTGTGGGAATGTTCACAGCGACTATACCCTGTGCAGCATTGGCCGCAACCTCAACCTTCAGGACAAATGTCGGAGGAACCTCTCTCATAGGCAACTGAGATGTAGGCAACTCCGAACGCTTACTAAGCAACAGAGCCAAGTCGAGCGCTAAAGCACTCGATGAAGTGTCAAGTGAAAAAGCTCTCTTATAAATGTTCAATAACTCTGTGGGACAACTAATCTTCCTTTTTACACATTCATCCTGCAGGTACTCTACCATTACCTGTATCACTTTCCTCTGCATTTCCAACGTATATTGACTATATGTGTAATATACCTCAACTGGAGTTATCGATATGTCTGAAATACATCTAATCGCATCTTTCTTGCAAATTCGCATTTCCTCCGATATCGGTTTACGACACGGAAGGAACCGTTTCTGTACATATATATTTTCCTCTTCATCATCCTCTTCTGTATCCTTTCAAACTCCTTTCTATACCCAAATAACCTCTCGACATGCTCATTTACCTTCTCCACAGTGTCTCTGGAAAGTGCTTAAGTATTTAGATCTCTTAACCCTTGTGGAACATCCGCATTATTTAATCTTCCCCACATTATACATAACTGAATCCCTAAACCTTCAATAAAAACATTTTTCTCAGGAAAATTATCCGTATTAAAAAGTGTGGAAAAAACACTAGCTTGATCATCCTTCTCCATACAATGCTTAGCCCATGCAATTAACTCACGTTTCTTCTTCGGTGGTACAGTACTGCGAGTGACAACCTTTGACCTTGCACCGCGATCGATTACAAGCGGCTCAGGACCACTTGGAAGAGAGGGAGCAGGCAAATTCGATGGAGGTACTATAACTGGTGCGATAAAAAGAGGCAGAGGTGCAGGTGTAGGGACAAAAACCAGAGGAGTAGGAACAACAGGTTGAGTAGAAATAGCAGGAATAACAGCAGGAAGAGGTACAGCAGCGGGAAGAAGAACATACGGAGGTGGCGCAGAGGCACCAGGCCTTCGTTCATTTAATATTTTATCAATAAACTCATCAGAAAAATGAAGATCTTTGGAAGGATAGATTTTTTGAATACCAAGTGAGAAAGCCCTTTCCATATTTTTAGCCGACTCAGACTGTTTATCCTGGTCATGTAACAACGCTTTTTCGGAATTCGTTTTATGACGGCGTGCATGTTTCTCTCTACTCTTAAGCTGTTGTAACGCTTCTTTTTTCCAATTCTGCAAAACATCAAATGCTGCAGGTCTAGTCTTTTTCTTAAACAAGACTGACTCCAAATATTCAATGCGAGGGATCACAAAACTACCATTAATTGGCCACTGAAGTTCGGAGGCATGTCTGGTTTGTCTGTGCCAAATATCATTAAATACTATACTTCCAATGCCATGCTTACAGCACATAGTACATGTCGGCGACCCCTCCTGTGGTGCCGGACGGCTAAATTCCAATGATTGTCTATCACTGAGGAATAATGCCCTAAAGCAGGTAGACAATTTCCCAGGCATATCTCAAATTCTTGGTGTTACCTGGTCAATAATTGTGTCTGCAGATACAATGCACCAAAATTGAAATTGTCAGGGTTGAATTAAGAATCGGGTCACGACTCACCTGACCAAACCTAAGGAGGACCGATCGGTACTTCTAAGAATCTTACCTAACTAATCTTACCTCGTGTATGGTGATTTTGGCAAATCTGCCCGCCTCGATAAGTGGACCATCGTCAAGATTCCGTCTCAGACCACAGGCTAATCGTCCAGGGATCGGGTCGTGCAGCGCTGCTGAGGTGTCGCATCTCATCCAGGGGCCCCTTTCTTTTTGTCACACCGTCCGATCCCGGTCCGATAGCGTGTGTCAACCTTCAACAATCCGGCCTCAATCTTGAGGGTCCCTATTCGGACGCCAACTGTGAAAACAGAAAGAAAATATCGAGGTTGAGTACCCCAAAAGGAAAGACACCGAACACGGGTTACAAAGGAACATACAAAGTACTATATTCTCTACTAAATTCAATTACAAAAACAGTGCAAAGTCAGATAGCTATCGGCCCTCAGTACAACACAACAAACTCCAGCGTGGTTCAGTGTGTTCAGTGAGAGACACTGTACATTAGAATGCATTCACTTTTTATACATTTTGTGGGCACTATGTCCAGCCCTACTTCGGGTTAATATTCTACTTTATACATCACCAATTCTAGGGTTCGTGCTGAGTCTCAAATAACCGCATATAACTGGCTTGTCTTTAATACATGTAACAACAAACGTATGCATTAACTGTGTATTGTAAAGTTTTGCATGCAGGCCTTCTTAAACATAAATACAATGTAGTAAGACAGATGTTCCTCGTTCAGTATGTAAACACATTATTTCAATATATGTTTGTGGATTACTTTCATCGCACGAGTGATCCCTTTACACATAGGTCAACAAAGGACGAGGTCTCAGTTCATGACCTCAACAAGTGGCCTGCAGGCAGATTACACATTAGCTATGTACAGAGGTCAAGACGGCCATGTTGTATTTTGCAATGACATAGTCCACCGTTTTAGCTCACAGGGTGACTTTTCCACAACGAATCCTAAAATGGCGGTTTGACCTAAAATGGCGGCCTACATAAATTAAAGGTCAGGACCTTGCAACACAGATTTCTCTAGCAAGCGACTTTCGAGCAGCTTGGCGTAGGCCAATATTAAAAAATTGTTTTTACAATAGGAGGCACAATACACTTTCTATTTCGACAGTAGACTTCACAGGGAGGGACAGAGATCACCACTAAAACTATATTCATATCAGTTTAGCAGATCTATAGTGACTCAAGCAATCTAGTGAGCCCAGACTACCCCAAGGTTGATCTGGGTTTGGGAGGATGCAAGAAAATATTTAAAATAATGTGTTGAAATAGTGCAATTTACAGCACACTTCTTTTACACAGCTGTATAAGAATCCACATAACCCGCAGTGCACAGCTGGATTTTACAATAGATTTTCATGATGCCTGTATCAACAATATATGGCAGCACTTTCACTTTAAAACCCACTCCATGATGTCTTTGCACAAAAATATGCCAGCATTGCCACTGTAAAACACATTTCCATGATGCCTATGCCCACAATATATACTAGCATTGCAGTGTAAAGCATATATACATTTTAGCATTTGTTAAATCAGTACTTGTTTAAATTTGTGTTTTATATTTTTCACTGTGTATATTGTATTAGGATTGAATATTGTTTTGATTATAGTACTGTGGTTGATAATTGTGAAAGGTTTTTATAAACCAAACCACCATAAAATAGAAAACAAAAAAAACATATTTTCATGGTTCCTTTCCCACAATATATGCCAACATTGCAAGAGTTTTCATAATGCCTTTGTCCACACTATATGGCGTCTTTTCCAATGTAAAAAATTGCTTTGTCATTACTTTGTAATTCAGAGGCATTCCCTCTAGACGATACTGAGTATGAGAGGGTGCGGCCTGAGTCTGTGTCGGTTCCTGTTCATGTACCTGCTGGTGGAACGCAGCCTCTATGCTCTGCCCGTGCAGGCTTGTCCACTCTACAGCTGTTGGGAAGGTTGTGAGTTAGAGCAACGTAGTGATTAAAGGCGTGTCGGCCATTAAGGAGAGTCCAAGAAAGTTTGGCTGGCCATTCTCTAGTAAACGTTTACTATCCGAGCCTTACTGCTCACGTTTCTGTTGTCCTGTGACTCTCCTACTCGCAGAGGTATTTTTGTTGGTTCAAATTAAAGCAGTATAACAATTGCTTATTTATCAGTCCCAGAGGTAGCCTCCTTTCAAAGGTGAGAAACACGGCTTGACTGTGTTTTTTTTTCAGGTCTTTTTTGTATGAAAAAAATGACTAAGGGTGTTTAGTTTTCCTGGAAACTCTAGTAATTGTCTATAGAGGTATTATTCGGTAGGCAGAGTCTTCTGGGAGCCTTGGGTATTGGGTGAGCCATGTCCCTGCTTGCCTGCTCGCTTTAATGGACAAAGAATCCACAGCTGAGTGGAGCACAGCAGAATGGAGGGAGTGGTAGGATGAGCAGTATGTGCAGTCGCTGTCCTCTGGAGGTACCTTAAGGTGAATTCATATGTTTTATTTATTGCTTGTTTGGAAATTGGAGTTGAAACATGGTAGTCACTGTGAGAGAGAACAAAGAGACAGCCACACCTGCCTCTTGTATAGCGTGTGTAGAATTAAATAAGTTGGTGATTGACATGGCATTGAGACGATTTAACATTATAGAGAAATACCCTGTCTTGTTCTAGCCGAGATATATATTATAGATCAACACTAATGCCATCAGCAATATTAATTAATTTTCTCATATTTGCCGGATCTCACCCGCTGAATTCTTGGAACCGCTCACTTCACCACCTCTGTCTAGCCATATCTTAGTTAATTATCCATTTTCTCCAGGCAATGAAAGAAGAGATTTGGCAATCAAACCAACATGGATATCCTAGCAGGCTATAGAAAGCTCCTGTGCATAAGGCTTGAGTTAAGCAATGGCAGAAAGAATGTATTTCTCGGAAGATACGTTATCATGACCTGATTTTAGAGATTGAACAGATCAGAAGCTTTGTGATAAAAGATATTCTAGCATTGACCTAACTTATTACACCCTCTGATGGCAATAAGCCTTGGATCTGAGGCAACATCAAGTAGGGTATCTGATTCACTCATCTGGGTTTGGATGCACATTCATCTATAGCTCACACGTTTATTCTGCCCAGGAACATACCACACATCTCCACTGTGGTAGAGGAATCTAAAATGAAATAATCTTACTTTTTGATTGCTTGTCTAGGGCACAATGACATTATTTGCCTTTTTATAAAAGTAACTCTCATGGCCCAGAACGTATGCGTTTGTAATTCTCACTTTGGCACACAAACATGTATCTATGAGCATCACACACACGGCCCTATCTACTTATTTCTATTCTATCTTTGCACTAAATACGACGATATCACCACAGTAGTTATCTGGCGCTCTATGGAGAGCTCTATACAATAACACAACATAACTACACAATGTAGACATATGCTTGATTTGGTTGCAAACATTAAGGTACGGTCTTTTATGTCTTACTGCTCAGCATCACATACATATGATCTCAATCTGGAGTTTCTTTAGCTGTATGTGTCATTTATTCCCATTCCCATCTAACAGATTACTTGTTTATAATATTATCAGGCCCCCATCTCTATTTGCCTCATTAGTAGGATGTCAATTACAATCATCATGACTACCTGAATATAAAGCATCAGAGTATCTAGTACTTCCCATTAATGGCTATACGTTAATCACGAGGGTCTCCTAACTCATATGTCCTACACCACTAACATCAGGGTTAATATATTCAGCACTCTTGCACCTCTCAATGTGTGTCCATTACATCTTCACATTAGTTTGTATATTATTCTCTAATCCTGCTAGCGGCTGCATGTTTGCATTTATACCTGATTTTTGTCACTGCAGATATCTTGTCGGCCGTAAGACAATAAGCTGAAACTCCGCAAATATAAATCACAATCAGGCCACTTCACAAGAGCAAAAGCTAGATCACAAACATAAATCTCTCCAATCCCTTCCTCTGGCTCTTCCTCTAGAAACAAGCCCTCCGTTACCTCCCTTCAACTCTAAATAGGATGCATACCCATATCTACCGCAATTGATCAGACCGACTGCCAATTTGGCACAACACGCCCCTACACAAACCCAACAATCCCATAGAAGACACTGCACCTCATCTATTTCAATAACTTTACTTACCCCGATCCAAACACTGGAACTCTTGTGTTATTTCTCTATTTTAAAAATGACATTTCTGGGGTTTTCCCTCCTCCTCCTCTTATCATTCCACACCTAAACCAACGTATTCCTTTCCCAGAACCTCCAACAACTACCGACTTGATACTCTACCCTAGAACCTCAGTCCTTTGGTTTCCCCTTCTCAGACTGACCCATCGCTATCCATACAACAAGACATTTTCTCTCTCTCTCTCTCTCTCTCTCTCTTCCTCTCTCACTCTCTCTCTCTCTCTCTCTCTTTCTCTCTCTCTCTCTCTCTCTCTCTCTCTCTCTCATGCAGATGTTCTATAACCATTACTGATCTTCATCTTGGAGCAACTGATAGGAATTTACACACACATGACACCCACTCTCTTCACAACTTCATGGGAGATCTCTGCCAACTTGAGACAACTCATTAAAGATCTCAAGAACTGTGAAAGAATGCCATCTGATGACAGTGGAATGGCCTGAACTTTTTTGATTTTTAGAAATAAAATGTGATGAGTAATTCCATTTCTGATATCTAGGCCAGCTAATCAGATCCCTTTCATAATATTCCATGCCAAAATCACAGTGCATTCATGTGCCTTTGCTGGGATTGCCTGCTAAAATCTCTAGCCATTGCCCTGTAGTGGCAGCAGGGCAGGGTCAAAGGTAACAAAAGCATACCCGAGCATCTGCTGGAACACAAAGTTCAAACAGGTAGAGGTGCTTTCTAATTGTCGGCACCTCTTGTTCAAAACATACTAGTTGTGTAACCCGGCTGCCTGATGGTATTTTAAACTGTAATATAAGCCATCTCTAGTTTTGACATTTAGATGTCATAGTACTGTCAGCTTGCTGTGGTGATTCACTCTTGACAGAGATGGATGTGCATTAGCTGTCTGGCCTGGGTGTACCCACAACAACTATGTGGTACCCTCTTCAGGAAGTCAACCCTTAGATTCCCCGGAGGTAGGCGGAAACCTTCCTTCAATGCACAGGGCCCCCCGTGAAGTACCTGGGAACCGGTGCTTCAAAGATGGGCCTGATATGACACTGGCCTTTTCACACCAGGGTGCTGTTCAGTTTAGTCCTTTTGAAATAGCAGACAGAGGAAGTGGGTGGAGTTAGAGTAGCGAAGAGGAGAGGTTTCATCCAGGGAGGGGCTGCACCATCTTGGACTTTGCTAGGGATCCCAATGTTCCTGCCCCTCTACACTTCCCACAGACAAGGCACACTTGGCATGACATCAACAGTCAAATGGCACTTGTAACAGCAACGTGAATTGGATCAGTGACAGCAGGCTTGCTTTTGGTAAATTAACTGTAACATTTTGCCTGTATAAGAGCGGGTAGACCCTCCCTTTAGTTTATTTATTTATTTATTTACTTATTTATTTATTTATTTATTTTGCATTTATAAACCGCACAGCAGCCCTCGGGCATAGTGGCGCTGTTACAAGAATACTTTCTTAGTTACATTGCAAGATCTTAGTTACATTACACGAGAACTTAGTTGCGTTACAAGAATACTTACTTTGGTTACAGGAGTACATAGTTGTGTTACACGAATACTTGGTTATGTTACAGGCGTATTTAGTTATATTGCAAGAATACTTTCTTCATTCATTTTAAGAGTACTTACTCATTACATTGGTGGAGCGATGAATGCAGGGCTACAGATATGCAATGGTGGGGGGGCAGGCTCTTATGTTCTTGGGTGGCTACTCATACATGCATTTACAGTTATAGGTTAGAGAGATGTCTAACGATGTGAAAGTGCAGGGTGCCTACCCCTGCGGTGAGGAGGCCGAGCACAAAGGTAAGCATGTCAGAGAGAGGCAATGTATGTGGGGCACATATAGCTTCATAGGTGGCCGTGAGGGGTAGGGGGCCCAATCACTCACTATACAAACAAAGCAATATACAGAGGTACGGTGCATGCAACATTAGGTCCTAGAGGTAAGAGATGGGCAGTACTGTTTAAAGTGCCTAGTGCTTACCAAGAGGTAGTTGCAGGGGCCGGAGGCTATGGAGGATGTCTCTGGGGCGTTCAATGTTCAGAAGGGTGATGGAGAGGAGCTACAGGCGCACAATGTTAGAGAGTTTGTAGTGTTGAAACAGCGTGTCTGACAGACGGTGCACGGTGTCTCGGACTGGCTCAGACTGGGCCTTTTAGCACCGGGCCTTCTGGCAATTGGGCCGGCTTCCGCCTCCGGTGCAGGCACTCCGGGGAAGTAGCTGATGCTGCCCAATCAGCTGTTTTCGCGTCGTCAGACGCGTCGGGGCTATGCAGCGGCCATTTTACAGGTCGTCATGGCAACAGAACACAAAGAACAATGGTGGCTCTCGCTGATGCCATGTGTGTGTGAGGAACAAGGCCCTCGCTGGTGGGTGCTCATGGGCACACAGAGTCTGCTGTGGCAGGAGGGGAGAAAGGTGGGTGAGGCGCTGGGCTTCACTCCATGCCATTGGTGTTCACCGTAGTGTGTTCAGGTCGATCAGCTGGGAGATCAGCTGAGAGGGCTCCTGCCCTCTCACGAGCAGCGCTCGAGGTCATCTTCAGACTTCAAGACAAGAAGGCTTCACCCGGACCTCTGTTGGGGATACAGTCTATTCCAAAGTTCTCTTCCACAGAAGTGATGATAGAGGGCTTCAAGGAAAATTAAAGCTCTTTTCCCTACCCACTTCGGGGTCACAAAGGCTGTGAAACTGTTATGGACCCAGGCCTCCCTGCTGCCTGTGCCTGGAGCCAGGACACCTCTCACTGCAATTCAAGGACCCCCTGTTGACGCCAGGAAAGCTTAGTGAAATGCAGAAACAAAGGACTCCCATCAACCTAGAAGTCAAGAAGCAGCTCAGAACCCTCTTTACCTCCTGAAGACAATTAGGAGCTGGCTCAACTCACTACAGGATCTGCAGTGGTGTGTTTGGCTCTATTAGCACTTCAAACCCCTTGCCTCCTCTTTGATCGGTCATGACCCCAACTCAACCCATTGAAGAGGGCCGCCTTGACTCAACCTGGTTGCCAGCTCAAGTCTGTGGAAACAACCAACTCGAACGCCGACTCGACCTGCTTAAGGCCATCGACTTGCCCATCTCAAACACGGACACAACCTAGCAGAAGCATTGTCTCGCTGTCAACTCGACCACCGACTTGAACTGCTGGAAGCCGTTGACTCGACCCGTCTCGAAATGTTGACTCAATCCACTTGGAAACCGTGCCTCAAACCAACTTTATACAGATTCACCTTGGGACCACTACTCTGCAGTCTCGAAACCAGTTTGACTGTAGTAGAGCAACTAAAAGCCTGGCTCCACGCTATTGAGCACCAAAGACAAGAAACCAAAATCATTTGAAGTGGCCTTGTCCCCCAGATCCACCTTAATGAACTGTAGTGACTTTTAAGCAGCCTTCTTTGGCTTTTACAAGACATATCCTTGTACACTGAAATTGGCTGGTGAAATATTTTGCCTGCGAGCCCCTGCTTATCAACCCACACTTCCCCTTATTCTAATGTTTGCTTTATCTGTGTTTCCTTTATGGGAGTCGGACAGTAGTGTTGTAATTAGTGGTGAGCTTTTATTAGTTTAATTGAAGATCCTATTTTAATAGAACCTTGGTTGGACATCCTTTTATTTTGGTATCTTCATACTGTTCTTGTTTGTGTTTCAACTACACCAGCTGACACACCTCCTGAAGAGTATAACCTGCCCTTGGCCCACATTACCAAAAGAGGTAGAGGAGATATACCTGTTGGGCTGTGCCTGTTCCAGAGGCGTAGACAGGGAAGGGCTTCAGCGGCAAGGCCAAACCAAATGCCTACTCAGCAGCCCTCTGTGGGCATTCACAGATGTTAATGTCACTGTGGTGGACCCAACTACATTAGCTTCAGGACCCACTTGTTAGATAATCCTGGCTAGGCCTCTGGCATGTTCCTTTTTTATGATTGGGATTACTGCTAGGTTAGTGGGAGTGTGGAGCTGAGTAGGCACTTTATCCACTACTCATTCCTGTACTCCTGCAGAACAGTAGTCATTTCATCACAGGAACCAAATACAACAGTACCATTGGAACCCCACTCTCACATTTAGTGAATGACCTACCCTACATCAGTCTCGGACTGAAAGTACTAATAGAGGTTTGATACCTTATGTAGTGTTTTGCTCCCCTGCCCTCACAATAAAAACTGACCTTTCAGGTTTCCTATGCTGTAATCTCCAGCTGGAGGATTTCTTTATTTTTAACATTACCAGCTAAGAGGCTCTATTATCTCTGCTGATTGACTTCAAGCCCCCACCCCAACCACCAGAGGCCTGTTCTATCAAAACATCAGACACTCATCTCTGAAGAAACCCATTGCCTGGACTTGCGCTACCAAGAAACTAGCATGTTACATAGAAGGGACAGTCAATTCATGGAGCATGGCCCAGCAGTCCCATCAGAATAGAAGGAACCATGACCCAGTATTAACCAAGGCAGGACCTTGAACAGGACAGAACTAAAAACTCTCAAGACTGCCCAGAACTACACGTCCGGTCAAGCTCTTGTGCTTCCTGACCTTATGCCCTCCTTCACGTGAGGAATATGGAAAAAACACAACTACGGATTACAAGACTTTATTACCCTTTGACATGAAACAACTAACTCCTGACTGACCGATAAAAAGCAAGATTACTATCAACCCAACCCTCATAAATAGACTGCACACAATCCTGACACGCCGAGTTAATTCACAAACGTGGATGGTAGTACTCCGGCAGAATCCCCTGCCGACTCATGCATGCCATAATTTTTCAAGGACCCACTCCTTATAACTTTGGCTTCAGAGGCGGCTTGAACTATCATTACTCCTTCTTGTCGGGTATAGTCCCCCAAGCGTTCAAAGAAGCATACTGTAAACGACTCCTGAAAAAGGGGGGGCTTGACTCCTCTAACTTTAATAACCTCAGGGCCATTTTCAACAGTTGATTACTCACACAATAAATGAACAGAGCGGCATGTTGCCAAATTTTGCAATTCACTGAACAAATAATCTACTAGACCCTACCCAAGCACCTGTTAGACCTAACATAGGACTGAATTCTCACTTTCGCGCCCCCTTTTTGTTCTGTATCTATCCCCTCACCAGCCTTTTTGAGATCTATCATTGTCTTATGCCACAATCACGCAGATGACGCCTAGTTGATTGTGAGATGCCCAAGCACCAATATCACTGAATTTATAAACAAAATAGACATTTGGATGGCACCCAGCCACCTTCTAAATCTGGAAGCATATTAAATCCTCCCTGTAGAGAAACATTATGTCTAAGGGCTGTCTCCGTCTGATCTTATCAACTCTTCCGTATCACTCTGTTCAGCTCCACAAGTTAAGAATCTAGCTTTAATCAGGGATGCAAACCTTTCTCTAGATCCACAGACAATCCTTCATACACCTCAAAATCCTCAGGAAAATATTTCCAAAAATATATGCCAATAATCTCTGTCACCCTATCCAGAATGGGCTATGCCAATAGCCTCCACCTGGGAGCACCAGCATATTTGTCAGGCTGCAGAGAGAGTGCAAGATGGGCAGCAAGACAGCATCTCAAGATGGGACGCAGAGAACACATTTCTCCAGCACTAATCTCCCTGCACTGGCTCCCAAATGGTCCCATAATGGCGTTTAGGATGTTATGCATCAAATGTTAGGCAATTCAAGGGATTGGGACAGTCTTCATAAATATTAAACAAAACTCTCCTACACGTTCCTTGAGATCTTCCATTTACTTATCCTTGAAAGTGCTTCTGTGCCACAAAATGTCTCTATATCAGCACCGCAAATCTGGATCTACTTGCCAACCTCCATCAGAGACATCACTGAACTATCCCGATTCACCTGGCTATTCCTGCAGCAAAACTGGCCGTAAAAGGGCAGGTTCTCAAAAACAGGTGCATCTCAATGAGATGAGCAATGGCCTGAAGATGCGCCTGCGCCATTGCGCAGCTCATTGGATGCAAGAAATTCACAAAGCAAACACCAAAAAATGCACAGTGCGTAAATTCTTTCACAAAAGAGCCACAAATAGGTGGGAATTAAATGGCGCATCTAGGAGATGCACACTTTTATATGTGCAAATACTGACAAGAGCATCAACTTTCCCCAAAAACATGCACATCTCTCCAGATGCCTCAAAACTCTAAAAAAAAAGCTGAGTATTATAGACAATTTGTTCAATGTTAATTTTCTTTTTGTCTTATGTGCATAATAAGTCTGACAATTAAACAATATTGCATAATTTGTAACTTCAGCTGTGTGGTGAGTTTACTTTGCAAAGTGGATCACTTCCCATGGGAGTGAATGTATTTCATTTAAATGTCTCAGTGGTAGTTTTGTCATGTCATTCAGTAATATCACAGAGCAATGTCTATGATTGTGTTGATGTAGAGTAGGATAACACATTTAATTGAACTCCGACGGTTCAGCAAAGTAAGACTGAGAAAACAGTCTTTCTCTGTCTTTGCTCCAAGACTCTGGAACCTCCCTGTCAACATCAGACTTGTCCAATCGCTTCTACAGTTCAGGAAAGAGCTCAAGACCTTCCTCTTCAAGGAATGGCTCCTCCCTAGCACCTAGGTCCACACACAGTGCACTCCCCACCCTAGCTGAGACTTTGTCATCTGCTCCCCACTGACTCCTCCCCTGGCTGCCTGTAGATCCCTTCCTGCCAACTGCCCTCCCTCACCCTCCCCTGTTAGCTCCCCGCTCCCTCTTTCTCTGCTTCCCACACTGTGGTCTTCCCCCATGTGCTCTGCTGCTTCCCTAAGCTTGGTCCACGCTCAATAAATGTTCTAATAATAATAAATAACAATAATAATTGATATAGTTGTGTAAACACCTGCAGAGTGATTGCTTGACAGTCATGTGGAAAGTGTTCTACATCCTAATGCCTCATTCCTGTACGAGTGTTCTATGGCCGCAGGGGTATGATGGCCACATGAGTGCAATCAATGACAACACAAACGCACAGTACCCAGCTATGTCGTAACATGCTCTCACAGTTCCTGACCTGGTACATGTGCAATGCAAGGCTGGCTGATTTAAGGACCCTGTTGAAGACCATGCGTAGGCCCAGAGACCGTGAAGATTTTGACATACCAGTGTGACGCCACTGGTGATCTGGAATGAGACTTTGGCCCTGAAACTCAGACCAGACAGTACCTTAACTAGTGGTGTTATGGCATGGGCTCGTATTGTGGGTATGGCATTGACTCACCATCTCAAGTATAATATGGGATGCGAAGCCGAACCTCTGGGTGGCCTCTTCATCAGCCAGTTGAAATACAGTGATCCTCTTCCTCTATATTATCTCCTTTCTCATCAGTCTATGCAGCAGCCAGATGCTTACTGGACTTGTCATTTTGAAAATGTGTACCTGTTTCTGCGTACTGGGCTTTTATACTGTGTTTTTGGTTGTGATTGGTGTGCACTGCTTGCTTCTTTGGTTGGAAAATGTAGTTGTCATTTATTCTGGGCCACTTGCTCTACATCGAGAAAGGAGCAACTGTTGATGGGCATTTTGGAGCAAACCTAGTGATCAGGTTTTGTGAAGCAAGATGTTGGTGCATCTCCAGGCCTTCATAGACTCAGGTGTTTCCAGAGCAGGGGGAGCTCTTGGAATAAGGACAAGGAGTTATCTCCCCTTAAGCAGCTCTCCCCAGAAAGTGGCAGGCTTGAATCGTCCCATGAAGGTTTTTACTCTAATATAATACCTCCCCTTCCTCCCAGATTTGTATCCAATTGCATTGATATGATATGATATGGCATTTATAACGCGCCTATACACAAGTGTTTCAAAGCGCGACAAGGCAGGGAGGGGGGACATGGGGAAGACAGACAACGATCCTACTAGGCCAGGTGTCATTCAGATTGCGCAAGTGCATGGGAAGGGGGGAAAGGGAAAGTGCTAGGGGCAAGGGAGAGGGGAAAGTGTAGTACATATGATAGTGGAATAATAAGGGGGCAGCTGGTGGCAAGTGCAGGGTAAGTGCAGAACAAGTGCTCAGAGGGGGGGCTGTAGGGATACAGAGACAGTCCCGTGGTGCAGTGGTTGCCAGGGAGGCAGTGCCGGGGGCAGGTGGCTGGGCCAGGGACCGAGATCAGTGAGAGTGGCCCTGTGCCGTTTTCAGTGCGGTTTCAATCAGAAATTTAGCAGGGGAGAGGGGGAGAGAAAGCAGAAGTAAAGAGGAAGGGTTTGAGATGCTTCCGGAACTGGAGATGGTTCTCCTCAGGTTTCAGAGAGGCAGGAAGGCTGTTCCAGAGAGAGGCCCCTGCCGTGGAAAGAGATCTACCCCCAACTCATTGCTTGGACAAGCGGCTGACCCTGAGGGAGTTGGAGGTGGATATTGGAGGAAGATATTTAGGAAGGGAGAGTTGTAGGTATTTCGGCCCCAGGCCCCAGAAGGCCTTGTGGACAATGCAAAGGGTTTCAAACTTAATCCTCGCAGCCACTGGGAGCCAGTGAAGAGATTTCAGTCCTGGAGAGATATGGTCCCTGGGCTTGAGGCCAAGAACAAGTCTCACAGTCCTGTTCTGGATGAGTTGCAGAGGGCGGAGAGTAGAGGTAGGCAGATTTAGATAGAGGCTGTTACAGTACTCCAGCTTAGAGAGAACCAGGGTCTGGAGACAGTGAGCTTCTGGGGGAAGGAGAGGAAAGGAAGAATACCTCTAAGGAGGTGCAACTGGTAGTGTGACTTCTTAGAGACGTCAGAAATGTGAGGAGAAAAGGAGAGTGTGGGGTCGAAGATGACCCCAAGGTTTTTTGCCTTGCAGGTAGGAGCAGGAAGAGGGCCTAGAGAGGCCGGCCAGAGAGCTGCAGGAAAGGAGGGAGTGGGTGTGCTGATGAGTAGAATCTCAGTCTTACTGGCATTAAGGCAAAGGTCATTGGTGGCACACCACACCTGGATAGCAGACAGACAGTCAGAGAGGAGGGAAGGAGAGGAGGAGGCCGAGGGTAGCCTGAAAATGAGCTGGGTATCATCCGCATAGCACTGAAAGTTGGGGCAGAGAGCGGCGATGCAGTGGGCAAGGAGTGCCAGATATTGGTTGAACAGCCAGGGAGAGAGGTTAGATCCCTGGGGGACACCACAGGTAGAGAAAAAGATGTCAGAGAGGAAGGACACAAGTTGGACCTTGGGAGGGTTGATTGGAGAGGAAAGAAGTTAGCCACGCCAGAGCCTGACCAGTGATACCCAGGTTATCACGGAGACGGTTGAGCAGGATGGCATTAGTCTTTCATACATCCCACTCTGGTTGGGCTCGACCTTGCCTGAGCCTGGCAGCCTGGATTTATTGCTCCAGATTCTGATCTGGAATAATGATAAACAACATCTGAATCAATGGCATCTCTTTTAATTGGGGGCTTGAACCCACTTTGAACCCATCACGCTTCCAATCAATTCAGGCCTCAACAATCCTTTTCCAGCAAACTGGCATTCATTCTATCAATTTTCACACAAAAACATAGAAACTCCTCCTTCCTCAAATTATCACTACAGTCTTACCAGTGTGCCTACATTCACACATAATATGACAAACAAACCTCTTCCTGGCTTTGCCACCACTCCTGATGTACTTCTACAACCACACTCGCTTTTCCACCCCTTTTTTTTTACCTTTCATACTCCTCCTCTCCCCTCAGACTAAGGCCTGGTCACCCCAGACATGGACACAATACGTCTCCTTTCAGGACAAGCCAGGCACTCTGTGACTATTACAGTGATGATTTGCCAATGTGCAAAATCCTCGTAACATAACATGACATTTCATAACATTTTATCACAGCAGGTGAGGACAGTCCTTCCCCCCACACCTCAGTGTTTCACATGAGCAGCATGGTTTCTGAGGAGCTGGCATTACCTCTTCTGGACCTGTCTCAAAAATATGTGTGAATAATTCAGCATGCCAGAAAAGAGTCACCCAATAAAACAGTACATAATCACCTGGTCTTGTTTTGTCATTGGGCTGCCCAAAAGAGGGTGGACTTTGTTGCTCAGTAGACATATTGGGCCTCATTACACGGAAGACGGTAGGGGATTACCGGCACTGGTAAGGGCAACGGTGCCGGTAATCCCCACCACCCTACTACGAGGTCCCTCAGCAGGTCCCGTCCTTAACATGTGGTCAGACCACACGTTAAGGACGGGACCCGCTGAGGGACTTCAGTGCAAATAACGGTACCGCAAATTGCGGTACCGTTATTTACTCCTTCCCCATTCCCGTTGAGCCCTATAAGGGCTCAACGGGAATGGGGAATGGTTCCCGGAATGGGGACTTACCGGTCCCGTAAAGGTCGGTGTAGGCCGGTAAATCCCTATTCCGGGAACCCGGCCTCCGATGATGGTAAGGGGGTAGCCATGGCGCTAATAGCGCCATGGCTACCGACTTCCGTGTAATGAGCTCCCTTATCTTTTTCTTCCCATCTATCCCAATCGGGGATACAGGTAGATACCTGCCTTACTTACTTGGCAGCTGTAGGGTGTACAAGAAGGTCTTTTCCTTAGCCAATCCTGTGGTGAAGAGGAACCTTGAGGGCCTCTGCAAACTTAATCCACCCGTGCAGCAGCCGCAACACTGCCTGGTATTTAAATGTGGTTCATTTAACACTGGTTCAGAATCAATTTTGATGAAGTGGCATCAGTTGATATTTAGTTAGTGACTTTCAAAATTATTCTGCTTGTTGCCCTTACTTCAGCCAGTAGGATCAGTGAGATCCAGGCCCTTGAGGCTTTTGAACTATAACACTGTTCACAAGAATACAGTTGTGGTGCGCACACACCCATCCTATCTCCCAAGAAAAGTCTCTGCTTTTCACACTAACCAGGATATAGTCTTTCCAACTTTTTTCGGCAACCCACATTCGGAGGCGGACAAAGAGTTACACCGTTTAGACACACGAAAAGCTCTTAAATTCGATCTATCATGCACAAATGACTTTAGGGAGTTATATTCCTTCTTTGTTATCTCTAGAGGGCCTGACCCCGGAAGTAATGCTTCACAAGCCACTATTGCTAGAAGGATGGTAGTGGGCGATCTGGAGGCTTACAGGGTCCAGAAAAGAATTCCTTCTTAAGGCCTGCATGCCCATTTTAGTAAAGCCCCAACATGGCCTTCCACGTCAGTCTTCTGAAGACGTCACTGCATTACTCCATGGGCATGAGTTTGTGTTCTGATGCTGCCTTTGGGAGTCAGTTTTGAAGAAACCTCTCCTAAAGGGGTAGCAAGGTTCCTCTTCCTGTGTGTGGGTAATGCATTGTAATTCCCCATGCAGTATAGAGGAAATGGAACTGAAAATAGGAATAAGGGAAATGTACTCACCATATATATTATTAGGCTTCTAGTCCATAGCCTCCTTACCGCCTTATAACCCTGCCCTAAAATGAATTCAGGAATCTGACGTACAAAAAAGAGTGACTCAATAGTAGTGATAGTGATAGCGATGCATGTGCATGTCTGTGACCTCTCGCATGCATTTTGTTATGGAAATGGCTCTGTGCCATCCCATGATGGTGATGCCCAAAGAGTATGCAGAAAAGGAGACTATGGACTAAGAGCACACTAGTCACTAAATTGAGTAACTTGCTTTGTGTTGTTTGACGATTTACATTTTTATTGCAGGTTTTGATATTGTATTGAATGTATCATTATAGTCAATACATTGCATTGGTATTCAGTCTCAATGTGGCTCCATTGGTATTCAATTCACAAAAATGATGAGTCTAGTAGCAGCTAATGTATAAAGTCTGATTAGTCCGAGCAGAGTCAACTGGCCCAACAATCTCTCTAATATTAGAAGAATTATTATTGGAACAACTGTACAAAGTGGGTCTTTCAGTCAAACAGAAAAAAACGTGTTTTTCTTCCAGTCAGAATCTTTATAGGATTCCTTTTGGACTTGAATGCAGAGAACATTTATCACACTGTAGTTACGGTTCAAGACATCAAATTGACTACCACTCATTTCTTAAAATAACATCCAACTTCGGCTTGGTAGTCCCACCACCTGTTAGGGCTCTTACCTTCATTTAAACTGGTGGTACCATTTGCTCATCTGAAGATGAGGCACCTGCACCTCTCATCCGCTGGGATCAGTCAATCAGTCAAAATCCTGATTTGGATGGAATTGAAAACAGATATAGAATGGTTGAATGACAAGCATAATCTACTAGTGGGGGATACTTTTCAGGATCCTTCTCCTCCACATGTTCTAAAATCAGATTTGTCCCTCATAGGCTGGTGTGTGACTCTAGGCCATCGTCAAAAGCACACAATTTGGATGCAAGAAGAGAAATAAATCCACATATATGTTCTGGAACTTCTGGCAATGTTCAGGGCTTTAAACTCATTCCTTCAGATTATTTGAAATGTATAACAGCTATGTTTCATATAACCAAGAAAGGAGGTACCAGGTCCCCCCCACTCTGTCATCTGACAATACAGATCTGGGAGTGGGCCATTCTGCATCTGGTCACTCTACGGGTTGTTCATCTAGTTGGAGATCTTAATGTGGAAACAGACCAGCTCAGTCATCTCTCACATTCCTACCACGAGTGGGAACTCAAAACGTCTGTTTTATGGGCAACCTTTTGAATGTTAGGGCTCTCCAAATTGGGTTTGTTTACAACACGACAGAATCATAAATTCAAGCTTAATGAATCTTTGATGAGTCAAGGGCCGCACTCTCTAGGGGATGCTCTGCAGATCTCTTGGGATCATTAGAGTCAGTACACATTTCCGCCATTTACTGTGATAGCAAGAATCATATTGAAATTCCAAAGCTCCCTTCATTGCTCTTTCAAACTGGCCTACTCTCATTTGGTATTCTGACCTCCTGAAATTGAGACAGGTGGGTTCTCTCCTTCTCCCACTGTTGCTGGATCTACTCCGCCTACAGAGGGGTCTGATTTTTCATCTCTCTATCGTCTATCGATGAATTCAGCGACTGTGTTCCTGTGAAGCTAGCTTGCGGTGATCTAGGGTTATCTTCTGAGGATTTGTCAATAATTCAGGCGGACATAAAACAATCTACAAGGATACAGTACAAAGGCAAATGGGTGTGTTTCTGTGCCTGAGCATCATGCTGATCCTTTGTCTTCTACTTTGGATGATGTGCTCTCCTTTTTGTCTGACTTGGCAGCATGAGGGTTCACGATTAAATCTTGGTGATCTTACTTGTTAGCTATTGGAGCTAATATAGGCTTTACACAGCTCCCTTTGTCCACAGTCAATCTGATAATCAGACAGCATTTTGAAGACATTTTTTGTTTATATCCACCAGTTATTAAAATCCATCAGTCATTGCACCTTAATGTGGTTCTGGCTGCTCTGGCTCACAATTCTTTTGAACTTATGGCATCAGCAGATTTAAATTAGTGACATGGAAGACAGCTTTTCTGGCCGCTATAAAGTCAGCCAAAAGATTTAACAAAATGTAACCCCTTTCTTGTTCCGAACCTTATACAGTATTCTATAGAGACTAGGTCATTCTCGGGGCTCATCCATATTCCCTGCCCAAAGTTGTCTCAACATTCAATATCAAGCAGGAAAACATTCTGTTTTTCCCTTCTCCACATACCAAAGGTCAAAGAACATTGCATTGTCTTGATTTAAGTGGAGCACTCCAGTTGTATTTGGATTGCGTAAAGAATTTTTGAAAATCAAACTGCTTTTGTGAGTCTTTTGGGGGTCAGCAGCGAGAGTCGTAGACTTCCAAAGCTACCATCGCAAGTCAGATTCTGGCTTGCATGTTGGATGTTTACAAACTTCAAAACAAGACAGAACCTAAGGGACTTCTTGAGTATGCAGTTCCAGAGGACTGTTCCATGGAATGTCATTAGCAAGGTGGCGACATAGCATCTCCGGCAGCTTTTTGCAAGCATTATGCGACAAGGTCAGTGGTCTTGTTAGGAGGGGAGCCAGTGCCAGCCCTAGTCATAAAGGGGATGCAGGCCAGAGAGAGAGAACCCATTTCTGTTCCTAACCCTGGTACCAGCATGCTAGTCTGAATACCCTTATCTCCAGCCTTTCCTCCAAGTTCAAATGCTAACCAGTATTGTCTATCAGTTACAGATACCACCAAGCAAAAGGATGGGAGTGGGAAAGAGAAAACCAGAACGAACACTAGTTTGCTTGACTTACCAACAGAACAAGACAGCAAAGGCAACCACAGCACAGCATATACCCGATTGCAGCAGCAGCCTAGCGAGAGATAGAGAAACACAGGATGCAGCTGCATGCCACTACTATGAGGGAACCCACTGTGTGGGACCATCAGAGTCAGCAGACCAGTCTGCACCCAAAAGCAGCAATTGCCTAGACTATCAAGGACTATTCAGAAAATTTACCAAGATAGTCGTGAGGAGCTGTAGTGATACACAAAATTGCAACCTTGCCAATCAGGGCTTTAGATGACAGCATTAGCCGCTGAAAGCCAATAGTGTATTCAAAGTATGTGCCAAAAATGCTGACAGTAGTCTGTTGTAGCACTTCCATTATGCAGTAGTGAGCTACAAGGAATATGCAGGCCTAGTATGAGTGATAGGTCACATTATGCATTGTTGATAGACAGGCAGGGAGAGGGCCCTAGCTCTGTAGCTAATAGGTATTTTTTGGAGTGTTTGGAACATTATGGCACCTATATAGCGCTTAGATAGCCAGTCTTAAGCGCTATAAACACTAAGCTATGAGTGCATGCCTTTTAGAGCTTGCAGATGGGGTTAATACATCCCTGCTTCCCTTAGAATATTCTGCCTCACTAACGGTAGCCCTGCATGGCCCCAAGCTAATCTCCTTTTCTCTGGGAAGGCACTGATAAGACATTCCTGAGCTTTGGCAGATGGGCTCCAGGGAGCCAGGGAAGGGCTAAGAAGAAGGAGCAGTGGAAATTAACAGAGTTGGGTTTTTTCCATGAGCCAGCCTATATTTTGCACAGGGAAAGTTCTGGAACTGTGCGTCACGGACGGGCAGCACGAGATTATAAAATATACATGCTCACATGACTCGGGTGGGAGATCGTCCTGTGGACTTGGTTCGAGCAAGATCAAGTGCCCGGAATTTGGAACTCTGACGGCAACCCGACAGCGCTGTCCTCTGAGCGGGGCTTGTTACAGCTAGCTTATGAGGGCCAGGGTCTCCCAGTGCTGATTAAAGGGGCGTAAGACTGTGTTTCTCTATGTTTCTCTATGTTTATCTAAGTTCTATGTTTCTCTATATTTTGCATTTCTCTAAGTGTTATGCTTTGTAATCTTCTCTAACCTGAATACCAAATGTATATGAAATTCACTGTTTAGAAAAAATACTAAAACTTATTGAAGGTGTCATTTGTCACTAGCATGAGATCACTGCTCAGCACAATAGAACCTGTATTTTGGGCTGAATTGGGTATTTTTTGCTCTCAAAGGGCTGGCCCCCAGGAAGATTTTGCCCATATCAAGACAGAAGCGGACCACAGAACACAAACTCGGGCACTGAATTTCCAAGCCTGCACAAACCTGCATTTGGAAAGTGGGCAGAGACTTCTCCATTCACATACACATCCTGGGAAGGGAAGACAGGTCTGGATTGGCCAGTAAACGCTGTTCAATCATTTCAGAAGGAGGGGCATTTAAGCAGAGGACTGGAAACAGGAAGTGTGGGTTTTTCACATGAGGTCAGCAGTGGAGATGGAGGAGGACCAAGAGACCAGTAGGAGGAAGGAAGGAGCAGTGGCTTGTGGAGGAGATTGTTTGAGAAGGTGAGGTACTGGCTCAGGAGTGAAAGGGGTTCTGTAGTGTGAGTGTACATGTTTGGGTGGCGAGTGAGCGGAGGTTATTGCAAGGAGTGTATAGAAAGCAAATGGTAGGCAGTGAAAAGAGGGTGTTAAGTAGTATTGCTGGTAGGAGAGCAGTAATGGGAGAAGGAGAGTAGTAGTGGGAAGAGGAGAGTGGTAGTGGGAGGAAGAGAGTTGTAGCGGGATGAGGAGAGTAGTAGTGGAAGGAGGAAAGTAGTAGTGAGAAGGACGGGGGAGTAGCAGAGATGAGGAATTGTGAAGGTATGGGGAGGAGAAGTAACATTAAAGGGTGGAGGCGAGAGGTAGGAGGAGTGAAACATGAGAGAGACAAAGGATTGGAAGGAGAAGTAAGAGGATGGGTAGGTAGTAAGCGTAGGAGGGACGAGGAAAGCATGGGTTTGAGTGAATTTAGCAAAATCCAACTGAGTAATGCAAGACACTATCCGCAGTCATCTAGTAGAATACTAGCAACTTGTTAGAGTTGGGACAGTTAGGAAGTCCCAGAGGGAGTTTATATTGCCAGCATGTTAGGGCGACACTTCTAGCAAAAGAGAGACATTAGAAGGAATTACAATTCAGTAACTAATTAGAGTTACGGATGCCTGGGTTAGGGAGAAATCCCACAGGAGAAGAGAGAGAGGGAAAATAAAAATAAAACACCTTGAACCATCCTTGAGACTTAGAGTGTTTTCTGTGCCATCTGAGAAACATGTGACAGAAGTGGGATCCAACAGACCCCAATGCAAAGGTCTCCCACTGCCATCCAGCATGTTGAAGATCATGAGATTAACCACAACTGCCACATTTCCTACCAGTCACAGTGGAAGTAGCAGTCTGCGACCTGAATGGAAACAAGTAGGAAGTCATCCTGCCATGGGTGCTGGAAACGATATGAATTGGGCTAGTAAACTGGGCTGAGGTGAAAATTCCAGCAAGAACATATGGGAGGATAGCCCCAAAGTCTGGGCTGGCCTACAAACATTCCATCGAGGTTAGAGAGGGAATAATCAACCAAGATTACAGAGGGGGTGAAGGTTATATTACTGAAACTGGGGAACACCTCATTCATTTTTAAGCAAGGCCAACCCATCGCCCAAACAATTTGTAAAAGAATATTGGTCCCGGAGATAGAGGAGGTTGGAATAGTGGACTTCAGTGAGAGAGCTGAAGAAGGGTTTGGAGAATTGAGCCAAGGAAGAATCCCAGAGGGCCAGAATTCCAGACCTCCAAGACTATCCTCCATCGAGTTCCAAGAATCCCAAAGAAGCAACCCTCTTCTGGACTAAACCCTCAAAACATTGGTTTCAGAAATTGGGAGCCGACTGTTGAAAAACCCCCATTTCATCAAATGTTATTTTACTGGACATTGCACTCATTTTGAAGCAAGGCCAACCCACAGCTCAACTAATTTTGAAAACATATTGGCCCAGGAGATGGAAGAAGTTGAAACAGTTGACTCCTGTGAGAGACCTGAAGAAGAGTTTTGGCAAATAACCCAAGGAAGAATCCCGGAGAACCAGTATTCTGAAACTCAAAGACCAGACTCCATGGAGTTCCAAGAAACCCGAAAAAACCGACCCCCTCCTGGACTTAGCCCTCAAATCATAGGTTTCAGAAATTGGGAGCCTATCATTGAAAACCACCATTTCATCGAGAAGAGGGGGCACATGTACAGAGTCATCGTTGAACCCAAGGGATGATGTGGTCAGCTATCATCAACTGCTGGTGGTAAAACAGTTCATGAAGGCCATCATGGAATTAGACCACTCCAACCTGATGTCAAGACATCTGGAGCTTGAAAAGACTCAGAAAACACTACTCAGTTGCTTCTGTTGGCCAGGCATCTATGCAGAGGTGAAACCATTTTGTGCATATGCCAGAAGACTTCAGTGGCTGAAGTACCCAACCATGTCTGCAGCCATTACACATAAAAGAGATGCTTGGAATCAATGTTATCAGCCCTTAGGGGCCATCCAAATCTGGAAATGGATACATCCTTGTAATCATTGACTGCGTAACATGATATCCAGAGGCCTTCCCTATGTGGTTCAACACTATGAAGGCCATAATTAAGATGATAGTTTCATTATCTCTTTCTGAGGAGGAGGATAAACTTAGATTGCATATGGTAAAAAGATTTATGCCAACAGTACACTACATCTGCAACATGCTAATGCTGACGCTATCAAAAGGTAAGAAGAGAGATCGATTATTTTTAGAAGTATTTTCCTTGTGATAGAGTTTCCTGCAGATATTCTAACAAATCAGAAAGCAGTTTTATGCCCTGGTCAATGGAAGAAATTAAGACTCTAATGAGTTTCCATACCCTACAGGCATCCATATATCATCCCCAGATGGATGAATTAGTGGAATGGGCCAACCAGACATTGAAGCAGATCCTCAGGAAGTTACTCTCCAAAAATGGAAGGAACTGGGACAACCTCATACTTTGGGCCTTGCTTGAAGTGAGGAAGATGCAATAATCCTCCACCAGGTTCTTCCCATTTGAGTTGGTGTACGTCTGGAACCCATGGGATGTGCTTGACATTATGAGGGACAAATAGGAAGGACCAAATAGCCATCACGCCAGTGATTACTCCATGATCTGGAATACCCAGAAATACATGAAAAAAGTCTGCCAAATCGTGAACACACATATGCAGGCAGCCCAGGCCTGACAAGAGAAACTGTGCAATTGAAACGCTAAGTTACACTCATTCAAGGTGAAGGATTGGGTCATGGTGCTGCTTCCCACAAAATGCTTGCCACGTGGCACTGAACCCATATCGTCATCAATGTGCTCTCCCTGGTCATTGATAAAGTTAAACAGGCAGATTGGTACAAATCCTCCCAGCATTGCCACCTAAACAGGTTAAAGAGCTGGAAGGAAAATAGCAGCATGCAGTTACTTCTGTTATATGCAAACAATACAAGAACACCTCCCCTACGTACAGAGGTACATGACATAACCATTCTTGAAGGTTTGATGAACATGGCGCACCAAGAATTGACCCAATGGATACAAGGGTATGCTGATGTATTCTCAATGAAACCTGGGAGAGCAAAGGGGATTGCCCATAAAATCCCCATCCCACCAGGTTGGGTAATACATCTAAAGCCATATGGACATGCCCTGAGGCGTAAAAGCAGATTATAAGAGAAGAGCTCAGGAAGATGATGAACTGGTGAGTTATTGAGAGGTCCCACAGTGACCAGTCCTCTACAGTGGTACCTGTGCCAAATCTCAACCAGATGTGGCAATTTTGTATCGACACCTGATGCCTTAATGAGGTCTCCAAATTTGATGAGTATCCCATGCTACGAACAGATGAGCTGGTGGAGAGGCTTGGTCCGGCAAATTACATCTCACTGGAAAAGGGATACTGGCAGGTACCTTGGGGTGTGGAGGAGAAACCCAATAATGCCTTCTGCACTCCAGAGGGCCTTTTGCAGTTTATCATTCTTCCCTTTGGGCTGCATGGGGAGCCTGTTACATTCCAACGCCTCATAGATCAAGTTTTGGCACCCTGTAAGGAATTTGAAGGGACTTATCTCTTATCTCTACGATATTGTGGTCCATAGTGCCTCTTGGACAGAACACCTAAGACATCTTACAACCACCTGTGACACAATAAGGAGGGCCAATATAATGACCATTTCTGTAAAATGCCACCTAGAAAAGTCATCTCTCAAGTATATGGGATTCCAAGTAGGCTAAGGCAAAGTCCTACCCTAGACAGACAAAGTAAAAGCCATCCAACAAATGGCAACCACAACCACCAAAAAGCACAGGAGGGCATTTTTGGGACTTGTCTAGTATTATCACAGATTTCTTCCCAACTTTTCTGAGACAGCCGGGCCCCTTACAGACAAATTGAAGAAAGAACATCCTAACTGGTTCCAATAGGACACAGAGACACAATCTACCGGCGGCAAAATAAAAGCTGTATGTTGGAGTTCTGTCCTAATTATGTATAACCTTGGAAAGGAATTCATTCTTCCAAACCCTGCCTCTATGGTTGGACGCTGACCTTGTCAGGAGGAGACCTAGTGCACGTCCTAACCATGAGGAGACGGGTGCCACAAAGGTAAAGCCACTTTGTGTACCCAGACCTGGTGACCAGCATGCTAGTTTGCAGACCCTTATCTCCAGCCTTGCTTCTAAGTACAAACGCTTGATTTTGTTTTCTGTCAGTTTCAGATACTGACAAGCCAAAGGACGAGAGCGGGGAATAGAAAACCAGAGCAACCTGTTGCCCGACATGCCAACAGAACAAGACAGCAAAAACAACCAGAGCGCAGAAGCGAATCGATCGCATCAGCAGCTTGGCAACAGATGGAGAGACGCAGGCTGCAGCCTTGCACCGCTACAACATGGAAACACACTGCACTGGACTGGCACAGTCTCCTGGCCAGTCCACATCCAAAAGCAGCAGTTGCCCAGACCATGAAGGGCTATTCCACAAACTTACTGAGACAGTCCCAGGGAGCGGACCACCGAACACGAACTTGGTCATTGAATTTCCTGTGCTGCTATGGCTTTTTGCAGTGAGCCCAGCAGAGGACATGGGTGGGGCTTAGCCCCCTTTCAAAGACTTCACCGTGCGCATTGATATCCTGGGATGGGAGGCCGGTTGTGATTGGCCAGGGGGCAGGAAAAAGGAAGTGTGGGTTTTTCAGTTGAGGTCAGCAGTGGAGGTAGAGGTGGACCAAGAGACCAGCAGGAGGAAGGAAGGAGAGGCAGCTTGTGGACGAGATTGTTGGAGGGGAGGCTTAGGAGTGTAAGTGGTTGTGCAGTGTGAGTGTGCGTGTTTGTGTGGTGAGTGGTTAGAGGTTAGTGCAAAGAGTGGATGTGAAGTGAATGGTACTCAGTGAAGAGAGGGTGTTTGAGTGCTAGTACTTGGATGAGAGTGGTGGTGGGAAGCTGGGAGTAGTTGTGGGAGGAGGCACTTTCAGAAAAGCAGTACCTCATGTATGATTGAGGGAGAACATTTGTTACAGGGACCTATTTAGCGTTTCCTATATTCTTTAGTTGGGAGGTACTAAAGAGCAGATTGTGAGCTCATTTCTTTGCTGTGTTTACATACAGATTTTCTTTAGACATACCACACATTCATAAAATGTCTGCTGTCAGAAAAAATTGTCATGAATGTGTAGTATGCAGATATGCTTACATTTTTCTGTTAATTCTTCATGAAGTCACACAGGCACACTATAATGCTAGTCCAAACCAAATAAATAAACATCAGGCCGAGGTAGGACCAGTATAAATACAGGTTTAGTCTTCAGTTCAGCAAAAACGTAAGTGGTAGGTAAAGAACAATCCACTGGTGCTGCCACCTGCATTCAGGTATTCAGATTTTAAAAATATATAATATAATTTATATACTTGTTATTTTATAACGTGTTTAATACCGGAGACCAGTTTCTAAGTGCAAGACCGGGATTCAAACCTATGTTGCTATGCGTTGTCTTGCTTCCAAGCTTTCAACTTACCCCATGTCATTTATATATGATGTTGAGCCAGTACTGTCTTTTCACTTTGCGAAACAAAATCCCAGCAGGGAGAGTGAAAAGCGAGGGCTGGCACACACCCGCACACCCACACACACAGACACTTTACTAACCATGGAGGAATGAAAGTCTGACTGATCAGTCAACATGAGGATTTCCTCAGACATTCCAGAACACATTCAGCCTCTATGTGCACCTGCAGCATTCTCATTTTTTATTTTTTCTTGAATCAAGGATCTTTGATTTTGAAGACATGGCATCAGTGAGGAGTAGCTTGGGTCTCTAGCCCCAGCAGGCTCGGGACCAACTTCTCGGCATAGTCGTCCCACTTGTGTGACTTATGCAAAACAAAAGAGGTGAATGAATCCTAACCTATGGCATTACTGTGGGCAACCCTCCCGACCATTGTGCTTCAGCCTGCCAAGCCATTACAGAAGGGAGCCATTACAGTAGGGTAAAGACCATATGCAAATCAGGCTTGGTCCCACCCCAAAAAGGGCAAGTGACTGGCCTACAGCCTAGCCAACTTTTCCTTTCGCTGTAATGGGCTCACGGACCCCTTAGGATTGGTAACCTCATTGGGTCCCAGCGATTTCTGCCTGGACACCCGCAGTGGTCTCCACATTCCAATTCTAGTCATAACATCTGCTGCACCCATCACAGGCAGTATAGGGGGATACGCTCTTTTAACACTTCCAATCTCTCATAAGATCGAAAACTATGGCAGAGTATTTTAAGGATTTTAATATGAAACTGCTCCCGCTTGCCCCAAGCACACCATGGTTGGTCCAATGGCCCCATCACCGCTGGCTCTGTGCCTGCTCTGGCCCCTCCTCTGCAATGGCTCTGATGGCCCCTCTGGCTTCTTTGGTGCTGCCTATGGGCCCCCAGCCAACTCCTTTGTCGTGCCTGTGTGCAATCGGCCAAAAACAGGACCAGGACCGAATCCAGACCTGTGCCTGGCTCAGACCACAGAGCCCAACAAGGATACATCAAGTGATGAGGAAGACACCCGGCATTCTGTCAAGGGTTTTCATGACAGAATTGGCGGGTTGGCAGACAATTTTGGAGCACCAGTGCCCGATCAACCTCCACAGGAGAAAAGGATCCTCTCTGAAGTCTTGGCTCCATGGCTTCTCACAGGTCGGGCCTTCCAGTGTAAAAACATGTATTGGCTAATGCTGTTAAATGTCTCACACTTAGGGCCTCATCACAAGTTGGGTGGTATCCCGTCGGTAAATCCGGTTGAATACCACCCAATGCAAATACTGTTACTGCCACTTTGTCAGGCGTATTACTGCCAGATTACAAGTGGCGGTGGTGGTGTAAATCCCCATTTTTCTTTTGTCCATAGGACTCAATTGGGTTTGTTCGGCACAATTACTTCAGCGGTAGTTGCCCCGAAGTAATTGTGCAAAAATGGGCAGAAAATCAGTACATTCATCTCCAGCTAAGACCTGGAGGTGAATCCTCCAACTTTCCCCCCAACTCATGATTCTGTGGTGCGATGATGCAGCGGTAACGCTATTACCCCTGCATTTTTACTGCATCACCCAACTTGTGATGAGGCTTAGAGTCCTATTAATTAAAGAGCTCATGGAAATTAAAGGACACTTCTCACGGAAAAGACCTGTCTGACGTCACCCTCAACTCCACTCGGTGGTTGTGGCAGCTGCATCAGTGTACATCGAACAGAGAGGGTCTAGTGCGCCTTCTTTCTTGGTCTCTCTCCTCAATAGGCACAACAAACCTCTTGAAGCTTATGGCTAAAGGGTGTCTCTAATAATTCTCTCGACCTCACGCAGGCCAATGCTGACACCCTGCTGGAATAGCAGGATACCAAGAAGAACCGTGTGAGTCTGAGCACCTTTTCTAGAACTCTCCTCCCATCTTTCCCTCTGTAATAAAATATTCAAGACGGTCACGCCAGCCCAGATTCTAGGGGCCCTGCAAAAGAATTACTGTTGTTTTGCTGTGGACCTGAATGATGCATTTATACAGTTTCCCTTTTGGGAGCCTTACTGGAAATTCCTCAGGTCATCCATAGCTTTATTCCCAATACACGGTCTTGTAGCTTGGGCTCAACACTGCTCTGAGAGTATTCACCAAGCTGCTGAATGCTATTGGAAGCTACCTATGACTGAGGGGTGTGCATGTATTTTCCTCCTTGGACAACTGACTCTTCAATGCCCCCTTGGCACAAGAAGCCTTACAGTCGACAGAAATCCTAGTGGGCATGCTTTTCAATCTAGGTTTAGCCATCAACTTCAAGGAGTCCACCCTTGCACCCACCCAGAGACGTAATTTCCTGCGCTTTGCATTAGAGATGACATCATTAAAGAGAAGGATAAGTGTCCAATATTTGTATTTTATTTTTTATTTTATTGTTTAAAGTGCAGCCTGCCTGCAGGATGACTTAACAATCCCCAAGTACAATATCTCAGAGACGCACTCCTTATTGGTGTCCTTGAACTAGTCAGACAACCAGTGAATCCTACTCTTTACCAGTTTACCAGCTCCATTATCAATATAATGGATGCGCCAATCAAACTTCTGTGGAGTCAGCGATTGCCTCTCAGTAAGGTCTAGGGTGACTCCCTCTAGAGACCTATCAGTGAATTCGGTGTGCAACAATTCTGGGAGGGGCTATGTTTCCTCCTCCGTCTTATAATTAGTTACCACAGCCATCTCTAAGTCATTCTGGCTGTAATGAGGCTTCAGCCAATGGATGTGGAAGACCCTTTGCATCTGCTTTAGAGACTTGGAATCTCCGGAACCACATAGGGCGATGTCCACTTGTCATGAAGGGTGATGGGCTTGACTGGGTCCATGATACAGACCATTTAGCCTGAAGTATTCTCAGTCATGGTGGCCTTCTAATCATGAAAGTGCTTTATGAGCTCCTGGCTGACCTTCTGATTTATGGTAATCTGTTCCCTGTACTTGGCCATTTTGGTTCTGATGCCAAGCACATAGTTCACTATGTCATGGGAAGGAGTTTGTCAATTGCCCACCAATCCTTTCTACACCACACTTAGGGGACCCTGGACAGGAGCTCAAAGGGACTCAACCCTACACCACTCTGTGGCACATCTCAGTAGCTGAAGAGATTGCATGACAGGAGAATATCCCACTTTCTTCTCAGAGGCGCTTCCAGGCTACCTATTAAACCCTTTGAGGTATTATTGAACCACTGAACATGCCCATTTGTAGTGGGTGAAAGTCTGTGGAGAACGTGTTAGGTATTCCATGTTCATCCAACATGGCATTCATAAATGAACATATGAAGTTGGATCCCCTGTCAGAAAAAGCTTCTTTGTGCAACCCCAGATAAGAGAATATCCTAACCAAAGCCTTTGCAACCAAAGGGGTATTGATTATCTTTAAGGGGCCGACTACAGGTGCACTGGTGCTACCTCTGGGTACCGGGGGGCATGGTCTATCACAATCAAAATATACTGGTTCCCTGATGTGGTCTTAGGAGCCAAAGGACCCCCAATCTCCATGCCTATTCTCGCAAGAGGCCTCCAAACCACAGGTAGTGGAATTAATGGGGCCTTTGTTGCTCCACCAGACTTACCATTACACAAATCAAGTGTGCACACAAAAATCAAAAGCACCCTAAACCCACCCTGTAAAAGGAAGGCAGCGAAATGCAGAATGTAATGATGCAGCACTGTGGATACTAAGCAGGGAGGAAAAATGCAACCTGGAGTTCAAAAGGGTATATCTTGTAGGGTAAAGGTGCAAAAAGGACTTAACCAGTCTCTTGGGCAACAAAAGGTGTACTTGGGGGACAGGGTCACTTCAAAGTACCTGATTCCAAGTTTAGGGGGTTTGACCATTTGAAAGCAGGCTCTGAAGCGTTGCAGATGCAGGTCAAACCAGTTTTGGGTGCAACAAGTCGTATTGGTCAAAGCAGCAAGCTGGCCTCAAGTCAGTTCGAAGCCAGTGCTCATTGCGGTTCAAATGCAGCGGTCCAGCGATGCATTTCGAGTGGCTCAATAGGATCAGTTTGAAGGTCAATTTTGGTTAAGGATGTTGGTAACAGCTGGTTTGGATTGACGTGTGACGCAATGCTCCAGCAGTTCGAGTCGACGTCCCGAGTTTCCAAGCTGTGACCCTGAAGGTCTAATCCGATGTTTGAGTGGCAGCAGTTTTAATCATTCTACAGGGGCGAGCTGGTTGTTCGAGACAAACAGGTGAAATGCTCTACCTGATATGATGCAGTTGTGATCCAGTTCAAAAGTCCGGCGGCTCAGAGTTCGAGGAAGTGCCAAAAGCAGCACTGGAAGATCCTTCTGGTTCAAAAGCATTGAATACGACTTAAATGCAGTTCGATCGGTTTGATGCAGTGAAAGCAGGGATCCTGCATATTCTGGCCCATGGGATGCTGTGAGACAAACTGCATGGGCTCTAGGACAGGATGAGTCCTTTCAGGATCTGCTCTCCCAGCCTATGGTGGTTTCAAGCATAGTGGAGTCTCCCAACTGTGCCATGGGAGTGGGTAGGGATCAAAGCGGGCTTCTGCCTTGGAGGCCTCCTTTTTTACCTCAAAGGTTGAAGGCTTTGGAAAGATCAATTCACCCAAAAGAGGTCCAAATGAATACTCTTTTAAGTTCTGGATGATCCAAAAGTGTATCGAAGAAGGGGTGTGAGACACTTTCTTTTTTAGGCAAAAGGCCCCACGGGGTTGAAGGAAACCAAGTCTGCTTTAAGGGGCCCAATCCCTGTCCTTGTTAAACGTGGTTGCAATATAGCAACTGCAGAAATGGCTTTGTAGAAAAGTAAAATACAGGCCATTTTACAGTGGCCCATCCCTAGTATTGTTAAGGCAGTACAGGCATTCAAACTCTTGTCTAACTTTAATCTCTGGTTTTCTTAAAGGATTATCAGAACTAGCAGCCTGCATATCTCTGAGAGTGGGAGACCTTTTGCATGGAATATGACAGAAAAAGGGGTGTGATTAATCTGATGGAGTCATCACTGATTTCTCGGTGATGACCTCCTCCCATGAGGCCTGGGGACAGCAGCCGCTACCTGATGCTGACCCTGGGGGCGGCTATATGAGGGAAGATCACATGGGGGAGACAACCTCTGGGGAGATGTCATGACTTCATCGGGTGAGACATGGTATCCCCCTTTCCCTTGCAGGATGAATTTCCCATTTGTAACACTCTAATGGCCTATTGTGATACTTTCAATGCTCCCTCAAAGAAGAGTGCTAAATCTCCTTCATTCCAATCTACAGACCAACTTTCAAATACTGACTCGCCCTCAAATATTTTAGTAGACTTTTTCCAGAAACACCTTAACATTGCGGCAAAGAAGGATTCTAGTTGCTGGAAACATGCACCTGTGACCAGAACATTTAAAACAGGACCGCCAGAAGCCAAGGCAGACTGCTGGTGGGAGGGGGCTGCTCCTCTCTGTGTGACCGACAGGTCGAGAGGAAGATGGTGGAGCCAACCGGCTCGGGTGTTTGGGAGAGGAAAGCTGCACGAGGAAAACTACACACAGGGGGAACGCCAGAAGCCAGAGCAGGGCTCCTGGGCATTCGCCGGTAGAAGGAAGAAGTGCGACACTGAGACCGTGCGAAGCAGAGTAGCCCAGATACACCTTAGGAAGCAGTGACGTGGGAACTCAAGCTACGCGAGGAAGAAATCAGCCAAGGCCTGTTATCGACAGGCTGCGAGAAAAACAAGGAACGCCATGCTGGGACGAAGGGAACACGAGCGCATATTGGCGAGCACACTGCATGTGAGTAATTGAACAAAACAGAACAGAGAAAGAAATAAAGCCACTTGTTAAATCTGAAAGAGAGAAAGTGGAACTGCATTTACTAAAGAAGAGAACCTTTGAAGTGTGTCGATATATACGAGATATACATATAACACACCACAGTAACAAGTCAGTATATAATGGACAGAGTGAACCCAGCCAATAAGGCTAAGGTGGTGAATTACCAAGCGTGGAAGTGTGAGCAAAACCCGAAAACAGCAATATACCATGGACAGAAGGAATTAGCCAAAAGGGATAATGTGGTGAATCATCAAAAGTGGAGTTGCAGGCAAAAGGAATTACAAGAGTGTGAATACAAGAAGCCCTGGCATGAATCAGGCATGAATCAGGTAATTATAAGTGTTTCAATACAAGTAGCCATGGCAGGAGAGTATACTAGGCAATTACAACTGTGTGAATAAAAGAAGCCCTGGCAGGAGAGTATACCAGGCAATTACAAATGTGTGAATACAAGAAGTCCTGGCAGAAGATTATAGCAGGCAATTACAAGTGGATGAATACAAGAAGCCCTGGCAAGAGAGTATACCAGGCAATTACATGTGTGTGCACACCAGAAGCACTGGCAAGAGAGTATACCAGACAACTACACATGTGTGAATACAAGAAGTCTTGGCAGAACATTATAGCAGGCAATTACAAGTGGATGAATACAAGAAGCCCTGGCAAGGGAGTATACCAGGCAATTACATGTGTGTGCACACCAGAAGCACTGGCAAGAGAATATACCAGGCAACTACACATGTGTGAATATAAGGGAACAGAGAAACCCCGGCAGGGGAGTACACCAGGTATCCTGACAACTCAAAGGCCAAAGATAAATGTATATGATTTTGGTATTGATCAAGAGGAAAGACAAGAACTGTTGTTTTTAAGAAAACATGAAGAAGGATCCTGGGGAAGAGAGACAACCTCTGGAATAAGGAGCAATATACTTACAAGGCGTTTTGTCAGAGTTACTTATTGCTTTGCCCATTTGAACATTTGTAAAACACTGTAGGCCAAAGACATTATGCTTTTCACTTTAAGGTAGGGAAACACCTCTAATGCAGGGCTAGAGAGGCAGTTTCCCAACCCTTTTTATTTATCAATAAAAGTCTTTAGCCAAATCCATGATTAACTTGTGTCCAGGTTTTATTCCTGACTCCTCACAGAGGACTTTGGGCACTTGAAACAAGCCTTTACCACCGCTTTGGTTTCACAAAACCCCTGGCCCGAACTACCCTTCATAATTAAGGCTGATGCCTCAGACAGGGCTATCATAGTGGTTCTTCATTAGCAATGTCCCTAGTCACAGAAACTACACCCAATAGTGTATTATTCTCGTAGATTGAACACCTCAAAAATAAATGACTTCATCATGGATAAAGAATTACTAGTGGTTTCGGTGGCTTTCAAAGAATGGACCTACCACCTGTTGTTAAGCTGATCGGCCCGAGAGGACCGCGTACCTGTAATCTTGGTGGTTGGTCTTGCTGAGGTCGCCAGTCTGGAGTCCAGGAACTGATGAATTAGCGGCACGAGGAATCAGCCCCTCCGCCACCCAAAAGAGGAACTGGGTGAAGGGTGGACCGACCCCCAATGTCACGATAAGTACTGTCCAGATGAGCGTGACTCGAGGATTGATGGCTCAAGATGGTGACACTGTAGTTTTAGGTAGAGCCGATTGTAGATATCATGAATCTTCCGGAACCAATGTAACAGTGAGGAATTACAGCTGATAGAAAGTCCGGTTGGTGCTGATAGTTCCAGAGGTTTGCAGGATTAGGTTCGGAGGTAGGCAAAACAGGAAGAGAGAGAACAGCTGGAGACTAGCTGGTACTGGGCAAGTCCCGGGTAAGTCTGAAGATGGGCAGACCCAGTGCCGACAACAAGTCAGGGCTGGAGGCAGGCAGGCTCAGGACAGGCCCCAGGTAAGGCTGGAGGTAGGTTGGCTCAGGACTGGCCACAGGTAAGGCTGGAGACTGGCTGACCCAGGACAGGCCACAGGTAAGGGCAGGAGGTAGGCTGACCCAGGACAGGCCACAGGTAAGGCTGGAGGCAGGCTGGCTCAAGACAAGCCACAGGTATGGGCTGGAGACTGGCTGACCCAGGACAGGCCACAGGTAAGGGCAGGAGGTAGGCTGACCCAGGACAGGCCACAGGTAAGGGCAGGAGATAGGCTGACCCAGGACAGGCCACAGGTAAGGCTGGAGGCAGGCTGGCTCAAGACAAGCCACAGGTATGGGCTGGAGACTGGCTGACCCAGGACAGGCCACAGGTAAGGGCAGGAGGTAGGCTGACCCAGGACAGGCCACAGGTAAGGGCAGGAGATAGGCTGACCCAGGACAGGCCACAGGTAAGGACTGAAGGTAAGCTGACCCAGGACAGGCCACGGGTAAAGAATGGAGGTAAGCTGACCCAGGACAGGCCACAGGTAAGTGCAGGAGGCAAGCTGGCCCAGGACAGGCCGCTGGTAAGTAAGAGGCAGGAACAACGAGGCAAGCGAAGCGAACCGCGTTGAGACGCGACTCGCTGAGAATTGCGGCCTCTTTTATGGGCCGCCGGCGCCCGAAAGGCCTGGGACGCAAGCCGTTCCGTTTCCGGACGCCGGCGGACCCATAACGAGGCTTGAGAAGCAAGCCCCGCTAGGGAGATGAGTTCGGCCCACGGCGCATGCGCGGAGCCGAGAGAGAGGCCTTCCGCGCATGCGCCGAAGGCCGCCAGCCCTGTAGCCCGCCACTCCCCTCCCGGCGAGCCCCCGGAAGCAGATGCGCGGGTAGACTCGCCAGGAGGGGAAGAGAGCGGCAGACCCCCGTTTCCCGTGTGACATAACACTATGCCCCCTCCCAGGAAGGCCCGGAGCTCCGGGTTTCCAGGGAAACCTTACATAGAACTCACGTATCAACCGGGGTGCATGTACATGTTGGCGTGGCTCCCATGTACGGTCACAGGCTGGGTACCCCTTCCAGTCAACTAAATAGTGGAGCACCCCTCTACGGAAACGGGCATCACAGATCTCGTGTACCTCAAACTCCGGGACACCCTGCACTAGGACAGAGGCCGGACGGGGAGGAGTGCGGCCATAGGCATCGACCACATAGGGCTTTAACAGGGACACGTGAAAAACGGGATGTACATGCCAGGAAGAGGGTAGGCGTAGGCGAAAGGATACGGAGGACAACCGTTTGGTAATAACAAAGGGACCCAAGTAACGAGGAGCCAGTTTGACGGGCAAATTGCGGAGTGGCAAATTCTTTGAGGACAACCACACCTTGTCACCCTCCTGAAAGTCGGGTTCTACACTCCTCTTCCTGTCTGCCTGTCTCTTCATCCGATCTTTGGCCTCACTTAGGATCTTGCTTGCCAGTTCTTGTTGATTCCGAATGTGTTTGACTAGATCATCAGCAGAAGGAACAGTACTAGAAGGAATGGGTTGAAAGGGCATCAATCGAGGATGTAAACCAGTGGAACAGAAGAATGGACTGACTCCGGTGGAAGCATGGACGGTGTTATTATATGAAACCTCGGCCAGATCTAGTCCATCTTTCCAGTTAGATTGTGTGGCATTAGAAAAACAACGGAGGTACCCCTCCAAAGTCTGATTGGTCCTTTCGGTCAGCCCGTTGGTCTGTGGGTGGTAGCCTGAGCTTAGAGCTCTATGTATTCCTAGATGACCGCATACCTGTTTCCAGAATGAAGAAAGGAATTGGGTTCCTCTATCCGATATGATTTTCTCTGGTAGGCCGTGCAGCCGGTAGATGTCATGCAGAAATGCCGAAGCCATTTGGGTAGCTGTAGGGATCTTCCGAAATGGGATGAAATGAGCCAGTTTAGTGAAGCAGTCTACGACCACCATTATACAGGTGTAACCTTCAGATGGGGGCAAATCCACAATGAAATCAGTAGCGATTGTATGCCATGAATAGAGAGCTGTTTCAGTGGGCATTAATAAACCCAATGGCCGTTTTCTGGGAACCTTGCACTGTGCACATATTGGACAGCTGTCGATGTACTTCTGGACCTCAGTCGCCCAACCTGGCCACCAGAACTGTCGAGAAACCAACTCTCGAGTGGCTCTGACTCCACGGTGTCCTCCTATGGGTGAATCATGGAATCCATGTAAAATGCCCCTCCTAATGGCTCCTTTAGGTATGTAAAGTCTCTTCTGAAAAAACAAGAGTCCCTCTCGTTCAGAAACTGAGTGACGACTAAGAAGGGATGTTCTTTCGGGGTCCAACCGAGTGGCTTCTGCGATGGACTTAAGGTGGGAGGACAAAGCCAGCAGGAAATGGCGAGGAGAAATCAATGGCTGTTCAGGACCTTGCGTCCCATCAACATTTTCCAAGGACCTGGAGAGAGCATCTGCTTTTATATTGGAAGTTCCCGGGATATAAGTGACATGGAACTCGAATGGAGAGAAGAAGAAGGCCCACCGGGCTTGACGAGGAGTCCGACATTGCAGAGAGCGAAGATATTGCAGATTGCGATGGTCGGTTCGCACTTCTACAGAAAAACGGGCTCCGAGGAGAAAATGTCTCCATTCCTCGAATGCGGTCTTGATGGCCAACAATTCCCTTTCTATCACCGCGTAGTTTCGTTCGCTGGGACTCAACTTGCGAGAAAAATAGGCAACTGGATGTTCCACTAGCGTGGCTGGATCTTTCTGGAGAAGGACTGCTCCGACCGCGAAGCTGGAAGCATCGGCCTCTACAATGTAGGGCAAGTCCTCCTGGGGATGGCGCAGGATGGGAGCAGCCATAAAAGCCGACTTTAAAACTCCAAAAGCCTGGGAAGCTACAGGACTCCATTCGAAAGCGATCTTGCTGCTGGTAAGACTGGTGAGGGGAGCCGAGATCCGCGAGTAATGTGGAATAAAGCGCCTGTAGAAGTTTGCGAACCCCAAAAATCGTTGGAGAGCCTTGATATCGTGTGGGTGTTTCCATTCTTGTATGGCTAGAACCTTCTTGGGATCCATCCCAACTCCTTCTTGATTGATAATGAATCCCAAAAATTCGATACTGGTCTGGTGAAAGCTACATTTCTCTGCCTTGGCGAACAAATTGTTGATGGATAGTCGATGAAGGACCTCACGAACGTGTTCCACATGCTCGTCCAAGGACTTAGAGAATATCAGTATGTCATCCAAATAAACCCAAACGGATAATCCTAACAGGTCACCAAAAATGTGGTCCATAAATCGCTGAAAAACAGCGGGGGCATTACATAAGCCGAAGGGCATAACCCGATATTCAAAGTGCCCAAAAGATGTTTTGAAAGCTGTCTTCCACTCGTCCCCATTCCTGATGCGTATCAAATGATAAGCTCCACGGAGGTCCAATTTGGAGAAAATTCGTGCAGTATGCAGGGTTTCAAGGATACTACGTATCAAAGGCAACGGGTACCGGTCCTTGGCTGTAATGTCATTCAACTGTCGGTAGTCGACACAGGGTCTCAACGTGCCTTCTTTCTTCTTTACAAAGAACAGGGGAAACCCTGCAGGTGACTTTGACGGTGCAATGTACCCCTTTTCTAGACTTTCAGATAAATATGCCTGAAGAACTTGCTTCTCGTCACGGGTCAACGCGTACAACTTCCCATGAGGTATGACATGGTTCGGCAACAGGTCAATGGAGCAATCAAAGGACCGGTGTGGAGGAAGGGGTATGTTGCCGGGTTCAGAAAACACCTGTTTGAAATCGGCATATACCTGTGGAACCAGAGACGTGGAACATAGATGAACCCCATTGTTGTCCGTCTTTAGAGAAGTCGAAACGGTCATGGTGGGAACAGATAGCTTGCATCCTTGAGCACACCTTTCGGAGGAAAAGGTTAAAGTCTGAGTTCTCCAGTCTATCAACGGATTGTGATGTTGTAACCATGGTAAACCTAGGACCATCTTGTAGTTAGGTGACTTAATAACATCAAAAGAGAGTTCCTCGTAATGATCAGTAATCTGAAGAGCCAATCCGACCGTGAACTGGTTAATAGGCCCCGAAGACAAGGGGGTACCATCAATAAGCTCCACCGACAAGGGAGTAGGCCTGGAAACGAGTGGTATTTTATGTCGGGCGACGAATGTTTCGTCGATGTAGTTGCCGGAAGCCCCACAATCCAGCAGACCAGATATCTCCAGGTCTCTGTCTGGTAATTTAATCCTGACCTTTAGGGTCTGCAGCACCACTGGTTGCATGGGCCGACGAATGGAACAAATAACCGAAGGGTCTGAGGAGGAGATGGGACCTGTCGTTGCCCTTCGTATAAACGACAGGTCTCCTAGTTTCCCGACTTCTTCTTTTGTGGACGTAAAGGACATATACTCAGATAATGCCCGGCTGCTCCACAGTAAAGACACAGACGCAAAGACCTCCTTCGTTTCTTCTCTTCTTCCGACAAAGGCCCTCTCATGGCGCCTACTTGCATGGGCTCAGATCCGGACTCGGTTGATCCAAATGAACCAGCAGGCGAGTTGGTTGTCCGGGAACCGCTTCTGTCAAACCGACGTCTCTCAGCCTTTCGTTCGGTTAGTCTTTGGTCAATACGAAGTACTTGATCTATCAAGAGTTGAAGACTCTCCGGCTCGGGGATGTGGAGTAATTCGTCTTTGTACTCCTCTCTCAGGCCTCGACGAAACAGCGTTTTCTGTGTAATTTCGGGCCACTGAGAGTCGGTAGCCAAAAGTCGGAAGCGACTGATGTAGGTGATGACGTCATTGCTTCCCTGTTTGTAGTCCATCAACTGATTCTGTGCGACGGAGGCCAGGTTCGGCGTCTGGAATACTTCCAGAAAGGCTTTTTCGAAGGCAGCAAAGTCATTCAAAATAGGACTGTTCGTGACCACAAACGGGGTTGCCCAAGCTAATGCGTTCCCAGTTAGATTCCCCAGGATATAGCCAATCTTGGCCCTATCGTTGTTAAAGTGCGTGGACCTGAAGAGGAAATGGATCCTACAGTGGTTACAAAACTCTGCCACCCGTCTAGGATCGCCGTCGAATTTGATGGGTGTTGTGTGAGCCAATGGTCCCTCTGTCTGAGAAGAACTGGATGCTCCTTGTGTTATCATTTGGCGTAATGTTTGATTCTCTTGATGCAGGGCGGTCATCTCAGCTCTGAGTGCCAGCAATTCGTTCCTCATTTCTTGCGATTCATCCATCTCCGAATCTGAAGGCAGGCGTCTCAATCTGTTAAGCTGATCGGCCCGAGAGGACCGCGTACCTGTAATCTTGGTGGTTGGTCTTGCTGAGGTCGCCAGTCTGGAGTCCAGGAACTGATGAATTAGCGGCACGAGGAATCAGCCCCTCCGCCACCCAAAAGAGGAACTGGGTGAAGGGTGGACCGACCCCCAATGTCACGATAAGTACTGTCCAGATGAGCGTGACTCGAGGATTGATGGCTCAAGATGGTGACACTGTAGTTTTAGGTAGAGCCGATTGTAGATATCATGAATCTTCCGGAACCAATGTAACAGTGAGGAATTACAGCTGATAGAAAGTCCGGTTGGTGCTGATAGTTCCAGAGGTTTGCAGGATTAGGTTCGGAGGTAGGCAAAACAGGAAGAGAGAGAACAGCTGGAGACTAGCTGGTACTGGGCAAGTCCCGGGTAAGTCTGAAGATGGGCAGACCCAGTGCCGACAACAAGTCAGGGCTGGAGGCAGGCAGGCTCAGGACAGGCCCCAGGTAAGGCTGGAGGTAGGTTGGCTCAGGACTGGCCACAGGTAAGGCTGGAGACTGGCTGACCCAGGACAGGCCACAGGTAAGGGCAGGAGGTAGGCTGACCCAGGACAGGCCACAGGTAAGGCTGGAGGCAGGCTGGCTCAAGACAAGCCACAGGTATGGGCTGGAGACTGGCTGACCCAGGACAGGCCACAGGTAAGGGCAGGAGGTAGGCTGACCCAGGACAGGCCACAGGTAAGGGCAGGAGATAGGCTGACCCAGGACAGGCCACAGGTAAGGCTGGAGGCAGGCTGGCTCAAGACAAGCCACAGGTATGGGCTGGAGACTGGCTGACCCAGGACAGGCCACAGGTAAGGGCAGGAGGTAGGCTGACCCAGGACAGGCCACAGGTAAGGGCAGGAGATAGGCTGACCCAGGACAGGCCACAGGTAAGGACTGAAGGTAAGCTGACCCAGGACAGGCCACGGGTAAAGAATGGAGGTAAGCTGACCCAGGACAGGCCACAGGTAAGTGCAGGAGGCAAGCTGGCCCAGGACAGGCCGCTGGTAAGTAAGAGGCAGGAACAACGAGGCAAGCGAAGCGAACCGCGTTGAGACGCGACTCGCTGAGAATTGCGGCCTCTTTTATGGGCCGCCGGCGCCCGAAAGGCCTGGGACGCAAGCCGTTCCGTTTCCGGACGCCGGCGGACCCATAACGAGGCTTGAGAAGCAAGCCCCGCTAGGGAGATGAGTTCGGCCCACGGCGCATGCGCGGAGCCGAGAGAGAGGCCTTCCGCGCATGCGCCGAAGGCCGCCAGCCCTGTAGCCCGCCACTCCCCTCCCGGCGAGCCCCCGGAAGCAGATGCGCGGGTAGACTCGCCAGGAGGGGAAGAGAGCGGCAGACCCCCGTTTCCCGTGTGACATAACACCTGTTGGGTATGAAAGACCATCACTGTCTATACAGATCATTGAGAACTAGTGATCCTTAGCACAGGTATGTTTTAGAACACCAGGCAAGCACAATGACACCTTTTCTTTTCAGCAAGAAATTTTGTTATTACCTGTCGTATAGGCGCTAGAAAGGGTAAAGTGAAACCCTTGCCTATCTGCACGCGAGCAATGATGTAATTGGGCAAGGGGAGGTTTCACCACTGATAGTGTCTGAAGGATGTGTGCTGTGTCTGTGAGGCTCCATGTTCCCTGACAGATGAACTTCAATGGCAGGTCCCTGAACATCCACAGGAAGCCTCTGATCAAATGTCCATCACAGAAGGGCTACTGTACTGTCAGGGTGCCCTGTATCTCTCCACACAAGGATTATGCACTCATGACCAACAATGGTCACATGATTCCCCATTACTTGGTCATCGAGGTAGATAAGACGCTAGAACTACTATGCTGCTGGTTTTTCTTGCCCTCTCTGTAACTCATCGTAGATCTGCCTCACAAGAATGGGTGCAATACCATCTGTGGCAGGTCAGAAGAAGGACACAGAGTCTGATCCACCATTTTAGTGTAGTTTTATTTAACAAAAAGGTTCAAATGCCTAACTCCCCCTAATCTGTGGGTGTTCCTTGCCTAACAAAACTAACTAAGGTGCTCGTCAGTAGTAGGGCAAGTCTTAATTCATATTCCGTCCACTGTCCAAAACTAATCTACTCTGACCCTTCCACTATTATAAGAACTAAGGCACAGGAGAATGATTCCCTTCTCCTGTGATACAGGTTTTCCCCAAGTTCACTCCCATAGGAAATTCGCAAATATTTGTTAGACACAATTTTCATTAGACTATAGACTTCAGATACCAGATTCTTCCAGGTTTTAAGCTGTTATTTTACTTGTCTTTGTTTCTTTCTCTTTTGTTCTTCTTCATGTGGTATTATCTCTTTTATGTCTCAACAATATTCTCTTCATTTTCACAAACGTTTTTCTAGTCTTTTATTATGTATCTTTCATCCTGATCAACACAGGTTGTCAAGTCCCAATATTCTTTCTCACTTCCTTTTATTAACTCATCTATAATGAACATGTATTGGTATTGTAGCCCTGAAGAAGACCTCATGGGAAGGTTGAAACATGTGTTGGCACACTACTGGCAAACTACCATTAAAAATGTTCAATTTATACATTTTTGTATTGATAAAATGTCAACGCTTAAAGGGTATAACAAACTTGTAGGAAGAATTGTGGTCTTCGCACAAATGGTCAAGGACACACATGTTCTTTGTACCACACTGGCTAAGACTGATGGCATCCGGATTGCCGTTGCAACACTCAGGCTTTGCTGGGTGTGAGGGTGGGGTGGATAATGTCAGGAGACTCCCTTGACGGATGCATTGGCTTGACTCAGCATGGCAGTTTTCTTGGAGACTGTGATACTGAATGTAAGGTTGTACATGAGCAACACTGAGTTGCATCTGGTTTCCAGTTGGAAACAAGACATTTACCATCAGTCAGTTTTTATCTCTATTTCTTCTAAAGTCAAACATGATATCTCTTTGTGGGCCACTGCACCCAAACTATCCTAAGGGGTATTTGGGTTTGAATTACAATGGGTGCCTCTATACTGGGCTGCAGAGCCATGATGGGCTTGTCTGGATGACTAAAACCTCTAGGTGCTGGGGAATAGAGAATAACACATGGTGTGCTGGGGAATAGAGAATAATACATGGCGTGCATGTTATGGATAGTGCGGGTGTTACGGATGGTGCTGATGTTCTGGATGGTGCGGATGTTGCGGATGGTGTGGATGTTACGGATGGTACGGATGTTACGGATGGTGTGGACGTTATGGATGGTGCAGACGTTATGGATGGTGCGGACTTTACGGCTGCTACGGATGGTGCGGTTGTTACGGATGGTGCGGATGTTAAGGATGGTGCGGATGTCATGGTTGATGCGGATGTAACGGATGGTGCAGATATTGCGGATGTTACGGATGGTGTAGATGTTATGGATGGTGCGGAGGTTGCGGATGTTGCGGATATTGTGGATGTGTGGATGTTACGGATGGTGCGGATGATGCGGTTGATGTGGATGTTACAGATGGTGCGGATGTTACAGATGTTACAGATGGTGCGGATGGTGCGGATGAAGGGGAATATTACGGATGGTGTGGATGTTACGGATGGTATGGATGTTACGGATGGTGCGGATGTTACCGATGGTGCGGATGTTATCGATGGGGCAGATGGTGTGGATGTTACAAACGGTGCAGATGGTACGGATGGTGCGGACGTTACGGATGGTGCGGACGTTACGGATGGTGCGGATGGTGCGGATAGTGTAGATGTTGAGGATGGTGCGGATGTTACGGATGGAGGAAACACCTGTTCACTATGATGTTGCCATATGTCTGTATCCTCTATATATGCTATCTACCTATATATATCTACCTATATATATCTGTATCCCATATATACCTATATCCAGCCTGTCGCTATATATCTGTATGTCGCTATGTACATCCCCACTGTCCTGCTCACGTGCCTGGTCTCAGGCGCTTATACTGATAACCACCATATCAGACCACTACGCCTACTCTCTACTATACACCATCATTCAACCAAAACACAGCTATGCCCCTGTTAATTCGGCCTAGCTGTACACATACGAACACGATTCCATGATCACCTCATCACCCTAATAAAATACAGCTAGCTGAGCACATTCCGGCTAGTTGTTCGCATAGGCGTCCCTCAGGCCTAACGCAGCCAGAACCCAGTCTAGGTGTCCACCCACTAGACTGAACACATCCAACTGATTTCCTCAGCTCCACAACTATCGTTATGAAGCAGCTATCATCCAACAACTACACCAGCTGCAAACATATCTGGTGCACCCACGCACCGTACAACACTCTCTCTACTGACTTGAACTACGGTTCCCGAGGGCGTTCAACCTACCAGTGCTTTGAGATCATACCAATGATACATAAGGCGCTATACAAATGCCAAGTAACATAACATAACATAACATCAACATTCTGGAATTGAAAGCAATCATGCTGGCCCTCAAGGCCTTTCGTCATTCTCTTCACTATAGCAATATTCTACATCAACAACAGGGTAGAAAGAGATTGCCACACTGTTCAGACTGGCTTAGGATATAAGGCGCTGATTCATACAAAAAGACATTCATCTTGTCACTTCACACTTGGCAGGGAAGCTCATTGCAACTGCAGACACTCTTTGGAGATTTGCATATGCAGTGAATGAGTGGGAGATTCTGTTGGATCTGACAGATGAAAATATTTTCGATACTGGGGGTTCCCTTGATAGATCTCTTTGTCAATAAGTACAACAGAAAGTGTCCCCTTTATGAAATGTAGAATGGTCGGGGAGAGAAGTCTTAGTTTGTATAAGATTTCCATCTCTTGCATTGAGTCTGAGGGTTATTCACAAGATTTGCAGCTGCATAGGAGTCAAAATGATTCTGGTAGCGCCTGTCTGGTTAAGATTTTTTGGATTTCAGCGCATTGTCATCAGGTCCTCTCTTTTAGGACAGATCTCCTAAACAGGTGGGAGGACCCTTCATCTATTCCCCCTAAGTCACTGTCCTTAGCAGTCTTGTTCCTGATGACCTAATCTATGTCCATCTACGACTTTTTTGAAAATTGTTTGTGGAGAAGGATATCAACCCCTTCTTGGTAATACTGGATGATATCCTATACTTCATGGCTTTTCACGGTCAAAGTCTATTCTTAAGTGACACTCTAATGGAACGTTGAAGCTTTTTTCACTCATCAGGCTGCCACATCCTCCCTAAGGGTGATCCTCTCAGTTGTGCTGCACAAGACTTTTATACCCATGTCGCGGGAGGATACCTCAGCAGCAACGTGCTCGCCTTGGAAGCAAGACAACACGGAGCAACACAGGTTCGATCCCCGGGTCTGCACTTAGAAACCTCTGGGTATTAAGCATGTTGTAAATAACCTATCATATCATCTGCAGACTTGAGCCTTGTTTCCTGGAATACTCCCTTTTTGCTAGCGGTCACCTCAGCGAGAAGGATTATTGAACTCAAAGCACTGTTTGCGGATCCTCCCTTCCTGCTTTTTCATAACGATGATGTAGTTCTTGACATGCGTCCTAGTACATGCCAAAAATCCTTCATATTGTAATTGATATTTTATTTGTATCGCGCTCGTAACAACATTTGTACTAGAACCAGTGACGTTGAGAACACGCAAGTGCATGGGAGAGGGAATGGGGAAAAGTGCACGGAGGGGGGAGAAGTGGAAGGTGCGGCACAAAGGAAACATAGACAAATAATAAATAAATAATAAAAGGCAACAAACAGTGTTAGTGCAGCCAGCAAGTGGCGGTGCTCGGTTTAAGGCAGCCGAAAGGGTAAGTCTGATAAGTGCATGGAAAAAAAGGGGGGTGGGACTGCATGGTAACAGATACAGACCCCAGTTCGAGGGGTGGCCTGGAGGCAGTGCAGGTGGGTGGCAGGGTGAGCAGGTCCCTGGTCCCGGAAGAACAGAGGGTACGCCAGGTGTACGGTTCCTGAGAGAAACAGATCAGCAGGGGAGAGGAGGGGCAAAGCCAGAAGCAAAGAGGAAGGTCTTGAGGTGCTTCCGGAACCAGAGATGGTTCTCCTCAAGTTTCAGAGTGGCAGGTAGGCTGTTCCTGAGGGATGACCCAGCCGAGGACACAGATCTACCCCCAGCTCGTTCTTTTGAAAAATGACTGACCATGAGGGAGTTAGAGGTAGAGGAGCAAAGAGCTCGAGAGGGGAGATATGTACGGAGGGATAACTGAAGGTATTTTGGATCCAGGCACCAGAAAGCCTTGTGGACAATGCAGAGGGTTTTAAATTTAATCATTGCATCCACTGTGAGCCAGTGGAGAGATTTCAGGGCAGGAGAGATACGAGCCAAGGGCCTGAAGCCAAGGACAGGTCTTGTAGTTCTGTTCTGGATTAGCTGCAAAGGGCAGAGAGTAGAGGCAGGTAGATTTAGAAAGAGGCTGTTACAGTAGTCCAACCTTGAGAGAACCAGGGCTTGGGAGACAATAAGCTTCTGGGGGAAGGAGAGGAAAGGTAGAGTACCTCTGAGGAGATGCAGTAGGAGGTTTGACTTTTTAGAGACATCAGAGATGTGGGCCGAGAAGGAAAGTTGGAATCAAAGATGACCCTGAGGTTCTTGGACTCACAGGTGGGGGTAGGAGAAGGGCCAAGGGAGGCTGGCCAGAGAGTGAGTTGGGAGGATGGGGAAGGAGTGCCAATGAGGAGGACCTCCGTCTTGCTGGCATTCAGGCAAAGTCCTTTGGTGGCACACCAATCCTGAATGGCAGTTAGGCAGTCATAGATAAGAGAAATAGAGGAAGTGGCCGAGGGAAGCCTGAAAATGAGTTAAGTGTCATCAGCATAGCACTGGAAATTGGAGAAGAAAATGGCAATGCAGTGTGGGCGAGAGTTTCCAGGTATTCGTTGAAAAGCCAGGGTGAGAGGTTAGACCAACGTGCAACACCACAAGTAGAAAGGGCGATAGATGATAGGAAGGACCCAATTTGGAAGGTTGATCAGAGAGGAAAGAGGTCAGCCAGACCAGAGCCTGATCGGTGATACCCAGGTTGTCACAGAGACGGTTGAGCAGGATGGTATGGTTGACCATTTCGAAGGCAGAAGAGAGATCAAGTAGGATGAGGACAGAGGGAATGCTAGAGTCAAGGTTGGATACCAGATCTTCACGGATGTTCAGGAGAGCAGTTTCCGTGCTTCTGGAAGCTCTAAATCCAGACAGCCAACAGAATCAGAAAGAAGGTTAAGCTGAGAGATGACCAGCTTTTCCAGGAGTTTGCCCAGAAAAGGAGTAATGGAAATTGGGCGATGGTTAGCTGGACAAGAAGGAACAGCTGTGGGTTTCTTGAGAAGAGGATGCACAAGAGAGTGATTCTGAGGGGAAGGCTAATGTGGCAAAGGAGAGGTTGCAGAAATCGGCAAGGGCCGGAGTGAGGGTATCAATGTGGTCCATGATGGTTTTAGAGGAACAGGGATGAACCTGTTTTGACAAGGCTTTCATAGATCAGACTTGTCTAGCTACCTCGTCAGTGGAAAAAAAAGAGGAAAGCATGAGAAAGAGGGTGGAGGGGTGGCTGAAGCAGGGTCGGCGTGCCCAGAAGCAGAAGGCGAAGGAGGGGGAGGTGAGGAGAGGGCTTTTGAGATAAAGTGAGAGGCAAGGGCATTGCAAAGAGCATGGGAGGTGACAGGAGCGGTACGGTCTGCAGCAGGGTTGGCCAGATCCTTGCAGTACAGCCGAGTTGTTAGATGCCGCAGAGACACAGGCTTTAATGTGGGCTCTCTTCTTGGTGAGGACAGAGAGTCAGTGTTGCCTTTGGAGCAGGCAACAAGCTAGTTTGTCAGAGGATGAACAAGAAACCCTCCATTTCCTCTCAGCCACCCCACACTTAGTATATCTAGGTCAGAGTCATACCCTGAATTGCACTTGGCTTTGGACTTCAAACAGACCCTCATGACAGGGGCAAGAGCATCAAGAGTATCAGAAATAGAAGAGTAGAGCAGAGACAGAGCTGTGTCAGGATGTGAGTCAGCCAGAGTTAGAGAGAGGGAGAGAAGGTGGCGGGGAAAGCCTCAACTGACACACGCTTCATGGGCCAGATGTCCGAGAAGGTAGGTGGCAGTGTTGGGGTAGGCCTGGCCTGGAAGGAAGAGAGGGAGAGACATGAGTAGAGGAGGGAATGATCACTCCAGGAGAGAGGAGTGGCCAGAGGGATGGAGAGGGGGAGCTCAGAGGAGATCAAGACATCAAGTGTGTGCCCTGCAGAGTGAGTCAGGCCAGAGGGTGGATAGAAAGGGAGAGGGAGTTGCAGATGTCACGGAAGAGTACAGAGGAGGAACAAGGAGAGTCAAGATGGATATTGAGTTCACCAAGGAGGAGGAGTTGAGTGGTACAGGCCAGGAGGGAGGAGGAGAGGTCCGCCCACTCAGAGAGAACTGAGGTGCTTTGACCAGGAGGACGGTAGATAGTAGCCACGGTAAGAGATTGGCTAGGAGAGAGAGAGAGCCTGCAGACAAGGCATTCAAAAGAGGAGTAGGTCTGAGTGGGAATGACAGAGTCAGGAACCCACTCAGTAAAGATCAGGGCTACACCCCCACCAGACCGGGTAGATCTGGGTGTGGAGAGGATCTTGCAGCCATCAGGGAGGAGAGTGTCAACGCTGGTGACAGAGCTGGCCGTGAACCATGTCAAAGTAAGACCAAGGATATCGAGGTCAAGTTCTTAAAGGAGGTGGCAGATGTCAGAGAGTGTTTGACAGCACAGCAAGAGTTGAGAGTGGCAATATGAAGAAGGTTGCCAGCCTTAAAGACCTTCCGGGGAGGGGTACAGGTCAGAGGTACGCCCTGCAGAGGCGAAAGAGCCTTAGGTGGGGCAGAGGAGGAGGAGAGAGAGGGCAAGGTAGCCAAGGGGGGAGAGGAGTGGACAGCAGGAGATGGAAGGAAGTTGATAAGGCGATGGAAGCACCTATCAAAGAGGAGGATATTGTCCTGAGGGCCTTGGACCATGATGGTGCCATTGAGGTAGGCATTAATGATGACTTTAGAGGACTTTAGAGGAGTCGAAGGAAGCCATGACAACTTCCCACAGAGTGCCACCATTAATGGGAGAGGAGAAGACAGGGCAGAGCACAGAGATCATATGAAGAGTCCATAGATCTGGCAAAGGAGCGACAAAGAAGATGTCAGTGAGGGTTTGTCTGGAGGAAGCGTTAGAATGGGTGTCAGCTATAGGAAGACCAGGGTTGGAGGCCAAGATGTCCTTTTTGAACTTCTTCTTACCAGACTTATTGAGACGGGAAGGATAGTCAATGGAGAAGCAGTTGGAAAAGATAGGAGAAACACAGAGCGCCATGGGAGTGGTATCGAGGAAAGCAGAGAGAAGCAGGGTGGGGTAACGCAAGTATGTGTGGAGCAAAAGAGATAGCAGTGATGTTACTGGGCCGGCAGGTTACAGAGATGCAACAGTTACAAGCTAAGTACAGAGAAGTAAGCAGTGGGTGGGCAGCAAAATTTGACTTTCAAACCAAAAGAAAAACAGCACAATTTGACTATATTAGCCAAAATATCAAGCATACAGTTTTCTTCCCCAATTAACCATCTGTACACAACCTAGATGTGATGAAGGTGCTCAATTTTTGCTTGAAAAGCACAATGGCCAATGGGAATTCAGAACACCAACACATCTAAGCCACCATTGTTACGTACGTGTTGGACTGCATTCTGAAGTGCAACAAAGAAACAACCTCCAAAAAGACATTATACTCACCAAGTGAAATCTCTGGACACCTCAGTGTCTTTTCTGAGACTTCTTCCACTGGAGAAAGTGTGCAAAGCTGCAACTTGTGCCACACCCACATAAAAAAATATATCATATTTATCAAGTTTTGTATACCATATATCATGTAACGAAACATTAAATATATTGAAGTAATTGAAGTATTTTTTTGGTAGCATCCTATACCAACATTACTTTCCCAGAGTTAGATAAGTGCTTGATGAATTTGACTTCTATCACGTCTTGTCTAGCCTAGTGTATTGCTGCACAACGATTAACATCCCAAGCCAACACAATAACCCTGAACTGATCATCCCTTCTCCCCTCTGACCCTTCACTCACCCCCCTTGTTGGCTGGTGTCTGGTGTCTGATTGCATATTGTTGCTCTATATATATTCATTTTCAACTCTAGATTTTTCCCCAGTTCCTCAAACTATGTACCTTTCTACGTGCTTGTTACACTGTACATTAAAAATGAGCTTCTGCCCCTTCTGGTGTTGCCCCCATCATTTCCACAAAATATAGTGCCCCTGAGGACTGTCTCCAGATGTTTATCAGACCCAGAGCCATTTGCATGGTAGGGCACGTATATAATAAATCTATATTGCTTGTTTGGCTTGCTTCAAGAATGGGCTCCAGATTACTAAATAAGTGGACATATCTCCTTTAACTGCATTTGTAATCTTCTCATTGATTAAAACCAGCCATATCTTCTGATACTAAGCTATTAGATCTTGAATATCCTGGGTTTTACATTTGGCGACTATTAGCAATCTAGCAGCTAACACTTTGGTAATCAAGACCCCTGATTCCCTTTTCAATATGTATACACTCTTTACCAGCAGGCCTAAAAGGCATACTGCTGGATTTTTTGACAAGTTCTGTCCTCTGATCTTCTCTATTTCCATTTGAATATCCATCCAGAAATGAGTCAGCTTTGGCCAGTTCGACCATACATGTAGGACGCCCAGTTGACCCTATTACATAGTGATTAACTGATCAGGGGACTTATTCCATCTCTAAATCAGCTTGTTATGCAGTGTACAAATAGAAGCGTTGTAGGCTCTGGTCGATATTTCTTCCCAGCCCGCCGCCGTTAAACCCTGCCCTAAATCTCTGTGCGGCCCTGTAACATGTGCTGCCTCTTGTTCAGGGTTTAGAGACGCCAGCTGCTTGTATATCTTTACACTTAGTCCCCCAGTGGTCAGAGCCGAGAAGATAAGCTTCTGAAAATCGGAGAGGGGCTGGGTTGATCCATGCTTATTTATTTAATTGAATAGCCTTTGCCTAAGCTAAAGGTATTGTAGCCTCTTGTTTTTGTCCACATTGAAATCTTCCTTGCAGTCCTCAAAGGATGTTACGGTCCCCCCAGTAATCATATGTTTGGCAAATTGGCATTCAGATAATCTCAATTCCTTGAAAGGACTGCCTCTCTATGCCAGCGTGAAGTGGCTGGTCCTTGGAAGGTGCTCACCTGACTGTTCCCTGCCACTCGGTCCCAAACCTTATGGTTGCTAGGATAGAGGGCAATTCATGCAACACTACTGGCCTGCCCTTTGGTGCCAGTCATAAAGCATATCTCAATGATGTCCCTGTCACATCATTCTCAGTCTCAACACAGGGTCTAGTCGACATGGGTCTCACCCATTCTACTGGTGCCCTTAGCTGGGCTGCCTGATAATATCTTTTGATATTGGGGCACACTGGACCACCTAAGGTCCTGGGGAGGTAGAATACTCTTCTCGCAACCCTGAAAGATATCCTTATGGATGCTTTCTAGGATAGTCACGGGTAGGGTTTCAAACAAATATAGTAAACAGGGAAGTACGTTCATTTTTATCGAGTATAACACCCTATCCATGAGATTTTAAAACCATTTCCAGGTCTTTAGGTACTCCATAATGATCAATAGCAGACCCGGATCATTGGCTCCTTATAGCTCCAATGTCTTCCGGGTGATGCTAATACCTAAGTATTTCAATTTACTGACAGCTATTTTAAAGGTCTCATTTGCAGAAGCTCTTCCCACCTATCATTGTGCAGGTTTAAATTAAACATGTCCGACTCATTTAAATTAACTTTGAAGCTAAATATCCAGGCAACATCTGACAGGGCCTCTTCTACATTCTTGAGGGACTCATTTGGGTTGGTTAGATTCAACAGCACATCTTCTGCATTGAGGGATGCTTTATTGCTGTGCGGTTGTAATTCATCACCTGGATCTACTCGTAGTCTCTGAAGAATTGGGCAAAGGGCCACCATAAGGGTGAATGGACTCAGACTCCTCCAGATTTGGAAGAGGAACATAACATTGACAGAAGACGTCAATGTTATGTTCCTCTTCCAAATCTGGAGGAGTCTGAGTCCATTCACCCTTATGGTGGCCCTGGGTGCAGCAATATGGCCATGATTGCACTGTGTATCTTGCCCCCAAAACCTATCCTCTGCAGCAGCACCGGGAGATAACCCCACTCCACCTCGTCAAAAGCCTTCTTGGGATCCAGCAAGACCGGGATAGAGGTGGTATCCCTTTTTGAGCGAACTCTATGACATTCTCCCCCCAGTTTACATTGTCCACCAACTGCCTCCCACTGATGGAACCTGCATTGGTTCTCCTTAATTAGACCAGGGAGCAGTGGCTCCAACCTGTTAGCTAGCACTTTTGTGTAAATATTTGCATCTAGCTTAAGAAGTGCTTTTGGTCTATGATAAGAGCATGGTTTGTGGTCTTTTCCTGCTGTAGGCAGTATGGCAATAATAGACTGGCCTACCGATTGCGTTACCCTCTCCTGAGAATTTATATAATTAAATAAGTCAGTTAAAAGGCCAATTAAAAAAATCTGCTTTTAAAAAAAATATCAACAGTGTAAACCCATCTGGTCTTGGGGCTTTCCCCACCTTAAGTGTGTTGATTGCTAGTAGGACTTCCTCTTTTGCTATAGGATGATTAGCTCTGCCTACTGTCTGTCCGTTAATGATGGTAATTAGATCTTGTTTACGAATGCCCCTATATTCTTTTCATTAGCCACCACGTTTGTTTAAAGCTGTTCATAAAACTCTGTAAGGAGACTTAACTGCCCCTTCTCTGAAAAAGTTCAATTTGTAAAATTGCTGATTGTTCCTCCAAAGGAGGAATTTGGCACTGTTTGTTTGCAAGGCTGCAAGCTGTTTTCTTGCCGTTATGAGTTGTCTAAATATTGTATGTCACCTTACCATCTTGTGCTCCCGTTGCAGGGTTTGGACCTGCTGTGAAAGGGTCTCTTCCTACCTCATTCTTAGTTTTTAAGATAGGCAGTCTTTGCTATCAACACACCCCTTATTGTGAACGTCATTACATCCCAACATATCAGCGAAGACATTTCATCTGTCATGTTTAGCTGAAAAAAATCCCCAATCTCATTCCCCATTTCTGCTCAGCTGATGGAGTCAATGAGTACATTTTGGCAGAGTTTCCATGTTCACTTCATAGAGTTGGCCCCTGGCCATTTGTTTTTCGCAGTAGATTGTCTGATAGAGTAATCAGTCCAATGCTAGCTGCTTTGTCTGAGACTTTCAGATCAGCATCAATCATTATATAATCAATTCAGAAATTGATGTCATGTAAATGCAAACAGTAGAAGTCCCTGTCCTCGCTGTTTAATTCTCTCCAGATATCCGGCTGTCCTCCATCTGTCAGTGCCTTACGAACATCCTTGCACACCTGGCCCCCCTCATCTGTCCTTTCATGGTCTGTCTTTCTCCCCGTTCATCACCTTATTGAAGTCCCCCATTAAGATGTTTGGGCCTTTTGCCATAGACTGCAGCCTGGTTAGAAAGTTTTTAAGTCGTGTTTCTGTCCCTCATTAAATGCATAAACCATGGCTCACGTTAGATCCCTATTTTGGCTCGTCCCTTTTATAACCAGATATCTCACCTCTTTTTCCCGAATTGTCTCACAGACCACAAGTTGAAACCTGCCCGACACCATTAACCCCACTCCTTTCTTCTTTGATTTTGGTGAGGCGAACATCCGAAGGGGATAGTATTTGGATGGTATACAAATGACTTGCATCTCTTGGAGATCTATTATATCGAGTCTATGTTCTTTTCAAAATTCATATAAGTTGGATTCTCTTGTGGGGGAGTTTAGCCCCTTACATTGAGCGATGCAACCTTAAAGGATACGTACAGTTGAGACTGCAATTGCTTGCCCTCCCCCCACCACTCAGTCCCAGCCATACTCAGGCTTTGAGGTAAAAAGATAAGAAACATACCCTGAGCCCACCCAGCCTGGCTTTTTCCTCTGCCCCTATCTCGATCGCAAATACCAAGAACACAGCCTTGCATAATTGAGAACCATTGTGGTTAACATTAATTATAGAAGTGCGGGTATTGTCAACTGTACCCACCGATGTTGCAAGGTTGAAGTGTTGCTGCCTCAGACAAACATGTCTGTATGTCAGCTTATTCTTATACCACCACTGCTCCATGAACTCTGACCCATTTAGCTTATTTGAGCAGCATACCCAATCTATGCCCCCACTCCTCTGATCTACATAAATCCCTCTAGAATTGTCAACCTCTTGCCCTCCTAGTCTGGGTCCCAGGGAGTCTGTCTCCTGATCTTAGTTATACTCTTCCACCAGGGTCCCATCATACTGTTTTTTTTTTTTTAAACATTTTATTGATTTGTGAACACAACCAAACAATACAAACCACACAAGCAGTACATATTTCAACAGTTTCATTATGCTTCTCAACTACTAGTCACTGCTTCCCTCATCCCACCCCCTATACGAGTCTAATGATTTAAACATTCTGTTTCCGCAACCTGTGGTACAGTCTCATCATCCACAGGATCCGCCGGGTCATCTATAGACCCAAACAGTTCAGCTATCAATAGTTTCCAGGCCATCAGGGACTCAGTCTCTTCACCTCCACCCCTGCTACTCGCGTCTTGCCATGCCATGGTTTCTGCTTCTGCCCATTTTTGCAGATCTCTCCACCACACCTCCACATTTGGCATGTGGCACATCTTCCATCCCATGGCAATTCTCCTTTTTACAAGCACATAAGCCAGATCCCTCAATTTACCCACATGTTTGAGCTTATGTGACCTTGGGAACTCTCCCAGCAAACAGGCCCACACCGTATCCACTACGATCTTAACCCCCTTTTTTTCCAGTCTCCTTTTCACTTCCCTCCAAAAGCGTTCTATAACCGGGCATGACCAGAACATGTGCACCATGCCCGCGTTCTCCTCACCGCACTTAGGGGATGCTTGCCGTCCCGTATTTGCAAATTGCGATATCCTCCAACGCGTCATGTATGCCCTATGCGTTATATACAGTTGAATCTGTTTCAGTCTAGCATTTCTGGACACCTTCTTATGATATCCCTGCACCCGTTCCCACATCCCATCCTCCATCGGGGCTCCGACTTCCATTTCCCAATCTAATCTCAACTGCGTGACCTCCTTCCCCACTTTGTGCATCAGCATTTCATATAGTCTAGAAATCTCGTGGCCACCATCAGCAATGTTATATATCATATCTATGGTGGCGTCTGCTTCCTCTTCCAGCACAGTTTCAGGCCATGTTCTCTTGATGCACTGTACCATCCTATGATATGTAATGTACTGGCCCACGTGCAACCCAGTTTCTTCTCGCAGCCCCTCAAAGGTGATGCTAGAGCCCTCCCGCCAAATGTCTCCCATTGTTGCCACCCCAACCGGTTCCCAATGGTTCCTGAATATCCTACAAAGCTGCACATCTGTGCCCATTAATGCAACCAATGGTATCTGTGGAGAGCATGGGGTCAGGTTCCCCATCATCTGGCATGCCCTGCGCCACATTTTGCACCCCAGGTACCATAATTTTAGGGCGCCCTATCATTTCCGCCCTGGGTACCCACATCATCTCTTTCAAATAAAATGGAGCACAATCTCGCCCAAACAGCCTAATTTCTGAGGTCTCCTCATCAGAGAGCCATTTGGCTACGTACTGTAGCTGACTCGCCACGTAGTACAATTCATAGTTGGGCAGTTTTATCCCTCCTTTGTCATGGAAGTTCTGTAGCTTCCATAACGCCACTCTGTTTCGTGTGCTGTGCCATAGAACGTCCCTACACATACTATTCAATTTGGTGAAGAACTTCTGGGGAATAAGGATCGGTATGTTCCCAAAATGGTGTAGGAGCCTTGGCCGGACCACCATCTTGATCATTGCCCCCCGCCCCATCATTGCCAAGGGTAGTTTTGCCCAAAATTGCATGCACTTCTCAATGCTTTTGATGGCTACTTCTGTATTGTATTTATGCTCATCTTCCACAGTATGGTAAATATTTATCCCCAGGTAGCGGAATGTGCTAATCACCCACGGCACTTGCAATACAGGTAATCGCTCCAGTGGTATCCCCATATACCCCCCTAGTGGGAACATGCTGGACTTCTGGGGGTTTACTGCTATTCCAGACAACACAGCGTATCTCTCCATTACTTCTAAGATGTACTGGAGATTTTCTTCTGGGAATCGCAAGTACAGTAGCATGTTGTCTGCATATAGGGATATCAGGTGTCATTCTCCTTTCACCTCAATGCCTATAGTGTCATATTGTTGCCTCAGGTATATTGCCATGGGCTCCAGGGCCTGTATGTAGAGCATAGGAGACCACGGACATCCTTGTCTGGTACCCCTGCTGAGCTGCCACCTTCCCGATATCACAGATCCTGTCTTTACTCTAGCCAGTGGTTTGCTATATAATATTTTCGCCCACTTTACATATCCAGGCCCCAGCCCGTAGCTCTCATAGGCCGCGAGCAGCCATGGCCATTGACTGAATCAAAGGCCTTAATTGCATCCAAAGACACAATCGCCATTTCGTCATCTTTCCCGCTGCCACACTCGATTATCCTCTGGAGTGTTCTATGGTTATTGGTAATATTCCTATTTGGGACGTAGCCCGTTTGATCAGGGTGTATTAATTTACCAATAACCCTCTTCAGTTTATTTGCTAAAACAGCGTTCAATATCTTGCTGTCTTGATTCAGCATCGATAAAGGTCTATAGGAGCCGCAGCTGTGCCCGCGTGTATTAGGTTTGGGGAGCGGTACTAGTATAGCCTCTCTTAACGACTCTGGCAGGCTACCTGTCTCGAACGCTTCGTTGAACATCTTTAACAGTGGGGGGAGGACCTCTTCCATGTATGCCTTGTAAAACTCGCTTGGGAGTCCATCTGCCCCAGGGGCTCTGCTGGTAGGCAGCGGCCTCACCACCTCACCTAATTCTTCCAAGGTAATCGGGGCTTCTAGCTCCTCTCTCTCTTCAACACTTATTTTGGGCAACCCTATATCATCCAGCGTTTCACCCATCTCAACGCTGCTACTTCCCCCATCGTCACCATATAGTACCTTATAATAATCCACAAACGCCTGGTTAACTGCCTCCTGGGTGTCTTCTCTTCCTATAGTCCTGATTGTAACTCTGGGGGTCTCTCTTTTATATAGCCACGCCAAAAGCCTCTCCGGTTTATCCCCTCCTGCATGCTGTCTCTCTACGTATTTTTTATAGTTAAGGTTACACAATCTATCTCAATATTCTGCACATTTTTGCTGTAGCCTGAGTGTCAATTCCAGGTCCTCTGCTGTATCCTCTCCACCCCTTAAAGCCTCTTCAAGTTCTTCCTCTGCCCTCTGCAGTTCAGCCAAAATCCCACCTTGAAGCCCTATGGATTTAGCTATAGCTACCCCCCTCACCACGACCTTAAGAGCCTCCCATAATGTTCCCACCGAGTCCACACTCCCATTATTCGTTTCAAAATAATTTACAATCTCCTCCCTCAGGTCCTCCCTAAAAAAGGGGTCTCTCAGCACTTCCACTCGTAGGCGCCATGTCGGGATCCTCACTCTCGGGGGCGGTATTGCCATTCAAGAATCAGGGGCGAGTGGTCCGAAAGGACCCTGGCTTTATAATCTATTTGTATAATCTCCGCTACCATTTCGGGTGACGTGAAGATATTGTCCAGCCTCGTGGATAACTTCTGTGGGGCAGAGTAATGTGAGTACTGTCTCTCCTGGGGGTGTATCATTCTCCAAGCATCTTCCATGCCAAACTCACTCAGCAATAACTTTAACGCTTTAGCTGCAGGGGTAGGTCTATCCGTCTTTCCATCCGATCTGTCTACCCTCGGGTTCAATATGCAATTAAAGTCTCCACCCCAGATTACCGCGCTTCCTACACATGCGCTCAGGTTGGTACACAATGTTTTAATGTACGCCGCTGTGTTCTGGTTTGGGGCGTACGCATTGACTATGCTTATCTCCCTATTTTCCACTAGTCCCCTCAGCACAACCATCCTCCCATCTGCCTCAGCCGCCACTTGCAGTCGCTGAAAAGGGACATGTGGCGCCACCCAAATAAGCACTCCCCTAGCATAAGCAGAGTACACTGAGCCCACCAGTGCTCCCTTCCATTTGCCACCAATTTTGTCCATTTTCTCACGTGTAAGGTGGGTTTCCTGCAATAATGCAATATCTATTTTGTGCCTGCACAGGTACAACATAACTTTGTTTCGATTTAAGTAGCTGTTAAGCCCCCGTACGTTCCATGTGACTATTTTAAGGTCACCCATGGCCTGTACGAGATCCATTCCTCCTCCCACAGGTGCAGTCTGGCTCTGAATTCCAAATCCAATCTACATAGGCTTGTTTCCCGTTTTAAACTCCCCTTTACCTCTATGCCTGCCGCGTCTATTTTAGCCTCCAAGGAAGTGCATAGGTCTGACATTGCTATCCCCCATGAGTCTTTCAGTTCTGTGATGGCCGCTAATATGTGATGGTTTTCAGTTGCTGCTGCGCTCTCAGCTGTTGGCATTGAGCTTATGGGCGTTATAGCTGCGGGAGATTGTTGTGTTTTAGCAAAAATATCCATTGTAGATTGCTTATTCTTGCTTTTACTCGCGACCCCTCGCACCGCCATTCTGAGGCCTATGTCGTGCGCCCAAGGTTGCCGGAACTCCGGTGTGGCAGTCCTGCTTCCCTGTATCGATCTTGTGCCACTGCGTCTTCCTAGCCGTGGGGCGATTACCGCAGAGTAGCCCTTATTCAGAGTCGGTTGTGCCCTCCCACGTATTGAGTGTCTCACCGTGTCTCAGAGACCACACTTTCCATTTATGTGGCCACCATACTGACAGGCCCTGGGTGGTCTGCGCATCATTGTCTGTGTCTCCTACCTCTAGAGCTTGTCTTCCATATTGTGCTTCTGCGTGGTGAGATCCTCCTTTTGCCCCCTGGCCTCTCAGGGTACAGCTACACCTTGTGACCCTCCATTATATCATCAGCTCCCCACATCATGATGTGCCTTTTTGTTAGGAGCCCAATAATCCTTCAACAAAGCCGGTTTAGAGAATGTCCCCTGCGTGTTCCAGTGGGCCTTGCTGCCAGGCGTCCTTTTCCACTCTCGTGGGCCGTTGGGGTGCTCTGTATGTGGCCGCCGTGCTCCTATTGCCATCTGTCCCAGCAGTCTATGTTCCTTAAGCAGCGCCGGGCAGGCGCTCCTTGTGTTTCGTAATAGGGCCCCTCCAGTTCGATAACGCTGCACGGAGAGCGCTCCACTTCGTGCTGCTTGGGTGCGCCGCACCTCACGCCAGAGCCGTGTCTTGTGCCCCCAGTCAAGTTCCGCCCGAAGTTGTACCGCACGCTGTGTGCCGTTCGGGCACCCAGCGCACGCAGACAGGGATTACTCAACCCTGCGCGCCTTTCCTTGCATCAGAGCACTGCTGTTTATGGGTGCTTGTTCTCCGGGTCGGCCCGCCTTTGTTGTGGTCCATGTCGCGGGCCAACATCGCTCAGCGCGAACCCGCGGCTTGCTGCCGTGGAAGTTCCGCTGTGCCCCCGCCTGCCTCCTTCCTTCCTACACGGCGGCCGTCAGTTTCAGGCCGCTGCCCAGGCACTCAAGTTTCGTTTCCTTTGTCTCTCGGCCATTTTCAGAAACACTGTATCGACAGCAGCCGGCTTTGCTGAGTGGTTCCTTTGAAGTTCAGCTCGCGGTTCACTAGATCTCCGCGCAATGCTCGGAGCACACGTTCCCACATGTATGCTGCCGGTCTTGGACTCAGTAGAACGTTTTTTAAGGTAGTTTTCCCCAGATCATCTGCCGGATCGTACGGAGCAGCACATGATACACGTCCTACTCCATGGCTGCTCAAGCCACGCCCCCATCATACTGTTAACCATTGGTTGGACTCTTAAGATCCCATTCTTTGTGGAACCCATCCCCACCCCACAAATATAGTTCGGGAGGCCAATAGCCAATCTGTCCTATTCACCTGTGTTCCTCGAAGAGTGTGGCATTGCTGATCATTTAAGACCAGCCGACCCTATTGAGCATCCACCCAGCATAGCTCCAACGTACATCTTTGCCTGCAGCCACATGCTACCCTGTGCAGTTTTGTAGAGGACCCATTGCCGATCCTTGAGGTCATCATCCCTCATCATGCCACTGGAGCTTAAGAATAGATGCAGCGTCCACAACCTTTGTTACTCTGTTTTCCGTGTTGTTCCATGAGAAGGTCAAACCAAAAGGGAATGTCCACCAGTATCTCAAGTTTCCAGTCTTTTCTGCAGTGTCACCATGGCTAGATCCTGGAAGATCCATAGGGTCTGTCCCTGGTATTTTATTTTCTGTCTTCCTTTGGTCTTCCACAATATTCTCTCCTTTGTTAAGAAAGAGTGGAATCTTATTATGACATCCCTTACTGCTGATAGATCCCCTTTTCTCAGATGCCCCTTGTTCAGCAGCCGGAGATTGTCCGTCAGTGCCTGTTTTCCAAATCCTACCTTCTGTCATCGACCACCGTCCCCTTGGTTGGACTGTCATGGGAAATGGAAATACAATTCTCTTTTGGGCCGGATTTGCCATGCTCGCCCATCCAAAGATGGCCACTGCGTCGGGTCCCTGCATCATGCCCACCCCAAGATGGCCAAGATGGTTGACCTATGATGCTGAGACACTGTGATGTAATTCCAAGATGGCGCCGCTGGTTATGGAGCCGTGACTGGCAACAGGAATGGAGTTCTATAAAAGTAGACTGAACCTCCCATTCAGCGTATCTCAATGCACACGTTAGTGCTCTTCCGTGCATACACTCACTTTTTTTCTTTGACACCTGGCTCCTTCGATTCATCTTCCCTGTTCTGTGTTCTTCCCCCAGGTCGCTTCTGTTCCTTACCTCCTCCTCTCTACTGGCTGCCCATACTCGGAACCTATCCTTTACTACTCCTACAAGCTGCTGCAGACTCCATCTTCTATGACTTCTGAAGGGTTTCTTCCCGCCTGTTTTTTTTCCTTTGCAACAGTAACAGGGGTTCCCCTGTTCTTCTATTCTATTCTAAAAGAGCAGCTGAGAGCCACCACAAAGACTGACCTCTCACCATCGTGTATACACCAGCAAATTTGGACCATTCCGCAGGTACATTCTGGGTAATCTACTTACCGGACAGATTGCGACGCCGAGACAATGAATCGTCTCCAACTATTGGTGGCTGCTGTCCAAGCCCTCAGTGTAGAGGTTCAGACCCTGAAGACAGAAAATGCCTATTCAGCCAATTGTCTGTTCCCTACCTTTGTTACATCTTACCAACCTAAGTGTTGCAATGGACCTACACAAGGTTGCTGCAATCATGGACTGGTTACCACCGCAGTCTGTAAAGGAGTTGCAACGTTTCCTAGGGGTTGCAAACTTCTATAGGAAGTTCATACCCAACTAGTCTGACAAAATCATTCCATTGACCAGCTTGCTAAAGAAAGGGGTATGTTTCTGTTGGGATGCCATCACAGACAAGACCTTTCTGGAATTCAAGGAAGCATTTATTTTGGTGCCTATCTTATGTCAGCCTGATACACGTTGTCCCTTTATTGTTGAGTCTGACACCTCCATAGAAGCCATAGGTGCTGTCCTGAAACAAAATTAAGACGATGGTATAGAACAATCTGTGTCCTATCTCTCACATACTCTACCTGCTGCAGAAAGCAATTATACAGTTCTAGAAAAAGAACAACTCGCAATGAAACAAGCCTCTCATGAATCGAGACACTTACTAGTAGTATCCCAATACCCTGTCGAAATCAGGGCTGACTATCGAAACCTACAAGTGCTACAACATTTTGAATGTCGCATCAGCCAAAAAGATAGATGGGCATACTATTTCTTTCAATATGGCCTACGATTGATGTATTTACGAGGAACCGAAAATATTGCTGCAGACTTCCTCTCAAGGAAGCTACACCAGAGAGATGGTTTCCCAAGCCACATTTGCGTGTCTTTTCACAGAATTTCTTTTTCGTGTCAGAACTGTATTTTCTCTAAACAGCAATCCTGAGACCCAAGCCTTACTTGATTGTGATGAGATCGACGAAAATTAGGGTCTATGGTTTCATGAGCAAAACATGTATGTCCCCACCAGAGAATTGCAAAGAGAAGTGCTATGTATGTGTCATGATAGCACTTATTCCGGTCACAAAGGGGTCCACACCAGTTTGGGAAATATATATTGTTGTTTTTGGTGGCTGACAGATGTTTAAGATTACGTCTCGGCTTGTAAAATCTGTTTGGAGTCTAAGAATCTGCGACATAAAACCCTGGGGAGACTACTACTGGTGCCAACACCACAGAAACCCTGGCGGCAAATCTCTACAGATTTTATTGTGGACCTTCCTCTTCTAATGGACTGGCTTCTCTTATGGTTACCATCAATACTTTGACCAAGTTGGCACATTTCAATCCCTTTCCCCAGTACCTACGGCACCCCTGATGGCATACTGTTTCCTGTTTCACATTTACATTTACACGGCTTTTCTGTTGTCCATTGGGTATCCAAAGATCCCTGATCTTGGGGTATCATCCTCAATCAAATGGTCGGACTGAGAGACTGCATCAGTCCCTTGAACGGTTCTTATGCAGTTTTGTATCAGCCTCTGAAGACAATTGGTTCAATCTCTTACCCATTGCTGAATTTGCTTACAATAGCACTGTGCATACCTACACCTCTTCCAGTCCCCTCGACTGCACTTATGATTACCATTCTCAGGTGTTTTCCACTGCTGCCGTGCTGACACCCGCTACCCAAGTGATGATTACATGTTTCCAGGATGGTCATAAGAAGGCTGCAGCCTGCCTTACTGAGGCTCAGGCCTGTAATAAGTCCTATTCTGATCACAGAAGATCCCCATAAACTCTGTTGGCAGTAGGATATAAGGTCTGGCTATCTTCCTGTTTCATACCCAAACATCTAGAGCCATGCAAGCTTTCTCCCCGTTACTGTCTGGCCATTTCAAGTCACTAAGTGCATCAATCCTGTTGCCTTTTCCCTGCGCTTACCCCGTTCCTGGTCACGGATAAATCCGGTTTACCACGTGTCCCAGCTGAAGCACCATTTACTGGATTGTTTCAGAGGCAGGTATGGGTGGATTCATGTTCCTCTCATGATGCCTGAATATGAAGTGTCAAAATTTGCGATTCTTGTTATTTCCACAGCCCCCTCCAATAACTGGTGTATTAGAAAGGGAATGCTTCTAGCAATCACACTTGGAAATGTACATCCGATGTCCACGCCCTGGTACTGGTACACTGTTTTCACCGATCTATATGTTGGAAGCCAGGTCTGGGACGCTCGGGCAGGAGTTATACTGTCAGGGACCCCTGTGCCCTTGGTTGGACCATCCGGGGGAAATGGAGGTATGGTTCTCTTTTGGGACGAATTCGCTGTACTCGCCCATCAGAAGATGGATGCTGTGTCAGGTCCCTGCTTCATATCCATCCCAAGATGGGCAATGAGATTGATGTACGACACTCAGATGCCATGATGTCATTCCAAGATGGCGCTGCATGTTGTGGGGCATGACTCGCCCTGGGAATGGAGCTCCATAAAAGAACACCGAACATCCCATTTGGCGTGTCACAATCCAAAGATTAGTGCTCTTCCACGCAGACGCTCCCTCTCTACCCCATGTTTTTTTGGACTCCTGGCTCCTTCTGTTCATCTTCCATGTTCTGTTTTCTTCCTCTTGGTTTCTTTTGCTCCTTGCTTAGTCCTCTCTAATGCCTTCCCATTCTACGGACCTATGCTCTGCTACTACTGCAAGCTGCTGTAGACTCCATCCCGCTCTAGTACTCCTACAAGCTGCTGCAGACTCCATCTCACTCTACCACTCCTGCAAGCTGCTACAGACTCCATCTTCTGTGACCTCCAAAGGGTTTTCCCTGCCTCGGTTTTTCCCTTGACAGCCGACACAGGGGTTCTATTCCAGAAGGGCAGCTGAAAGCCACCCTGGTGACTGACCTCTAGCCATCCTGTGTACAACAGCAAAGGTGAACCATTCACAGGTATGTGCTGTATAAACTACATACCTGACACATTCTCCATTGAATCAGCTCCATTGTCTCCTTCAGCTCAGTGTTAGTGTTGTCCAGAAACCTTTGTGTTTCCTGTATTGGGGTTTCGTTAGCTTTTCCCCTTGCAGTGGTGGAGACCATCTCTCTCTCTTGAGTTCCTCAATTGCTGCATTGATGAACCTGGTGGTTCTTTTCATCTACTATGTGATTTTATTCTCCCAAAGAGCTCAGCAAGTCCATCAAGTCCTGTTTTGAGAGAGGTCCAGCCAGTCTTGCTCATCCATGAGCTGGATGCTCTCTCCACCACACCAACTCTTCTTGTCCTTTCTGTGCTGCACCAGCACGCTCCATCTGGGACCCTGGGCCCACAACCGTTGGGGGAGACCGTTTACCCTTGTTTTTGCTTGCTTTTGTTTTTGTCTCTCGGCGCTGTAGGCATCTAACTTTGTCTGCAAAGGGAGGAGAGGTGGCCAGTCCAACCACCCCAAACCCTGGATCACACCGCCGCCCCAAGCACCTCACTGATCCAGAAGACGCACTCCTGCTTCTTTCTCCTTACACTTCCACTTGTCCTCATTCACCCTGTCCACTTCTCTGTTAGCCTTTCTATACTGCACTTGTCCTTTTCAAGTGTGGTGGCAAAGACCAGGCCCCTTCCCAAGGGCCCCCTATGCATCAGCCTGAGTTTACAGCAAATAAGTAGATCAGACACAGGCTAGTGGTAAACCAAGCTTCCTGTATTAGATAGCAAATGCACAGCATACAGAGTGATCAGCTCATCATCTGGGCGCAAAGCAGGACAAGTGTCCAGGCAGTCGGCACATGGAGCTCTCTATGCACCACCCCTAGAGTGTAGGGTATATAGTATATCATAAGCAGTCACTAATATATTATAGCACTTTCATAATGTGGGAGTGTTCCTTGGCACGATATTGCAGACATTTGGCAAGAACTGTTGACATCTCACTTGTGACTTTGTGACGCAGCCTTGCAGGGACATTGTGTTGTATTATGGATACGCGGCATTCACAGAAATCCTACTGATATTTCCCATATATGGTGCTAATGCTATTCTTGTAGAGAATAAGCAGAAGAGAAGGTCTGATGTGTCAACTGCCCAAGGACAGATTTGGGCATGCCTGGGGTGCTGCGTGCAGCGGGACCTAGGGGGAGGCAGAGGGAAGACCTGAGGCCTAAATGTATGAGAGCGAGCCTAATGTAGTATAGCATAGCATAGTATAACATAACAATCCTGCATAACATAGCATAGCATAACAATTCTAACATAACATAGCATTGCATAACAATCCTGCATAACATAGCATAGTATTGTATAACAATCCTGCCACATCACCTGTTCAACTATCCGTGTATTCGGGCGCTGCACATTCACAAAACACTGCAATAAAGAGATGTATGCCTGTTTTTAGAAGACAACTGTATTTAGCTAAACTCCACTCCCCTTGAATTTCCGCAGATTTGGACAAGCAAAGCTTTCGTAAACTTTATTCAGGGTTTCAGATGGGAGGTTTTTGTATCTTTATTGCCCCATGTTATATGGGGTTTGTACAGTTGGAGTGATGATCAGTCTTGTAGACAGAGGTAGACGCAGGAAGTTTCTGGTGGCTGCAGTATTTAAGGCAGATAAAGAAGGTTTACTTTGAGCTAACACATTTTTTTATTTAGTGTGCAGTTAGTCGCATAAAAGGACTTTTTACACATTTTTTTAATCTTATTGTCTCATCAATAAATCTGACTTGCTGCTTATACAAACATAAAAATACATAAAAAGACGTGTATGTACAAAGTTTCAATTCCATCAGATATCTATTTTTATGAAATTGAGTTTGTTCTAAAGCTTTAAAAGTGCAATGGATAAGGAAATTTCCTTTCCAGCTGATAGCCTGTGCCAAAAGTCTTGAGTAGCATCCTAATCCGTATTGTGTACAGAGGTCGAAACGTGTTTTTCTCTTAGTGCCAGCATAAATGTGCAGGATATTAAAAGATGTTTCATATCTTGAAGATGCCCTTCTTCACACAAATTTCATTCACCGGCATTGCGTTCTGAATTTTGCCAAATTCTCTGTGTCATTTGTTTTAATCAAATTTAGACAGAATCGTAATAGTTCGGCACGCCAGACTTGATTGGGAAATCTTCTTATGTATGGGAGCACATGCTTGCTAGATTTCTCGCATCCAATGACATTTTTTGTGTTTTTCAAATCACTAAATGATGCTCTAGTTGTTATCCAGTCGGCACGCATTAGTGCACGTTTACCCTTGTAAGGATTTTCCACCAACATCTTGCTGGTAGATTCACAATGTTGTACGATTTTTTCTGCATCTATTTGTAGGATAGGCAGATAGATGCTCTTCTGTGAGGAAATGTGATAATTAATGTCCTCATACAGCGAATTCTTGCGAGGGACTAAGATAGATCAACAGAGGACAAGTACTTTCCAGCTGAAGTACGAATGGAGGGATTGCAATCCCAATATCGTACCTCAGCCTTGATATTGGTAGGGACAAGGGCCTCATTACGAGGTCCAAACTCGCATCGGGGTCCGGCACCCACGAATGGGCAATTACCGGGCTATTCCGGGCCAGCCAGACCCGGTAATTGCCCTTTCGCCGGTGCCGGGCCAGGTACATCCCCATTCCCATTCGAACCCCATAGGGCTCAATGGGAATGGGGAGGGTGGTAGCACCGGTACCGTTAATAACAGTATCAGTGCTACCATTATGTTCTGCTTCGGGGTGCCGGTACGGCCACCAGGTCAGACCTGGTGGCGGCAAGGGCACCCGCAAGTAGAACGCGTAGTATGGCGGTACGGTAGCAACGTTGCCGGTAGCGATACCGGCACCGTTGTTGCCTTATTGCCATACTTGTAATGAGGCCCAAAGTCTTTTTCCATATCCGTCCTTCATATCGTTCGCAGTTAAGATTGCATGCACTTTGAGATCCATTAGTAGCTCGGGAGAGGTAGAAATAGGATAGGTTGTTTATTGTTTGGAAATGCCAGAGTTAGTTGGAGGTAGGAGATTACATTCTGCGGCTAGAACTGAGTGTGTCTCCATGTTGACTGCTAGGAAGGAGAGAATCCCAATGACAACCTTGCATATGTGGCGTAGTAGCCATCTGCTGTCCCACAATCTAGAAGAAGGACTCCTGCGATTGAAGAGGGTTTGTGCAAGAAGTCACGTGGCTCTTAAGCAAAGCACAACCAGGTCCTGAGAACAGTATCCTACCAGTCAGGGAGAAAAGGGGATGGAGGGACAAACGAAAGTAGTGTCATTGAGGAAAAGCACTGGATTTCTGACACTGAGACAGTCACAAAGATGAGGCACTGGGCAGCTGTGAAAAGAGGAGCTTATGGTGCTGCAGAGAGAAAGTCACACAGTTGGACTTCAAATCTAAAGTCTGAAGAGACATTGAGAGAGTGAACATGAAGACAAATGATGCACAGTGTGGCTCAAAGTCCAAGTTCAAGTCCCAAAAACAAAGAGAAAGTAAATATCAAGAGAAATGGCAGGCAATGATAATTCAGGCTCCCAGGAGACATTGAGAAACTGACTACCCAGGGAAACATTGCACAGGTGGGCTGGAAGTCCAGTGTCCCAAAAACAGATATTGACACCTGGGACTTGAAGAATAAAACCCCCAAGTACATTAGGGTGAAGAACCCTTGTGAGCCCCCAGAGATAACAATTAGAATTCTGGATCACCTGACAACTTTTCAAATACTCTTTATAAATAAAGTCAGTGAAACTCTGACTTGCTTCATATCATCATTATGTACCAGGGGACCTCCGCCAAAAGTAGTTCCAGGGAATAAAAGGTCATTCAAAAACAGAGCATACACCAAGCAAGAAGCAACACAAATGTATTGGACCCAAACAGCTGGGAAGCACGGTTCAGACAGCCCCATGGAATTGAACTGAATGAAATGAGCTGTCAACACCGGCCACTGCGGCTAAACATTTTATACCCAAATTACAGAATTATCATACACCATATTATTTACATTTTTAGGGCAGGTCACAGAGCTAATTGGTGGAACTAAGTTGGTCCCCTAAGTGAGAAACCAGAGGGTGTCTCACGTATTGATCCCCAGGGACATGTCATCCAGGTGGCCAGGACAGCAGACCGTCCCAGTGATGAGACCAGGCAAAGTCAGGCCTCCCTTTACAACTATGAACACCTGAATCTAATTACCTCTCCCAGGAAGTATAAAATGTGGAAAACAAAGGCACACTTGGATCGAGTCGGGGATGCTGGAATGTGCCGGAGAGCAGGAGAACAACCTAGTGAGCTGCAGAGACCCTTGGAGACTTGGAGGAAAAGAAAACGACCCAAGTACTGGCCCTGTTACCTGAGAGGAGACTGCAGTGTGGAGAGAGAGCTAAACCTCTAGCAGGCAAGACAGGGGCAGCTGGGGTTTGCCTGGTGGTACTCTTTGAAAACGTATCTTTGAAAATTAGAAGTTTTGAAAGGAGTGTGAACTTTAACTTTGACAAAACCTGGAGTGGGTGTCCGAACCAGACTGAGGGAGATCTGTATAAAGTGCAGAGGGGCATGGACCCGGCTGAGCGAGATCGTGAGAGGCAGAGCAAAGCTGACGAAACCCGCGTGGGGCATTCAAGATGCCCATCATCCTCCCACACTAGAACAAGAGTTGGCGAGGTGAAGCAGATGCTGTGGTGCCGTCCTTGATTCCCGAGACAAGACATTCCAACAGTTCAGCACAGCCGGTGAGTCGGAGAAAACAGATGGAAAAACCGGACTGTGCCTGCCCAAGGTTGCAGGCGGCAACCTTGTTGAACAAAGAACCTGTGTATTTAAACTTTAAAGATACCTTATTGAAAGGTTCAGAAGCATAGTGGGCAGGCGTTGTGGGGGCGCCCATTTGAAGGCCTCTGACTGAAGCCCTTTTGGGTTGTGTTGTTTTGTTGAAACTATGAAAACCAAGAGGCCTTAGGAGAGGCTAGTGTGAAGCGTTAACGTGGTCCTACGAGGGTCGAGCAAAACCCCTCATGCACTTGAAAATCTTTGACACATTGGAGAAAACTGATTGAACTGTGAAACTGGCAAATGTGAATCCGACAGAGGTATGCCTGCGAGTTGAGGGTTCACAGTGATATACCAATGAACATTGTGATGACAAGTGTGAAACCAGATGAGGGATGTCCACAATGGATTGTTGGTGAAAACGACATTGCGATTGTTGACTGATATGAATCTTGGGTGAACGGCCGTAGTGAACCCAACTGAGGGAGGCTAAAGTTGTAAGAAGGATAAGAGCCCAGCTGAGGGGGATCCAAGGGGCGAAGAGCAATCGCCAAACGTGAAAGGATTACAAAAGGAACTTTTGTTAGTTTATTATTTATGGTACAACAGGCCTTCTAAGGCAAGAGACTTTTGCAGGAAAGAAACTTGACCCCGGAAGGTCCTGACATTGTTGAAAGGAACTGTAACCTCATGCTGGCGAGACCCAGGAGTGTGCTGTGCTCAAAGGTTCTGCCTTGTCCCGTGCTAAAAAAGTGGGGAAGGGAGACCCTAGCCATACCATCTAGACTTATTATTTGGTGATCACTTCTTTCTTTTCTTGAGACCATTGTCCCACACTATTTTGTAACTTAGTTGTGAGGATTGGCAATAGTCTTTTTTAGTATAGGCCCTTTTTATTTGACAGGACGCCACTCGGACTGCCTTATTATTATTTGATGGTTGTAGCTTGCTCCCATCTTAGATTTAGGTTTAGATTAGGCTTTTTTCTCACCTCTTATACAGTTTAATAAACACCCTTGAACGGTGATCACTTGTGTCTGGCTTTAATGATGCCACCCTGAGTTCCTTACACCTACCCGAATGTATAGGTTAAGTGACCCTGATTGGATAAAACAAATCCAATATTAAACAGGCCTCCTCCTCTGCTGAGCAGTCTATCCAAAATGCTTAAAATAGTTATCTATATCCAGGGGGGCATTGTAAACAGTCCTGGGGGGGGCATATTCAGGCATGTCTGTTTGTGTTTGTGTGTGTCTTGTGTGGGGTGTCCTTTCTCTTGCCCCATCAACATTCAGGGGCAATATATATGTGCCCCCTCCCTTGTTTCCCTTACAGATTCATAGCTCTAATAGACATGTGCAAAAAGTGATGACTACCAGAATGAGGAATGGGACATTTATCTTAAAAATGTTAGCTAACCACAGGGGAACCCAGGCGAAAATGCCATTGAGCCAGTGGTCAGAGGTTACTGTGCTTGTTTCTTTTGTCATAGGCTCATGGAGTGTGTGCAGTACCTCAATGGCCTCAGACACAGTTCCACTGACTGCATCATTTGCAGGCATTAAAGTGCAGAAGCTGCTGATGATCTTTTTGAAGACACCACCCTCCATTGCTGTTAATAAATCCAAAATATAGCGGTTTTGAAGCACAACCAGTCTTACTGCGCTTAGCTTCTCCCTCACAGTATTCAACCCCTTTTGCATTGAATTTGCCAATTGCAATACTTCAAATCCTGCGATTTGAATCCACTTTGAGTTCACCACTGTCTGGACGCCTGGAAGTAACAGGGATGCAGAGAAGGTGGACACCTTACTGAAAAGGCGCGGTGTGCGAAGCAGTGTGTCTTGTGAAGGAGTGAAGAGAGACCGCTGCTAAAATTCACCTTGACTTGCTATACGGATCTGCAGTCCGCTTTCTACTTCCACAGAACTTTCGACTTTTCTACAAAAGCACTGCGCAGGCGCGGAGCGCCACGCGGTGTGCGAAGCAGTGTGTCTTGTATCTGGTGTCGGGAGCCGGGTCGGCAAGGCCCTGCCCATTCAGAACTGTGAGTACTTTACACCACTTCTACTACCTTTACTCATCACACCTCGCCTCTCATCCCGTCCGCAAATATGGTGCCACTCTCCCCCAGTGAAGATGACATCAGCCGAAAGGTTACAAAGCAGTAAACCACAGCACGATCAACAGGATCTCTTTGAAGCGAGCGATAAAGCTTGCAAAATTGAAAAAGGCCATCTGACAAGCCCTGCAAGCCCTGCTACTGTCAACAGCCCATCCCCGGTGACCACCTCCTCGGCCCAACGGTCCCCGAAAACACGGCTGCAACCAGAGGGCCCAGGACACAAAATCGAACCATCCAGAGTCAAGGGAGGTGGTGGAGGCCATCTTACCTGCTGCTAGCGAGAGCGATTCAACCAGTTCATCTTCAAGATCCGTGCAGATGACAGCGCCCGGCCCGATTACCGTTTCAACGAGCGATTCCTCGCCAGAGACTGTCGGAGGACGGTCACGGCAGGGATCTATTCGGCCGGGCAAGGTGATCCAGAATCATCCACGCACAAATCTGCATTCAGGTCCACAGCCTCACTCTTTGGCGCGCCCTAGCCTGCCACCTCAGGAAGCCAATATGAGCTACCAGGAAGACCAGGATGACTCTAGGGACTATGACGTGCCGCAAGACGACAAAAGAGGCAAAAACAACAACCAACGTACATCAAGTATAGCCCAAATTCACTGTTGTCGATTGCAACCTATAGGTCAGCCAAAGCGGGCGCAACATCGGAGGCTGAAAGCCGTCCCGCAGAAAAGTAGCGCCAATGATTCTTGGGACACTGAAAGTGAGGACCAGGTGTTCTCCCCTAATGGGCAGATAGAAGAGGCTTCGGTGGTCAAAGTGAGTTACGTGGCAAGTCCCACGCATCACGACCAGGAACTTGAGCCTAGAGACCGTATAGAGCTGACTGCGGCTGTCTCCGGCCCGACTCCCCACACTGCGAATTTAAACCTGGCTCCTGGCTACCCCGCTGACCCAAGCAAAGTCCATCAGAGGGACCCTGAGCCTCCAGGTGTTCCCTCAAAGAAAACAATCCAAGCACCCAAGATCCTGTTTACCAATGGAAATCTTAATCTGAAATCAACATTGGGAAAGCTGCCTTTAAAGAAACAGAGGAAAGTTATCCTCAAACCCCAGGGGGGCCAAAAAGGCAGTCTAGCCCCGCCGATTTCATCATCTCTGAAAGAATATTTTCTAAAACAGCATAAAAGAAAATTAGGCCAAGAGCCTGAGCTGTCGGACGCAGAAATCTTGGAGGCTATCCAAGACCACTCACCACTGACTAAAGCGCGTAAAACGGACTCAAATCCTCGAGGGCGCAACACAAGCCCCAAATCGCCCCCACAATTAAGCCTAACTCTGGCACCAAGACCAGAGACAGAAAGACCATTGCCTCCAACAGTCTTTCATTCTGAATCAAGACCGACTTACCACACGGAAATGGGAGCCGGCCTCGCCAACAGGGAATCTTCAAAAGGCGACCCGAATATGGACCTGAGGCCTACTGCAGTTCCTGTAAAATCTCTTGTTACTGCAGGCATAGACAAACCCAGCCAAGACCATTGATTCAACCACAAGGCAGACCACTATGCATGGACCCGACCACATGTTCAAGGGAACTCGAGCAGAACGCTGGAGGAAACCCCACACACCAGTCAAGAACACATTTCTGCTTCAGAAAGGAGGCTTTCCGAGAGATTTATGCTGTTCCAAAGTGATAGAGGTCCAAATACTCCTCTCAAAACTAGACGGCTCAGTGAAATTCCAATTACATCAGAAAAGGACACATGTTCAAAAAAAAAAACAGACTTACTGTCTACCATGTCAGCACTTACGATAGCTCTAAATCCCTTCGGGAAGCTATATGAATCAATTCATGAAGCTCTTAAAGACAACACAACAATGATAAGTGAAATGAAGGACAAACTGATTTTTATTGAAGGGTGCCTAACTGTCACTGAAAGGAACTTGAGCAACGTACACTTAAAATTGGAAGAAAAAATAGACAAGTTGACCTATGATCTTAAGAACGGAGGTAAATCGCATCAAACTAGTACAGTGGCCGTGACCAAAGGCACACAGACCACACAGACCGAGAAGATCAAAGATTTGGCCCCAATATTTTCAAAAATGACATCAAAGCCAGCCTCAAAACTTGCTACCCCGGCTACTGCATCTACGGCCTCAGGGAGCGTTAAGCAGTACAAAAATTGCAATTTACTTACTACAACAATTCCATCAAAGGGGGCGTGGCCAACGGCGACGAGATGCAGACGTGAGTCCCTTCGGCTCCCACTGCCGCGCTATGAATCCTGATGATATAGCCTGTTAATGTGAACGCTATCTCCCTTAAAAGGCACCATGTTAAAGGGGACCTTTTGCAGCATGCCTAGGTGAAATTGGGGAGCTGGTGCAGTCTGCAGAGCGGAATACTCGCACTCTGGAAATTGGCGGGGTGAGAGGGGCCCTGCGGACAAGATGGCCGCCAATGCACTTTCGCGCCCGCGGCCGTGTCTGTGATGCTGCGCCGGCAGGGGGCTGGAGAAGCAACTCTGGTGTTAAGGCTACCCAGCCTGGACACTGGAGAGGCGATCACGCCTGGTATACCAGCCCTGCCGCGTGGTTGCCGGTGCCGGAGACAGTTGCTGCCTCTCCGGACATAAAGAGAGGCTGCCTGTGGTCCTGAACGGCCCTGCGGGTGGTGCCCGAGGTGGCCGCGTGCGCTTCGAACCCTCAGAGGGGTGGAAAGCGACCTCCTCCCTCGCGCCTGGGATCTGGATTCTGGCTCCTGGCCCCGGCTGTGGGAGGCTCCTGTGGGCACGGAGTGTGGCGACTGGGGGGGCTGCGCCGCGAAGTGTGAGCGGCACCCCGGCCCTCTTACTGGAGCGGGGGAAACGAACAAACAAATAAACACAGGAGCGCATACCGCACTGGTGTTCCCCCGTGGAGGATTGTCAGCGGCGGTATAGATCGGAGCAGAGGAGACCCCGGAACGAATCAAGAAGCGACGGATCACAGTGCCAAGGTTCAGCACCAGGGTACAGCACAGCATATCCTGTCTTCCCCCCTGGGTCCCTCTCTAATTAAGTAGTGCTGAACTGGAACTGAGTCCACCACCGTGGATAATATGGGGTGTGTGCCAAGTTAGCCTCAAATAATTCAAAACAAGGGGCGAGTCGACCAACCCCCACGCCTGGAACTCTGTGGAACCGACTGGGGTGAGGGATCAGACACTGCACTGAGCTAATCTGCTGCTACACGGGACTGCTCACTGCCTGATGTGGTGTGGGGCGACGCTGGGCCTGAAACTGATATACTGAATTTGCCCCAAGACGCCTTGACTGGTGGACCTATCGCAAAACATTCCTGTAGTGCGATTCAGGGGAGATACCCCACCAGCGACACACAGGTAGCCTAGGGGCTGACAGGCCGGCCATAAGGGGACACCTTCTAGCATGACTGAAGACAGCGGTTTGGAACCAGAACGCCTACGAGCATACAACAACTATCAAGCTTCTCCGTGCCCCCGACAACTCTTCTCCCATCAAGACTGGGATGGTCCTGTTGGTCTGTGGTCACGAGGCCGCAGCGGGATCGACTTGACTCGAACCCAAGGAAGCCCTTGGTGGAGGTATCACTGTAGGATCGCGACTGCTAGACTGCAAGGTAGCCACGGGTGAGGATAAAACAGAAAAGCCCATTCTACAGTACAGGATCGGGCATTACACATTGCCATCGATACGACACGAGGATCCTCAACCACAACTCTTTGGGGCGACGGAAGCCACACATGCAGGCGCCGACTCTCTGGACCGTCCCTGGTGCTTCCAGGACTGCAAGAGACGAGAGGTAGGCCAGGCACCGTGATAATAACAAGACAGTTTCTCAGCTCAACCACAACACGGCTGTCACGTGATTAATCCAACAGACACTGCTGAGTTCCCTGGCAGAAAACACTGTTATCAAGCCACGAGTCCCGAACCGGGGAGCGATCATGGGCAAAGAAAAGACGAAGAAGCCCAACATGCAGAATAGAATTGAACAGTACACTGTGCCATTGTCACAACAGGTTGATTCCCAACCTCTGCACTCTGAAGAGATGGAAGTCGAACATACGCTCTCACTTAAGGACGTCATGGCCGCCATTGCAGACTCCCGTTCATCTATGGAGCAGAAGATAGATCGCATAAGCCTTGATGTCTCCCTCCTTAGGCACGACCTCCAGAAGCTCTTCGCACGCACTGGGGAGGCAGAACAGCGGATCGCGACGACGGAAGACGGGCTCCACACTGCGCAACAACAACTTCAGGGAGACTCGGCCGCACTCAAGACGTTAGAGGCCAGGATGGAGGAGAGCGAAGGAAGGTCCAGGCGTAATAACTTGGCATCCCTGAGAAGGAGGAAGTGCCCTGCATGGAACTTTTTCTGGAACAGCTACTAATGGACCTGTTCTACTTGCAGTCCTTCTCAAAATTCTTCTCTATCGAGAGAGCGCATCGAATGCCTGCAGGCAGACCACAACCCGGTGCTCCCTCACGCACTGTGATTGCGAGGTTTTTAAACTACCGAGACCGAGATGCACTTTTACAACTCACAAGAACCAAGGGTAATACCACATTCAACGGATCTAAACTGGCTTTTTCCCCGACTACACCAGGGAAGTACAGAAGGAGAGACAGTCCTTTGGGAAACTCAAGGAACAACTGCAAGCATTGGGAGTCAAATGCAGCCTCTTATTCCCTGCACAATTAAAAATCTACTTCAAAGGCACAACGGTCCACTTGACGATCCCAGAGAGGCATGGTGCTGGGCGGAACAGCACATTGAAGGGGACTGGTCCACACCCCGAAGCAACAGAAACAGGGGCCCCAGACCGCCGCCGGGCGGCGCCCTGGACCAGATCGACCACCATTGCCAGACGCGCCGGAAGCTGAAGGTGACGGGCTCCCGCCTTGAACCCTGATGAGGGCCTCACCCGCTGCAATGAGGCGGAGTCATGAGGCCACCAAAAGCAACCTCACATATTTACATTGCGGTAAGCGGGGGATTGATACCCTTCCAAAAGGGTGTTTATGAAGGGGGAAAACACCAACAACCCCCGCCCCCCCTGATTTCTTAGTTGAACTTTAACAAGGGCTGTTAAGACTGACAATCTACCTTCTTTGATTGTCAGCAATGTTGGGTCGACAGGTACTTCAAGTTGGGGTGGAGGAGTTAGTTGGGGGAAGTTTTTTGTTATATCGGGATCGACCCTCCCTGGTAATTCTCAGGGGATGGTGAAGCTTCTGGCTAGTTGGGACCGCACCACACACAAACAGCGCTTCAGACTCCATCCTTTGTCTCTCTTGCACCGTACAATCATACACCAGGGCTGCACCCTTGCGGGCAGCTCGCCTACCCCTCTGATACTTCTACTAGATGCCACTTGACCATTCTCATCCATCCACGTCTACGCGCCCCAGCTCCCTTAGGGTCCTCACCTGGAATGTGAACGGGATGGGCTCCACGATCAAAAGACGTCTGGTCAAGCAGCTACTCTCCAGACACTCCCCCGACGTGGCCTTGCTCACTGAAACACACCTTGCCGGCGCACACTGTAAATTCTTTCTGCGTACCAATTATAGGAACGCTTTTCATGCGGGATACACCATGAGATCTAGAGGCACCCTGATTCTTATACATAAGCGGGTCCCGTCTCTTTTGCAGTCACTAGAGCAGGACCCGCGTGGGCGCTACGTGATGGTGCTGGGGACACTCCGGGAGGAAACACTTGGGCTTGTCTCAATCTACTCACCACCTGTGCTGGGACAGGAACTCCTCGATGACCTGACCTCTTTGATGGGTAGGCACCAACCGGACAAGTGGTTTCTCGGGGGTGATTTCAACGATGTCATGTGTAACACCCTAGATCGCTCTCACCTTAGACAACGCAACCCGAACCTCCCCACGAAGGTGTCTAAATTTGCGTCGGCCCTGGGTCTTGGTGATGTATGGCGGGAACTACATCCGGGAACCAGAGGTTATTCGTTCCACTCAGGGGCTCATGGCTCCCTCTCCAGGCTTGACTACCTATTTGTTCCACACATAGACCTCTCTAGAGCACTCTCGGCAGACTGGCTCCCTCGGGGGGTTTCAGACCACTCACCTCTCCTGGTGGAGATGCGGCCCTAGAATGTGGCGATTGAATGCTTACTATCTGGGTTGCCCAGATTTGGTAGACCGCCTTATGGAAATCTCTACTGAGTATTTCGAGATTAACGACACTGGTGATAATGACCCGATAGTGCTATGGGAAGCCTACTGTTATGGTGTTTATCACAAGAATCTCGCGTACCTGTTGGTTTGGTTGTAGATCTTGATGTGGCAGCCAGACTGACAACTGTTTCCAGATGGACGTATGACGCAGGGAACCGACCCTTCCACCACCCAAGATGGTACTGGGTGAAAGATGGACCGACTCCCAATGTCACGGGGTGCTCTCTCCTGATTAGCGTGACATCAGGACAGTGCAAGCACTGACAGGAGACTCAGATGTTCTGTATACTTTAATAATAATAATAATAATTTGGCATTTATATAGCGCTACGAACCCTCAGGTATCTGAGCGCTGCTTATTATTACCCTCGGTGTGTGGTGCTCATTTATCGACCTCGGAAGGATGAAACGCTGAGTTTGGCGCTGCCGGGATTCGAACCTGCATTCGCAGGCTCTGCACTGATGTCAAAGCGAGCGCTCTACTTGCTGTGCCACTTGACCGGCTGTCCGGCTGACTTTAATGTCCAATGAGGATGATTGCCGGAGTGTGGTGTCCAGAAGAGCAAGTCCAGGAAACAACGGACTGATGCAGGGAATGGCCGTAGATCCAACGAAGACCAAGGTAAATGGCAAAAAAGGGGACTGAAGCAGATCCCCTACTGTCCACAGGGGAAGAAGGCAATGCAGGCAAACGTAGCAGAAGAGGAATGGTCTGGCCAGATGGAGGCAGCCTGTAGAGGGTCCAAGGAGTCCAAGGAGTACAGGGCTGACAAGCAGGAGGGCGAGGAACTGACACAGGAGAAGGGAGAACCCAGCAGGCGAAAAGGGATTCACAGGAGAAGGAAAAAAACAAGGGAGACAGCCCAAGAGCAGGGACCCAAAAGGACTGAGGAGAGAAAGCCCCCGGAAGGGATGGCCGGGAAGGCGAGAGGCCCAAGGGACCCACAAGGGAGACAAGCAGGGGGGACAAGCAGGACAACAACCAGGACCCAGGCAAGAGCAAGGCAAGGAACAGGAAACTGAGCAGGAACAGCTCGGGAGTCGAGCGAGCAACGCGATAAACAAACCGCGTTGAGACGCAACTAACTCCCAGTCTCGATTCCTCTTATGGGCCGTCAGCAACCGAGAGGCTTGAGGCGCAAGCCGTCTCGTTGCCTGGTGCTGGCGAGCCCAAAGCGAGGCTTGGAAAGCAAGCCGCAGCAGTCGTGAGGGCCCAGTCTACTGCGCATGCGCGGAACCGGGAACATGGTCGTCCGCGCATGTGCAGAGACACACCAGCACAGACCCCCGACACTCTCCCAGCGGCAGACCCCCAGGTGCGGAAGCGCGGATAGAGCCGCCAAGAGGAAGCGGGGCGGACTGGCGTAGACAATCCTGGTCTCCAGGTAAGTGGCGTGACACTATGACCCCCCCCAGAAAGACCCGGGGCCCCAGGTTTCCAAGGAAAGCAACCATAGAACTCACGCACAAGGCGGGGAGCGTGCACATGCCGGTGTGGTTCCCAGGTGCGATCACAAGCCGGGTACCCCTTCCAGTCCACCAAAAAATGGAGTACCCTCCTGCGGAAACGGGCATCACAGATCTCCTGGACCTCAAATTCGGGGACACCCTGCACTAGGACTGAAGTCGGACGAGGACAAGGACGACCATGGGCACCGTGAACATAGGGCTTCAAAAGGGAGACATGAAAAACCGGGTGCACTCGCCAAGAGGGAGGTAGCTGGAGGCGGTAAGTCACAGAGGACAGGCTCTTGGTTATCCTAAATGGGCCAAAATACTAAGGAGCCAACTTCATGGGTAAATTGTTAAGTGGCAGGTTCTTAGAGGACAACCAAACCCTGTCACCAACATGAAAGTCAGGTTCCACACTCCTCCTCCTGTCAGCCTGCAATTTCATACGTTCCTTTGCTTCCATCAAGGACTTGCGTGCCATCTCATGTTGCTTCCGAATGGTCGATATTAGTGAATCGGCAGAAGGAACCATACTGGGAGGCACGGGACGGAAAGGCATTCGTTTCGGGTGCTGGCCTGCAGAACAGTAGAACGGACTGTATCCTGTAGAAGAATGGATGGAATTGTTGTATGAAACTTCAGCAAGATCCAGACATGTCTTCCAGTTGGACTGAGTAGCGTTGGCAAAACAACGGAGATAACTTTCCAAAGTCTGATTAGTTCTTTCGGTAAGACCGTTGGATTGCAGGTGGTAACCAGAGCTCAATGCCCTGCGGATGCCAAGATGATCACACACTTTGCCCCAAAAATACAAGAGGAACTGAGATCCCCGATCCAAAATGATCTTTTCTGGAAGGCCATGTAACCGGTACACTTCATGCAAGAAAGCGACAGCCATCTGGGCAGCCGTGGGTATCTTGACGAAAGGGATGAAATGGGCATACTTAGTGAAGCAATCAACCACCACCATTATGCAGGTATATCCGTCAGAGGGAGGCAGATCAACAATGAAATCGGTGGCAATGGTGTGCCAAGGATAAGGGGCTAATTCCGTAGGTACAAGTAATCCCAAAGGCCGCCTCCTGGGGACCTTGGACTGGGCGCAGACGGGACAACTTCCCACATACCTCTCGACCTCTTCAGCCCGCCCAGGCCACCAAAACTGTCGGGATATCAGTTCTTGCGTAGCTCTAATTCCTCGATGTTCTCCAATCGGTGAATCATGAAAGGCGTGCAAAATGCCATTGCGAATAGACCCCTCGGGAATGTACAGCCTTTTCTTGAAAAACAGGAGACCCTCACATTCAGATACTGATTTCCGCTGAAGAAGACCCGTCCGTTCCAGATCCCGTTGGGTGGCATCGGAAATAGACTGTAAATGCAGAGAGAGCGTCAACAAGAAATGGTGTGGAGAAATCGGCGGCTGATCCAGACTGGGGTTTCCATCCTCCTTCTCCAAGGATCGAGACAAGGCATCTGCCTTCAAATTAGAAGTACCAGGGACGTACGTAACATGGAAATCATATGGAGGGAAAAAGAAGGCCCATCTGGCTTGGCGAGGGGTACGGCATTGTAGAGAACGCAAGTACTGCAGATTACGATGATCAGTACGGATCTCTACAGAAAAGCGACCTCCAAGTAAAAGATGTCTCCACTCCTCGAATGCAGTCTTTATGGCCAACAATTCCCTTTCAATTACCGCATAATTCCTCTCACTGGGGGACAGTTTGCGTGAAAAGTAGGCCACTGGATGTTCGATGGAAGTTTCGGGATCACTTTGCAGAAGAACAGCCCCTACAGCGAAATCCGAAGCGTCTGACTCCACGATGTAGGGTAATTCGTCTTGAGGGTGATGCAAAATAGGGGCGGTAATGAAAGCCGTCTTCAGGGAATTGAATGCCTTAGTGGTAAGAGAGTCCCACTCATAAGTAATCTTGCTACTGGTCAACCTGGTGAGTGGCGCAGTAATTTGGGAAAAGTGTGGAATAAAACGCCTATAAAATTTGGCGAATCCCAAAAAGCGCTGCAACAATTTGACGTCATGAGGCTGTTTCCAATCTTGAATCGCTTGAACCTTCTTGGGGTCCATTTGTATGCCAGTATGGTTAATCACATATCCCAAGAATTCAATACTGGGTTGGTGAAAGGAACATTTTTCTGCTTTGGCAAACAATTGGTTATGAGATAAGCGACGAAGAACCTCACGTACATGTCCCACGTGTTCCTCTGCTGTACAAGAAAAGATCAGAATGTCGCCCAAATAAACCCAGACCGAAATACCTATCAGGTCACAGAAAATGTTATCCATGAACCGCTGGAAAACAGCTGGGGCGTTGCACAATCCAAAGGGCATAACCCTGTACTCATAATGCCCAAAAGGTGTTTTAAATGCTGTTTTCCATTCATCCCCGGTCTTAATTCAAACCAGATGATAGGCTCCACGTAAATCAAGCTTGGTGAAAATCGGGGTTGCGTGGAGGGTCTCCAGGATACTGCGAATCAACGGCAACGGATATCGATCCTTTGTGGTAATATCGTTCAATTGCCGGTAATCAACACAAGGTCTCAACGTTCCTTCCTTCTTCTTAACGAAAAACAAAGGGAATCCTGCGGGTGACTTTGAAGGTGCTATGTATCCCTTACTTAAGCATTCTGACAGATAGTCCTGTAACACTTGTCTCTCGTTCTGAGTTAGGGAATACAGCTTTCCGTGTGGAATTTCAAAGCCTGGCAACAATTCAATGGCACAATCAAAAGAATGATGAGGGGGTAATGGTATGTCCCCTGGCTCAGAAAATACACGTTCAAAATCGGCATACACTTGTGGAACATGGGAAATGGAACAAAGACCAGACCCTTTGCCAAGGGATTCCACAGTATTTGAAGGAATCTGAATCTGAGCTGGCAGGCCACAATTCTGAGAGCAAAAGGCAGAGGAAAATGACAGAGTGTGAGTCCTCCAATTGATGAATGGATTGTGATGTTGAAGCCAGGGTAATCCCAAAACCACTCTGTATGTAGGTGACTTAATGACATCTAAGGCAATATTCTCCAGGTGTTCGGCAATCCGAAGTGCCAGACCCACTGTGTGCAGGAGTCCCATCGATGACTTCCACAGGTAGGGCAGCATGTCTGGAAAGGAGCAGTATTTTGTTGACAGTAGCGAAAGCTTCATCGATGTAATTACCTGAGGCCCCACTATCCAGCAACCCGTATACTTCCAGGATCTTGTCTGGCAATTGTAGTTGAATCTTCAAGGTCAGTAAAACAGCTGGTTGCATGGGATGAAGCACAGAACAAGATGAGGAAAGGACTGAAAAAGGAATGGGACCTGTCGTTGCCCTTCCATTACACAACAGGTCCTCTAGTTTTCCGCCTTCTTCTTCTGGGGGCGTAAAGGACATGTGCCCAGGTAATGCCCAGACGCCCCACAATAAAGGCACAGGCGTAACATCCTTCTTCGTCTTCTCTCCTCCTCCGATAAAGGACCTCTCATGGCCCCTAATTGCACTGGCTCTGTTCCAGAATCTGTGGAACCAAACGATCCGGCAGGAGCACTGGTCATTCTGGGGTAAACCTCTCGAAACGACATCTTTCTGTTCTTCCTTCCGCTAACCTTTGGTCAATCCGGAGCACCTGTTCAATAAGGCATTGAAGGGTCTCTGGCTCAGGGATATGAAGTAACTCATCCTTATATTCTTCTCTCAGGCCTCGGCGGAACAGAGTCTTCTGCGTGATATCAGGCCATTGTGAATCGGTTGCCAGTTGACGGAAACGACTAATGTATGTTATCAAATCGATGTTTCCTTGTTTCAAATCCATCAATTGGTTCTGCGCTGCAGATGCCAGATTGGGCGTCTGAAAAACCTCCAAGAAAGCCTTCTCAAAGGCTACAAAATCGTTCAAAATGGGACTATTGGTAGCTACCAAAGGTGTTGCCCAGGCCAGAGCATTCCCAGTTAAATTACCCAGAATGTACCCGATCTTGGCTTTGTCGTTGTTGAAATGAGTTGATATGAAGAGAAAATGGATCCGACAATGATTACAAAATTCTGCCACTCGTCGCGGATCACCATCAAATTTGATTGGAGATGTATGTGCTAATGAACCTTCCGATTGTGGGACACTCATTGCCCCCTGTGTTAGCATTTGACGTAACGCTTGATTCTCCTGGTGTAGTGCAGTCATCTCAGCTCTGAGACTTTGTAACTCGGTTCATATTTCTTGATCGTCCTCCATCTCCAGATATGAAGGCAGGCGTCTCAATCTGTTATGGTGTTTATCACGAGAATCTCGCGTACCTGTTGGTTTGGTTGTAGATCTTAATGTGGCAGCCAGACTGACAACTGTTTCCAGACAGACGTATGACGCACCCTTCTACCACCCAAGATGGTACTGGGTGAAAGATGGACCGACTCCCAACCTCATGGGGTGCTCTCTCCTGATTAGCGTGATGTCAGGACAGTGCAAGCACTGACAGGAGAGGCAGATGTTCTGTATACTTTAATGTCCGATGAGGATGATTGCCGGAGTGTGGTGTCCAGAAGAGCAAGTCCAGGAAACAACAGAACTGATGCAGGGAATGGCCGTAGATCCAACGAAGACCAAGGTAAATGGCAAAAAAAGGGACTGAAGCAGATCCCCTACTGTCCACAGGGGAAGAAGGCAATGCAGGCAAACGTAGCAGAAGAGGAATGGTCAGGCCAGATGGAGGCAGGCTGTAGAGGGTCCAAGGAGTACAGGGCTGACAAGCAGGAGGGCGAGGAACTGACACAGGAGAAGGGAGAACCCAGCAGGCGAAAAGGGATTCACAGGAGAAGGAAAAAACCAAGGGAGACAGCCCAAGAGCAGGGACCCAAAAGGACTGAGGAGAGAAAGCCCCCGGAAGGGATGGCCGGGAAGGCAAGATGCCCAAGGGACCCACAAGGGAGACAAGCAGGGGGACAAGCAGGACAACAACCAGGACCCAGGCAAGGAACAGGAAACTGAGCAGGAACAGCTCGGGAGTCGAGCGAGCAACGCGATAAACAAACCGCGCTGAGATGTAACTAACTCCCAGTCTCGACTCGTCTTATGGGCTGTCAGCAACCGAGAGGCTTGAGGCGCAAGCCCTCTCATTGCCTGGTGCTGGCGAGCCCAAAGCGAGGCTTGGAAAGCAAGCTGCAGCAGTCGCGAGGGCCCAGCCTACTGCGCATTCGCGGAACCGGGAACATGGTCGTCCGTGCATGCGCAGAGACACACCAGCACGGACCCCCGACACTCTCCCAACGCCAGACCCCCAGGTGCAGAAGCGCGGATAGAGCCGCCAAGAGGAAGCGGGGCGGACTGGCGTAGAGGATCCCGGTCTCCAGGTAAGTGGCGTGACACCGACAAGACCGTGCTGAGAGAGATAATCTCCTGGACAGCAAATAAAAGAAGGGAAAGGCTCTGTAAGATAGTTGAGGCAGAAACAGAGGTAACCCACCGAGAGAACGAGCACACCCTGGACCCTACCCACAAACCCATGTGTCCCTTCAACGTGCCAGTGACTGTCTTTGAAACCTTATGTTAGACAGCGCCAAACCGGCCCACTGGGAATCTAGAGCTAGGATATATGAGTTGGGGGACAAAGCCTGGAAGATGCTTGCCTGGCTGGAGAGGAGGAGGGTCGGAGCTCGGTCCGTGAGATCATTACCCCGGAGGGCGAGATCTGTCGGTCAGACACCGAAATAGCAGAGGCCTTTGCCCAATTCTATGCTGAACTATACCAGGCTCCGGACCTACCGTTGGACCAGACCCTCCTTGACGGAGTGGTGCTCCCCACTCTATCAGTGCAGCAAAGGGAGATGCTGGACTCTGATCTCTCTGAGACCGAATTGGTAGAAGCCCTTGGACAGCTGCAGCCAGGGAAAACCCCAGGCCCAAACGGGTTCCCGATAGAAACCAGGCAGAAACTGGGGGGTATTAACGTAGCACCTCCCCTGCATCAGATGCTGCTGGCCGTGCTGGAGTGGGGCTCTCCCCCGAACGACCTATGTAAAGCCACCATAGTGGTTATCCCCAAACCAGATAAACCCCAAGAGCAATGTGCCTCTTATAGGCCGATCTCGTTAATTAACGGCGAAGCCAAGGTCCTGGCCAAGTTCCTGGCTAATCGACTCCAATTGGTAGCGGATACACTTATACACCCAGACCAATGTGGCTTTATGCCTCATAAATCAACCCGGATGAATCTACGCCGACTCCACCTGGCGCTAGAACGGGTCCCCACCCTTGATACTCAATTGGCCTTGTTGACAATTGATTTCGAAAAGGCATTCGACTCTATCCGCTGGGATTGCCTCTGGGAAATCATGATCCGTATGGGATTTGGAGAAGGCTTCCTAGGCTGGGTAAAATTGCTCTACACAAATATCCGGGCAGAAGTTAAAGTGAATGGGTGGACCTCCCGAACCTTTCCCCTAGGTAGAGGCACGCGACAGGGCTGTCCCCTTTCCCCCCTCCTCTTCGTCCTCGCCATTGAACCGCTTGCACTGTGGCTTTGTCAGAGCGGGGCATGGATGGGATTTAATTGGCCTGAAGGACATGATGATCGCATATCTCTTTATGCTGATGACCTATTGTTGTACCTGGCTGATCCAGCTCGGAACTGCCCGGTAGTAACTCAAATACTTGTCACTTACAGGGAATTCAGCGGGTTGAAAATAAACTGGAAGAAATCAGTACTGTTTCGGGTGAAAGGAGGGGAACAGGCCGAGTTGCCGAACTGCCCATACCGGCTTGAACGGCAAGGCTTTAAATACCTGGGGATCTGGGTAACACCGGACCTTACTAAGTATACCATGCACAACCTCCAGCCGATCATGGATAGGTTGGTCAACGACGTCCATCACTGGAAGCTCCTCCCTCTGACCCTCATGGGGAGAGCCGCACTTTTTAAAATGATGTCACTACCAAGATTCCTTTATGTCCTACAGAATGCCCCGCTTCCGATCCCCGCCCCTGAATTCAACCGTATAGAAACGCTCCTTAGGGAACTCATCTGGGGGGGAGGCCACCCATGTATTGCATTGAGTACCTTGCAGAGGTCAGTCTGGGAGGGTGGGATTGGCGTACCCCGTCTCCAAACCTACTACTGGGCTTCACAACTCTCGGTGGTGACCGAGACCGGGCGTTACCCCACATTAGGGCAGAGGGGGAATCCATGCAGGGTGCGGACCCACTGCGGGTGCTGTACCATTCTCTGGGAAGGCCCCCCCGCTTACAATCAAAGCTCACATCACCAATGTCTGGAGACAGGCACACGTGTTTGTCGGCTGGGGGAATAAAATAACAGCAGCACAGCCTTTATGGCAAAATGGCAATCTGAGGGAAATCGAGAAATTTGAACCATGGCCGCGATGGGTGAGAGCGGGAATTCTGAGAGTTGAAGACATCCTTAAAGATGGGAAACTAACTTCATTTGACGACATGCAGTGTAGATTCCAACTACCCAGCACCGAGCGATATCACTTCACACAACTGACCCATGCCCTCCGAACCCATATACCCTCAGGTGATACAGTCCCCGATTACTCTCCGATAGAACGTAATATGCTGCTTGCATATATCACCAGTAAATGTACGTCCACTCTTTACAACGCCATCACTTCCTTCACAACCCCCGAGCTGTCAGGATTAAAGGTTAAATGGGAAAGGGATGTGGGGGAAATAGACTCTGAGGAATGGATCCAGGTCCTAATGCACCCGCGGGAGGTGGCTATTTCCTCCAGACTCAGATTGGTGCAACTCAAAATCCTGCATAGGGTGTACTACCCTCGAACTACCCTATATGGCTGGAAGAGGGCAACAAGTCCGAACTGTCTCCGCTGTGGAGAGGAGGAAGGCACCTTTTACCATATACTCTGGTCATGCCCCCGGATCCGGGCCTACTGGAATGCATGCTGTACGAAACTGTCCAGGGCTCTTTCTTGTCCCATTGCTCTGGATCTGAGGGTTCTAATTCTAGGTGTACCGGATATGTCTGACTCTAATAAATGGGAAAAACTGCTATTGAACACTGCGATGGCCCTGGTGAAACGCAATATTGCACAAAAATGGGGAGTGCCTGACCCTCCGACACTGGAACAATGGATACTAGACATGGACTCCTGTGCCAGGATGGAGCACCGGGTCTATGGCGCATGAGGATGCCCGAATAAAGCATCCAAAATATGGGGGAAATGGGAAGAAACTGGGCCTTGACATCCAGGGACAGTAGTGATCTCTGCATGAACGGATGGAGGGAGGGACGGGGAGATCGTGACCTATGGTGAGGGGAGATATTGATACCACCATGTGAACTTGTGACTGAATACGCTGTTCTGGAGTGCTCTTAATTTTCCTGGTCCCCTTTTTTGTTGTTTTTGTTGTTTTCGGCCCCCGGTTGGGTGGCCGCCTTGCTTATGTTACAAAAAACAATAAAAAACGCTTTATTAAAAAAAAAAAAAAAAAACAATTCCATCAAAGCCAGGCTTACAACTTGCTCCCCTGGTTACTGCATCTACGGCCCCAGGGAGCGTCAAGCAGAACAGAAATTGCAATCTACCCAACGTGCTCTTACGGACCCAAGAAAACCTACCAGAAACCTCGATGCCATCAGGCTTCAATCGAGGGGGGACATCCCGCTGAACCAGCGGGCTAAAAATAAACTCCAAACGCCACGCAATCAGGCCAAGGCAGGATCTTCAATCATACTGATAACAAACGAGGACCCAGAATCGTCCTTAGACCTGCTGAACACTTCACAGCACTCAGATGCCGTGGAAGTAAACTCGACATCTTCGCCTAAGTTAGAGGTACCTTTAAAGCTCACACAAAAAACTCCTACAACAGAAGTGGAGCTTCACCCTCAAGTGGTAAATAATCACAAGGTTGAGGATCTCGTAGATCACAATCAACGCCCCCGCTCAAACTCTCCAAGTGCCGCACTAGAGGCACTAAGAAACCTAAAGAAAAAACATCTAACCACGAACCTTTGCGAGAGAGAGAACCAAGACCGGAGAGAAAGTACAGATATGGCAGTCCACGACTTCAATCTCACAAAGAGGCCAAAAGACCCTCGGAGGCCAACTTAATGAAAGAAAAAAAATTGGCAGGGACGTTACTCTTCAAATTGGAGCAAACCTCGGCAAAGGACAGCTACTTGGTCCTGAACCGAAGAACAGTCCTAAATATACAGGGGAAAGCAGGAAAGCTTCGTCACCTAAGAACTGATGACCTGATACTTGTTGAACCATATCACCGTGAGCAGAGAGCTAAAGCATATCTACATGTAAGAAGCAAGGCTATAAGTGAACTTTCCCCAGAGGTAATAAAAGACCTGCATCGTCTGGGGTTAAAATTACATCAGTTACAGAAGTCCGAGCCGGTCTTTTCAAACCAGGGTAGGGACCCAAGAGAACTTTCGAGCCATCGCCGAGAGCAGTATAGTGAAAGGGACCTGTTAAAGGACCCCAGAAGGACCTATCCTGCAAGTAGTAAGGATTGGGAGGGTCGGACCCCCCACACCATTCGTGCAAAGAATTGGACAGATGAAAATCATAAAACACCAAAAACTCAAAAAACACACGTGCAAAGTGTACAAAAGGAGTACCACACAGAAATAAAGGGGTCCCTGTCAAGGATGGAATTGAACGAATCAGCTGCGTCAAAACCTTGGAGATGGATAGCCGATACTTTCTCTCGTAAACATCAGAAATAGCAACGAACGCAAGGCCCCACTATCACGAAGACGCAGCCAACCGGACCCCTGAACCACCTAAGCAAGAGTACCCTGCATATGGCATCGTGGAACACTAGAGGCCACCGCCATTTAACCATACCCAGCGATGTAAATCTGAGCTCATTTGAGCTGATATGCCTCCAAGAAACATGGCTCCTGGAAAAACCGTCCATGGACGGATTCACAATTGAAGTTTCACCGGCATCTAAGTCCATTCTGGGCCGTCCTTCAGGAGGCCTATTAACGGCAATTCGTCTGGGTTCTGGGATTACACTAAAGGGGAAAATCGCAGAAGGATACGGCATGTTAACCACGCTGACCTCATGGTTCCATCAAGACCGAGTATGAGACTCTTGGACAAACTCCGAATTGGCAATAATCAACTTATATTGGAACCCAGACAAAACAACTATCAAACAATTCTGCATCTTGGTGGCCACTACAATTGATAATCTAACCGTCGACAGAGAAATCCCAAACATTATAATATGTGGGGACCTGAATGCTAAATGCGGAGAAAGATCGGGTGAGGGCAAAGGCCCTACAATCACCTCGCGGATGGATGAAAGAGGGCGTGCCTGGTCTAATCTAATGAAGGCAAGAAAGTTCCACAATGTGTCATCCCTCCAAGAGAAGAAAACCCAAATTCCAACATGGGAAAGGCTAGGCTCGGCTGCCACCCTCGATTACATCTTCATCACGGAAGGTCTGATTCCGCGCTTCACTGACTTTGTAGTCGTAAAAACAACTGAAAGTGACCATAACCTCCTCCAGATGTCGTGGGGGGGCGGGCCGCTCTGATAAGAGTTCTCTACACACAGGACATTGAGTCAAACTTAAAGCAAAATCGACTCCGCCTAACATCTGATAATGTCCGTTCTTTCAAGGACAATCTAATCACGAAATTCGAGCAAGTAAACAAAGGCATGCCAGAAGCTCAACCAGAGTATGTGACTCTGCTGGCCCCTCACAAAGTGAGCTTCACAGGCAAAAGCAACAATCAGCCAACGCACATACATGTTTTCAATTTGGAGGTGGCGGCCAAACGGCAAAAAGTGAACAAGTTAAAAAAACTGGCATCGAGAGCAGAATCCTCTCAAGCCTGGACTGCGTATCACATCGAATACAAGCTCTATAAATCCTGGCTAAAATTACAGAGGCAGAAGTTGTACCAAAACGATGCCGAAGCTATGCTGCACACCTGGGCTTCAAGAAATACACAAGACTTTTGCTCGCTACTAAAGACTATAAATGGACAGAAGGTAACTCCGCTCTCAAACTCTGTCCCAGAGCAAAAGTGGATCTCGCATTTTACTGAGCTTTATCGACAGCCTCTCATCTCATCTCCATCGCAATTTAAGCCGACTAATGCCCCATGGATCCACTTGTCGCACATTGAAGACATTTTGGAAGTCATCAAGAACTTAAAATCATCCAGGGCGCCAGGGCCCGACGGGTTCACCAACCTAGATCTTAAGAAATACCTGCAAGCCTGGGCACGAGCGATTGGCGAGCTATTCATCCACTGCCAAAAAACTAAATAAATTCTGAAAACTTGGACAGAGGTAGTCCTGGTGCCAATTTTCAAAAAGGGGGACAGAGACAGTCCGGCAAACTACAGACCTATAGTTTTACTTGACATCATTGGAAAGATTTTTGCATCCCTGTTGCTACGCCACTTTAAAGGCTGGGCCTCCACCTCCCTGGCAGCCGATATCTTGCAAACTGGCTTCCAAAAGGGCGCCGGTACATCGATAAATCTGCTAATTCTGAACATCATTAAAGCAAAGGTGAAGAGTGGAGCGCCTAAGGTCCACATGGCAATGGTGGATCTTTCTCAGGCCTTTGACACAGTGGACCGTCTAATATTGTGGTCCAAGTTAACTTCTTGGAACTGCCCAGGCTCGATTCTCGACCCAATAATGGCTCTTCATTCATCAACCTCACTTCGAGGGACTCTCTCAGATCAGATTCACACGGAGCGCGGTGTAAAAGAGGGCTGTACCCTGGCTCAGCCCTGTTTATTGCCTTTATTGGTGACTTTCAAGAATCTGAAAAAATGGTAAGATCCTTCCTGCCAAAAGTTGGAATTTCAAAAGTGTCGAGACTGTGGTACGCAGACGACCTGATCCTGATGGATCAGACGGCGATCAGCCTGCAGAGGCAATTTACAAATCTGTCAACAGACATGGAAAGTAATAATTTGCAAATCAACGAAAGCAAGACAAAAATTCTATCATTCTCTAAAATACCCAAGAAGAGTCAGGCCAGTCCTTCCGGGTTCTTGGACAAAACAAAAATCGAAGCAGTCAAAGAATTTAAATATCTGGGAGTTCAACACACTTAACGAAAGTTCCCTTCAAAACTCCTTGTGGTCAAAGATGAGAAACTTGACAGCACAAACTCGTGCAGTGGATAGAAAATTTGGAAAGTTTTCATGGACACCAGCTCTACAGTTTTATAAATCAAAAGTAGTCCCTACGATAACATACGAATGGCGGCCAACCTAACCCTAGCCGCGGAGTTTTGGACTAAGCTGGAAGGATTCCTGTGGAAATCGGTGCTAGGCGTACCAAAATCAGCCCCAATGCCAGCAATTCGACGCGATCTTGGTTTACCATCCCTAGCCTCCATGGTAATGCAAAGTGCCATACTGCTCTATAGGAAAATTTGTATGCCAAATGCCCTCCCGATCTACCTGGTTGTGGCCGCTGAAATCAGCAAAGGATCTTGTAAACCTCTAGTCGAGTGGGCCAAGAAAATCCAAGCAAAGTTGGAAGAAGTCAATTGCAACGAAGACCTGCTCATCTCCAACCCTGGACGAGTTAAGATCAAACTCTGCCAACAAGATTAGATAAATACAAATGAGAGAATTCTACACTACAAATCTTTAAAACATCTCCCACCAAGCCACAATCAACTAAAGGCGCCTTTGAGGTACTGCGAAAAATTCCCTGAGAAAGAGCTGAAGAAAGTCTACATGCGTGCCCGTTTAAACTTACTTCATACCAGGGAAGTCTTGGCATCCAGAGCGCTCTCATCAGTAACAAACTGCCGCTTGTGCAGATTGATAGATCAAGTAGAGACAGTACATCATATCCTTACATCGTGCCCAGCACTAACGCGGGAAAGACAGGCATACTTGACACCACTCATTACACAGCCGTCTGTTCTAGATGAAGGAAACATATGGTTCCGGCTGATTGCAGGTGACTCCACCAAATGGTCAAGAATGGCAGCAAAATTTCTGGAATTGGCACTCAAAAGAGCTAGCGCACCTGGTGTTTCCTCCAACACGGCGCCTGACGAACAGTCTCCTTGGCTTCTAGGATCTAAGGTCGTGCAGAAGCTCTAGAAGCTCTTTTTTGTTGAACCAGAGTGGTGTCCTGAGTAGCCTTCACAAGACTGAAACAGTTTGACACAGATCTTTTGTAAAAAACCAATTGGTTAATAAACAAAATACAAAAAAAACAAAAAAAAAGAAAAGGCGAAATTCCAGTGGAATGGCAGCTAGTCTGTCAGATGATTTCTGGGACCATTAATTACTGTCGCTACAATTTCTGTACAAGTTCAGAGATCAGGATTTTCATGTATGTACCCTCCTTCTCAAATCTTTATTAGTGTGTACTTCTTTATTTAGTAATGCAGGATGATTGGTAAAAGGAATGAGTTCTGAATTGGAGAACCACAAGTGCAGGGCTGTGTAAAGTCACAAGGGAGAAAATGCCTCCCCAATCTGGAGGGAGATGGATGTATGCCCAGGTCCCACATGCCCACCATGTGTCCATAGTAACTGTAGTCCCACTGCTGAGCTACAGTAATCTCATCACCTTAGCGCAGCAGGCATTGGTCCCCAAATATATTGAGCCAGTGGTTCTAAAACACCAAGAAAAGCCTGTGAGTTCCCTTATGTGCAAAGTTTATTTTTCTCATCTATCCACGTTAGATTGTGGACATACTTATTGTGACAACTCTTGAGGGAGAAAGCGCTTGGGCACCCATGTAACATGTGGAAAGATAGAGCACACATAACATGTGCCATTGACCCTCTCACGCCCATCTGTCTCATATCGTCATACCACATGTTGCCAGATGCAGTGCCATGACTGCTCCGAATGCCATCTTCGAACAATTCAAAATTAAACACTTCCTGTTTGTTGTGTACGCCTGCTTTACTGCTCCTACTAGGGGCAAACTTTCCCCTTTCAACTAAAAATCAAATAAGCATTCAAAAACAAAAATTCTACACTGCAATATCGGTATCAGGTAATAATATCCCTATATATATGGTCGCCGTATATAATGTTGGCGGGAAAAGGTTGTGGCAACATTATATAGGTGACCATATACATAGGGACAGAGGCAGGTGGGGGCTGGGGGGGTGTCCCCCGCTACCCATGAAAAATAAAAAAGGGTGTGGGGTTGCAGGGGTGTCCCCTGCATGTTCCATGTAATAATGTCCCCACAAAAAACAGGAATTTTTCTGCGATTTTTTTGCATGGCGATATTTTTGAGGCGACATTATTACATGGAACTGCAATATCATAGCTTATCCAATGTCCTTCCCCCTCCTGCTCCTCCAACTTGCTGCTACTGCTTCGGGCCAGTCATTGGTAATCTATAGAAGTGGAAGGAAGATAAACTGGTTAACTGGTGTATACTTCACATCAGTCGCCCCCCCTCACTTCTTCTGCAAGGGGGGCACCGGCCTTGTCCCGGCAGACGCCTGTCAGATGAATCCATCAGTGCCTCTCCTTCACTGCTATTGGGGTGCAGTATGTCACATTGTTGAGTTCAGTGAAGCGTGGCTCTTTCTAGGATCTTGTAAAGTTGTGTATTCATTTCTTCTCACCAGGATAAAGGGGAGGCTGTGCTGCAAATGTTTCTACTTCTTGTGCCGATCGAGTGTTTGTATTTAATTCTTTGTCAGCAGGCCTGGCTTGATGTGGTCGAACCTGAAATGAAATGTATTTGAGAGATTTTGTGGGCTCACTTAAGTATACTTTAACTTCATCTCCCAGGAGTTGCACTGTACTATTAGCATCTGAAATTGTATGTGCAGGAGTGAGAGGTGCATGCATTCTCCTGCCAGTGACAATTTTGTGCAGAGTCAAATGGTGATCCACTCCAGGGGAATTGCATGGTGTGAATAAAGCGAGAGGCAGACAATACAGTTAATTCTTGCCATGTGTGTCTGATAACTTGGTATGGCACTCTTTTAGCAGGCCGTTGAGGCGCTCAACAAGACCATTTGCCTAGGAATGGTACACCAAGCACTTTTTTTGCTTGATGCCAAATAAGGAGGTTACCTCTTTAAAAAGATCATTGGCGTGGTAATGTTACCTTAACACTTTTAAGTGCGTGGCCTGCCATAAACTTCTGGCATGTTACGCAATTATTCACAAATTCAGTTACTTATGCTTGTAAATTGGGCACAAACCATTGTTCATTAATTTCTGCAGCAATATGGTTTTTTGAGACATGTGGTGGGTAATGCAACTGATCCAGTGCTGTTTTGAGCATGCACTGGGGCATAACCGGTTTCCCTGTACTGGTCTGTTTCCACACCAGATCCGTGGGTGATAGTGAGCAGTCCCGCTTTTCCCATAACTCCTACTCTTGTTGGGGTGCATCCCCTGTAACTCTATCACTTGAACTATGGGCAATACATTGAATGGCTCCACCATTGTGGTTTGCTGCCTTTGCAGCAATGCCAACAAGGGCGTTGGATCCTTCTTGAAGGGCAGGAATACTATTTGTGTGTAGTGGCAAATCTGCTGCTTTTTTTGCTGTGGAACCAGCCCTGTCGTTGCCTTTTGAGATTATATCTGTGCCGTTGGTATGGGCGGCACATTTTAAAACCGCCAATTCTACTGGGAGATGCAGTACGTCCATTAGTCGGGCCAGTAATTCTGCATGTTGCAGAGGGAGCCATCATTCCTCTGGAACCCCCTCCTCTTCCATCGGGCCAATCCGAAGTGCACCGTGGATGTGACATAGGCAGAATTGGAAAATATGCTGACAGCAGGCCCTTCTGACATATCTATGGCCATTATCAGAACTGTCAACTCAGCTACCTGTGCTGAACAGTGTAGTGGTAACCTCATCTGAGCCCACACCTTAAATTCTCCTTCATGATGACTGACCACATCTGTTGTGGATACATTTCTCCCTGTGACACGCCTCCTGCGGGAAAAACTCCTTGTTGGATGTGGGCTACTTCGAGCTGTGAGTACTGCCCCTATCCGCTGTGTACTTCTCTCTTTCCTGTTTTCTTTTACAAAAATGTAAAAGAAAACAGGAAAGAGAGAAGGACACTCACCTCTCAGCTTTTTAACAATGTGGAGTGTAATTTAGTGAACTTTGATATTTTATGTCTCCAGGAAACCTGATTGTCAACCACCCCAAAAGTCTTATTAAAAGGCAGACTCTCGTATGGTTTAGTGACATTAATAAGGAATGGTACAGGATTTAGGGAGATGGAGACGATAAATCCCAATCCTTATATTCAATTGCTGACTATTGAATTTGAAAGTCAAAAATGTTTGAGCACCAGTTTGTTCGTGATCATCAATCTATATTGGAACCTGCTAGTTGGGGAAGCTGCATGTTTTGTTGATTGTGTTAGGAACTTGATTGACGATTTTAACATTTCACTTGCAGATCCCTTAATAGTCCTGTGTGGTGACCTAAACATAAATTGTATGAAAGAGACTTGGGACAAACAAGTACCTCTAGTAGGCGGAGCTCTGGCAAATAAAACAGGGCTATCACATGGTGGATGGACCTGGAAGAAAGAAATGTTCACATATTGAATGAGCAAACCCCAGGGGGAATATCAGGGGCACCCACATTGGGGAGAGGTGAACAAGGCTCCATTTTGAAATATTTGTTTTTGTCTCACAAAATGCCACTCCTTTAATAAAGTCCCTGGAAGTAATTGCTATGAAGAATAGAAATCACGACTTGCTGAAAAAGATGTGGTGGCTACCCACATCAGGAAACGAGGGATGGTGGGTGAAAATGTACTGGTGGAACGGGGTAGAAAAGACTTTGTCTGAGACCTGGGAAAGTAGCTCAATTAACCAAGCAATATTTTTTGGTATTGAATAAACTCTAAATAGGTTCTAACGACCTACCTTTACTTGCTGACTTCACAGAAGTCAACTCTTTTGGCAGGAAACCAGAGTATAAACCGAAACACATATATGGTGTGGAAATTAGATTTCAAAAACGCCAATTGAATGCTGACATTAGAAATGTACATGATTCGCCTAGGTTATCAGTGGAGCAGATGAAATAGCATCGGCAACGGTACAAAAAGTGGTTGATTTCACATAAAAGCATCATGCTCCAACCTGATGCTGAGCGGATGCCTAAAATAATAGCTTCTAATGATTCCAGAAGTTTGTGACGGATTTTGTATGATATGGGGAAGCTCCAAACAGCGCTACAGTGCAATTTCATACAGGAAGCCAATTGGATCAAATACTTTGGCTCCTTGTTTGCACAGCCAATCACAGAAAATCCTGTCCTGGTTTTCCCAATTGTAAAGGCTTGGGATATACAATTTGATCAAGAAGAAATAGTTGACTTGATCAGGAAGGCAAGTAATTTACAGGCCCCAGAACTGCATAGGTTCTCAAATTGCACACATTATGAGAGAGAGGGAAGTCCCTGCATCATCATGGAAGGCAGCTATAGTGGTACCAATCTTCAAGAAGGGCAGTATGGCTGATCCTGAAAATGATCGCCCTATTGCCTTTCTTGATGTTTTGGGAAAGATCTTTGCCTCCTTGGTGTTGGTTCGTCATAAGAAGTGGGTTATGCTATCTGAACATTATGATTGCAGGCAAACAGGTTTTGTGAAGGAGGTTGGATGTAGCCTGAACCGATTTCTGATTAATAAAAAGCAAGGAACAAAAATCTTTTTCTCCTTCATAGATCTGTTGCAGGCTTTCGATAGTGTGGATAGAGACTTATTGTGGAAATCATTGCTGAGATGGGATTGCCCGAGTTACCTTTCTCAGCCATTTAAGGCACTGTATACTGACACCTCAATCCAAGTTAGGCTGAATAAAACCGCTCTACTTTCAAAAAGAATTCCTACATACAGAGGCCTGAATCGGCTGCCCTTTGGTGCCAGCCCTATTTCATGTACTTATCTCAAACCAAAGGATGTTTTGGATTCAAAAGTGGCATTTCTGCCTAGGATCAACAGTAAGCCAGTGGGTTGGATGACGTACGCCAACCATTTGGTTTTTCTTGACCAAAAACTATCCAGGGTTATGTAGAGTCTAATGGCCTAAAGATGAACAGTACAACGTCCTTTCATCGCAGGACGTTTATTCGCTGGTTTTTTTACCGTAACATTTTTTAACAAAGAAAACCATCGAATTTGGGAATAGATAAAAACTGAAATGGATTGAGGGGTTGGGGGGACCGCCCCCCCAAAATAAATGTAAAAAAATTTGATGGAGTAAAAAAAACCACGAAAAAACATCTTGCAATGAAATGACATGGAACCAGATGAGCATATCAAAATCTGCAGTTTTACTACTGCAACATTGAAAGGTAATAAAAACATATTCCTTTCAATGGCTACTGGGAAAAAACATTGTTAACCCAGTGGATACAGTTAGATATTTGGGAATTGGAATACATTCAAGTGCCAGTGACGCACCACGCATAGCTGAATTAAATCTAAAGTTAAGAACCTGGCAACGCATGGCACAGTAATTCATAAAAAATTTGGGAAATGTTTTATCTTACCTGTAGTAAAGTTTTAGAAACAGAAAGTGGTACCTATATTCTCCTATGATGCTGAAGCATCGTTATACCTTTGATGGGAAATATGGGCCACCACGGAAGGCTTGTTTTGGAGAAAGGCTCTCTGCTTCCCCGGTTGTGTACCACGTACTATAATTATAAGATGTGAACTAGGCCTCCTCTCAATTTACACTAGTGTAGTTTGGAAGTCTCTCTCCTTATACCGCAAATACATTATGAAGGAATCACCAGTACAATTTGTGGTGTTAAGAGGAAGTAAGGGAGACAATAGCGATTGGACCCTGCAAATTTGGAGCAAACAGTGTAGTGCGATTCTAAATGAGTTAGATAGGTCTGAAGATGTGTTGAAGATTAATGCAAATGCTGTAAAGAAGAAACTGTGGTGTATGGATTGGATCAAGAACGAAACTGTAAAAATGAGGTAGAGACTATTTGACTATCAAAAAAAGGAAATGAAGGCCTTGAATACACTGCCCAAATATTTAGTAAAATTCTCCAGTTCTCTTCATCGTGATCTTTTTATGAGATTCTGGATGAATTTGTTTCATACTGGTGAAGTTTTAAAATTACGTAACTGGTGTGTCTTTGAAAGTGATGTTTGTAGATTATGTAATAGTGCAACAGAAACACTGAAGCACCTAACACTTTTTTGTACAACCCTGAGGACTTTTAAAACGAAATAGATAGGTAAATTTATATCTAAAATCCCCTTGTTGGACCCATCAGAATGGTGGGAGGAGCTGCTGTGTCGGGGTGAACATTTTAAACTAACATTTGTATTAAAAACATTTTTGGATGACATTTTTAAACCAATTTTGATCTGAATTGGCGAGATGTTTTATAGTATGGTGCTAAAAAGCTGACATTAATTGGGTGTTGTTTTTCTTATTTTTTTCTTTCTTTTTTTCTCTCTTTTTTCTTAGTATTAACATTTCTAGTGTAAGATGGAATGAAATTGTAAAGTTGTTTTGTATTTGGATGGTAAAGGATTGTAGTAAACTAAATACTGAATAAAAAATAATTAAGAAATGTACAATGTCTGTCTGTATCTCTGGCCAGCCCTTCACCTCAATCCCAAGCAATATGTGATAGAATATTGGCATGTTCACATCCAATGATTGTCGTGTCTCTAATGTCCACATCTTCTGTATCTGTTGTATGTATTCTGCCGGGTTTTCGTCCAGTTTCATTTTGTGTGAAAAAATGGACTGCATGTCTGATGTGTCTGGGTCCATAGTCCTCATTATTTTACATGCGTGTGCGTGGCAGTTATTGAAAGGCACACCATCATGAATGTTACTAGTTAATTTAACTCTGTCATACCCGCCTGTTTCCATATTTTCTCCCCTCCTTCACCCAATAAGCGCTTCGGCATAAAGCGCTATATAAACACAATAAACATAAACATAATGTTGTGAATAGGCTTTTCATATCAACAATCCCCAAGGTAATAATCCCTGCTGTCTCTTTCTCAAGAGCATATATCCATGTGCCTGCTCTTGCTGCGAGGGATGGCACACTATTCATCAAACTGACTCTATTCATGCTCTGCCATGGTATTTACTGCACTCCTTCCCTGCCTTTCTGTAACAGGAGCAACTGTGTTCATGGCGCAGGGCCAGCCCCGCCCTTTGCATTGCTAGCTACTGCCATTCTCCAAGTTCTGTTTCGGAGAGGGTCTGCACCAGTCCCTACTGCTTCCTCAGTCTACCTCTCTTTCTTTCTCCTTCACTCTTTCTCTTTCTCTCTTCCTCCTTCTCTCTTCTTCCCTTTCCTTCTCTCTGTCTTCATCCGATTCCCCTTTGTCCCTCCTGCTTCCTCTGTCAGGCCCTGCTCCTCCGTCCTCGTCAGTACATGTATCAAGCAATATGACCCATCTGAAAACAGTTCCTTTTTGGTTTTGGCACATTTTGGTGGTGCAGCCACCACAGTATTGCCAACATCATTGCTACAGACAAGAGAGAGAGTAAAGGGGTGCTAGAAAGCTGACTTTGTGGTTGACTTGACAACTAGGAATTCTGTGGAATAATCAGCGATACACTAAATGTTATTCGATGTTCAATTACGCCAATGTAATACAATAGTGGCTTGTTTAAGTAATTTCTTCTGAGAACTTCTGTATGTTGTCAGTGGTACTGCACTTCAACAAAAACAAACAAACAAGTTGTGAGGACATCTGTGAGTTGTAGTAATGTTTTTTCCTGCTCACAACCTTCATATTGCTCTGGTTCTTCTTTATTTTATTTTTAGGAGAGGAGCAGTACCACTGACAACATTCAGATGGCCTCAGAAGAAATCTCAATGTGATTCCCCCTTGTGCTGTCCCTCGTCCCCCTTGTGCTGTCCCTCCCCCAGGCTCTGTCCCTCCTCCCCCATGTGCTTTTCCTCCTCCCTCCCTTGTGCTGTCCCTCCACCCCACCCCTTCCGCTGTTGCTCCTTCCCCTTTCCCCTTGAACTATATCTCCTTTTCCCTTGCATGGTCCATCCCCCCTCCCTTACACTGGCCCGCCTCCCCCTTGTGCGTTGCACCTTTCTCTTACCCTCCTCCCCTTTTTCTTTTCCTCCTCCCCCTTGCAGTGGCCCTCTTTCCCCCTTGCCCTGTCTCCCTTTGCACTGTTCCTCCTCCCCCTTGCGCTCTCCATCATTTACCCTTTCACTCTCCCTCCTTCCTCTTGCACTGTCTGCCCTTCCCCCTTGCAATGTCGCTCCTTCCCCTTGTGCTGTTGCTCTCCCGACCTTTGTGCTGTCGATCGCCCCTTGCACTGTTGCTCTGCCCTCCTTTAACCTGTCACTCCTTCCCCCTTTAACTGTATGTCCTTCCACCTTGTGTGGTCCATCCTCCCTCTGTTGCGCTAGCCCTCCTCCCCACTTGTGCTGTCCACCTTTCGCTTTTGCTACTTCCTTTGTGCTTTTCCTCCTCCCCTTGCACTGTCCCTCCTTCCCCCTTGCACTGTCCCTCCACCCCTTGCACTTTGCTGCTTGGACTGTCCCTCCTCACCCTTTTTCCCTCCTTTATTTCTCCTTTCACTCTCCCTCCTTCCCTCGTGTGCTGTCTCTCCTTCCCCCTTGTGCTGTCACTCCTTCCCCCTTTTCACTGTCTCTCCACTCCTTGCACTGTTCCACTTTGCACTGTGCCTCCTCCCCTTGCACTCTACCTCATTTCCCCATTCACTTTCCATCCTTCCCCCTTGCACTGTCCCTCTTTACCCCTTGCACTGTTGCTCCTTCCCACTTGCAATGTCGCACCTCCTCCTTGCCCAGTCTCTCCTCTACCCTTGTGTTATCACTCCTTCCCCCACTAGTGCTGTTGCTCTGCTAACCTTTGTGGCCCCCTTCTCCCGGTCACTCCTTCACTCTTGAACTGTATCTCCTTTGCATGGTCCATCCTCCCTCTCTTGCACTATCCACCTTGTTCTTTCCCTCCTCCCTTTATGCTTTTCCTTCTTCCCTTTGCAATGTCCCTCCTTCCCCCTTGCACTCTCCCTCCACCCCTTGTTCTGGCCCGCTTGCACTGTCCCTCCTTGCCCTTGTACTTTCCCTCATTTCCCCTTTCACTCTCCCTCCTTTCCCCTTGTGCTGTCCCTCCTTCCCCCTTGTGCTGTTTCTCCTTCCCCCTTTCGAGGTTGCACCGCCCGCTTGTGCAGTCACTCTCTCCTCGTGTGTTGTTGCTCCTTCCCCCTCTTTTGCTCCGCAGACCTTTGTGCTGTCAATCCACCCCCTTGCGCTGTTGCTATGCCCCCCTTTGCCCTGTCCCTCCTTTCCTCCTGTGCACTTGCTCCTTCCCCATGTGATGTCACCACTGCCCCCTGGCACTGTCACTCCTCCTGCCTTGCACTATTACTGCTTTTCCCCCTTGCCCTGTTCTTCCTCCCTCCGTTGCTCGGTCACTCCACCCCCTTGTGCTGTTTCTCCTTCCCTCTCTAGCGCTGTGCTCCACATACCTTTGTGCTGTCGCACCTCCACCCTTGCGCTGTTACTCCTCCATCCTGGCACTGTCGCCCCTCTTGTCTTGCACTGTTGCTCCTTCCCACTTGCGCAATTGCTCTGCCCAGCTTTGTGCTGTCAATCACTCTGCTTGTGCTGTTTCTCTGCCTCTCTCTTTGCCCTGTCCCTCCTTTCCCCTTGTGCTGTTGCTTGCTCCCCCTTGCAATGCCGTACCTCCCCCCTAGTGCTGACGCTCCTCCCCCCTGACACTGTTGCACCTCCCACCTTGTGCTGTGGCTCCTTCCCCTTGCGCTATTGCTCCTTTTCCCCCTTGCCCTGTCCCTCCTCCCCTTGTGCTTTCTGTCCTCCCTCCTGGTGCTTTCCCTCCTCTTCCTTGCGCTGTTCCTCCTCCCCTTTCACTGTCTCTCCTCCCCCTTGCCCAGTCCCTCCTCATGCGCTGTCCCTCCTCCTCTCTTGCGCTCTGCCTCCTTCTCCCTTTGTGCTCTCCCTCCTTCCCACTGCGATGTTTCACCTCCCCATGTGTTGTCGCTCCTCCCCTTGTGCTGTCACTCTTTCCCCACTAATGATGTTGCTCTGCTCACCTTTGTGTGGTCGCTCAGCCCTTCCCTTGTGCTGTTGCTATGCTCCCCCTTTGTCCTGTTCTTCCTTCCCCTTGTGCTGACCTGCCTTCCCCCTTGTGCTGTTGCTCCTTACCTCCTTGCGATGTTGTGCCTCCCCTTGCGCTGTCGCTCCTCCCCCTTGTGCTGTCGCTCCTTCCCCTTGCGCTGTCACTCCCCCCTTGCTGTTGTTAGGCAAGATTGTATGCAGTAACCCTGTGGGAGACTACACCAATCGTGTCCTCATGGTATTAGGTAACCCACCTACTGGTATAGGTCTGTACTACACGAGTTGGTAGAGTGACTGAGCAGCCAGACTTATCTCAAGAGGGGTAAATGTGAGTTCTAAAGCTGCAGCATCGAAATCCATACATACAAGTATCCAAATAACACTTACACTCAAGGTTTTCTAGTAAAATGATTATTTATTTATTTAACGGTCAGTTTTAAATAAGCCTTCTTTAAAAAGGGCAATATGCAACAATAAAATACACTCCGTAACACGTTCTCAGATTTAGAATAAACAAGTGGATACTCGTTAGATATGCTTTATACACTCTTCCTACACCCTGAGGTGACTTCAATTACTCTGACAGTATTTGCATTTATATATCACTTTTTGTACTTGATCAATTCTGAGGTTGTGAAAAAGAAAAAGGTTAGGGAAAGAAAAAGGTTAACAGGTTCTCAGAGCATGTGAGCACTTTTTAATCTCTCAATCAAGTCTAGATTATATCTTTCCCAGCAATACAAGTTAAACTTATGCACCACCTATGAGGGACAGTTAGAATCAAAGTCAATGGGTCAGAAAAGTCAGCAGGGAGCCAGGATAGCCAAAGTCAATTTGAACAATGTCTATGGAGCTGAAGCACTTCTTTAGATAGCACAAATGTCTTGCACTATGTTAGAGAGTTTGTCAAAAAATCACGTTTCGCCACAAGCTGTTAGGCTTGTGAAAGTCAGAGCTGAGATCAACCCTGCAAAAAGCAGCTACTGCAAGTCTAAAATGAGATAATGCAAGCCACAGACAAAAGAGGTAAGTACCCCTTAGTCAGGACAGTACCTTAGGTTTGAGGAAGAGGATCCAGCTGGCTTCTGTTATGGTTGCAGTCTTGCAGGTCCTGGGTTCCTGGGCCTAAGTCATTGGGACAAGAGGGAGAATGCCTGGAGTACTCCTGCACTGCATTTCAAAGGTCGTCAGCGGCTACTGGTTCTTTTCAGTTCAGCGGCACTTTGCAGTTTCAGCTATCAGCAAGTAGCGCCACCGCATATCTTGGGCAATTGATGGGCTTCCCTGGCTTCTGGAGTCCAGCACTCTGGTGAGTTGTCCTACTTCGGGAGGGTCGTCGGGATCTTCCTGGAGCTTCGGTCCAGCTTAAAGACGATGCACTCGAGTACGGATTTCTCGACCCCTGGCACTCGTTTCCAGCAGCAGCAAAGATGTACAGTCAGTTGGGGAAGGTTCTCCAGCAAAGTTCGTCTAGGGGTTAGTTGGTCCCACCAACCCAAGGGAAGAAGTCGTCCTTTCCGGAGCTTCTCTAGTCGGAGTTGGAGTTTCAGCACTGCAGCAGGGCTTCACCGAGCAGTTCAATGGTCCAGGAGGCGCAGCAAGCTTCTCTTCAAGATTCCTTCATCGGATGTTTCGTCCAGTGGTCGACTCTGTCTTCAGTTCAGGAAGCCTTGCCTTTTATGCAGGTTTCTCCCATTCATGCATACCCTAGCCGTCATACAAACAATCAGCACTAGGTGCATTCAGGTAACCAAGGAGACTGAGGACAGGAAGTTTCGGGAACCTCCCTTGCTTCCTGCCCTGCCAGACACTGGAGCCAGAGGCGGGTTTCAGTACTGAAGCCCGCCAAAGGCAAAACAAACAAAAGGGTTTGGCGCACAGAGTAGAATGCAAGAAAGACCTCACAATCAAGAAATGGCGAAAAAAAGAAGACCTGGCCATTTCGACAAAATGGGCACCCATGGGTGTACTAGTGCAGCTGAGGATTAAGCCTGTGGTAGAAACGCACAATGGTAGGAAAATTAAACCACTGCCACCAGCCAGTAAAAGTAGTGAGGTAACATAAAACATGTTACATGAGTAAGTAGGAAAAGGGGCTACTTAATAACTCCCAGCACCGCACATAAGATAAGGTGTTTTGGACCTACATAGGAAAAAGGTAAGTAAAGTCAATTTCACTTTAGTACTCTTGGGAACAGTAGTAGTTCACCCAAGAGAAGGTATTTAAACCTTATGACACTTCACTGAAGGTGATGTGTGTCACCATACAAAAAGTAGATGCCTATGGAGTTTGTCAGACTCCAAAAACAAAGGAAACACAGAGTCCAAATCAGATCAAAATACATGAGAGGGTGTGAAAAAGGCCTCATTCACTCCAGGAAAAAAATAAAAATTCCTAAAGTCCAACAAAAGAACTGGGGGTCTCTAAGTTTGAAGGAAATTAACACAGAAAGGAGAATTCCCGCTTCCCCTCTAGCGCTGTTGCTCCACCCACCTATGTGCTGTCAATCAGCCCTCCCTTGTACTGTTGCTCCGTCCCCCCTTTGCCCTGTCATTCCTTCCCCACATTTGCACTGTGTATCCTTCCTTCAAATGTTGTAAAAATGCTCCTTTGTACGGTACTGTTGCTGGCCTAACTTTCAACTCTTTAATTTGTTATCCTTTCTCGCATTGCCATTTATTTCTTATTCTTCCCCACACAGTGCTTCTCTGACCACCCCCCTAACATTCCCTCTGCCCCTCTAAACCACCCCCCAACCCCCTCTCCGGTGCCGCCCTTCATTCCCTCCCACTCTGTGCTGTGATTCCTCATTCCTCCCTTCGCTAAATGTAAAATGCAATAAACAACCACAAACCAATGCTTGTTGCCATGGTAGCAGATGCTGAGTGTTTTGGGTTCCTCTTTTCGAGTATTATTGTGGATGAAAATATTCAATTTGCTATGGAACCTCTCTGATTTAACGTCCCCTTATTGGACAATCCCACCCCACAATTGTGTGACAAGAAACCGGTCATATTTGAATGTATATATTCTATTTCAATAAAAGATGGACGTAAAAGGTGGTCGTCCCCTACATTTATGCTGTGGAAGTCCCCACAGTATAATTCACAAGAAGAGTTACACAGTCTTAATCGTTACTAATAGAGGTAGCACCTCTTCCCACATCTAATGCGACTACCTGTCATTAACCATTTGATTTCCTATCTTTTTTATATTTTCAATTCCTGCGCTACATACTGTCAAGGTGTTTTTAAATTAAATATTGATAGCATGTAGTGGATCATCAACTTTGGCACTTGCGTGCTGTCTGGTCCCCTGCGTGCAATTTTAAACGTTTGCAAGGCCGAGTGGAGAAAGAAAGAGTAAAAGCGAGGCAAACTCACTTCTACTCTTTCTTCTTCTCCTCTGTCTTGCACACATGTCGCAATGCGCTGCATCTAGACAGAAATGTGACTGTTAGCATGTGCCACTCTAGTATGGAAATCTGAACTTTAGCTTACACGGCATCTAGATAGAAATGTGACTGTTAGCATGTACCGCACCTAGATGGAATCCCACAATTGCAAGGACAGCAATGCCAACTAACCAACCAACTAACAATTCCATCCCTCTGCATACACCTCTCAAACTATAACCAAACACAACCACAAGCCTAAAACGCAGCAATCCGCACAAACTTCACAACAATGCAACAACAAAACAAACCACACATAGACTTGCACAACAGCACACGATGACTACGGACCAAAAAAAACCCCAAGCCCAGCCAACGGACCCACCGGGCTGAGGCTGCCAACAGCACATCACTGCTCTCTTGCACTTTTCCAGTTTATTCCCACTAACCTCTCCTCCCCTTTTTTCAGAGCCGCCAGAGCGCCAGGGGACCACTACAGTGGTGATAGTACGCGGTACAAATGTCCTTTAACATTAACATTAACATGTAAACACTCCTGCAAATATGCTTTTCAGATGGTGTTTGCTAATGGATTTCTATGGAATCTGCCTAACTTTGACCTGGTGCAAAAGCAGAGCGGAACCCATGCATTTCACGCCTGCATGAAAAGGTCCTGCAGGTGTGAAATGGAGCGCTAAGAGGAATGCACTCCATGCCCCTCCTCCCCTCTTGCCACTGCATCATTATGGGATGAAGAGGTTAATCAAGGTGTAAAAGCATTACACCTTGCTTTTACACCCTGATTTACCACTCTGCCCCCATTCAAAATGAGGCTGTATGTGTTGTGCTGACCTACTGCTATTCGTATGAGTATTGTGACCACCTTGTTGAGTTGAAGTCTCAAACCAGTCGTCGGTTGCATCAATGCTGTAGGTGCTACATCTACCTCAAATAGATATTCTTCCGATAAAGCGGACAAGTAACTTGTTTTTCCACACAATTTCCTCCTGCCCAATCTTATATTTTGTATTAGGTGTCTCTTACTATGCTCTGCAAAGTCAGCATGTAGGTCCTCCTTCATCTTCCTCGTGTTTGCCCTCATTCGCCCACCATTCTTGCAAGTGTTCATTTGTCAACTGAATGCAATTTGGCTTGTATTGTTCTTATGCATTTTAAGGTATGCAATGTCATTCAAGACCTGCACGCAATATTGCGTAAGCGTCATAATCTCCCATCTGCAGTATCTCGAGACCCCTCTACCCGCAACTATAATCAGGGGCTTTGTACATTCCAGCCAGAATCCTTACATGTGTTTCTGGCAATACAATGCCATCTCGCCATGGAGATGGACGACAGGTTTGGTAATCTACTTCGTAATGATGCCCCCACCTTCTGCTCATTTTACCATGCTGAGAACGTAGTAACTGTGGCCGGCATTCTGTGGCCCACCACCTTGTACCGGCGACCGGTTATGCCTAATCCCTGACTTCCTCCTGAGGTGTTCTCTTTGAAGCGCAGTCTCTTCTTAAAAGAACCATGCAATATCAGGCACAACCACAACTGGCACATTGTTCCTTGCTTCGCCCTGTGTCAGCAAATTCTCCAGCAGAGTCTACGTTTGTTTATGTTGCAACACATTATTGCGGGTACTAGATATGTGCAATTTGTGTACTCTTCCCTACTGCTTGAAAGCATCATTTTGGTGGTACTGGAGGAGTAGTGCATTTTTTCACAGATAGTGAGATCATGATTGTCCTGACCGATGGCCTCTAAAATCTCCTTCAGTGACGAAACGTTTGCGATTTTTAGCTCCATGTTCGCTAATCAGCAATATTTATTCTCCTAAGGTCATTGTTTGTAACTCCTGAGGAGACTGTTAAAACTGCGGTATGATTAAAGCAGTTGTTACCAAAGGTTTCAACTCGCTCACCTTGACAAGTCGAAGAATCCAATATGGAAGAGGCAAATGCGGCTGTGAAGGTTCCCCTGGGGCAATCCTGGCCCCCCCCGACCTAGAAATGGAATAACCAGGGGTGAGGACAGAACCGCTAGGGAAACCCTCTAATGGGAAGAAAACCCTGGTCGAATCTGGAGTCTTGAGGATCAGGTAGTTGTGGAAGCGAAGATGTTCCTGAGGCGTGGTAGAAAACTGATGTCACCCGAAAGGCTTCTTCTGCATGCACGAAAGGAAAACAAGAAGAGGGTCAGAATGGAAATGAGAGTTGGATGTTTAGTAAAGGGCGGAAGGGAGATCCTCTCACCGTTAATAGAGTCTAGAAGGGCTTAGACGTGACGAGACGGGTACTCAAAAGGTTTGCAGGTAAGCAACAGGAGCTCTATAAGAACAGACAGGTAAGTGCTCTTATCGGAACAAAGAAAGGGGAGCTCAAAGGAAACGGGGCTTACCCTAGCGGGTTTCTGGAAGGAAACGAAAGCCGGAGAGACTTCTCTTGAAACGGCTGGGTAAATGTTGGATTAGCTGGGCTGGTCTACACTCAAAGGGAACAGGGGCTGAGTAGAGCAACTGTAGAAATTGACTGAGAGATACAGAATTAGAAGAGTAAGAAAAGGTTAGCATGAAATATTCAGCAAAGAAGGCAAGGGATACAATAACGAACTCACGGAGTGTCAATAGCAGAAGCGACGCGATGATCCGTAGGCTTCGAGTCCGGAAATAGGGTCACGTGAGCGGTCTGCGGCGTCTCGCAGAGACATGGAAAGACTGTACCGCTGCTGTCCGCCCGAAGATCTCTATGGGCATCCATCTTGGAACTGCTTCTCCAAAGGATACCGCTCAAGCGGGTATGTTTACCGCACAAGCGGGTACGGGACCATAGCAACCATCTATAGCCATGTGTAACAGTATGCCCCCTTCTGCTGGGGGGCGCCCCAGGCTTACCGGGGTGAAGGCGAAAAAACCGGCGCACCAAGCTAGGTGCATGAACTCCAGAGGCCGGTTCCCAGGTCCTTTCCGCTGGGTAATAGCCCTTGCAGTCAATCAAAAACTGCAATCGGCTTCGTAGATAACGAGAGTCACATATTTCGGCCACCTCAAATTCTGGACCACAATTTGTGAGGACAGGAGGTGGAGGGGCACCTCTGCTCCGGTGAAATCGATCTCGCACAACCAATTTAATCTGAGACAGATGAAACACAGGATGTATTCGAGACCAAGAGGCAGGCAAAGCGAGTTTGACTGCCGCTGCACCCACCATGGACAACACCTTAAACGATCCAAAGTATTTTGGAGAGAGTTTTGACGGGACAAGGCGGCGAGGAAGGAAGCGGGATGCCAACCAAACAGAGTCACCGATGGTAAATTTCGGGGCTAATCGCAGATGAAGATCGCCAGATCGTTTAGCTCGGTCTTGAGCCACCAGAAGAGATTGTTTAGCCAGTTTCTGACCCTCCTGAATGTCGGCAATGAGACTATCTACTCCTGGGCAGCTGGAAGTAGGAGTCGAAACAATAGGAACAAATGAGGGATGGTGGCCATAAGAACAATGAAAGGGACTGGTCCGGAGAGGAGAATGGTGAGAATTATTGTAGGTGAATTCTGCGAATGGAAGCAATTCCACCCAATTGTCCTGAGCTGCTGATACAAAGCATCGTAGATATCCTTCTAGAGTCTGGTTTAAATGTTCCGTTTGCCCATTGGTTTGGGGATGGTATCCTGAGGTGAGGGCTCGTTTGACCCCTAAGACGTGACATGTTTTTTGCCAGAAGAGGGAGGTATATTGGGGACCTCGGTCTGAAACGATAGTATCTGGTAGACCGTGACGAGAGAAAATTTCAGAGAGGAAGATTTTAGCATTTAATGTTGCTCCAGGTAACTTCTCTAAAGGGGTGAAATGAGCCAATTTAGTGAAATAGTCTATAGTCACCATAATGGTAGTCTTGTTCTCAGATAGAGGTAGATCAGACACAAAATCAGTGGATATAATTTGCCAAGGTCGGTCTGGGATAGGCATCCTTGTTAACAATCCCAAAGGTGGGGTTCGTGGAGTCTTTGCATGAGCACAGATACTGCAAGCTGCCACATAATCACGGACATCAGATCTTAGGTTTGGCCACCAGAAATGTCGTTGTATAAGTTCCAAAGTGGAGAGAAACCTCGATGACCCGCAGCCCGTGAATCATGACACATTTGTAGCACTTCCAGTTGTAATGAAGGAATGGGAATCAGAACCTGCGTTCCATGAAAGAAATAATCCGTTTCTTTAGTAAGATGGTGGGAGGAAGCGATACTCTCACACAGTGATTGATTTTGGGCTGTAGCAGTTCGCACCTTTTGAAGAAAGTCTGTTAGGACAGAGATGAATTGAGCATTGGGAAACATTTTCTCCGAACAGAATGTAGAAGTAGGAGAATCTTTACGGGATAGAGCGTCTGCCCTCTGATTGTATTTCCCTGGCAGAAAGGTGAATTCGATCCAAAAGGGAAGAAAAAAATGAGCCCAGCGGGCCTGTCGACTGTTAGTAGGGTAAGCATTTTGGAGCACCCTGAGATTCTGATCGTTTGTGCGAACCTTAATAGGATGGGTAGATCCTAACAGTAAGTGTCTCCATTCCTTGAAGGCCTGTTAAATAGCCAACAATTCTTTCTCTAGTACAGAGTAGTTCTGTTCTGCTGTATTGATGGTTTTAGATAGGTAGGCTACTGGTCGTTCTTCCCCCTGATCCGACACTAGTAAAAGTACGGCTCCTAAAGCATATTGCGATGCATCCGTTTCCACAATGAATTGTTTGGATTGATCGGGTGTGATAAGAATGGAAGCAGAAGTAAACATATTCTTTAAAGCTTGGAAGGCTTTCTGAGCTGAATCGTTCCAGGAGAACGTGTTTCCTTTTTTCAAAAGTCTGGTGATGGGTAGAATGATTTTGGAAAAAAAGGGAATGAACTTCCGGTAGAGGTTAGTGAACCCTAGAAAACGCTGCACATCTTTTACACTTGTTGGAGATGGCCAATCCAAAACCGCTGATACTTTCTTCGGGTCCATAGAAATTCCCTGAGACTACAGTACAAAGCCTAGGTAGTTAACTTGCTCCCGATGGAACTCACATTTAGCGGCTTTACAGTAGAGTTTATTTGATTGAAGCCGTTCCAAAACTGTATTAACATGTTGGCTATGATCCTCAGGGTTGTTGGAATACACCAAGATATCATCCAAATAGATGATGACAAAATGAAATAAAATGTCGGCAAATAGATGGTCCATAAACCGCTGAAAGATAGCCGGGGCATTGACCAAACCGAACTCGTAATGACCAAAAGGTGTGCGAAAAGCAGTTTTCCATTCATCATCTGGAGCTATTCATATGAGATGATAAGCACCTCTAAGATCGAGCTTTGTATAGAGAGTCGCCCCTCGAACCGCTTCGACAATGTCCATTATGAGAGGCATGGGGTATTTTTCAGCGATGGTTATTTTGTTTAGTCCCCGGTAATCAATACAAGGGCGGAGTTCATCCAAGTCTTTTTTGGGGATGAAAAACAGAGAAGCTCCCGCCGGTGACACTGATTCGGTTATGAGGCCATTGCGTAAATTGGTTTGAAGGTACTCTTTCAATACATTCTTCTCACGTTGGGAGAGTACATACATCCTGCCAAAAGGAATGGGCTGTTCAGGAAGCAGATCTATATGGCAATCATCTTTCCTATGTGCAGGTAACATAGGGAACTCGGGATTTTCAAATATAGATCGGCATCTCCAATGAAATTTAGGGACAGTTTCTAGCTGATTAATGATAGCTACAGAAGGGTTAGGAGCCTCTACAGAGGAGATATGTAAGCCTACCGACTCCTGGGAAAGGCAATGGTGTACGCAATATTCTGACCCCAGAAAAAGAGTACCCGCTGACCAGTTAATAAAAGGATTGTGGAGTCTTAACCACAGAAGCCCTAAGATGATAGGAAAATGGGCAGTTTTGATCAGATCGAAAACTAGAGTTCCCTTATGGCTGGCTATCAAGCAGGTAATTGGATTGGTCTGTTCTTTAATAGGAGCAGAGCTTAATGGGCTCCCGTCTACTCCTTGGATGGGAGTAACAAAGGTCTTGGTTATGTGGGGAATACCGTGTCTCTTTGCCCAATCGTAATCCAAAAAAATACCTGCTGCACCGGAGTCAATCAAAGTAGGAATACCGGGTAGTATATGTTCTGATAATATCATAGACAAGGATACTACCACCATCGTCTGGTTAGTTGCGACTTTGTCTAGAGTCATACTTGTTTGACATGGGGAAGGAGGATTCTGTTTCCCTACCATTCTTCCCCTAACGGTAGGGTCTTGGAGTTTCCTGACTTTGTGTTAGGACTGCGACGTGGGGGCACCAAATGACAATCCTTCAACACATCGGAGGAGGACCCACAGTACATACATAATCCGAGTGTCTTTCTCCTTTCTATCTCGGTCGTCAATAAAGGTCCTCTTATGTTCCCTATCTGCATAGGTTCTTCAGTTTGAAGGAGAGTTTTATTCCCTGCAGAGGAATAATCACTATGTGATCGTATTCTTTTCCCCTTTCTTCTTTCGTAAGAACGTTCATGCATCCGATAATCTATCTGCATGGTTAGAGGGATCATATCAGCCAAGTTGGCTGGCAGGGCATTTTAGAGAGCTCACCTTTAAGTTCTTCTGTTAAGCCTCTACGAAAAAGGGTAAGAAGTCCGTCATCTGGCCAACCCAATTCCGAGGATAATTGTTTAAATTGGGTGATGTACCCTAGTAAATCCTTATTCCCCTGCTTCAGATCAAGGAGCCTTTCTTGTGTAGCAACTGTTATTTCCTTTCTGCCAAACATAGTTTTAAGGCTGTCGGAGAAGGCTGGGTAAGAGTCAAGAATCACATTGTTAGAGGTGACTAGAGGAGTGGCCCAAGCTAATGCAGGGCCCGAAAGATGAGAAATCACATACCCCACTTTGTCTTTGTCTGTAGGAAAAAAGTGTGATTTAAAGGTAACTGTACTGTAAAACTGTCGAGGAATTCTTTAAGTTTATAAGGATCACCATCATACATGACTGTGTGTAAGGAGGATGGGGGAGTGTCTGAAAAAGCTCTGGCGACTTGCTGTCGCAGTTGAGCATTATCCTGTTTCAAAGATTGCACCTCTAACGACATGGCTTGCATGGCCGCCTTTAATTGCTGCATTTGTTGATCCATGAGGATACCGACTGTCAATAAAGTGGCGTTGCTTACTGTTAACTCTATAAAACTATGGTATGATTAAAGCAGTTGTTACCAAAGGTTTCAACTCGCTCACCTTGGCAAGTCGAAGAATCCAATATGGAAGTTCACCTGGGGCAATCCTGGCGCCTCCGACCTAGAAATGGAATAACCAGGGGTGAGGACAGGACCGCCAGGGAAACCTCTAATGGGAAGAAAACCCTGGTCGAATCTGGAGTCTCGAGGATCAGGTGGGTGTGGAAGCGAAGATGTTCCTGAGGCATGGTAGAAAACTGATGTCACCCGGGAGGCTTCTTCTGGATGCACGAAAGGAAAACACGAAGAGGGTCAGAATGGAAATGAGAGTTGGATGTTTAGTAAAGGGCGGAAGGGAGATCCTCTCACCGTTAATAGAGTCTAGAAGGGCTTAAACGTGATGAGACGGGTACTCAAAAGGTTTGCAGGTAAGCAACAGGAGCTCTATAAGAACAGACAGGTAAGTGCTCTTATCGGAACAAAGAAAGGGGAGCTCAAAGGAAACGGGGCTTACCCTAGCGGGTTTCTGGGAGGAAACGAAAGCCGGAGAGACTTCTCTCGATAACGGCTGGGTAATGTTGGATTAGCTGGGCTGGTCTGCACCAAAGGGAACAGGGGCTGAGTAGAGCAACTGTAGAAATTGACTGAGAGATACAGAATTAGAAGAGTAAGAAAAGGTTAGCATGAAATATTCAGCAAGGGATACAATAAGGAACTCACGGAGCGTCAATAGCAGAGGCGACGCGATGGTCCGTAGGCTTCGAGTCCGGAAATATGGTCACGTGAGCGGTCTGCAGCGTCTCGCAGAGACGTGGAAAGACTGGACCACTGCTGTCCGCTCGAAGATCTCTATGGGCGTCCATCTTGGAACTGCTTCTCCGAAGGATACCGCTCAAGCGGGTACGTTTACCGCACAAGCGGGTACGGGACCATAGCGACCATCTATAGCCATGTGTAACAGAGACCTAGTTGTTATCAAAAGACATATGTGCATATTCCTAGATTATTTAAACTGTGAACGGTTCCTGCCATCAATTCTCAAACTCGTTTTCTTCTCCCAATGTAAAATGGGCTGAACGTCTTGAGATTCTTCCACTTTAGACGGTTAATACCCTGGTCTTTTGGCTGCTTCCTCCTTTACCCGCTAATGTTATTTGTATCCAGCAGTGTCCCACCTTTTTTGATTCTGAGTACAAATGGGAAACTAGAATGAAAAGGTAATTAACTACAAACCAATTATATTGGGTTCGTTGAGTGACTATGTTGTATCTGCATCATAATAAAAGGTTGTATATCCTAATGTCCCCAAACACCGTCCCCTAGTCCTAAAGCAGCAGGCCTTCATGCTAAAGGATGCTACAGAACCACAACCAGTAGTCTCTACCCGCACCGTCACGCTCTTTCCCGATACAGTGATCCATTTCCGCTGATTGGTTGGCGGATCCAAAAGAAATAGTAGGTTTCTATTCGTATTGCTTTCTCACTACCAAAAGGACAGACAATATTAGACTTTTGACTTTCAACTCTAACATACAGTATCTGCTTGTAGATGGAAAAGAGGAAGTCTCCAGGACGGTGTCTGAATCAGGGGAAAAATACACAAACTGGTCAATTGCTTTATAGCCAGGATACAGGGATAGGCTTAATTGTTTTAAATGTAATGGGTACGTGCGGTTGACTCACTCAAATTGAATGATGACTATGACAAGGGAGAGGGAGGAAGTTGTTATCTGCTTAACAACAGGTTTCCTTCACATCTAAGATGAGGGTCACAAAAAGCAAGATTGGTACTTGCACTATTGCAAGTGTGCTACAACATAGATGTGTATGGTCACAAGAGATATCAGCAGGTATTAAAAAAAGATTGGGTGGTAGCGGAAGCCTGCTTGCTTTCCTAATACATGTGTGGGTTGAAGGGTGGGACATCGGTCAGTCATCCAGTAAAGTTTGCTGCTACTAATTAGAAGCGAAAAAGTTGCTGTTGCACACTTCACCCTGAGCCAGTTCAGTGTTTTCTGTGCCTGAGTGATTGTTATGGGTATCATTTCCTTGGCATATATACACGGTTTTTATGTGTGAACAGCTGGAAAATCAACGCCTTTTTTCATTTGCAGATTGTTACAATTCCCCAGGAGCCCTTTGTGTATGTCCGGGGAACATTACCGGATGGGACATGCAAAGAAGAATACACTGTCAACCACGATCCCATCAAAAAGGTTATCTGCAATGGTCCAAATCAGACTCTACAAGGTAAGCAACCTATTAAGGGTGCAGGAAAATAACTGTGTATTATTCTTTTACGCACATGTTGCTTACAGATTTGTATTGATTACTAAAGCAATACTACACCTCAGCATTCATTTAATCCTGTTTCTAATTTCAACCTGTTCAGTTTTCATTTTTGTCAGTTCGGTTCTGGGGCTTTTGGTATTTAGCTGTTTCAGTCCCAGGTCTTTTCAAATAAATGTATTGTTTTGGCTACATTTTGGTGGAGGAGTGTTCTGTTTGTTTCATGCTCAATTTTCTGCAACCACTGGTCGTCCAGGCATTCATGGAAGTGTCTGTAATTTGGCTCCTTTGGCCAGGCAATGGAGGCTCTGTTGGAGTGTGGAATGCTTCATCAATTTTCCAGAGCCTGCCAGCAAGCTTGGCATTGAAGTGGGCACCTTTTTTTGCTTTTGATGTCGACACGATGCATTTCGACATTGACTGTCTGGATGGCCAGAGTATCAACAATGAACCCCCCCCCCAGGACCTGCATGATGGCAAAGAGCTCAATCTGAAGATGTCTACCAATGGAGAGGTATCCCTCAACGGCAAGCATGTTGCCTGTGAGGTTCTCAAACAGCACTGGTGCTGTTCAGAAGGTACCTGTGTGTGTTAGAGCAGGCCAGAGGGATCCCGTTCATACCACTTGGGCTTTGTGGCGGATGAGGGAGGTTGGCCCTTTAATTGAAGACTCGGATGTAGTTCTGGAACACCTGAGGGATGAACCCAGTTTTGCTCTCAACCTGCTCCCCTCCCTGGCTTTTATTCTACCACAGGGCTTCCCTCATCTGACAAACTGGATACCATCGTACAGCGTGACTCTCTGGAAGGCAACCAATACACAGGGCAATGCACACAGAATGCCCACTATTCTTAATTTTTTTCCCATCACAGCAGGCACATTTTTCAAACCTTATGTAGCAGGTATTGGACAGACAAAAAGGAGAGTACGCAGGCTATGTAGAACTGTTCTCAAAAACACCTTACCTCAACAGAACACGGTTTCGATTGCATGGGGCAACTGTCAGACATCATCAGAAAGGAAACAAGTGATTAACATTAGATGAGTTTTTTAAAACTTTTATTGTGTTATGAAGAAATAACTTTACACAAAACATCACAATGTGAAACAGAAAAAATACATACAACAAACCATCACATACAGTCTCAATTCTGTACAAAGTATCCCTCAATAAAAGATTCACATACTTCATAGCTACACATATTTAAAATACTCTCATGCATAAGATTTTTCCAAAGGAAACACGTTATAGATAAATCTAACTTTCGCTAAACTCGATGCTATATGATTGACACTCACAATGAGGTTCTAAAAGCTCCTAGAAAAAATAAATAAAGGGTTGTGCACACATTTCCCAAAATGTGTGTTCCTTTGCTTGGTAAATGGAGTGTATGATAATGCAATAAAAGGTGATACATGATTCCCACAGATCCCGGGAGCTCACGTTGTACGACAAACCCAAAGATTACGAGCAAGACCCAATCGTTGTCCAACGACCTCAAGTGTAAGACAGAGATTTAATCTACATCGTAAATATGTCTACCTAAAGGATCGGCCTGGAAATGTAATGGAACACTGGGGAAGTGTATCCATTTTAATTCTCCATACCAGCAATAACATGAAATAACTTGAATGTGTGTGTCAAAGATTGGGTAGTCATCCAGTCAAACTCCCAAAGTCAATTCTTGACCCTGATTATACGCAATGCCACATCTACCCCAATACCATGATGGCTCAGTTTACAGTTATCCACAAAAAGTGAAAAAGTAATACAAATTTCACTTAACATAGATACACGTAGCTCCTGATATAGTGAATCAGAGGTAGGCGATTTTAATTTACAGAAGATATTAAGGGCATGCCGCCTTGCATGCACCAGCAAAGAAGCGAGGCCGAATTAATTCATATCTAATAATAGCAGACAGTATGCACTGTGGCAATCCAAGAACTCTGATCCACGACATTCCTTATAATTCACGGAAGAAGCCCCAATTGGTAATTTGCACGATCTCTGAACCATAGCCTTCACTTGGGATCGCTTTCTGTTCATACAAATGTACTAATGGAATTAATGAAAACTGACCATATTTTCTGTTCATCACTACCATTTGCGTGGCTAGGACAACTATTTGTAGTTGCAATCTCTGTGTAAGTAAGGTCAAATCTGGGCGCTTGTAAATTGGAAAACCTAAATACACCAGATTATTAGAAACATTTAACTTGCTCACATTCAGCCACCAACAATGAGAAGGTAGCTTAATTCTTGATGTAAAACACATAACTGTACATTTAGTACTATTCCGAGTTAAATCATGAGCCGGCATATGAAGATACAGAGCATTTAGCGAACTCTGTAGACCTATAAAAGTGTGGTCGAAAGTGATAATATCATCAGCGTAAACCATGCAGCGTAAAAATCAGGTTTTATTGCTGAATAGCAGATTAAAGGGTTTCAAGAACCAATGCAGTGCATTCTGAAAGCCACCAGCAGCCTGTTGCCTGAAAAGGACAGTGTAACTTGGGTATATTATACATATTTGCCCGCTTAATGTTTTTTTCTTTTTCTTTACCTTCACATTTTAGGAAATTGTTTTAGGCACAAACATATGTTATGTAATGATTTTAAAAAAAAATAGTTTTCTCTCTTTTAGTAAATGTTTTCTCAGATCCCACATGTAGGGGGCGATATTGCGTGTTCATGAATATTAATGAAGTTTCCATGATGGAGAAACTGAGTGAGCTTATAGTAAGACAAGATCCAGAACTGTGGGGTGGAGAGATGATCAGAGTTCAGAGGCCTTTGTCCTGTTGCTATTGGGAGCATCATTCAAGATCAGGAATGCAAGAGCAATTTAATGTGGGGAAGATCCAGAGGTGGGTGGTGGAACATGGTGAAATGAGTAATGTGCCCTTTGGGTGTGAGTTGAGAAAGCATGTCTGGTGATAGATTTTTTGCTAGTTGGGGTGTCATACCACTTTTTAACCTAGTGCTGCCAAAATGCTAAAAGAGCCAGGCAGAGTTGTACTACACAGATTTAGCATTTTAGTGGAACTGCAAGGGGGCCAGGGCCCCACTGATATGCGTATTCCTCTAACAATCTATTGCTACCTTTTAGAATGATCAAGCAACTTCTGCAAACTCTGTTGTTCTTACTCACAATGTCAGCTATACATCCCACCCCCTCCACAGACCACACCTTTTCTCTCTATATCCTATTAATCTTTCCATACAGCCCACTCCCTAGCCACACCTTGTATCATTTGTCCTGACTCACCTTTTCATCCAAACCTCATTTTTAGTCCACGATTCCTACCATTTACCTCTACTCTTCCTTTCTGCACTCACATCCAAAGGACACCACTTCATCCTGTTACACTTCTCATCTTATCATGCAATTTCCTCTTAGACCCAAATATCACTCTCCCCATTTGAACTAAGCAGTGCAGTTTTTTTATTTCTTACTTTACTATGATGTGTACTTGGCTGTCCCCCCTCCTTTCTCTCTCTTCCAACGTTTCATTGCTTTGCCATTGCTGAGTTTGCATGAGGCTCCCATCCGCAATTGGAGACGGACCTCTGTATTCTTCTCTTCTCTTCAACCTGTGACGATCCTTTAGATAGCGTCAGTTTTCCCCACAGGGGAGACCCTTTCATGATGCTATGGAGGTGTGGCCGCTAACCAATAGTCTCTCTAGGGATGGTAATATATGGGAGGACCTCATGGAAAGGAACTCCCCCCTCCTGTGAATAAGGACACAAATCAGGGACATGGCCCCTTTAACTCCCAAACCCATTAGGCTGTGACTTCGTCCAAACCTCTTTTTCCTAAACTTATATCGGAAACCATGTATTATTGTGCTGGGTCAGACAATCTTAACATGCTAACTGCAGGGATGAGGAAGAACTTGAGAACGCCACAGTCAAGCGGGAAAAACTCTCAACCAGCTGTTGTCAATGGAACTGACGTTACGCCACGGAGGACCCTGCTATATAGAGACGACAGAAACAAACGACGGGGGAAGAGAGATGGAGACAGAGAGAGAGAGAGATGGAGGTGAAAATAGAGTTGGAAACAGTGATCGAGTTCAAGGTGCAGGTATAAGCAGAAGTAGAGGAAGTCTCGAGAGACTCGTGGGAGAGACTGGAGGGTGTGGTTCAAGAGAGCGCACAAGGACGTTTCGCAAGCTGACAAGGCGTGAGCAGTAGTGGAAGTAGAAGAAGAAAGGGGAGAATGCAACCCGCACAGAGGCAGGAAGTCAAACATTCTGCAAGTGAAACCTGGTGGCCGGTGGGCAAGAGTAAGGCAGAGAAAGAGGAGAATCGGTGCAACGCCGTGGCGAAGCAAATATATGTTATTTGTGAGACACCCGGAAAGTGTCGGCCGGGAACCGGCTCAATGGATGGACGGAGATTGTGGTGTGGTGGCATGCCCTCTAGTGGGAAGACCTTCCTGTCTTGCAGAGACCGCTAACCATGGCCTTTCGCAAAGTTGGATGAACGGGCTTGAGAAGCATCCAAAAGCATCCAGAGTGATGGTGGCTGAACGGACCATACGGAAGAAATGGTCGAGTCCATTACCAACATTAGAACAACCAGCAGTAGGGGGACCAGGAAACAAGCACCCAACAAGAGAAACACTATATATCGTCACAAGATCCCAGGCAGAATGGGTGAACCATCCTATCTCCAAAACCAGGTAAAAGGAGTTGTTAAAAGTCTGGGAGGGAGCTGAGGGAAAGCAAAGAGAGCCTTGGAAAATAGACAATAGCAAACAAGTACAAAGAACAGTTAACTAACAGAGAGATAAACCTCACCTCAGCGGTTGTGAATTGAGCCTGTCTTTAAAATTCCAACTCAAACTCCCCAAAATGTTAATCGAGGGGTTATCTTCTCAAACTCCGCCGAAGAAAAAGAAACCCTTCCAGAGGTCTTCTGGGGCATCATTGGTAAGAACAGAGTTATTGAGAGGACTGTTGAGGACAATTGTGAACAAAGACGTAATTTCCTAAAACACATGGGAAATAGAAGCCCTCCTGCCCACAACCTAGAATCATCTAGGGCTGGTCTTCAGAGCAAAAACCAATGACCCCCTATCAAAAGGCTATTCCAAGCTTATGGTGGGTCCAGACCAGATCCTGTCAAGAGTCTGGTCCTTTCAATCCATGGAGTCAACACTACCTTTTGAAATAATAAGAAAACCATTGTCTTTGTCTTCTCTTTTTGAAAAGCGGACAATTAGGCCCTTCCTTTTAGAAAGTAACCTGTTAACATCCGGGTAATCGAGAATAATTGTGACTGTAAAGGTGAAGAAACCATGAAAGTAGTTGATCACTTTGAACCACAATTCCCTGACCAGCTCTTCAAAGGTGTGGCGCTGGAGAACCAGGAGGAACTCAGGGAGCATCTTCCTCGTCCCCGTGGGGGTAGAATAAAGAAATCAAAATGCTAGAGAACTCATTGAAAGAACAGCAAGATTTGTCTAGAGCAGTACGGTACTCTGGGAAATCAGCTAGGAGAAGGGAGTCATTCTCCTAGCTCCGGGAGAACCCTGTAGAACTGTTTTGTTTTGTTTGTGTGTAATAAGAAGCCAGAACTTTATGGAACGTTTATTTTGAGAAAACTTGGACACTTGATAGACAGGAGAAAGGAGTAATTCTCCTGGATTACGAAGCAGAACCAGAACGTATTGTTTATTGTAGTGACAGAGATAGCGTAGAAGCTTGGCTGGGATGGTGCCTTTTGATTTGGACTTACACAGACTTCCTGATGAGCACCCAATATTCTTTTGCTTAGGTAGGGAAATCCATTAGAGTTAAGGAGAGATAGGCTTATTTTTCTTTTGAATAAATGTCTATAACAATCACCAAAGCACCACTTGGTCAGTCTCTTCATTCCTTGTCGCCAAAACCCCTACAATTCATTTGGATCACCATTGTTGGAACCTTAATTCATCCTCACAAGGAAGTAGTTAAAAGTAACATCAGCACATATACATTTATAACACACCCCGACAGCATACAAAGCAAACATACATATATTTGAAAGGCATACAACAACCCATTTAAATAAATAAACATATATTCTTCACAACACACCTCACAGCAGACAAAAAGTAAAAACAAGCACACATAAAACAGGAATATAATCGAAACAAAAAATGTGATTAACAGATTCACTTGATGGCAAAAAGAGTGAGTTAATGTTTCAACAATAGTGTTTTTAATGTTGGCTACATTTTATGTTATGTTTAGTGTTACTGCTAGTTTTTATTTTTAACGATAGGCTCAATCTTAATCTTAATGCTGGTGTTCCCAACATTTTTAGATTTTATAGATAGCACCATGTATGTATACACACATATATATATATATATATATATATACATATATATATATATACATATATATATATATATATATGTATATATCGCATTCTGGGTCCCGGAATACCACTGAGGATAAAAAACACACCCAAGTCGAAATGGCTTGTAACATGTTTGTTTATTGATCAAGCACAGCATGCAGGAATGCATGGGAGAAAGGTTATGTGGTTCACGATCACAGAACGCTTGTTCACATATATATATAGTTATATAGCATATTACACAGCCCGAGGTAGCAGCTGTGTAGTTATAGTTAAGTTGCTAAACTCATAGGAATACCACTTTTTCAGCGGATTATAACTTCATTCCCCCTGGAGAAATCATCACCAAACTTTGCAAATAAAGTATATGGCCGGCTCTGAATTTCTTTGCAAAGTTGTGTGAGGTTTCGTGCAAGGGGGGCAAAGTTAGAGGGGGGTCCCACATTTCTTTTTTTTTCATAGACTGAATGGGGAAAAACTTTGCGCATGGCTACAGGCCGAACGGCTGAACGGATTTTCACCAAATTTGTGGCAGGAGTGGGGGCTTGGGTCGGAAAGCATACTTTTGTGTGTTTGGTGGAAATCTAACCAGTACTTTTGTTGCAAAGAACTGAAATGCAGGTCCCAAAAAATTAGTGATATCTGGGTCCGCTCCGTGGACCCATTTCCCTGCGGTCAGACAATTTTAATAGAGATGACAGAAACAAATGACGGGGGAAGAGAGATGGAGACAGAGCGAGAGATGGAGGTGAAAATAGAGTTGGAAACAGTGATCGAGGTCAAGGTGCAGGTATAAGTAGAAGGAAAGGAAGTCTCAAGAGACTCGAGGGAGAGACTGGATGGTGTGGTTCAAGAGAGCGCACAAGGACGTTTCGCAGGCTGACAAAGTGTTAGCAGTAGTGGAAGTAGAAGAAGAAAGTGGAGAATGCAACCCGCACAGAGGCAGGAAGCCAAACATTCTGCAAGTGAAACCTGGTGGCCGGTGGGCAAGAGTAAGGCAGAGAAAGCGTAGAATCGGTGCAACGCCGTGGAGAAGCAAATATATGTTATTTGTGAGACAGCCGGAAAGTGTCGTACCAGTCGGCCGGGAACCAGCTCAATGGATGGACGGAGATTGGGTTGTGGTGGCATGCCCTCTAGTGGGAAGACCGTGCTGTCTGACAACTGCGCAGAGACCGCTAAACATGGCCTTTCGCAAAGTTGTATGAACGGGCTTGAGAAGCATCCAAAAGCATCCAGAGTGGTGGTGGCTGAACGACCCATACGGAATAAATGGTCAAGTCCATTACCAACATCAGAACAACCAGCAGTAGGGGGACCAGGAAACAAGCACCCAACAAGAGAAACACTATATATCGTCACAAGATCCCAGGCAGAATGGGTGAACCATCCTATCTCCAAAACCAGGTAACAGGAGTTGTTAAAGGTCTGGGAGGGAGCTGAGGAAAGCCTTGGAAAATTGACAATAGCAAGCAAGTACAAAGAACAGTTAACTAACAGAGAGATATCCCTCACCTCAGCGGTTGTGAATTGAGCCTTTCTTTAAAACTCCAACTCAAACTCCCCAAAATGTTAATCAAGGGGTTATCTTTTCAAACTCCGCTGAAGGAACAGAAACCCTTCCAGAGGTCTTCTGGGGCATCATTGGTAAGAACAGAGTTATTGAGAGGACTGTTGAGGACAATTGTGAACAAAGACGTAATTTCCTAAAACGCATGGGAAATAGAAGCCCTCCTGCCCACAACCTAGAATCATCTAGGGCTGGTCTTCAGAGCAAAAACCAATGACCCCCTATCAAAAGGCTATTCCAAGCTTATGGTGGGTCCAGATCCTGTCAAGAGTCTGGTCCTTTCAATCCATGGAGTCAACACTACCTCATGAAAGTAGTTGATCACTTTGAACCACAATTCCCTGACCAGCTCTTCAAAGGTGTGGCGCTGGGGAACCGGGAGGAACTCAGGGAGCATCTTCCTCGTCCCTGTGGGGGTAGAATAAAGAAATCAAAATGCATTGAGAACTCATTGAAAGAACAGAAAGATTTTGACATCTTTGATGTCCTGGGTGTTAGTCTTAGCAGTGCACGGTGGTGGCACGAGTTATGGTTGCTTAGCTTACCATAACTGGCGAATTTCAATGGTTTTTCGGTTTTACTTGGAACCATTACGTCCCTTTGATAAAGTTTTTTCACTTAATTTCGTAGGTTTTTAGTAGCGCAATTTAACCATAACGTCCCTTTAACAAAGTTTTTTTACTGAATTTCATAGGTTTTTAGCAGCGCAACTTAACCATAACGTCCCTTTAACAAAGTTTTTTCATTGAATTTCATAGGTTTTTATTAGTGCAACTTAACCATAACGTCCCTGTAACATTTTCTTTTTACTAAATTTGAAAGGTTTTTATTAGTACAACGTCACCATAACATCCTTTTCAATAGATGAAGACCACTAACATCTTATGTCCTCAAAGTGGGAACGCCGGGTGGTAAAAAAACCAAAAAGATTTTCCTTCCTACACCGGGACGCCTGCGGCGTTCCGGTATAGGAAGGAAAATCTATTACCAAGATGGCCACCATGGAAAGGGAAGGTGGGGTGTATAAAGAACACAACAGGGCATGAGCGGGGGGTGGGAGGGAACAGGGGAGACACATGGGCATGAGCGGGGGTGATAGGGAACAGGGTACAAACGGGGCATGAGCAGGGGGTGGGGGGAAAGGAAGGAAACAAGGGGCATGAGCGGTGGTGGGGGGAACACGAGAGAGACACGGGGCATGAGCAGCGGGTGGGGAGGAACATGAGAGAGACGGGGTATGACGGGGGGTGGGGAGGAACACGAGGGAGACACGGGGCATGAGCGGGGGGTACAGGGCACACACGGGACATGAGCGGGGCTGGGGGGAAAGGAGAGAGACAAGGGGCATGAGCGGGGGGTGGGGGAACACGAGGGAGACACGGGGCATGAGCGAGGGGGTGGGGGGTAACACGAGGGAAACACGGGGCATGAGCGGGGGTGGGGGAACACGAGGGAGACACAGGGCATGAGCAGGGGGTGGGGGGCAACAGGAGACATACATGGGGCATGAGCGGAGGGTGGGGCCAACAGGAGAGAGACACGGGGCATGAGCGGGGGTGGGGAGAACAGGAGACAGACACGGGGCATGAGCGGGGGATGGGGGGAACAGGAGACAGATACGGGGCATGAGCGGGGGTGGGGAGAACAGGAGACAGACAGGGGGAATGAGCGGGGGGTGGGGGGCAACAGGCGACAGACACGGGGCATGAGCAGGGGTGTGGGGGGCAACAGGAGAGAGACACTGGGCAAGAGCGCGGAGTGGGGGATACAGGAGACAGACATGGGGCATGGGTGGGGGCAATAGGAGACAGACACAGGGCATGAGCGGGGGGTGGGGGGAACAGAAGACAGACACGGGGCATGAGCGGGGGAGTGGGGACAACAGGAGAGAGAGCGGGGGAGTGTGGGGCAACAGGAGAGAGACACGGGGCATGAGCGGGGGCTGGGGGGTACAGGAGACAGACACGGGGCATGAGCAGGGGTGGGGGGCAACAGGAGAGAGACACAGGACATGAGCGGGTGGGGGGAACAGGAGAAGACACGGGGCATGAGCGGGGGGGCAACAGGAGACAGACACGGGGCATGAGCGGGGGGTGGGGGTGGGTACAGGAGACAGGGGTACAGGAGACAGACACGGGGCATGAGCGGGGGTTGGGGGGGAACAGGAAACAGACACGGGGAATGAGCGGGGGGTGGGGGGAACAGGAGACAGACACGGGGCATGAGCGGGGGTGGGGGGGAGGGAGAGAGACACACGGGGCATGAGCGGGGGGTGGGGGAAGGGGAGAGACACACACGGGGCATGAGCAGGGGTGGGGGGTTTGGGAGAGAGACACACGGGGCATGAGCGGGGGGGTGTGGAGGGGAGGGAGAGAGACACACGGAGCATGAGCGGGGGGTGGGGGGAAGGGGAGAGAGACACACGGGGCATGAGCGGGGGTGGGGGGAGGGAGAGAGACACACGGAGCATGAGCGGGGGGTGGGAGGAGGGAGAGAGACACACAGGGCATGAGCTGGGGTGGGCGGGAGGGTGAAAGACACAGGGCAAGAGCACGGGTGGGTGGGAGGGGGAAAGACACGGGGCAAGAATGGGGCTGGGCGGGAGGGGGCAAGAGACACGTGGCAAGAGCGGGGGTGGGCGGGAGGGGGCAAGAGACACGGGGCAAGAGCGGGGGTGGGCGGGAGGGGGAAAGAGACACGGGGCGGGAGGGGGAAAGAGACACGGGTCAAGAGCGGGTGTGGGCAGGAGGGGTAAAGAGACACGGGGCAAGAGCGGCGGGGTGGGCGGGAGGAGGAAAGACACTTGGGGCAAGAGCAGCGGTGGGGGGAGGTAGACAGACACACGGGGCAAGAGCAGGGGTCGGGGTAGGCAGAGAGACACACGAGGCATGAGCGGGGGATGGGGGGAAGGGGAGAGAGACACGGGGCATGAGCGGGGATGGAGGGGAGAGAGAGAGACACACGGGGCATGAGCGGGGGTGGTGGGGAGGGAGAGAGACACACGGGGCATGGGCGGGAGGGGGAGAGACACATGGGGCATGAGCGGGGGGTAGGCGGGAGGGGGAGAGACACATGGGGCAGGGGTGGGGGGGAGGGAGAGAGACACACGGGGCATTAGCGGGGGCTTGGGGGAAGGGGAGAGAGACACATGGGGCATGAGCGGTGGGAGGGGGAGAGACACACGGGGCATGAGCGGGGGGTGGGGGGAAGGGGAGAGAGACACACGGGGCATGAGCGGGGGGTGGGCGGGAGGGGGAGAGGCACATGGGGCAGGAGCAGGGGTTGGGGGGAGGGAGAGAGACACATGGGGCATTAGCGGGGGCTGGGGGGAAGGGGAGAGAGACACACGGGACATGAGCGGGGGTGGGCGGCTGGTGGGGAGAGACACACGAACATGAGCGGGGGGTGGGAGAGACACACGGGGCATAAGCGGCGGGTGGGCGGGTGGGAGAGACGAGCGGGGCATGAGTGGGGGGTGGGCGGGAGGGAGAAAGACACACGGACATGAGCGGGGGGTGGGCGGGAGGGAGAAAGACACACGGACATGAGCAAGGGGTGGAAGGAACAGGAGACAGACACGGGCATGAGCGGGGGTGGGGGTCTTACTGTGCAGGTGGGATACAAAGCCTCTCATGCGAGGAACAAAGATGGCGGATGTTTCTGAAGCCAGACGCCCCGCACGCTTTCACGCATCCAGTGAGAGAGCACGTCAGATGTCCGCGGACATCACGCAAGCTGCTTGCCCAATCACCGTCCTGTCCGCAGAGCGAACAGGGAAGTGTGTCCGCGAAGCGAACACAGATATCACTAATTTTTTTCACTTACATTTTTGTCATTTTTTAAAAAACTACTGGACGGATTTACACCGAATAAAGCAAAGCACTCTTTCGGGACCAAGCCGCCGCTCCTGCTGCAAATCTGGTGTAAATCTGTCCAGCGGTTTGGGCTGTAGGCGCAAGCAAAGTTTTTTCCCATTGAGTCTCTGGGGAAAAAAAATGTTTTGGGACCCCCCCCTATAACTTTGTCCCCCCTGGACGAATCCTCACCAAACTTTGCAAAAAAATTCAGAGTGACCCAAATACTTATTTTTTTGCAAAGTTTGGTGAGGATTCGTCCAGGGAGAGCGAAGTTATAAGCTGCCCAAAAAGTGCTCTTCCTATGGAAACAGCAACTTAACCATAACTACATGGCCACTACAGTGGCCATGTAATATATATTTATATAGCATATTACACGGCCCGAGGTAGCGGCCGTGTAGTTATAGTTAAGTTGCTAAACTCATAGGAATACCACTTTTTCAGTGGATTATAACTTCATTCCCCCTGGAGAAATCATCACCAAACTTTGCAAATAAAGTATATGGCCGGCTCTGAATTACTTTGCGAAGTTGTGTGAGGTTTCAGTTTCATGCAAGGGGGGCAAAGTTAAGGGGGGGTCCCACATTTCTTTTTTTTCAATAGACTGAATGGGGAAAAACTTTGCGCATGGCTACAGGCCGAACGGCTGAACGGATTTTCACCAAATTTGTGGCAGGAGTGGGGGCTTGGGTCAGAAAGCATGCTTTTATGTGTTTGGTGGAAATCCAACCAGTACTTTTTATGCTGACCCATTTCCCTGCTCGTTCCGCGGACAGAAGTGTAATTGGCTTGCGGTACGGCATGCTGTCGGAGAACTTTGGACACAGTTGGTGGTTGACTGGAGGGAAGCGTGCTTTGCATCAAGATTTTTGGGGAAACGCCGGCAAGAAGGGTGGGAATGAGTGGGGGACTGAGAAGTGGTTCATGTGACATATGTGGAAGAAGACGGACGAGTGCCTGCAGTATTTGTGCGTATTGCGCCAATTCGTGGGTCCCTAGACAGGCAAGCACTTTGTGTGGTGATTGGAGGCAGCTGTCATAGCGGCCCGATAGCTTCTGCCGCAACCTGTTTGTGGTGACCTTGTTTCGTGGTGAGTGGTGGCATGTGAATTTCAGAAGGGGAATGAATTGCACATGGCATAGGTTGGGTGGGAGCACAGGTGGCTGTGTTCTGCGAATGGAATGCGGAAGTTGGGCACATGGTAGCATGCATGGGTGAATGAAGCAGTGGTGGGTCTGTGGAAGGATTAAACTATTGGGTGCATGGCCGAAGGCCGTAGGCCGTAGGGCATGCACTCAAGAGCATAGGGCTTCAGGATACCCATCGCAGAAACGCATGTCTGACTCTGCATCCGGTAGAGGGTGGTGCTTGCATAGTGTGGTGTGTGCAGATAGGTTGGAGCAGGGCCAGTGTTGCGAACAGAATGTGGGTAGATTGGCCGTGACACAATACTTTGTGAATGGAAGTGAGTACACCCATAGTATGTGAATGAAAGTGCACAGGGGTGCAGGAGACAGTGTTTTCTTTGTACATTATGGTAACTGTTGCAATTTGTTGCTGCATAGCTCCATGGCGGTGCACAGTGTAGTAGTCTTGGGCAGGAGTGCTAGTAGCAGTGGTGTGTATGTGGATTGTCGTAGTTGGTGACATGGTGACATGCATGGTGGCATTATGTTGCAGTGGGTGTGTTTAAGGCCTAGACTATTGGCTGCATGGTCGAAGGCCACAGGCCATGCACTCAAGAGCCTAGGACATGAGGACACCCACGGCAGTAATGCATTTTGACTTTGCATCAGTTAGAGGGTGATGACCTGTAAGGAATGGTTGTGGAGCACGTTTCCAACGCCATAGAGCAGCAGAAGTGAGCTACCATGCGTGTATGCTTGATTTTGCAGGTGAGGTCACTGTGACAACATGGTAAGGTTTTTGATGTGTGGTTGGAGATGGTGCAGTGAAAAGTCATGCAGTGTGGGCACAGGGTGCACTTTTTGCATACTGTCAGTATGGAAGAGGGTGTGGTTGAAGTGCGGTAAAAGTTGGAGATGGTGCAGTGAAAAGTCATGCAGTGTGGGCACTGGGTGGTGTTTGCATACTGTCAGATTGGAAAAGGGTATGATTTGTTGAAGTAGGCCCAATGTTGTGAAAATGTTGTGTTTAGGTTGGCAAGGACACAATACTTTGTGAATGGCTGTGGGTAGAGGTGGTGGGGGCGGTGGTATGTTTGTGGATTCTGCTAATTGCAACCTGTTTTCATGATTGGGTGTTTTATGGTGTGGGGGAGTTGGGGTGAAGTGCCGCTAACTACGTATGTTAGGTTTGTGCATAATGTTAGCTGCCCACATAGGTGCATGCATGGATCCATAGTGTTCTGCTGGGTGTGGGCAAGGGTGGACTGTTGTGTGCATGGCCAAAGGTGTGCTGGGTGTGCTTCAGGATCTTTGTGGATGCTGAAATAGTGCATCCTTTAGTGCATCCTTTAGTGCATCCCCTTTTGTGGAGGGGCTTTGGAAGCAAAGGAATTGTGCACTGAGAGTGTTTAACGGTAAATATGGAGTGGTGTACAGAAATGATAGTGTGCAATGCAGAGGTTCAGTATGTGATTGGTGCAGGCATGTTTGAAACTTTCACAGCAGCCAATGAGGGAGTGTTGGAAAAATGCCAGTGCAAAGGGAAGAAGTATTGTCTGCTTTACTGGGGTGTGGCCAAGAAAGAGCAAGTGCCACATCCTGCCCTTCTGAGCATGGAGCCTTTGCAAATGGAACACTGGGGATTCTCCAATGAGTTGTCGAGGGTGTGGTTCACAGGAATGGGCAGTGACATATTTACCCAAGCTTGGATACAGTTAGGTTGGCAGAGATGGACAGACGCTGAGTGCTGATAGTGGGTGATACCTTTGTACACGATCTATACAGGTATGCTGTGGAAAGAGGCTTCGATACTGACTTTCAGTTGGAACTAGTGCAGGCTTTTTGGGGCACAGTGTATGATTGGGGTTTCGGGTGCATGGATTTCCTTTGCACATGTGTGGCCTCTGTCGGTACTGTTGATGTGGTGGTCGTGCATTTTGGAGCACTACATTTGGGGTACATGTCGTGATCACATTTGCTTGCGCACCTAAAGAAGTTGATGACAGCAGTGATGCAGATGTTTCCCACTGCCAAGATGATTTTCTCATCGATAATACCAAGAGGACCATGGGACCATGCCAGCGTAATTTGTCCACAGCCAGAGGTCGGGAGATATTGGATAAACAGAAGCATGTGTGACTTTATGTGCAGTGCTGGGATGTTCTACACCGACTATGAAAGCATTAATAACCAGCAAGATTTCCAGTGGTTGCAAGGAAATGGTATTTTTTTACCTCCATGGGCAATGGTGTTTTGTTTGCCACTCTGCACGAAGCATTGCAGAGAATCCTGTAGAAATGTAAGAGAAGCGTTCATCTTCAGTCGAGAGAAATGTCAGGAGGGGAAGCAAGCTGACAGTCAGCAAAAGAGAGAACACAAAAAAATGTATGCACACACGTACATAACAAAAACACGACAACCCCCCCCCAAAAATACGTGTTTTTAGAGACAGTACTAAAGACACAATCCCCTACCCTGTTTTACATTCCCCCTAACCCCCACCCCATCCTCGCATGGTAACTCTGCGGATTCCGCAGTACTTTGGGGATTAGACGTGCCACATCCAGCCCTTTTCATGATGACAGCTATGGCATTGGCACTGTGGAGGCTAAGCCATTGCGCTATGTGGTTGCTGGTTGTGGTGGAAAAGTGGCGTACATGGGAACAACAAAAAATAGCAATACGTGCAACTACGGCCGGTGCTGGCAAGTGGAAGCATAAGTGCAGACATCAAGTGGTGGCTGGATTGTTAAGGTTGCAGAAAACAATCCCCAAGTGCGGGGGTTGGCAGAAAGTCAGTGCAGTGGTGGAACTGTCGGGAGGGAGGTGGCCTGGGGCACAGATTACAGGGTGGGTAGGAAACCAGTTCACTATCATTTTTAGGCAGGAAGTGAGCAGGGGTGAGAAGGGGAAAAAGAAGAAGCACATGGAAAGGTTTTGAGGTGCTTCCGGGCCCTAAAATGGTTCTCCTCAAGTTCCACGGAGGCCGAGAGCCTGTTCCAGAGGGAAGTCCCAGCAGAAGAAATACATGTACCACCAACTGGTTGCGTGCAGAAGCAACTGACCCTGAGGTCGTAGGAGGCAGATGAGGGAAGAGGTGACGCAAGCAGATATTTAGGAAGTGAGAGTGCAAGGTATTGAGGTCCCAGGGACCAGAAGGCCTTCTGCGTAATGCACAGGGCTTTCATTTTATGCTGCGCAGCCACTGGGAGCTATTGCAGACCTTTTAGTCTAGCAGAGATATGATCCCTGGCATTCAGACCAAGGACACGTTCTGCAGATCTCTTATGGATGAGTTCCTGAGGGTGCAGAGGGGAAGCTGGCAGATTTAAAAAGAGGCTGTGGCAATAGTGCAGCGTACAAAAAACCACAGCCGTGCACACACTGACCTTTTGGGAACTGACTTTAGGTTGGTAACATATAATCAGTGGTGACTTTGGCACCAGCTTTTTATGATTTCTGTAGGAGGTGGGTTAGTGGGGAACACATTTCGTAGCATTGTCGGAAGGAAAGAAGAGAGTTCATGTTTTGCTAATACACTGTATGATATGGGTAAATGAAAACGTTGCAAGCAAATACCATTAAATTGCCACTTAACGGTAGGAGATGGGAGGAAAACCAGTATGCTTTTTAGACACGTAATGGATGCTTAGAGGCAGATATTGTGTGCACAGAGGCACTTATAACAGAATTGTAAACATACTGCCTAAAACAGTTAATACCTTTCTTTTGTGATGATGGGTGCTCATGTGGATGAATGTGCATGCACAAAGTGTGCAATGTTTGACTGAACTTTCCTCTGTACGTGCTTTCCAATAACAGCATTCTTTCAGGCTGATTTTGTAACGGTGCATATGACGTCTTGTGGAGAACTGACAGTGTTAGATGCTGATGTTTTGGAAGGCATTGGTGGAAGCGTGTGTGACTACTTAACAATACCCAATAAGGGCGTGGTGGGAAGAGGATAGTGGAAAGGGAAGAAGGAGTGTTCGTGCTTTACTGGGGCGCAGCCCTCACAATACTTTGGGAAGGGCACATGCCACATTCTGCGCCTCTCACCATGCTGGCCAATGGAAATGGCACTGTGGGGATTATGCAATCAGGTACTGAGGGTGTGGGTCACAAGAAGGGGCAATAATATTGTTTTTTATTACTCTGCATAGTGAGGCTGGCTGACATGGAGAAACGCATTGTGTTGACTTTGGGTGATGCCTTTGTGATAGATCTGCACAGGTATGCCCAGGAAAGAAACTTTTATGGCAATTTCGGTTTGAAAGCAGTGGACGCATTGTGGTGCGCTGTCGATGACCTCAGCTTAGCCGATATGCATGCACTTTGCAGAGAACTGCCCAGTTCTGCTACTGTGCATGTTGTCGTCATGCACTGTGGTGGGTTGCAATTGGGCTACTTTTTTTACATTTTCTCCGTTGACTCAAGAGGCTGATGAATACAGTGAAGAGGCTTTTTCCCACTGCCCAGGTGGTTTTTCCTCCATACCACCAACAACAGTATGGACCACTCATATTGGCTGTTGTACGCAGCCAGAAGCTGGAAGGTGTCTGATTAACAGAAGCATGTCTGATTTTATGTCCGCTCGTGACATGTTTTTCTGTAACAATTATATAATTAGTTCTGCAAATGCGGAGTTCTTCCAATCAAATGGCATTTCGTTGTCATCCATTGGTAATGCTGTTTTGTTTGCTCATCTCCAAGATGCACTCAAAAGGTTCCTATCAGATTCTGAGAATGAAAAGAAAACCCACAACTGTATGAAACTGCAACGGCTCTTTTCAGAGCCACCCCTACAAACGAAAGCCGTTACCCTGATTGACATTTCTTCCCCCACGCCTGCACACAGCACAAAAGCCTCATCCGGTGATTTTCAGGCCGGTGGCCATGGAAATGGGCCTGTGGAGGCTGTGGAGGCTGAGGGATTGCGCAACAACATTTCTGGGTGTGGTGCGTACGCAGGGGATTGTTATACAGAACTGCTAGTGTTACATGCAGCGCGCACGTGCCACAATCTGCGTTTCTCACCATGCTGGCCAATGGAAATACGACTGTGGAAATTGTCCAATCAGGTGGTCTGAGTGTGCGTCACAGGAAAGGGCGGCCATATTTTGTTTCATTACTCTGTGTAGTGAGGCTGGCAGAGAGGGCGAGACGCACAGTTTTCATAGTGGGTGATCCCTTTGTGCTAGATCTGCTCCACTATGCCGTAGAAAGAGGCTTTAATGGCAATTTGAATTTGGAGGAAGTGGAGGCTTTGTGGTGTGGTGTCAATGTCTGTACATTAGACCATTTGCTTGCAGAATGTCAACAAGTGGCTACTTTTGCTACTGTACATGTTGTGGTCGGGCACTATGGAGCATTGCTTTTGGGTTTCATAGCTTGTTCAAGTGTGTACCCTCAACTCAAAAAGATGATGAAAGCACTGAATCACATTTTTCCCACTGCAAAGGTGCTTTTCTCATGTATACCACCAAGTCCAGTATATAACTATTCCAATGGTTATTGTCGGCAGCCTGAGGTCGGAAGGCATCTTATCAACAGAAGCATTTGTAACTTCTTGCATGCTGCTGGGATGTACTCCTGTGAGAATGACAACATTGGTTATCGATATATGCACCTTCTCAATGGAAATGGCATTTCATTGTCGCTCAGTGGCAATCACATTTTGTTTTCCAATCTACAGGCTGCACTGAAGACGCTATTGTAAGAATATGAGGCGAAGTACAACAAACAAAAACACTTATAAAAAAATGGTTTCTATGGAAGCAGCTTTAACAAAAAATACAAAATGGCTCTTTTGAGAGCCACCACCACAAACAGCATCCCCTACCCTAATTGACAATTATTTCCCTACTCCCATACGCGCACACTTGGAAAAGTCAGCGGACATCGCGACAGTTGCAGGGTTGCATGTGTGACATATGTCCCTTTTGCACATGGCCTCTATACATTAGGGCCTGTGGAGGACACAGGATTGGTCAATAAGGTTTCTGGGTGTGGATTGCATGCACAGACTGTGGTACACAGTATATTTGTCGAGCAAAATGCAGAGGGTTCGCTTATGGCTGTGTGCTGCATGAGCCACAGCGTATGCTTTGTGGGGGAGTTCTACATACATTACTTCACAGTGAATGGAAAACAGAGTCCAGTGGGAGCTCATTGTGGATTGTATCATGTGGATTTGTACGCGTATGGAGTACCGACAATGAAGTGATTGATTTTGATTGGTCTGTGTGAGACTTTGGTGACGCGCAATCGTGACGATATTATTGTTGTTCATTGTGGAGGGAAAATTGCCCAACACGTAACATGATTTTCAGTGCCGTTTGCACTGCTGAAGGAGGCACTTCGCAAGGTCATGCATCTGTTTCCGATCTCCTGCATAATTTTTTATCCAATTATGCAGACATCCATGTCGCCGCGTTATTTTTCATGTGGTCTGGAAATGGAGAAAGCGCGGTACATTGTGAAGAAGTGTATTTGTGCCTTTTTTCGACTTGTGCTAGTGTCATACTTTACAAATGGGAATCTGACGTTTCACAGCACAAAGAGTTTTCCCCACAAATAGCGTTCCTCTTAATATTACTGCATTTCTGATTTTTGCACGGCATACAGAAATTGCCTTGCTGCCCTTTTTGGAAGTATAAGAATAATGTTTGTGCTAGGTGTTGCGCACTTGCGCTCTTGAAAACACACTGCAACACATAAAACCATCTCTTTCAACATCCACCCATTTCTAGCCGTTTTCGACTGCAGTGTTTTCCACAGTACCACAGTTCCTTCTATTTAGCACACAATCTGTGGAGGGTACACAATACGTGGTGCCCTGCCTCCCTTCATTGCCACTTACATTGAAGCTTTCTTTACGTACCTTTTTTCCTTTTCCAGTTCATTACTATTTCTTTTGGTCTTGTAACACGTGCCACCGAAGGACCGAAAGGCAAGGGCTGGCACGGACAGGCCACCACCTACTGGGATATCATAGGGGACATGCACAGAGCGAGTAATGCTGGGTGGCCCTCACTTAAATAGCCGCCACTCATTGTCATCCTCCCGGACGGACTCGTCCAAGCACTTCAAAGTAGCTTCCCTCTGTAGAGTACCGGGTTGCAGTACATGCGCACTACAATGCCCTTTGGCAGGTATGGGTCATTAGCGCAGCATATGGTGTACAAGGGTCTTTTAACGCTCTGGTGCTGTACAGGAGTGCCCCTGTTGTAGGCGCAGTCTATGTGGAGAATGCTGTAGATGAAATTACTCTACTGCATTTTCGGCAGGGTAGTACCCTGGTCCGTTATGACCAGTAGTTCTAATTCGGTAGCCTACCATATAAGTCCATAGGGCTGGCAACAGAGGAGCTCTTACCAGCACCCAGAAGATGCCCTAAGCATGGACATAGTTCTAAAATGGATAGACGTGCGCTCCCACAAGTAATTAGAAGAGCTTTACAACATGCAGCCATGGGGCTAGTACTGCAGTCCTATAGATACCTGCATTGTGATTGCACATATGCAGTCCACGTGCAGTGTGCATAGGAAACCTCCACATTACTTACCTGCAGCTACCTCAGCTAGTAATGTGCGGCACAGATTCACTTTGCTATGTTAACACAAAAAGAAACACCATTCTCAGTGTCACCAACACTTAACATGCACACCTTTCATTTGTAAGCTACACCGGCACTATTAGGCAAGGGAAGGGGTAACACAACACAGGGCAATTTGGCCTTTCCAAAAGTTTGTGAGCAGGGCAGCCAAGCTATCAGTGACAAAACGTTCTTAATGGGACGTTATGGTTTAATTGGCTTCCAAATACAGATTATCTTTACAGAGAACAGTATGCTAAAGCAACGTTCCGGTTGTCCTACGAAAAACATATGCAAATAACTAAAAAAAAATATTGTTAAAAGGACATTATGGTGAAGGTAGGGTACTACAAACATATCACCTTTACTGCAAACACTATGCTAAAACAACATTCCTGTTACAGTGTCCTGCTAAAAACCCCAGAAATTCGCCACTTATGGTAAGGTACGCACCGTGCACTGCAAGGACTAACACCCATGACCTCAAAGATGACAATGGGCCTCATTACGAGTCCGGCGGTACCCGGTGACCCGGTAATTACGGAGGCGGAATTCTGTTAATCCCCATTCCCATGGAGTTCCATAGGACTCCATGGGAATGAGGAAGTGGAAACACCGGAACCATGCTGTAATGGTGCCGGTGTTTCCATGTCCACCTGCAGGCGGGTGGTGGTAAACCCGCCAGGTCAGACCTGGCAGGAGTGACACCTCCCGCCTGCAGGACTCTTAATCAGCCAGTCCGGAAAGAACAGTGGTGGCGGATTTACCACCACCGTTCTTTCCGGACCGGCAGGGTCGTAATGAGGCCCAATGTCTCTGTCAGTTTTCCCAGGTTCCTGTAACCTTGCTGGCTCACCCCGTTGCTACTTGGCTCAGTAGCTACGGTCCGACATGTGAGGAGCTCGGGCACCTGGGCTCCATCAGATGGTCTGGTCTCGACGTCGACTACGAGCCTGCCGGCCCACCCCAACTTCTTTGTGGTCGCACCATCAGATGAGACGATTGTGTCTCTGCCTCTCCTCCAACCTCTGCTTTCCATTCGGCTAGAATGACAACCTTCAGGTGTTCGGCTTGTGCTTCGCTCGCCCTCCATGTTCCACAGGCTCTATGGCCCTGGGTGGGACCATCCCTCCAGGATATCCATTCTGCAGATGCTCATCTCTGTGTTGCTGTTGTCCTCCCTCAGTAGCAGTCTCTCTTCTTTTCAAAGTTCCACGTACTTGCATATAGACTGTCACAAACGGGGTGTATCCTTCTTTGACAGTGTAGTTCAGGTGAGATCCAGCATTACCGGAAGCCAAAGAGATAGGGGAAATATCACTATTACTTGAATTAAAATCAGAAGTATTGTAAATGGAAGTAACAACAGTCTTTTTTGTTCCAATGTAGACAGATAGCGTGTTCCGAGCAGGGAGTTCCTTATCGGAATTGGAGTCCTTGTGCCAGGGAGTGGAGTCATGCCCAGTGAGAGCCCTATGGAGTGCTTTGCTGAGCGGGCTCACCACCCTATCCTCAAAGGGGGTTGTTCCCCTCTGGGGAAAAGGGACGTATTGACCAGATGTGTCACAGTATTCTGAAGATCATCAAATGATTCTTGAAATATTGGCTCTTGTTCTAAGAGCAATTATTCTTTGTTTAATGGTATGTTATATCAACAATGAATTGGAGTTGCTATGGGTGCTGTGCACTTACACTAGTGAACTGTTTCATGGGTCAAGTCGAACAGAAAAATGCATTAAAAATAATGTATATGTATATATTAAACGCTTAGGTATGTTTCTTCACTAAGCTGATGCAATTTCTCAGTATTAGGTTGCCCTCTGCTGTCCAAATGGCAAAGTGCACCCACTTCAACAACAGCTACCATTTCAACAAACAGAATGAGAATGGTCCTGTCACCATCCACTATCACAAACATTTGGAAGTTACTTTTTTCCACCCCCATTCCTCTTCACACAGGGCATGGCGGTTCCAGTGTCAAAGTACAGTTCATCACCGGCTCAACGTTTCAGTCTCTAAAGAGCAAAATGATGTAGGATGAATGCCTCCTAACCAGCTAAAACTGAAAGTAGGTGCTGTAACTATGCTACTACACAATCTTATGTCATCACAGGGACTCTGAAATGGAATGAAAAGGTTGACAATTACACATCTCAAAGACACATCACAGAAGCACGTGTCATAGATGGAACTTAGATGCCGTTCTTATACCGTGCAAACCCCACATTCCATCTGATATGTTTAGCCTTTTCATTGACCATTATTAAGTCACAGGGACCTATGCCCCCTCCTAGAAGTGATCAGTGGTAATGGCGATATTTAAGAAGGGGGACAGAAGTGACCCTATGAATTACAGACCGATATTGACCTTTAAGATATGCTAGAACGGTGTATGTTATACCAGGAACAGTTAGTAATATATTTATCGCGAGGAGATTCATAGATGACGTTCTGCTAATTCAGAATGACGATAAACTGAGTCTGCTGGACCTCTTGCATATCTTAATAGCAATGAGTGTGAAATTAAATATAACATAAAATATAGTAAAACTGATGCTTAATTTTTGGACCACAATATCTTTGTAAATCAGGGAAAGGTTGAAACTAGAACATATAGAAAAATAACTAAGGCAAACACTAAACTGCATTATAGCAATTGTCATAAACAAAATGTAATCAGTAGCATCCCGGCTGGAAAGTTTATTCGACTGAAAAGGACTTTTAGCATGGATGAAGATTATGAAAGGGAAGCTGAACTCATCAACAATAGATTCCTTGAAAGAGGATATAATGAGGCCACAATAAGAAAGTTTGCAGCAAAAGTGAGCAGTAGAAATTAAGTTGAACTTTTAACTCCTAAAGGTAAGAAGGAGAACTCTCATTGTAAAATAACGAGGTGCATCACTAGGTATCATTCACCTAGTAAAATTATTTCGACGTTGTTGAAAAACCACTATCAGGTTTCGTATTCAACATGGACATTAGAGTATTTTCTATCTGTAACAATACCAAAATAGTTAATAAAAAGGCAAACACATTGAAAGATTGGCTATCACTAGTCATCTTAGCACTGAACAAATTGGGAAAAAACATGGCTCAATTCAAAAGGAGTAGGCTTTTTCAATATGGCAAGTGCAAGAATTGTAGATTGACTCTTAATACTGTGAGTGAACATCTTGACTTGTACGGTCACTTAATAAGGATTACATATTTTATTAAATTTAACTGTTTACATCATTTTGTGTATTTGCAAGACATTTTATATGAGAGGCACAATCAGGAAACTAAGCGAAATAGTTGGAGAGCATTGGATAATTATTTGAATGTATGATAACAAATATCACCCAGTAGCCATCCCTGTAACCCCACCTCCAGTTCAAGGCCATTGAGAATTGGATTGTGGGTATGCATATTAAATAAAAACATGTTTTTGCTCCATGTGAGAAATGTGCCTTTCTCTTATAGGGCAGTGCTATTTTACACATAGCTTTTTCAACCAAAGACATACATCTCTCAAGATGCCGACAGCACATACATTGTTTTTTTTTCGATTTTAACAATTATCTCCCAATGGACAGCTCATTCTTCCAGTTTGAGTATTTTCAGTCAAATCATGGGCTTGAAGCTGCAGCCTTGTTATTGGTAAACCCATGCTTTAGCCACTTTGCTCCAAACATGTTTCACCCTCCTTAGGGATCAATCGTTCAGTATAGTTTGAAATTCTTATGAATGGACCATTGGGGTATGTTTAACAAACATGTTATGGTGGGTTTACAAAAACATGAAACCCCTTTTTACCTGAAACCTGAGAGTAGAATAAGCCTTTTCAGATAACAAGCCACATATTCCAGAGCACTACCCAGTAGCCATCCATTTAAGTTAACCTCCAATTCTGAACCACTGAGCAATGCATTTAGGGTATATACATTTGCTCAGAAGCATGTATGCGCACCAGGAAATGTACTTTGTACAATAGGGCAGTGTCATTGTATGCATAGCATTATCAATCCAAGACAGAGCTCTCTTAAGGATGCAGACAACTACATTAGCACTGCACTCTCACTTATTAGGGATCATCAGTGCGATATAGCCTGACTTCTGTGTGTTGGAGCTTTAGGGTATTATTCCTGAAATATGTACTGATGGTCCCTAATGAGGGTGAAATATGTATGTGGATGTCTGCATTCTTGGGGAATATCATGCCGGAATTGAATAGGAGGCAGGTAGAGGAGTTGGAGAGAGTGTAACGGAGGAGCAAGACCAGTTGATGGTTGAGGAGGCGGTTGGGGGAAACATCAAAGGAGAGTTTGAAGCAGTTGAGGTGGAGAGAAGTGAATAATGTGTGGAAAATCATGAGGAGGAAAACCCACCATTTGTCAAGAATGAGCCTGTGAGAGTGACAGCGTGGCAAGGAAGTACTGATGGAGGTAAAGGCTGAGGAGCGGAGGGTTGTAGTTGTCATAGGTGTTCCCCTAGGCATAAATGTGTTGCAACCTATTAAGGAAGAGAGAAAAGGATAGTGCTTTGGGAGTAAGAGTAGGACCCTGAGACAGAGAGGGTGTCTCCCTCCACCATCTTGTGAGGCCAAAAACCTTGGGGTCATCTTCTAATCCACTCTCTCCTTGACTCCTCACATCATAGACCTTACCAAGACTTATCCTTGGCCTCAAGCCCAGGGACCTTATCTCTCTAGCCTTAAAATCTCTCCACTGGTTCCTGGTGGCTGCAAGGATCAAATTAAAAACCCTCTGATTCATCCACAAGTCCTTCTGGGGCCTATGGCCACGCTATCTCCAACTTTCCTTCCCCAAATACTCCCCTGCTAAAGCCATATGCTCCTCTAACTCCAACTCTCTGACTGGCAAACTCTTCTCGAGGTAGAGAGTATGGGGGAGGTCTCTTTCCTTGGCTGGTGCCTCTCTCTGGAACAGCCTCCGTGCCCCTCTCAGACTTAAGTTCCGGAAACCGCTCAAAACTCTGCTCTTCTCTACCTCTTTCCCTTCCCTATTAATCACCCCACTGCCGCTGTGACCGGTGGCCTGATCCCCATGAATCTCAAAGAATCCCAAGCTCTTCTTCCCAATCAAATCAGCCCCCCTCGGCCATTGCACTGCCCTTGCCAGCCCGTGCTTGATGGTTCCACATCCCGCCTTTGAGAGTCACCTTTACTAGCTCTTAGCCTGAAGTTTTCCTCCTTGGCTCCTGTTAGCACTTCCCTCCCGTGGCCTCCTCCAGCACTTGTCCACTCCTCTGCTACCCCTTTGATCCCCATCCCCTGCACTTCTCTTCAATGCACTTGAACGCCCTGATGCCACATGGCCTAGTGGGACCACAACTTTATATACACTGTTTTTGCCATTGATATTGTTTCCCCTGTTCTCTTGCCATTTAGTCTTGTGGTGTTTTGAAACACAATTCTTATGTATGCAATGCCTTATACATGCTCAATAAAATAAAAATAAAAGAAATAAAATAAGGTTGAGATGGGGCATTTGGGTAAGCTCAGTTTGCCAGCCTCTTGGTGGAAGCTTTGGGGTTTTGCCAAGCACATCCCTATCACAGCCTATACACTTGTTTAGGCCTATCATGCGGGAGTTGGTAGGCCCAGAGATGCAGAAGAGAGAGTCTCCCCAAAACTGAGGAGAAGCAGAGGACCAGAATCTACCAACAGAAGTGCTAAGGAAAGAAGTGATGGGGAGACTCAAACCCCCAGGACTGAGAGATAATGTAAATAGATCATCAACCCCAGGAACAGAACCCAGATCGAGATTTATCAATTGAGACTCAAACTGTCGAATATAAGTAGAGTCATTCAGTTTTAAAAATGTTTTCCCAAACCTGTAAATAACCCACAACAATTGCTTGAACCATATTCCTCTGACTCTGTCCCTTGTTGATCCTACTTGGCTTGATAAACATCACTGCTCCTAGTTGCAGATGTATTGTGCTTTCCTTCACATTCTAGCAAGCGTTCCATACTGCTCCTAATTGTGCATACATCTCCACAGGAATACCAGACGTTCGAGGTAACTCATTCATTCTTTGCTCTCTCCAGAGAGACTGCCAACAATCATGGCAATTATGTGCCTATTAAATTAGTGCTTATACAGATACATAACAGTTAAACACAACCACAGGCTCTACATTTTAAATAGTACCTCGCGCATGGTTTTCTCGGTATGGCTATGAAATAGTCATATTTGTGTCCCTCTCCCTTCCACCACAGACTGTGTCGACTGATGGCAGCACACATCTCAAATATACTGGTACATAAGATCTGGCATTTGTCCCAAAAAGCTAGCACCTGGGTGAAAATGCACTGGATTCAGATACGAAAAGTCTCACAAGGGCATAGTTGAGGTCTAAATCCCGTGTATGGGTGTACATGTGTTGGGTGAGAGGTAAGGAGTGTGTGTGTTTTTGTACACAAGACTCACTGATCATCCCGGCAGTGCCTCTTGCTCATCCTTGCCCTCACTCTTAGACCTCCGCCCGATTGTTGGTGCCAGTGCCTAAGAACCAACAGAGATAACATGGCAAGGGGAGCCTCTCTACATTATTCAGCTACAGAACATCAAGAGCTGCCTTTCTCCAGATTAGTACCTGTTTTTTTCTATTTCTTCTGTTATTGGAATGCATTCCCTCCCGGGCTCTCTAGTGGTAAAATGGCATAGTTCTCAAATGACAAGGGGAATGATGAGGCCCAAGTGATATTGGGAGTTGGTCACAGCCAGGCAGGCTGGGCCCTGTTTGCACAGGGTCATTCCTCATGCAAATGCTTTCCTTCCCCTTCTACAGCTGATGCTGCACACCTATTTGAAATTACAGTGCATTTGGCGGAAACGGAATCACTGCCCATATTATGATAAACCCCAGTCGTGATGAGGGGGAGAGTTGGAATTGGAGTTCACTCTGAAGATTCCAATATACTCTCTGACATCTGATCAAGTTGAGAGTGAGGAGTACTGGGTTATACTGTCCTTAGAGTCTCCTTAACAATTGGAGGAGGGAGGGAGATTTGGGTCACACATAACATTCAAGTTCTTTTTTACTCCCATAATAGAAATGCATCACTTCAATATTGTTCAGTCCCTAAACTGCTCAAACACGCTGTACACCATCTCCAAAGCAAATGTACCCTTCTAACGATCAGTCTTCAACCTAGCCTGCTTTAAAAAATAAATTTCACTAGTGGGTATACCCGCAAAATGTGCTTGGGTGATAAATTACAAAATTAGGCAAGTAACAAATATTTGAAGGGGGCATGGGAGAAAGGAGCTCCAAAGAGTATGACACCACCATGCAGAAGGAAGGCATTATTCACAACCTTCACAGTAGCATAGTCAGTTCCATGTTCTGGTTGAAAGCCGTATTGGGAAAATCTAAGCAAGTCATGTGCTACTGCATGTGAGTTGCAAAATATCTTTAAAGGCACTTGCTAGTCAACTAAGTAGCTGTAATCGGGAAATTCTGTTCAAGGATGGAAGAATTCAATAAGGCTTTGTTATTTCTGGATGGACCTCGCCTTTTTTATATCATCCAACAATGTGTGCAATCCTCTACTTAGGCAATAGTGCCATTCACGGTGGGCTGTCCCGTGTGGTACTGACCCGCTGTTACTAATTAATGGCCTGAGCAAAGCGAATATGGTACCACCTGCTGTAAAGGACATTATCACCACTGGCAACCATAGGGGAGAAATAAAAGGGTGCATCATGCTCTGAGAAATCGAAATAGCGGGTATGGCGTACATAGTCATGTCTGACAAAGTCACCTGCTTGGAGCTGGTGGCCTCCAAGTTGGTAGATCTGGGGGCTGTGGACCCCCTTTGTTTTAGTAAGGAGTGCTGAAGGAGGCACATGGAGAATCTCCTGGGAAACAGCACTATGGACCTACCACATAACAGGGTCAGTCACAGGGAAACTAGGATTCCCATAATCCCTCTGGTCCCTGAGTACAAGTACATATACACACATTCCTCACCAATACAGCCCGCAGAAGAGAGTATATTTAGGGGTCTGCTTAGAGTAAACAGGGGAAAACAACCTGCTGCTCATATAAAACCCTGTGGAGGTCCCTGTAGATCGACCTCAGTAGGTTATCTAACAGCATGGCAATCATATTGGGCCATAGGGACCCCTACCAACAGGTCATGCAGCTTATTCTGAGTGTTTTCTGAACCAAAGTCCCCCCACCCATCCCAAGGCCCTTCCCCTACTGAGTCCAAAGACCCCCATATAGAAAATTCAACAGCATGTTTAGTTTTGGCTATTAGGTGGCACTGAAAGCGCTACTTTTAAGCCAAAACTATTGTCACTAAAATAAGAGCTTTAACATAAGAGCTTCAAATAGGGACTTTGAATTAAGGTCAATGACATTAATGCATATTAATGCACATGACATATGAGGATGGATTTGTGTTGTTTGGCTATGTGTCCAACCCATTTAATGCTCATCTTTAAGTGACATCTATATGATTTTCCTCCCATTCCCACCCATCGCACTAAAAACCACACCCCTTTTTGCACTCTTTGCCTGTATTTGTATTGTGCTGAATTTGTCAGCCGTTTTTACTTCCAAAATGGCGGCTGCCATATTTCAATGTCAAGAAAAATGTATTTGACTTTATCGATGCTTTTAAAAATATTTACTACAGCTTTGAAGTGATGTTACACATGTAATTTATTTTGTATTTAAAATAAGCAACTTAATGTAATAGTTACGTTTTGGTCTAAAATGTCTTTCAAAATGTTCATAGTGATTTGTGGGTTGTTTTTCATTTGTTTTTGATGTAAGCAGCACCTAATTGGCTATGTAGTGAGTGATATCAGTATGATGGGGTGGTTCTCCAGTCTGGGTGTGTTTACCCAGGGCAGAATTTTTTTTTTTACTTTTGTTTGCTTTAGCAAAGGTGGTGGCAGCGATCATGTTGAATGTGTCAAAGTGCCACAGATTGGGTTGCAATTTTCCCCAGGGAGTACTCTGTATGCGCCGCTCCGCTTGCTGTACTGGGTTCATCTCGGATTTAACAACAACAGTGTTTCTGCATACCGCGTCCCCTCAGCAGCAGTGACAGGAGCGGCCTCTCTGCACTGCTACTGCTTGTGGCAGAGACTATACGGCAGTGCTGGCTCCTATAGCGGTTGAGCACATGCTTGAAGAGGCAGTGTCTATGCTGCATTGTGACAGCTGCTCACACAGGCCCACAACGTGCGCCGCCCGTTTGCACTGAGCACAGAAGCCGGCCAGGGAAGGGAGATGTCAGGGCAGCCCTCAGCAACAATCCAGGCAGCCTTATTTCTGCACCTTCAGGGAAACCAAAAGCATTCAAGATGGTCTGTGGGGATCTATGTGATTATTGCGACGGCTGAAAAAATGCTGCCATTTTTTTTTAGAAACCCCTTTACACTACATATATATGCGTGGGAGACCCCCTGAAGCTCCCCGCATATTAATATTATATTCTATACCCCCCAAATATATATGTGGTGTAAGAGGGTCCAAAAATAAAAGAAAGTCGGTATTGTCGGCCGTCGTAATTGTGAGGGTGACATTTTGGTCCGATTCCGTCTGTGGAGGCTTCCACTGCTCCAAGAACTCCTCTTGTGCCCTGGACCTGCTGTACATAATGAATGTCCTCCCTTCTCTCCCCCCACGGCCGCTTTCCGGCATTCGCAGAATGCCACTCATTTTATTTTGCTCTCTTACCAAACAAGTTTTAATACTGCACAATTATTTTTCTTGCTGTTTATTCTTAAACCCTTCCGTAGTCACCTGTTTTCATTCCCTTATCTCACCACTTCCCAATCTTTCGCACTTGTTTCACTCATTACTGCACAGCCTTTGCCCAGTTCATGTATTTACTTTCCCCACCTAAATCAGCAATGTGAGCGGTCTTTCTCTACTGCCACTGCTTGTGGGAGAGACTGTACGACAGGGCTGGTTCCTGTAGCAGTTGTGCACGCTGGAAGAGGCAGTGTGATTGCTGTGTTTTGACAGCAGCTCCTACAGGCCAACAGCAGGTGCCGCCCGTTAGCACTGAGCACAGAAGCCCGCGGTCCATCACTGCGAAGACCCTGTGAAACCAGCTCTACTGTGACAAGACCACACAGACCAAGAAGAATACAAACCCGCAACTACATACTCAACCCGAGAAGATGGAGTAATGAGGTTCAAGCCTCGGTATCCAAAGATCACAGCTGATGGATAAAAATCTATCAGCAAGAAGAAGAAGAACAAGGGAGGTGTCGCGGCAGCCCTCAGCAATATTCCGGCAGCCTTATTTCTGCACCTCCAGGGAAACCAAAAGTGTTCAAGATGGTCTGCGTAGGCTTCCACAGCTCCAAGAACTCCTTGTGTGCCCTCGACCTGCTGTACACAGTGAGTGTCTGCCCTTCTCTCCCCCCATGGCCGCTTTCCGGCATTCACACCATGCCACTCATTTTATTTTGCTCACCCGCTCGCTCTCTAACCAAACAAGTTTTTAATACCGTGCAATTTTTTGTCTTGCTGTTTATCCTTAAACCCTTCCGTAGTCACCTGTTTGTGTTCCCTTATCTCGCCCCTTCCCTATCTTTTGCACTTATTTCACTCATTAATACGCAGTCTTTGCCCTTTCCATTTATTTACTTTCCCCACCGAAATAATGACCTCCTTACCTTCCTCACCTTCGTTATCTTAATTGCGTCCTTTTCTACCTTACAATTAATTTACAGCCCTCTTACCCTCCCGCCCTTTCCTTTCCTGGTCGATCTTCCATTAATTTATTTCCTTTCCAATCCGTGTCATTTCTTTCTACATAACATTTTCCTCTTTAAATGTCGACTCTATTCTCTTACATCCCTATGAGCTATTTTCTGCCGTAAGGGCAGTTTCTAAAATGTATTACACCCAAATGTCCTTCTCTCCCATGTTGCTATTGCATTGCTACCACACACCCCCTCACCAACATCATTTAATCATTGCAATTTAAATGATGTTTAAGTGACTTGTATTTAAAATAAGTATACAACAATATTACAACCAGGAATGTATTTTCATAATCCCATATTTGTCAATGTTTATCTCCATGAAGTGTAGCAGGAGCAAATGACTCTCTTTATTTGGTGAACACAGTGCTCAGAAGCCTTCCCAACTGCTCCAAGCGCAGAATGGAAGATGGGTGGGTAAGAAATGGAAAAAGAGGTGGTGGAGAGAAAGGGTGCAGTTCCCAGCTACATTAAGCAAGGTTAAGTTCCACATTGTACCTCAAAATGCTTCAAAGTGTTATCGGGGAAGGCAAGAGAAGTAGGTAGGCTATGAGGTGAAGCACTCATGTTGCTGTGTGGTTTCAGTACACAGACCTAAGTTATAACAATACCTGCCAAATGGTGTGAATTCATGAGCATTTGATGGCAAAGTTTTCCATGTATGGATTTTCATACGGCTTAATTTTCTTAAACCAATTCACAATTCATAAATACAATCTGCCATATAGTTAGAGTACCCGAGTATAGATGGCATGACTGATTAGGCATGTGATGGCAATAGCTGCTGATGGGGAAAGTTTCTGGGCCTATAATAACTTCTCTAAATACTTGCATGCCATATGGATAGCTCGTGTGCAACATGCTCGTTTCAGGAATGGGGTGATACCATGTGACATGTTTGAAGCCAAGTTAGGCAGACTCAGTCAAAAATACAATTTGACAATCATACGTGTCAACGGTTCAGATTTCGCATTGCAAGCCAGCTGTTGGCGATCTTTCAGGCAAAGTTTCAGAATTTCTGGTTCCCTATTCCCCAGTTCTTTTCCAGTGCCAGCTTCTCTCTTGTTTACCCATTCCATCACTCGCCGTTGCTTTTGACAGGAGTAGATCCAATTAAAACAGATGCAAGCGATGGCCTATTGATCTTTACGTCAATGCAAATGAAGAATGACGACCAATGGACAGTAGAGCTGGGGATCGAGGACGGGAGCGAATTTCAAACGTGTCAGAGCTTCCTCGACACTACAAACGCTTCCTTCGACAGCGTGCACTTAAGAGCACACTGCTCTAGCAACTTGTCATTGCCAAGAGAAGTGATGTGAAATCTGATATGATTTATCTGATAATACATTCAAATTGCTTCCTTTCGTCAAATTAGATTTCTACTCTTTTTTCATTTTGCTCAGTATTGTTTAGTACATTCTGCGAACTAATGCTTAAAATAGAAACAATGGGCTTTAGTTCGACCCTGGCGGCAGCGGTATGAACGGTGCCGGTAAGGTACCGGCACCAGTCATAACAGGCCGCCACATTACGAGTTTGCTCGCGGGTGGTGGTATGCACGTCTGGTCTGGTCTGGCCAGACGTGCATACCGGCACCCGCGAGTAGACCAGGATGCTAACAACGAACCCTTCATTAACAGGTCCGTTGTTGGCATCGTCCCCATTCCCCTTGATCCCTATGGGGGCTCAAATGGGAATGGGGACGTACCGGGTCTGGGTCCCAAAAATGGGAATTACCAGGCCTGAAAAAGTCAGAATGGCCCGGTAATTCCCTTTTTTCAGGACCCGGACACGAGTTTCACGGCATGGCTACTTCCAAACTTGTAATGAGGCCCAATTACTCTAAACTTAAGTTATGTCTCAAAAGGCAAAAGGATAATTTATGTACTCCTTGGTAATGTTTTATTTCAGTTTATTAATATACTTAATTTGTATTTATTTATTTATTTATTTTAATTTATATATCGCTTTAATCCAAAGCGCTTTACATGTTAATGTCAATGTTAATGTTAAAGGACATTTGCACCGCGCACTATCACCACCGGAGTGGTCCCTTGGCGCTCTGGCGGCTCTGAAAGAGGAGGGGAGGTTGAGTTAGTGGGAGGAAGCAGTTAAAGTGCAAGAGAGCAGTGATGTGCTGTTGGTGGCCTCAGCCCGGTGGGTCAGTTGGCTGGACCTGGGTTGTTTGCAGCCGGTAGTCGTCGTGTACTGTTGTGCAAGGCTATGTGTGTTTTTGTTTTGTTGTTGTAATGTAGTGAAGTTTGTGCGGTTTGTTGTGCTGTAGGTTTTGGTCGTGTTTGGTTTGGAGTTTGAGAGGTGTATGCAGAAAGGGAAATTGTTAGTAGGGTTGGTTAGTTTGCGTCTCTATCCTGAACTGAAGCGCTCGATTTGCGTTATCTCCCCTGTTGCGGCTCTGTCCTGATCTGGGTCTGACTGGCATACAGGTTCCTTACTCCTCTAGCCCTCGCCTCTAACATGCTCTCTCATAGCTCCCCTTATCTTCCATTCATACTCCTGTGGCCATTGCACCTGCCAATGTCAACCTCTCAGGTAGTGGGTGATTGCCAATGTCTTGATAATTCCACACCAATGTGGTACCTGGCGGTAATTAATTAAGGGGCGGGCGAAAGTGTGGGTGGGATTGTTTGGGGTAGTAGACTCAGTCTCCGTGCGTGCCATCTGTGTTCCAGTCTATCCGGTGTCACCCGTCCAGGTGCCGTGGGCGTTACTCTCTCGGATCAGGGACGTCCGTGTCTTTTCGGTTTAGTCATCCTTTTTCAGTTTCGGTTTCCTGGTTTAGTCTGTGGTGTTGTAGCGCCAGGTTTTTAGTGATTTCCTGAATTTTAGGTGATCTTCAGTGTTTCTTATTTCTCTTGGGATGTTGTTCCACGTTTTTGCGGCTAAGTGGTAGAAGGAGGTGCCTCCAAGTTTTTTCTGATGGTATGGTTTGAGTTCCAGGCGGATTTCGTTGCTTGATCGGAGGGGTCTCGTTGGTTTGTAGACTGTTATTTTCTTTTGTAGGAATTCTACTCCTTGTCCGCTGATTGCCCTGTGCGTTATGCACATTGTTTTGAAGGTGATGCGATGTTTTACTGGGAGCCAGTGTAGTGTTTTTAGGGCTGGAGTGATGTGGTCTCTTCTGGATAGTTTGAGGAGCAGTCTTGCTGCTGTATTTTGGATCCGTTGCAGTTTCTTCAGGAGGTATTCTGGTATTCCGAGGTAGAGGCTGTTTGGATAGTCACTTTTAGACATGATTAGTGCGACGATAGTGAGTGTTTTGTGCATGAAGGAGAGGAAAGGTAGAATTCTTCTTGCCGTTTGGAGGAGGTAAAAGCATTTCTTCACTGTTGCATTTATTTGTGGTTCCAGGGTTAGGTTGTTGTCCATTAGGACTCCCAGATTTGTTACTACCTTCGATGGTGTTGGTGCTTTTCCCATTTCCGTAGGCCATGGGATGGTGGTTTTGTTCTTTTGGTCTTTGGATACAATCATGATTTCTGTCTTTCCTGGGTTGATTTTCAGGTTGTTGGCATCCATCCAGTTGAAGACTTCTTTTAGACAGTCGGTTAGAGTTCGGCATCGGTGTCTTTGATTTTGTAGATGATCTGAGTGTCATCTGCGTAGTTGTAACATGTAATGTTGTATTTTTTGAAGATTCTGATGACCGGAGTCTGATAGATGTTGAAATATTGTGGAGATAGTGAGGATCCTTGTGGTACTCTGCAATCGTTAACTCGTGGAGTGGATTTGAAATGTTTAATCCATACGGTTTCTGTTCTGTCTGCTAGGAATGATTTGGTCCAGCGTAGTGCTGTGTCTGTTATGCCTATGTCTTCTAGTCTTTTGCTCAGGGTGTCGTGGCTAACTGTGTCAAAGGCTGTGGAGAGGTCGAGCAGAATAAGGGCTGAGGTGGTGTTTGAGTCTGCGTTAGTTTTGAGGTTGTCCCAGATGGATACTAGTGCTGTTTCCGTTCCTCTCGCTGGTCTGAAACCGATTTGAGCTTGGTCCAGCAGGTGGTGTTTTTTTTTTACGTGTTCTTGGGTTAGTTTACATACGTAGGTTTCTAGAAGTTTCGCTGGGTAGGGGATGTTAGAGATCGGCCTGTAGTTGGAAAGGTCATCTACGTCACCACTTGTGTTTTTTAAGAGTGGCTTGATGTATGCTGATTCGAAGATCTTCGGTACAGTCCTTGTTGATAGTGATAGATTTAGAAGGTTTCTGTAGTGTTCTGCTGGCGATCCTTGCGCGAGGATTGATTTGTAGATGTCTGGGGGACATGGTTCCCTGGTTGATCCCGCTTTCTTGCTTCATTTAACCAGCATTGCGAATGTCTCTGCTGATATTTCAGGAAAGCTTCGGAGTTTGTGTTGTGGTTCCGAGTTGGGTTCGTTGGGTTGTATGTTGTGGTTGGTTGGTCTCTTTTGTATGGTTTGACTGATATCGTTGATTTTTTTTTTAAGTGGTCTGCCAGGTCGTTGCATAGTTGTTCTGAGGGGTTTGGGGTGTTATCTCAGCTTGCAGGGTTTCTCATTTCTTCAATGATGCTAAACATTTCTTTTTGTGTGTTGGTGGCATTGTTGATTCTGTTATCGTAATGACTTTTCTTTGCATTTTGAATTTCCTTCTTGTATGCACAGGTTTGTTTCTGGTACAGTGTTTTTTTCCCTGGGTTGTATTCTTTCCTCCATTCTAATTCTATCTTTCTGTTTTCCTTTTTCATGTCGTTTAACAGTGGGGTGAACCATTTTGCCATTGCTCTTTTTTTTGATGGGGTGAATGGTTTTTCTGGGGCGATCTTGTCTATTGTATCTGCGATCCATTTGTGCAGTATCTCTGCTTTTCCGTCTAGGTCAGCTAGCTCCAGTTCTGTAGTTGAGGGTTTCATTAATTCCAGTTGTTCGAATAGGTTGCTTTCTTTGATGTTTTTCCAGTTTCTTTGGTGGTGGTTGTGCATTTCGAATGTTGGATGTAGGCTTGGGTAGGCAGAGTGATCACGAATGGGATGATGAGATGGTCGCTCCATAGTATTTGTATCGGAGGTGCTGTGGTGATGAGTTTTTCTTTGGCGAAAATTGCGTCTAGGGTGTGTCCTGCCGAGTGTGTTGCTCCTTTGACTAGTTGTCGTAGTTTCATGGTGCTGAGTTGTTCAATTAGTGAGTTTTGGGATATAGCGTGGCTGTCTTCAAACCAGATGTTGAAGTCCCCCAGGATGATTAGGTGTTCGTGGTTGATGGCTAAGTTGATGATGGCTTCTATGAAGTTATCGACGAATGTTGCATCATATGTTGGTGGTCTGTATACCAGGATGAATGTGATATTGGTTTTTGGGCTCGCTGTTAGGTGTATTACCATGGTTTCGCAGTTGAGGATGTTGAGTGGTTCGTCGTTTGACATGGATCTTGCGTTTATTAGATTGCAGTGAAGTTTAGAGGTGTTTGGATTGGGTTTCGCCAAGGTCGTCTTCCGCTCGGTGTTGAGGTTTCCTTCTTGGTCGGCCACTTGTTGGGCTGTGGGGTTCGGGGTGTCAGCATCTTCGAAGACTTCTTCTAGGTTTTGTCTTGGGTTTTTAGTGTACAACAAATACAACAAGCAATACATGGCATTAAATCTAAAACAGAAAACTGTACAAGGAACAATTTACATTATTGATGAGGTTAAGTGCAAGTAGAGAGGGACCAAAGTGAGAGAGGGGGGTAGGAGGTGTAGGTAGAGGTGGCTTCAGTGGTGAGAGAGGAAGCAAAAAGATGCTAGGGGGGTGAGTGGAAGAGATAGGATTTTATAGAAATATGAAATGAAGGGTAGGAGGTAACAGAGCGGACGGGGAGAGGTAGGCGGTTCCAATGGAAAGGAGCGAGAAGTTGGAAGGAGCAGAAGTGGGAAGGGGCACAGGGTGGAGGAGGAGAGAGAAGGAAGTGATCCACAGAATGGAGAGAACAAGAAAGAGTATAGAAAGTGAGAAGGGAGGATAGGTAGGGAGGGACAAGACAATAGAGGGCTTTGAAGACTAGACAGAGGAAGTTAAATTTGAGCTGGGAGTGAAATGGGAGCCATCCTAGTGAGTTAAGAGAAGAGGAGATGGAGTCGTGAGCTGAGAGAAGGTATATAGGCTTTGTATATACAATATTAAAAACATTAATCCTATGAATTACATTTAGATACCTTAGTAATTGATTGAGAGCCAAGTTACATTTGATGGTTAAATGAGAGCCATATTGAATAGTATTCCTCACCCTCAATTCATCTCGATAGCATTATTAACACAATGATTGCAATCTCGATTTAAAACAATACAATTTCAATACTTAAATACAATACAATCTATTAAAAGCTAAACATATAGATTCATTTCTAACTATTTAAATTCTTTAAAATCTCATCGATATGTAGTTAAAATAGTACCATAAAATAAATCAGATTACAATCATTGCCACTCATAAAAGATTGCCATATTTTGGAAAGATTGTTTGTATCTATCTTATTATCAAATGATTTTAGATACTTATTTCGCAGTTCCAAAAGGCATTCACATTGCATCATCAGGTGTTCATGGGTTTCCACTATTTCATTTCTTCATAAGTGGCACATGCGCATTGATCTGGGCAAGCCTTGCTGCCCACCTTTGGTTTCCAATCCCTCACTGTTATTGAACTTCGTCAACAAGTAGTTGTGAACAATTTTAGGACTCGGGTAAGCGTCAATGTATTGTGGTTTCAGGACACGGTCTTGCAAATATAGAAAAAAGGGACCACTATGAGATTTGTTTGCTAGTTCATTCATACTACATTCATGACCTAGCAGTGACACATTCTTTCTTAGCAACGTTTAAAGTTACAAGCACCAGAGAACACTGTGTTTTGAACATACCAGTCCCACCATGTACATAGGCAATTGAAATTTTACCCAAAGGCCCTATTTCTTTGCGTCTCTCAATCTGAACAAATGCTACCATAAAAGGCACTACAATAGTAACATTTGCTAGGTTACTAAGATTAAAGTAACACGTTGCGAGTCTTCTGATGAATTCATGTTCAATGCATTCCACATTGAACTCCAAGTTAAGATATTCTATTCAAATGCATTTAGGCAGCCTCAAAAGTTTGAGTAAAGTTTTAGCTTCAAGCTTCTTAATCTCTTTAGTGTATTTGTGTCCCCAAACCTCGATGGGGTGCATATGCATTGCACCAATTTTGGATGTGTACAATAACAAGACTGTGCTGATCGAATAGCCGTTATTTATACCAATAAAAGTGCTAATAGCACTCGCCGAAATGCTATGGTAATGTTTTATCTCATTTGATGCTGTTCTCACTAACATGCCCCTAGCGCCACTATTGTATTCTATATTGTATGATTTGAAATAAAAGAGTATACATTGAATATTGGGATATTGTGTAAATCTACAATCACAAATTCACCATTTAAATAAATGTCATCTTCAAATTGAAAATAAGTGGGGAAGATATCTTTGAGGACCGTGGAGCTACAGCTGCTTCCTGTTGCTTTTGATCGTGGATGGCCTGCCTGCAAGTACTGGTATTGGGACATATTTCCCCAGATTAATAAGCTGGCAAACATTTTCTCTATGGACCAAAAACACCCATCTCCTTGCCAAGCCACCATAATACGCTGCACCCGCAGTGATCAGTTGTTCCCAGCGTTCAGAGACCATCCGAGCCAGATCTGGTGCAAGCACTGGGCAAACTAGGCCTCTGCCTAGGACATTGTCCAGCATGGGACGCAAAACAGCAGGTTTATTTCGCTCTGTTATCATAAAGTAAACCAATCAGCGATAACGTGGCTGCATAATGACCTCCTGCAAACCGCAGGGCTAACAGGTCCAGAAGTCACTAACTTGGCAGTGGAAGCAGAGCTATTTCCTACTGACTCACGTAAAAACTCAGAATGATTTGTTGCAGCATTTGCTCCCAAAGCTGATGGATATTTATTCATGTAACTTTAAAACCACTGCATGAATAAATAGACTTTATATTTGGCACCCATTCTACTTGCAAGTTGCCATTCTTTACGCTTTTGGATTTTTAAGGGGATATCTCTGCTTGCACTGTAGGGGAATCCATATGTTCCAGCAGAACAATAGAGTTGACAAAATGAAGCATCAAACAGGTTTACAAAATGGTCAGTAAGAAAGCATTGTGCATGTAAACTGCAGATTTCTATCCCCTCCCACGGCATGCTCTCTACCCCACCCATCCTACTCCAACCCTACCTCCACCCCACCTACCCCCACTCTCAACTCCACCATAGTGCCCACTCTCGCTAGCCTACTAACCCACCCTACCACCCATTTGCTCTACCCTACTCACCCTACCACCCACTCTCTACCCTCTCTCTTCACACACACCCATCCTACCCACACTCTCCCCCACCCTACCCTCACTCACACACCCTACCTCCTCCCCACTCACTCTCCCCCACCCAACCCTCACTCTCCTCTACCCTCCCCCATCGACCCTACCCACACTCACTCTCCCCCCACCCACCCTAAACCAACACTCTCTACACCCACCCAACCTACCCCCTCCCTCTGCGACACCCAACCTACCTCACTCTCTCTATCCGCACACAACACCCCGCCAACCCACCCACCCACTCCACCCCACTATCTCTACCCCAACCAACCCTGACCCACCCAACTCTTTCTAAAAACCCAGCTCTCTCTACCCCACCCATGCTAGCAACACTCACTATCCACACCAACCCAACTCTCTACCCCACGCCCTCACTCGCTACTCCCATCCACCAGCCCTACCACCTCTCTGTATCCCCACCCACCCTAGCCCCTGGCTCTAAAGCCACAAATCCTACACCCTCTTTCTCTACTCAACCCTAGCCCCTGTCTACACCACCATGCACCCTACCCCTCTCTCCCAAGCCTCCACCACCCATCACACCCCTCTCTCCCTAACCCCTCTCCTCCCTCCTGTCACACTCTTGCTTTATTTCTTACACCCTCACTCTCAGCCTGCCTTGCTCATTTTTCCTCTTGCTCATCATCGATTACACTCTCTATCAATGGCTTGCACCATTACTCTATTCCTCATCTCATTATATTGCACACCTGCACCCCTTATCACATCCTCCTTTGAAACTTTGCACTCTCCTCTTTTCACCATGGTGCCTATAAATGCAAGAGACAAAAAACAGCAGTAAACGCAAAAAATATTGGCATTGCCAATGCTTGTTGAATTGGTAACGAATTCCTATAAAAGCTGCCTTCTCTTGACCAGTGCAAAACCGAGACAGATTCCATAGGAATCCATTTGTTGTGGGCCAGCATGAAAATCTCATAAAAGTGTACAGTAAAGATCACTGACTAGAAATGGGAGGACTGCATGGGGGAGATCTCGTCTCTGCTTCGTGCCCCATCTTTCCACTGCTATAACATTGGGCAGAACGGGAAATTGAGGTCTAAATGCATTACGCCTAGCTTTAACATTTCTCGCTCCACCTCATTTAAAATGGGTGCGTTTGTTTTATGTCTGCGTGGTATTTTCATGCAGGAGTAAAATTAATGGATTCTTATAGGAATCCACTCGGTTTTGCACCCTCTCAAAACCAGGCGGATTCCATAGCGCAATTTGGAGGTGGTGTTTCATTGTTCAGCTACAGAGCGGAAAATGAAAGAGTAAAAGCGAGCTTTCCTCGCCTTTCCCCTTTCATTTCCCCTTTCGTCCATCAACGTTTAAAATTGCACGCAGGGGAGCCCACAACACGTAAGTGCCAACGTTGGTTGACTCCCCTGCATGCAATTCACGTTTTATATAAAATGAGGCTGAATATGTTTCGTCTCCATGGTAACAGCATCCAGGCAGTTCACTGTTGATCGTAGAATCTGGCCTTTATAATCACTGCCTCCATCATTGTCCATGTCACTTTCTTTTCGTCCAGGGATGCTGTCATTCCCCCAGAGGTGTATTGTGTCAATGGATCGCCGAACAGCCTGACCGCTGCAAGTTCGGAGGGATGAGGAATTGCTATTTTTCGTCGATGGCCTGCAGAATTGAGAACATTCCACGTGTAATTACTGAACATTTACACAGGCATCTACGAATCGGGATCCGCACCTATAATTTCCTTCCAGTTGCTTTGTCTCCATGGGAACAGCATTGAAGCATCCCCTCCCATAGCCCTAGTTTCTGGACTTGGAAGACCCTATATCCATCCCTCGGCTGCTGCCTGGAATACGTACATCTCAGCTCATACAAGCTGCTCGCTCTAAGCAGTCCCTTTGAAATAAATAGCTGTCCTTCCTACTTCCTTTCAATACAATGAGGGCCTCTCAGACACCGGTGGGCTAGGACAATGCCAGTCTTCCTAGCACAATCTGAACTCTGTACAGCCTCTGTTGTACCATAATCACTCAGTCATCCACGTCCCTCCATTCACTGTAAGCTTCATATTGAAGTGTAAACTGGTTCATACTTGTCCGCTCAAAACAAACCACGTCAATATATGTATGTTATAACAGCAGATATCAATCATTGTGTGATTTAAATAAAGTAACACAATGGCTTTGTTTCTAATTGAAACAATGACTTCCCTTACTACTTCCCTCTTATTCTTCCTCGGCTCTATTCCTCTTTTTTGACCTTGGTACATTTTTCTACACACTGTTTTTGATGGTTTGTTTCTGTTTTTTGTGATTTTATGCTTCTTGTTTCTTCTAATGTATTCTTGTTGTTGTAATTTAAAGCGCTTTGGCGTAAAGCGCTATATAAACTTAATAAATACAAATACAAATACATGTAGCCAGCACGTGTGTGCAACGTATTTATGTAAATGCAAGTTCTTCCTGTGTGGGCCCAACTGTTCTGCTCCTGATAGCAAGAACAAACAAGGGAAGTTAGATTGTTTGTTGACAGCGCCCAAAGATTAATCTTGGAGAGAATCCCAAAATCTGCCTACCAAGTAGAGGAGGTGCCCTTGTAACCTTCTAGAAGGATATGACAGATCTGGGGTTGTCAGGTCCTGCTACAGACAGGCTGACACCCCAGTCTAATTAAAGGATGAACTCTGCCACACCAAGAGGAGTTCCACAGGTTGATGGTGGGCTTGGAGCTGATTGACTACAGTGAGAGCTGATGCACTATTGCCCCATGTGGAGACTCCTAGAGTCCATAGCAAAGAGAGGGTACACCAGGAAGCCCTCAGGACACTGAGTGTGGTAAGGTGAAACATCCCACACCATGAGTCGATGAAGAGATAATTCCCCCTTTGTTGTCGCGAGGGCTGACCCTGACATGCAAGGATGAACATGATGGAGGATAAGGATGGGAAAGGGTGAAAAGGCCATTGCTGTTTTCAGGGCCGTCCTGAGGCATGGGCAATCTGTGCAGCTGCCCAGGGCACTGTGCTCATAGGGGCCCCACAGGCACCAGCTGCCTGCATACAGCATATAAAGTGATATTGTTTTCAAGAGGGGCTGTGCTGCCTCCATGTATTAGGCTCCCTTTTTTGTTTGTCCTAGTGAGGCAATGTGTCACCTCTTAACCTCCTGCTACAACACTTCGAGACAAATACCCACCTCCCAGCAGCCCACCAGATGCCCTGTAAGTACTGCTTATCACTTTCTTTCTTCAAGCAGAGCATTTAAAGTGAGAGCGATTTTCAAGTGTTGGCCCATTTAAGAGACCATTGTTTTGTACAAGACGCTCTTAACGTTTCTGTGTTAAGAACCGCAAAGGGGCATTTTTATTTTGATAGCACACACTAAGCACCAGCTTGCTGCCAAAATCTATGCCTTCCTCGAGGACACAAAACAGTGTTAAACTATCTGCCTTATTTTCACATGTTCATATTTAACACACCAAAAACATTTATTTCCGGTAGAATTTTCCACACATTATATATGAAGCATGCCTTTGTCAAATATTTTCCCCCATTACCGATTGATATGAGTCTACATTTTGAAAATATATTTTTTAAATCCACAGGCCATTGTTTCCATTCTATCGCATTGCATTCTATTATTTGTAGTCTTCCATTCAAGGTGGGGGGAATAATGCCACAATTGTACACTTTTTGCAAGCATATTTCTGTGAGGATGTATATATTTGTGTGAGTGCTTTATTATGCTGTTTGTACTTTTCTAATTATCTTTATAAAACAGAGTATTGTTGAAAGCCAAACGAGAGGAAAGGATGAGAGGGCAAGTGCGCCATGCACATGTCCAGGATGTGACGGGAGAGGATACGGTCCTGGAGACTGTAGGGGCTATTTTTCCTGGTTCTGGCCATGTGCTGATTTTCAAGGCACAAGTCGAGGATACATGTGGGAGGACAGCGTTTGCCAACTTTTTTTTTAGAGGATGGACGCAACCCCCAGTTGGTTGTTTTTGAGGCCTGCATTGGGGTTTTTGAGGCCTGCATTAAAAAAAAAATTTGCTTGCTCAAGTGGTGGCTACTAGGATTTCACCTCAGGTGTGATGTTTCCAGTCCAGACACTTATCCACAAGACCACAACAAAATAGCACACTTGTCGTATTTGAATTTTGTTTTCCATGGAATATTTCATTATCCATTGTTGGGTTTAAAAGGTGGTACCTTTTATACTTTGGCAGTATAGTTCCTGGAAATTCTCCTCTCTCTGATATTTTTTTCCAGGTTGATAAATTTTTTGAAAGTCAAATGCTCATTTGCCTTGTTCACTTTCTTCTGTGGGGAAAGGTGAATGGAATTTCTCTTTAAGATATGTTCATTTACCGAGCATATATCAATGGCAGGCAGCTTTTGACTTTCGCGTTGTGCAGATTCCCACACTGAGTGATGTAAGGGAACTGTACCCATCCCCAGGTCGAAAGAACACCTTTTACGGCACATTTTGCAGCAGGAGAAGGAAATAGCCATATGATTTATAGGAAGGTCCACATATATAACATCGCAGCAACAGTCACCAACCCGCTGAGTTGTCTTTGCCGCATTCTGCTATATGATCCCCTGATTCCCCCTGTTAGTACTCAGCCACAAAACAGATTTGGCCTGTCCACCCCCCACACCCCTGAATGAAGGGTCATGTGGTCCATTAATGAGGCTCCCTTCCCATTTTGAAATGAGAAGCACTTGGAAATTTCACAACATGCATGCTAACACGTCACCAAGCCTGAAGCCAGCAGGAGAGGACACATACACCCTGCTCAACCAGTGATTTTGACAAGCATGGCAAAGAGAACGGGTGCAACTATGCCCTCTGCCCTATGCACTCAGCGCCTAGGCATATATTATTGAGCCCCCACCAACTTTTGTCATGTTAACATTTGAACATCGGGTAAATAGGCTCTATCAAACTGTAAGGCAGTCCTGCAGTAGACACAACCTGCCGTGTCTGGCCCAGGGCCACACCGATATCTGCCCTGACATAACATCCTTGGAACCGGCTGAAGTTTATTTCTGTTGACACCCAAAATAATCCATAGCTTCTGAAATAAAACATATTGCTAGTTTGGACAATATGGCCAAATATATAAATACAATAACATTAAAAACAATTGGGAAATGTCTGAAAAAACAGCAGTTAACTTCAGTTGACAAAATACAGTCACCATATTTTTGCAATGCCTTCCACAGTAAGATGGTGTTTTCAAACAAAGGTTTCAAAAAGACCGTTTACAAACAACATTTCTACAAATTACATCGGGGAAGAGATTTGTTCAAGTTCCTGAATTGCAAACTGGTCTCAAATCTCTGCGTCTCCACTTAACCAAAGTGTGTGCTCCTCGCCAAATCCTTTTATCTCACTCTGCCTTATCTGCCAAAAAGAAAAGTCTGTTATGGGCCTCATTTAGAGTTTGGCGGTGTTGCCAAAAAAGGTGGTAATGCTGTGGTAATGGCATTATCACGGTATTACCTTTGCATTACCACTGCAATACCACACCAACGAACTATGGCTTTGGTAGTAAGGTGGAGGAAACACCTCCTTCGCTTTACAGCCAAAAAATGTCCAAATCAGCAGAATTACAGCCAGCGGTAATATCCACTGGAATACCCATGGGGCTCTATGGACTCTAGTAAATGAGGACTCACACTGCCTACCATCACTTGTAATCCGGCGATTATTCCAACAGGACAAAGTGGTGGTAATGGTAAATGGTAATGGTAAATCCATTTGGTTGTATCTCCACCAAACTTGTAATGAGGCCCTACATAAGCTATTCAGCTCACACTGCTAATTAAAAAGAAAAAACACACTCCTGATATATCGACATAGGTAAATATTAACAGTGACAATTCCTATACTGGAAGTCACATTTTATTTGTCTCCTGCCTCACTCATGGCAACTTGTTTTTAATGTAACCGCCCATGATACCTTTGGTATTGAAGTCTCATTCTATAAATTGTCTGCAATATCACTGATGTCACTACTTATGCAAATAAGGTAGTCAAACACCTATTGCCGGCCTGGGACCCGCAAATCCTAGGGAAGGCCCTGCTTGTCATTTGTCACCCCAATGGATGTAAAGATACAAGAAAGAACGGTCTGGGAAGCCACATCCCGCCGTTTTGTCGGTAAAGCCCAGCAGGGCCCAGTAGTGGGAAAAGAGAAGGCAGAACAGGGTTTGTTTGGTCAATTGCCTTGAAAAATCCCCATGGCCCTCAGTAATGACATTGCATCCTGGGTATCATTCACCCCTGTGAACAGCATGACACAGGGCTAATACGCCCAGAACGCTTCAGTGCTCCCACATTGCTGTTTCTGAATTGGTATCTAATATCAGCCATGTGAATTGGTTCCAGTGTCTCTGTATATATAGCATTAAGCCCTGTGATACAAAATCATGTAGCAGAAGTTGGCAGACAAAAAACTAAAATCTGTCTGGAAATAAAAACGTATTTCACCTGGTATAATACATTAGTAAGCTATTGCATCCACTCAAGAGGTCTACAGTTAAAATATAGATGGGTTTTACTTATATCTTTAATCTTCCGAAACTGCAAAGACGCATGGCTTGTGCATTACATTAATACATAAAAATAAGTTAATATTGTAATAATTTATTGTTTTGGGTTTCTCTAAAATTAGATGATGAAGTTTTGATGTGCAACAAGGCAATTTTTTTGATTCTCTCGGTTTTTTTCTTCGTTTTGAAAGTATAGCCCATTTGTTGTTTCTAGGCACTATATCCAAGACTGCATAGAACAGTGGATCATGGCAGCTTCTAACTTAGTGTTTTGTCTTTCGTCCTCAGTATAATGTGTCATGTACATAATTATATTGCCTCCACTTGCTTGTGAGTTACAAGGCTGGGTATGTAGGCATGCGCGTGTATTTTTTACCCCATAGCAGTTTTTCCCCATGTTTTCATTCAATTTTTCACTGACCCCGGTGCCTCGCTTCCTGGCGTAGGTTGTTTGCAAATGGTTGCACTTGGTGCGCCTCCTGCGAAGGATCCCCCTGGCGTCGTACCCCCATTCACCCTGTTTAGAGTATCTGCGGCCCAATCAATGGTGCGATTCTTGCGTGTCATGCAACACACTCACTCCCACATCTTTGAAAAATCAGTTATCCAGGTGGAGGGAGATATTCTCACTTTCGCCTCCAGATCACCTCAAACACTTCACACGTCACAAGATAAAAAATGTCAGACATGTAAGTCATTCTTCTTGATTACCTCTGCAGATTTCTTCCGCGAAGAGGGGTCCTAGAGATCCTCGTTGCAACACTCGATCTGAGGTTTCTTAGGCTACTCGTGCACGCACTAAGGGGTCTTTCGATCCTACCAGGTCGAGGAACCAACTGGTCCTAGTACTGGGCATCAGTCCGAGGTGCGTAAAAGCTCTGATACTGGTCCTAGGTGTGATGGGGCGCCTAAGGGCGAACTAACGTCTGGGCAAAAGCCTGAGGGCATAACGCCTCCCGGGGGCTACTCCAAGGTTGGTCTCAACACTGGGTCAAATCTCCAGGGCCTGCAAAGGAAAAAAAACTCAGGGCTCTGCACCGAGCGTATGTCCTCCGTGCACGCCCCATAAATCTACCACTTCAATGCCAGCCATTCGGTGGTGCTGAACGCCCAGTCGGATACGGAATCTATCACAACATTCAGAGCAGGATGTTTAGGCGTTACCATTTGGGCGCCGGATGTTCTGGCGTTGTTATTTTGCCACAGGTCCCCTTTTGGCGCACACTGTTGGCTGCGGCCAACAGGGCACAGTGACCTTTAAGCGCAAGTATATTTTGGCGCATAATGGCCTGTGACTTTGCCGCATAGACACTTAGGGCCTGATTCATGGAAATGTGTGCAGAAATCCCTCAAGGGTTGCACGCTGAGAAAGACACTGCGTGAGTCTGCGTGCAGATAAAAAAATGTGCGCCCCACGTATACATGGAATTTACTGCGCAAAGTAACCTTATCCGTAAGTCACGCCCTGAACGACTCTGATACGCCCCCATGCAAAGCAAAAACAGCCAGGACACCTACCTTTGCGTGCTCCCCCGAGCGTGAATACACGCACCCTTCAAACAGTGCGTGGGGTCCACCGCAATCAGGCCTGCATGTCGGGGACCGTTCGCAGGGTACCCCGTAACCGTATCCGACACCTCAACAACATGCAGATGAAAAACTGTAACTCGGTTGAAATCTCAAAAAATGTGTGTGCGTACCCCGTAAACCGTCCCTGCACCCCGCTATATTGTGTATGCGCACCTCTAAATCAGAACCCCAGTTGTGTACACGCACCCCGAAAAACTGACATGCAAACCCACCTCTGTGCTGCCATTCCCATGTGCAGGTGTACTTACGCCTGCCTTAGGTGTAGGATAGTTTGGAGGACTTGCGTGATCATTTCCCAGCCGAGAGGTTGTGCGATCGAATTCAGGAATACATCTTGTGCTGCGCAATTGTGGGCGTGCAAGGGACTACCTGCAGGCCGTCCTTCAGAAGCGCAGATAAGAAAAGTGCACCCTGCATATGCATGGAATTTACTGCACAAAGTAACGGTATCCGTAAGTCACGCCCGGAACGCTGCTGACACACCACCACACAAAGCAATAACAGCCAGGAGAGGTACCTTTGTGTGCTCCCCTGAGTGCGAATACACACACCCTTCAAACAGTACGTGGGGTCCCCTGCAATCAGGACTGCATTTTGGGGACCCTGCGCAGGGTCCAACGTAACTGTATCCGGCACTCTGACAACATGCGTATGAAAAATCGTAACTCGGTTGAAATCTCGAAAAATCTGCATGCAGGTCCCCATAAACCATCTGATGAGCCCTGCTATAATGTGCACGCTCACCCTTAAGTTGGATATGAACCTCAGTTGTGTACACGTACCCCAAAATCCGACATGTAAACCCACCTCCGCGCTGCCATTCCTATGCGCAAGTGTACTTACTCTTGCCTTCGGTGGTGGATATTATGGAGGAATTGCGTGAACATTTCCTGGCCGCGAGGTTGCGCGATCAAATCTATGAATACATCTCGTGTCACGCAATTGTGGGCACGCAAGGGACTGATTGCAAGGCGTCCCTTGGAACGCCCACTTTTTCCCAAGTTCTTCCCCATTCCAGGTGTTAAGCCCCTTCCCAGACCTCTGCGCAAGCCAAGCCCATGCTCTATTTGGAGTCACGCGCAAGGCCCTCAATGGCTGGCAGAGACGTGCCAAGCCTGCGTTAACTCCATTTAAATCCAGGAAAAGTACTACGCATTCGATTCCATAAATCAACGAACGTGGATTTGCACGCAGTTTGGCCCACAAGTACCCTTTTCCCACGCAAATAATTCCATGAATCGGGCCCTAAATATCATGCCAGCCAAGGGCAGATCAGCTGACGAAGTGGGTTCTTGTTCTGTTCCTGGGTGGAGCCTCTGAAGGCCCTTCTCGGTTTTCTCTTATTCTTTCTAAAGGGCAGTGTTTCCCCACACGATACTCTAAATTTCATGACCTAATTTATTTCATGAGCCGCTTTCACATTTCCTGGCGCATGAACTGAACAGACTAGCACTGCATTTCGCAGCGTTGCAAGGCAAGCACATTCTCCTGCCAATTGAACTTCATGTACATGTATATACACACCCTTAATATAAACCGCTTGCGGCAGCATTTTCAATAAACGATGTTATCAAAAGGCAAACGTCGACTCAGCAATTCTACATTCACAGGGTTCTGCTTAAACCGGAACCGACATGTTCCATCCTAACCTGCTGCCCGCACACATGCGTGCTCATTTTCATTCTTGTCGCTGTATTATTCTGGAGTTTCAATAATTCTTTGTTTCTACTAAATCTGCTCCCATTCATGTTTGTTCTCTGCTCCAGCAGCCGCTTGGCAGGAATCCGGCGTAAAAGGCCACCCGTCAAGGCGCAGAATTACTTTCGGATTTGGTTTAGGGTTAACGTGTAACATTTTCGGGCAGTCCGCACAGAAAACGTGAATTGTGATGGGGAAATGTCTGAGCCTGGAAGGTTGTACCTTTGGGATCAGCTATATTTGATAACCCGTTTAAATAGATAGGGGTGGGCCGATGGGTAACTTGGATTCACTGCTGCATTGCCAGAATCCTCTGACAATAAAGCGATTTTAGAAATAACGCTTCAGGGTTCCGTGTGCGCGTTCTGTTTCATGTGTGTCTTTGCTGGACTTGGAATAACACAGGTTGACGGCTTTACATGATGAACGTTCGGTTTTTGATGTCCTCCCCTTTCCCTTACCTGTTTCCCGACCCTGCAGCACTATCTGAAATGTTGTCGGCCTAGTATGATAGTCACTTGTTTTGTTCCTCTCCCCCTTTCTTCCCCCCCTCTCTCGCACCTCTTGTAATCTCTGACTCTACCAGAAATGTGTCAGGCTACCAGAAATGTAGTCCTGCCTATTATGGTAGTGGCCTGTCGGTTTCCATTTCCCTACCACTCCCTCCCTTCCTTATCTGTGTTTTAGCTCTTGCACTATCTGAAATGTCACCAGGCCGATTACAGGCCGATTGCGATCGTTGATTTCACATTTTTGTTTTTCATGGACATTTAAGGATGTCATTGTATTTTTTTCCTTGTTCCCTCCCTTGCCTTGAAGCGCTTTGAAACACATTGGGCCTCATTACGAGTTTGGCGGTAGCTGTGCCCGTATTATGGTCACGGCTTCCGCCAGACTCGCTACCGGCACCTGCAAATGGGCCATAACGGGCCCATTGCCAGTTGAATGGTGTGGTAATTGCCCATTCGCGGGTGCCGGTGGGTGGGGAGCATGGTTGCACCGGCACCGGTTATCAACGGTACCGGTGCAATCACGAGTTCTGTGGGCATGACCGAGTGGTGTGTAAAGGGCATGCTTAGCGTGTGCTCATTCATTTGCAAAGGCATCTGGGTTCCCTAAAATGTAGAGCTTCCCTGGACTCCATGCGGCACGTGGGTTTTATATTGACAAATGCCGCCAAAGCATAGACAGCTGCAGGAAGAGTTAAGTAATATGATATGGATAGTTAGTTCTAATTGTACTGAGGAGGCGCCCGTTTAGCTTTCACTCTGCTACCCGAAAGTTAGTTCTGGAATTCCTATTTGCGGTGGCAAAAATGTGTAACCTCTCCTTAGCTTACATTTTACAGCACCCTCTCAGGAATATAGTTAGAAGAATGCGCATAACATACTTCTTTTGGCATTTGGCGTGATGGCCGTTTACACATAGGCTGCAATGTCAGCTGCGTCTAAATGACCCTTGCGCCAAATCAGTGGCGCCAAATTGACTTTTGCGCCACTCTGGCCATGCCGAAAGTGGCATATCGCATAACATTAGCTTCTTCTCCTTCACAGTGGGTCACACAGCCATGTAGGATTTCAGAATAGCCTGAACAACCTACTTACAGACAGTCAGGCCTCTGTGGCGACAGGTGCCCATCTCAAGCACCATGGAATACTGGTTACCCCACACAACCAGGGACACCCTCAGAGGGAAGTGGAGGTATGGTCATTTGGGAAGTAGACCATCAACATCTACCTGGAACCCTACAGTAGCAGCACAAGGTTTTAGCCCCCTGGGGCAGCAAGCACAGACTGCATGTGAGGAGAGGTTTTTTAACCGCTTCATGCAACTCATGAGGTCAAAACTAATGACAGGGATACTAAAATCTCTAATTAAGGAAGTGGTACGTCATGTTCAGTCTCCTCAGGCACCACAACCAATGCTTCCACCTCCTCCTCCTCCACAATGTACCACCTCCTCCTCCATTGCCTCATGTACAAACACCTCAACTAGTGTAGGATTCTCTAGGCCCTTCACAACCTCAGCCTCCACCTACAGATCCTAACCTGATCCCTGTAGCAATTCTGGTTCCTCAGGATAAGCATCCTCCTATTCTGCGGGAGAAATCCCTGTCATGCCAGGAGTCTCAAGAGGAGGATGAAAATATGACACATTTGGCTCCTGCATTCCATCATCAAATGGAAGGATTTACAGATTTCTCAGGGGTTCTAGTACCTCATCAAACACAACCGGAAGGAGGAGTGTTGACAGAGGTATTGGCCTTGAGTGAGCCGAACCGCTCTGGCATTCTTTTCCAAAAGGATATTTTTGAGGTGGCCACACTCAACCCCATCTATCAACACATGACTAGATGTCAGGTTCAGACAAATGGAAGGTGAGACAATACTTATGTCATCACTCCCACAACCACTTTCTTCTGTGCATTTTTGCATTACAAGCCATCGGCTGGAACATCCTCTTCTGTGCCACCAGTGGAGTCATGTCTTTCCAAAGACAAGTTGTTGGGACCTTTTGGAAAAAAGATTTATCTCAACTATGGGCTGCATTTAAGGCTGATGCGTTACTGATGCCTGCCAATCAGCGATTATGGAGGGGAAATAGGAGATTTCCTGCCAGACTTGCCTGGCGAACACCAAGCAGCCTTCAAATCTTGTCTGGCGGAGGCAAAGTTGGTTGCTGAAGACATATTGGAGGCGTCAGTGTCTCACATAGACACTGCAATTAGGGGTATGGCTGTAGGCACAGACATGAGGCGCTCAGCATGGATGAACGCACACAAGTTTACTGCAGCTGTCCAAGACTGAATTCTGGTTTTACCTTTCAAAGGTACTGAACTTTTTCATTCCTCCACTGATGAGGAACTAACGAAGAAAAAAACAGGACCCAAACGGCGAAGTCGCTACCAATTTTGTCCAAGCCAGCAACTAAAAGGTTCAATCAAAGACAAATCAGGTCAGACCAGTGACCTTGCTCTTTTCGAGGTTTTAGGGGCTTCTATGAGAGGAGAGCCAGGCAGCCAGAGCTGTCTCCTAGCACACATTGCAGAAAGCCGCAAAGGAGTGCAACAAAGGGATTAGTTGTGTCCCCCTCCTCCTCACATTCCTCAGAGATAAAGAAGCAATGAGGGCTGTATCTGGGTCCACAATACCCTCTGGGGGGGGCAGGCTATCTTGCATGTGCCACAATGGCATCACTTTTCGAAGACCTATGGCTACTATAAGTAGTTTCAGGGGGTTTTCGACTCCCGGTCCCTCCCAGTCTTCTCTCTTCCCCTCCCCTTCTGCAAATTGGTTCCCCAGTCCGTCTACAGCAGGTCCCAAACCTCATCCCAAAATAAGCTGTAGAGATGGTTCTCCTCACAGACAGGGGTGGAAGATTTTACTTGTGAATCTTTGCGATCCAGAAGAAGAGCCAGGCAGGCCAGTGAGTGGTTCTGGACCTATATTATCTCAATCGTTCCCTTCCCTTCCCTTGTCAAAGTTCAAGAATGTGACGCCGGCACATATCGCCAAAGCTCTCTGCAAGAGAGATTGGTTGTGCTCATTGGACCAGAAGGATGCCTAATTCCATGTTCCCAAATGGCAACCACACAGACAGTTGTTGCGATTCAGTATGACGGGCCATCACTTTGAGTACAAGGTCCTGTCTTTTGGCTTAAACTTGGTCCCTTGGCCCTCATTACGACCTTGGCGGAGGACCATGGTGCAATTAGCACCATGGTCCATGGCGGTAAGGGTGCAATTCCGCCATGGTGGTTGGCGGACTTACCGCCCCATCCCGACCTTGGCGGGGCGGTAAGTCCCCAATCCCCATTTTGCCCTTCCCCATTCCCATTCTTGCCCCATAGGGCATAATGGGAGTGGGGAAGGCGTTAATTACGCCACCGTAAATTACGGTGGCGTAATTAACATCAAGGTCCCTTAGCGCCATGGATTTTAACGCCTGCAAAAGGCAGGCGTTAAACTCACCATGGCGCTAAGGGAACTCGTACTCAGGCGGAGAGGGTCGGCGAAGTTTACGCTGGCGTAAACCCCTTTCCGCCAGGGTCGTAATGAGGGCCCTTGAGTTTTTACAAAGAGAATTAATGCAGATGCTTCCCTCCTTCGACAGGAGGGTCATCACATTTAAGCCTACTTGGGGGAGTGGTTAATCAGATCCAGCTCTCCAGAGTCAGCGACTAATGCAAGTTTTATTCGAACTGGGGTTTTCGGTAAACCTCAAGAAATCACTACTGCACTCTCTTCAGTGCCTCCCCCAGAGGAAAATAACCATGCAGTGCAGACTGCCGCCAACATTAAAGACCCTGTATCCTACTCGGTGACAAGGATTTGGGATGTCATGGAATTCCTTGAGCTTCAGATGTCAGACGCTCCACCTGTGGAAACGAGTATACTTGTAGATGTGCTCATCAAAAAAGCAGACAGAAGAGGAATTCCATTCCACTGCAGGCAGATGTAGTTGAGGAGGGGAAAAAGATATGGAAAACCCCACAGAATGGTTATCCGGTGAATACAAACATTGTCTGTAAGATTCAAGCAGTTACCGGCAGAAATATTGGTCTCAAAACTAACCCCTCTGCCCACTCGGCTCTAGTATCGGGAAGGTTTACTCCAAAAATGCTTTCCATCTGTGGCAGCTAATGAAGATGCCATTTTAACTTCCTCAAATAGCAAACTTTGGCAGGAGATGGAGGCCTTCACAGTGCACCTTAGCAGAGATCGCAAGGAGCAATTTGTGTCTGGTCTTAGAGAAGCACGAATGATGACATACTGCAGTCTGCAGTGGGGCACATAGATACCACGGCCAATGGCATGAGCCTGGGGCAAGAAATGAGGTGGGTGGTGTGGCTCAGGAGTACAACCTCCTTCCAGAGGCTGATTAATGTGCGGGGCTCCACTATAAACAAGAAGAAGTCAAATTGGTCTCCACCCAGGGGATCCAGTACATTGAAGTAACCTGGGATTGAGAAGTGGTGAAAGAGGTTTCAGGTATTATTTGCATTCTGCACAGATTTGTAAGACAACATTTGAATGTTATTTTTATAGGCTGTTTAAACTGGTGACTTCCTGCATTCTTTGGTGCCTCATGCAATACTACATATGAGATGTACTCACTCCAAATGCTGATTCGTTGGCTTCAGGACTATGAGCATCAATCAGAGTTAGTTCTGATTCTTACAGAGATGTAACCAGATCTACAATAGTGGAATGGGGCTCAATATCCCACTGACGAAGTCTTCTTCTCCACTCTGGCCCCTATGAGAACACTTTGCACGGACTCCTTATTTTGAGGTTTTGAAGCAGTATTGGAGTCTTTTGAAGTAAATGACATCTGGAGCAAAGAGGAATCACACTTTCATATAATCTATTTGGAGTTGAAGGCAATTTGAGTTGCTTTGAGAGTTTTTCTGCCTGCTCTGTCCCGGCAGATAGTGTCGGTATACACAGGAATAAGACAGCAATGTTCTATTTGAGCAAACAAGAACAAATAAAGTCAAGAGACCTATGCACCATGGCCTTGCAGATTTGGGCCTGGTGCTATAGTCATTCCATTTCCTTTGCAGTCTCACATTTAGCAGGAGAGTAAAATGTGCCAGCAGACTCCTCACATAGGCCATCCCATTCCCCACACAAATGGAAAATTCACACGCAAGCCTTAGACCCAGCCCCCCAATTGCTTACTTTAGCAACCTGTTTCCTGGGTCCCTTAGTCTACGGGCAGTTGCGTCTCTCAGAAAGCATTTTATAAATCATTAAGGCTAGAATGAAGAATTCAATGAGATTGCAATATGCAATATGCAAACAAATGGACACGTGTCTGTCATTGGTGTCTTGACAGGAAACCAATCCCATAATCAATCTTTATTGTCTTCCTCTCCAAAACAGGAGTCTCAGGAGACATGCAAGATTACCTATTGCTACCTGATGTTCTGACTTGATGGTCGTGTAGATAAATAATACCTCCGTCCCCAAGTACCACACGAGTAAGAACAAAAACACTACTCGAGCAATCTTTGAGGCCAAAGGTGTAGAGTGTCGTCAGCCTGGAGCCAGGAACTCCGGAAGAACCCCCTGACCGCTGTAATTCAATGAAGGGTTATGTTAAGCAGTCATAATTAGCAACAATGGTAGGGACAGTAGTGACAATGGGGCAGCAGTTTACCTATAGTGGGCAGGTGGGAAGCTGTAGCCGTAGGCAGGTTGTATCGTTGACAGCAGCAGCAGGCTGAGGTGTTCTGATGGCACTCCGGGAGACACCTGAGTTAGGTAGGGAACAAGAACGTAATCCGTGATCAATCCAAAACACAATCCGAGGTCAGGAGCCAAAAAGTCAGAACTGGATACGGGGAAATCCAAGTACCAAGTCCAGTATCCAAGCCAGTGTTAAAAAATCTAGGTAATCAGAGAGCGCGCCAAAATCCAGGTAGGGAAAATCCAAAAGACAGAACAAGCAAATGTTCCGTGATCAAGGTAGTACGAGAATAACAAGAGTAACCAAAACGCCAAGCAGTTCTCCGTGAAGAAGCTGTGAAGCAAAGTTACCGCATTTGCTTGCCCTTTTTGAAATACAAGCATGGTCATGTGACGTGGTCACGTGACCGCAGCTGCGTGTCACGTGGAACGCTACGCAGACAGGGATTGGCGTTTCAGGCGTCTTCCGGGCATGTGACGCGTGGTTTTCCATATGCCTTGTTTCGCCGCGGAGCGTGAAGGAGTCGCCATGGCAACCGCCACCGCGGAAAGGGGCGCAAAGACACTGGTCCACCAGCCGGGGAACCCCTCCGTCTGTGCCGCTGCCGCTGTCGTTGGGAGTGCATGTGGGAACGGGGGACAGTAGCAGGTGAATGTGTGGGAGAACAAGGAACAGTAGTAGGTGAGCGATTGGACATGACACCTGAACACCCGATTGCTGGTGGTGACTCTTTCAAACCCAGTTTTTAAGAGGCACTTCCATCTGCCTCTTGAAATTTTTCCCACCAAGAAGAAATCCACACTCTCTATGAACATAGCTCTTTTGATTGTAACGAAAATGCTATTTGAACAAATTGCGTGGGCTGATCTGAGGGGGACACCTTAAAAAAAATGTTTAACTGGTGATCACCTCCGTCCATAGGATTGGTGGATTACAGGTGCTAACCTTGGAGGAACCTTACCTGATTTTCACAGGAAGACGATGGTTGTGAGAACTCAGCCATGCATTCTGCTAATGGTGGCATCAGGTTTTCACTTTAGCCTAGAAATCTGTTTGCCTGTCTTTTTCTAGTACCCCTCCTTGGATGCAGACAATACTCACAGAGCAAAGTGGTGCCCGGTTATTAAACACCAGGTTATTTCTCACAGATTGAACTGTGGATCCAATTCCCACGGTATAACATTACGATATACAGTGGTTTCTCATACCCCCTGAGTGTTTGGAGGCAGAGTAGACCTTTTGTAAGCGGGTATTGGCAGCAAGATCAGAACTTGTTGGAGCAGCAGGAAAATGCCAGTGAGAGGTGGTCAGAGGGAAGTGAGAGGTGGTGAAGGTGAAGAAGGCGGTTGGGAGTTGTAGTATCAGAAAGAGATTTAGAAAAACAAGGAAGTTGAGAGGTAAAGTATCAGCAGTCAAGAGGGGTGAAGGAGAAAAATGAGTGTAGAAGACGACCATCCGGGGAAGAGAAAAGGAGGTGAAGGAGAAATGGGAAGCGGACAGGAGGACAATCAGGGGTAGTGATGAGGAGGTGAATAAGAATGGGTAAGCAGAACAAAATCACAGGAGTATTGAGGAGGAGATGAAGAAGAATCAGGAGAAGGTATTGACCTCCCACAGGAGCAAAGGGGGAGATATCTGTTGTAGTATGTCCTCAAAATGACCAGGCGTCAGATGTGAAAAACAAAATCCTCAGTGTCAGTCAGTTACAGAAATAGGATACCAAGACCCCAAAGTGGGCACAGCATACACAAATAGGTAAAATAACACACATTGCACACACTCTCTCTGAGCCAGCCTTCTGCTGTCATACATAGAATACTCAGCAGTCAAAGCACGCAAGGGAGTCCATACTCAGAACTCTCCAGACATCACCATGCAATCACGTAAAAGAGGGGAAACAGAAAGCACATCATAACACATCTCCATCCCCTCTTATCAAAACACAGAAAATGGAACCCATTCAAAAGGAAAACATGCAAGCAAGAGGTAGAACACCATAAACAGTACTCACACCGACAATCAATCAATCAAAACCCAAAACTACTCTGCATAAACCAACAGGTCCCCACATTACCTCCACCATTTCCACTCACACTGGGGCATTACTCACCTTTACCATTACCAGGTGATGCATTTCACAGTACTGAGAGTCACGCCACCTAGTGACTAGCCCCCTCAAAGCATGCTACACAAAGCACATGCCCACATTACTGTGGGACACATCTTTCCATCCCTCATGCCAAATCAAAAATAAATAATGGACAAGATGGTGGAAACTCTCAGACCAAAGTAAGAAAGAATACCCTCTCAAAGCCAACCAATCCACACTAAAGCAACCAAAGAATCTAGAACTTACTGTCTGACAACCTTCCTACAGGCAGCTAGTGCGCACGCATACTCAAGGAACCTGCCAGGCAGCATCTGATCCGGGAATCATAAGCACACCCTGCAGTAGGGACGCTATACCAGAAATAGGTGTCACTCAGCTAGCCACACACATCCACTATGCATGAAACCCAAAGCCCCAAGTGGCCCAGTCACGCAGCGCACAAGAGAGTGGTGCCAAGATAGTGCAAAGCCTCTATAACCATAGCAATAAACCAACAGGGCAAGCAACAACCTGTAGCATTCCGTACTAAAGCCGCCCCTCCATGGGCAATGGATTGCTAGGCCACAACCCAGGTACACAGAGGTCAGTAACCTGTTCCCAATACATAGGCCCTCATTAAGAGTTTACCGGTATACCAGCGGGATACCGGCAAACTGCCCTTACCGGGATAATACAGGCAGTGGAGAGCTGGTAAGTTCCCATTGTAATAGAGTTCTATAGGAATCCAAGGGATGGGATTGCCTGAATCACCGCCACTGGTATTACCGGTGCCTGGTGATTCAGGCATTTCATTGCCACTAGGTGCCTGATCTACCAGCAGGTCAGGCCTGCTGGGAGATCAATGGCCCACTACCAGCAAACATGAACTGTGCCGAAATACCAGCATTTTGTCCAGACCGGTGCACTTGTCATGAGGCCCATAGTATACAGTATTGACATCCACCCCTCACCAACCCTAAAGGCAACAAGTAGGTAGCATAGACAAAGTCAACTGTAACTACATTACTTAGAGATTACAAGGCTGATAGTACATCCTAACGTCTGCTCAAGGGTTGTTCCTGTGGGGGAAAGACATGTCACCTGAGATACCATTAGCAATATGAATAGCACAAATAGCACACTAGTGCAAGAAACACAATTGCATATAAACCTCAGCTCTAAACAGAGATGACAACAGATTGACTAACCAACAATCGCTAAACAGAGATGACAACAGATTGACTAACCAACAACCGACTTTCAGGCCTTACATCACAATAAACACCATGCCAAGACATCATTGAAATGCTGCCAGAAGTATGTTTGATCACGCATTGGACAATATTAGAGCAAAATGAGTGCCTCTAACCTCGAGAGCCACATATGGGAAAGTGTCAGGCAGCATCACTCTTCAATTTGCCTTTATATTTTGGTTACTGTTCCCTCAGCTGAAACATGAGTCCACAATGCTGGTCTCCAGTGCCCTTAGGTATCTAAACAAGCAAAGCCATTGTTGGACACGAAAGTACCTGTCACCACTAAAGCTCGACACCATAGCAGTCACGGGGGAACGAACTAGCGCAGCCCCCCCTTGTAGAATTGTCTTATGGCGATGTACGCGACATGCTGGACCATGGAAGAGGTGAAAGCAAATACTGTGTGTCTATGGAACTATAGGGACATCCACTCCAAGCCCCGCCAGGCACGGGCAGCCAGCCAACGGCCGTTCGGTTGGATTTTGGCTACCCAGAGCAATTGTTGCCTGAGAAGTTGATGCCAATGATGTGTGTCCACGGAGAGTGGAGATCTATCCCAAGGCTCAACTCAACGTCCGCACACCCGTGCAACATTTCAAAGTGGAGGTAGTGGTTATGGCGGGGCAACCAGAAGTAGTCATTTTAGGGACCAACCTTCTAAAATTTGAAGAGTGATTGGGCCAGAGCCAAGAGAGAAGCTGGGAATCGGGTATAGTAGAAGCATCGCCCATGGACGTGGACACCAATGCCGATTGCTGGATGGGAATATACACAGGGATGTAGGAATGGATACAGTATTTTTGGGGATGATATTACCACCTGCATCCCCCCAAAAGAAAGAAGACCTGAGGAGGCATACATTAATTACCTTTCGGTGGAGCTTTGAGAATTATGTGATGAAGGTCTTTGCCTGACCCTGGGGGTAGAAGGTGGGCTGGCCACTGGGGCCGGTTGCCAACACCCTCTACTTCATTCAGGGCCTGGGGGCAGTGTAGGGAGGATCCCCTGGTCTCAGTGTTCAAAGTGCCCCCGCTCCCCACAATACCCCACGCCTTGCGCCCTCTCATGCGGTATATAAACCCCCTAACAAACAAACCTGCTGTTTAAGGGAATGTTCAGTGCCGTGCACTGAAGTGCAAGTTGCAACTTCTTTCTACACTTGTATTTTAATACTAACCCATTCTGGAGCAGTTTCTTTTTCAAATAAAAACATAGGAACAGTAAAGCTTTTTATTTTAAAAGTCGAGGCGTACCGGTCCCCTCCGCTCCTGCCCACTTCGACGACTGCCTGGCCCTACCCGGAATGCTCAAATAAGGTGGTGGGGGCTTGTCTTTAGGGCAACAACAGGCCAATTTCCTTTTTAGAGGAACTCCAAGTAGCGCAAGTGCATATCGACCTCAGACAATCTAATGAGCAACCGTTTCCAAAGTGGTTACATGACACTTGCTAACAAACCCCACTTACAGTTCATTTCTCCCCAGAATATGCAAAAAGCGTAGGCACTCAAGTATCTCCAAGTAGCGGGGTTCATTCAAGTGGACTTTGAAACACAGGAACCCTTGCAGTGCAACTTGGTCAGAACTACAGCCAGAGCTTCCTTAGCGCATCATTTTTTTTAATTTTTATTACTTGTATATAATCAATAAGATTTTTACAGGGTCAAAGAAGCAGTAGAAAAAGCAGTAGAAAAAGTACAAGTAAAAGTAAAAATGGAAGTGCAAGACCGCTATGGCATGTACTCCAAGCTTTTGGAGTTTGCTCCGCATTTACACCTGGTCCAAAGTAAGTTATGGGGGAGATGTCGTCGACTCTGGGAGAGATTTCATCTTATTCAAGGCGATTTCCAAAAGCTTTGCTGTTGCAATAGCCCATCTCGTCTGTTCACCCGAAATCAAGCGGTTCCACCATACTTGCTCTTTAGTGAGGCACGAACCCGCAAGAAGTGGCGCAGATAGGCGACTCGTTCCTGTCTCATTTGAGGGCATACCATCAAGAGGTGTCTGATCTTTTCAGGTTGATCCAAGTCATCACATAGTCTGCATTTGTTGAAATCGTTAGCCATCCTGATGGCCAGAATTTCCTGTGTTGGCAGCAGATTTAGACACGCTCTCATGAACATTTTTCTCATACATTTATCGGGAAATTTGGCAAAATATGCCTGAGGCACTTTTACTTTGTTAAAAGTCATTGGAAGGTGCTTTATTTATTTGTTTGTTTGTATAGCGCTAGAGCCCGTGGGCATCAGAGCGCATTCCAAAAAGACAGGACATGTGGAGACAGAAACGGGATAGTGGGGTAACCACATATGTAAGTCAGTTCCGCGATATACTAGGATTTGTTGTCTGGTCAGTAGTTTATTTGAATAGCAACGTATTTAGTTTCTTTCTGAAGTGTGTATAGTTTGTTTCCAACTTCAGGGTGACGGGTAGTTCGTTCCATTTAAGGATACTTCTGCCTGAGAAAGCCTTGCCAAGACCGTTCAGCTTTTTAGCTGGAATAGTTTGAAGAAGACCTTTGTTAGAAGATCTTAGGTTTCTGATTGGTTCGTGCCATTTGAACAGTTTTTTTAGGTATGCTGGGGCTTTGCCATATAGGCATCGATGGATCATAGTGAGGGACTTGAATATAATTCTTTCCTCAATGGCCAGCCAGTGCAGGTCTCTTCTGTCGCTTGTAATGTGTTCCCTTCTTGACTTGCCCGTGATAGTCCTAATAGCATTATTCTGAATCACCTGGCATTGCTTCAGGCATTTGCTATTTGCTCCAAGGAGCAAAGAGTTGCCATAGTTGAGTCTAGAGAGTATTGTGGCTCTGGCTATGGTAGTGCTGTTTTTCTGATTGAGCAGAGGTCTGATTTTTTTAAAGAGGTTTTTGGTGGTATTGGCAGTTTCTTTTCAAGTAGGCTGTATGCTTTAGCAGTTTGTTGGATACTGCTTTGTTGTTTGTTGTAATCCAGTCCTGGTTTTCCATTTTAGTTTTCACTCTTTGAGGATTGTACATCAGTTCTTCCTCAGTGCAGGCTATCTCGCTCAGTTTGCTTCTTTGAACTTTCACCCACTCATTTAGCAGGTTACTATGCCCACTTTTTATTTCCTCTGCAATCAACTGGTATATAGGTAAACTGTCTGGCATCAGGGTTTTCCTGAATAGTTGCATAGTGTTTTGCTCAACTGTTGCAGCCCGGGAGAGTAGACTAATTCTCTCCTAATGGCTGCAATCGAGGTGGATTTGGGAAGCCCAAAGACTGATTTCCATAGGTAGCCTTCCAGTTTTGGCCATAGTGAGACAGCAATGGTCAGAGTCGCATCTATCCCATAGACCAGGGAGCGAACCACTTTAGCCTTATAAAACTGAATTTCTGGGAGTAGAGAACATTTTCCGTACTTTTTGTCAACCGCTCTAGTTTGGGCTGTTAAATATTTTATTTTTTCCCAGAGCGCATGTTGCATTTTCACCTCTTTCCTAGAGCTGTCGATTTGGACTCCAAGGTATTTAAAAGACGTGAGGATTTCAATTTTGGTGTTATCCAACGACCAGTGTAGCCTCTCTTTTTTCTTTTTCTGATGTTTTTCCAAGATCAATATTTTGTTCTTTGCTTTGTTAATTTCGAGGTTGTTTTCCTCTATGTAATGCACAAGGTTGTCTAACTGGTGCTGGAGGCTGATCTGAGTTTGATCCAATAAAATAAAATCGTCTGCATATAAAGTACGCGAGACAGCCCCTTTCCCTACTTTTGGGGAAACGATCTTATCTTGGCTTCTGAGTCTTTGTAATCTCCCAAAAAGGCGATGAAAAGAGCTGGGGCCAAGGGAGAGCCTTGTTTCACTCCACGCTCTGACGGTATTGCCTCTGACAAGAGACCCTGTTGACTTAGCCGCAAAGGCAAGTTGGTATTCGTGTGCTGTGCGATCACCGGCTGCAAAATTGAAACAGGACATCTACGCCTTGAGTTTTGTCCAGAGTTTTTGTCTGTCGTGACGAAAGCTAAAAAAAACTCAAGGGGCACCTGTCATTACGTTTCCTTTTATTATGTTTAATAGTAGGATGTTCACTGCCGTGCTAGCGTTCCTCTGGAAGCTCGCTTAAAAAGGGTCTGTGCTAGGTGACGCTCTAGCCCATTTTTGAAATCACGTAAGCAGTAGAGTTGCAAAAATCTTACCAATAATGTCTAACAAGGCTTTGGGGTGATAGTTGGCCGGGTCTTCTCTATTGCCCTTTTGAAGATGGGGACAACCACTGCTTGAGTCCATGAATCCGGAATTAGTTTTGTCTCCTTACATTGACAGAAAATCTTGCTTATAAGGGCTGTCCACTCCTCAGGATGTTGCTTTAAGTGGATGTTTGTCAGGCCATCTGGCCCTGGAGCTTGCAATGATTTAAGGTTGAGTATAACTCTCTTGATATCGTCCTCGTCTGTTAAATCTGTCCAAATTGCTTCTGATGTGACGTCTGTTGTTAAAGGTCGCGTTGTTGGAAAGTCAAACAGAAATTAGAAGCAGCTTACACAGTTTGCTTCTGATAGTGTATTTGTGAGCTGCTCGCCAGTTTGCCAGTCTATTTTATTAATTAATGTCCAGAACTCACGAGACTTCTTACAGTTTAGGAACTTTAACATTTCCTCGGCGTCATTCTGGTAGAGAACTATCCTGTGATTTATGAGCCATGATTTGTATTTCTTTGTCTCAAGGCGGAAAGCAGTCCAGGATTCTTTGGTATTGTGGGTAATTGTTTTTCTCTTCAATTTTCTCAAAATCCTCCTTTTCAGCACCAAGGTCTTGTTATATGCATGCCCATGCTTGTTTCTACTTTGTTTGTGCCCGACTTCCCCTTTTTGTATGTCGATAGGAGAAATACATAGTTCGATCTGTAGATCGCTTCTTGAATACATTCACCAGACATTAAGATTTTATATTTTTCTGTGAGATCACGGATATCTTGTGCAGTCAGGCGAAGATGTATTTGCCAGCTGTTTGCTTCAATGCTTGGTTTGTTGTTTTTTTTCTGAGGGCAACTAGAGATCCAAGTCATATGGAGCAAATTATGTTCCCTTTCTTTGGTTCTAATTACCACAAAAGACGCTATGTGTGGAAGCAGCGCATGAGTGACGAAAATGTAGTCAAGCGTTGTTGCAGAGTTGTCGCGTTCCCACGTTGGTATCAGAGACTGGTTTCCTTGCAGCCATGCTGCGTTATGAAAGTTCTGGGACTTCATTAGCCTCATCCATGCCGTACCCCTTTCCTCAGCTGAGGAACTGGCGGGCGGTTTGTTCAAGTTTGTACTGGAGTCTACGCATTTGGCGTTTAAATCCCCAGAGATGATAATGAACGGATCCCATACTCTACAAAAATGTTGTCAATTGTGTCCGCCACTGATGCACAGAATTTAGCGGTCGTAGTTCTCTGGGGATTCCAGTATAAGTTGACGATTGCCAATGGTGTGGTGGTCCAGGACTTGGAGTCCGGCTCAGGGTGGTACCATGTTGTTAGGACTGCCAATAATTCATAGGACTCAATCAGTTTTTTCGTGACAGTGATCCCTGAGCCAGAATGGATCGCTACTATCAGGCCGGAAGACAGGCGGCCCAGCAGGCCTTTGCACGCAGGAGATATTTCAATAGCGAAGCCGTCAAGGGAAGGCCTTTCCGCCAACCAGGTCTCTTGGAGGCACAAGATGTCATAGGCCCCCAGGTCATGACTATCCCGTTTTGTCAGATGGTATTAGGATCCTGTTGCAGTAGATGAAATGATGATGCATCATCCTGTGGTAGTTGCTATCTCTTGGACTTGGTGCTAAGAGCTGATTGAATCCATGTCCACGGACCCCTCCGTGGCTATCCATCAGTGGATTCCCACTTGGAGTCTGTTGTTGCTGCTTTCTGGGGATCGCATGAGGTTGTGTTAGTCGTGATCACGGGGTCATAAGTCTGAGGCGAATTCAGCCGAGTACTAGTTATTCTTGTACGAACATACGTTCTATCCGCCTTTTGTCTCTCACTTCCTCTGTTTTCATTTTTGCCATTCAAATGGTGTTTAGTGGTTTCAGACCATTCCGAATGCTGCCTGTTAGATCTATAACGGTTGCCTTCAGGGGATAGCGACCTTCTTTCCCATCTCTTATTTTTATAGAGATCTTCAGTTCTCGATGTATACCGATGTTTCTTTGTCGTCATAACTCACTCTTTGTTTATTTTTTCAATCTCTAAGAATGTCCCCATAGTTCTGAAAGGCGGAAACCCATATCCGCAAGTTCTAAGTACACTTCCTGTGGCACTTCACGTAATGCTGGAGCTTTGATGTGTAGATATGCTTTGGCTTTTTGGTCTGCATGATAGGGCTCAATCAAAGTGTAGTCTTCTGTTTTTAGAGAGCGAAGCTTGTCCACTTTGCCAAGTATTTTCAAGACTGATTTCCTGTTTAGGACCATATACTTGTCTTTATTCAATGCCTGCTCTAGTTTAAAGATACGGTTGACTCTCTTTGATGTGTCTGTGGAACTTGGCCGTAGGAGTGGTTTATGGCTATTTGATATATCATGCTGTTTTGGTTTTAGAGGCGGGTCCGTTAGATTAGTGGTTTCACTGCTTGTACTTTTTTGGCGAACAGGTTGTTGTTCGTTCTCTTTAGGATCGTGATCTGTGGGCTTAGACGACAAGGTCTTGGCACAAATAGGACTTTGTGCAGTTGCTGAAATGGAAACTTTGGTATTACTTTCCTCTGTTGATCTTGAAAATGCAGGCCTTGTTTCCGGCTCAGCTGTACATAGGCCAGCTTCCAGCATGGCTTCTGAACGGTCTGCTGAGTCCCAGTGCTGAGTTATATCCATCAAGGAACTTCTTGCCAAAAAGTCTTCAGCTGTTCTGGGTGATTTGCTCAGGTTCACCACTTCTAAATTGGTCTGTTGTTTTACTTGCAGGCCTGAGGGGGTATTGCATGTTATTTTATTGACATCTTTTGTAGAGGACTGAGCACTGGAATTATTCACTTTAGTTATAATCGGAAGGCTAGTTCCTGCTAATTGCAATGACACTTGCCACTTTTTATTGATGTCTCATTCTAAAGATGTCTTTGCTCCTGGTATGGTCGATTTAGAAGGCAGACTCGTGGGTCGCGTCACTTTGTTTGTAGTTTTTACAAAAATCGGAGCCCTTTCTAGGTGGCAGGGTTCTGCAGGTGTTTGCGTTTCTTTAGCTGTTCCGGTTATTTGAGTTTCCGTGGACAATCTTTTAGAATTTTGTTTTTCTTCAAGTAAAGCTAGCCTTGATCCCCAAACTGCTTGCTGTTCTATGTTTCTTTGTTCTATTGCTGTTATAAAGCCTTCTACGGAAATGAGTTTGGAGTGCATCATGGCCGTCACTGTTATATTATCTTTCATGGAGTCATTTATTGCCTCATAAAGCTTTCCAAATGGTGCCAAGGCTATTGTCACTGCCGACATGTTTGTAAGAAGGTCCAGATTTTTAGTTGGAGAATCTTTTTGGGATGCCGATGGTAATTCGCTCAGTCTTCTATTTTTCGGCGGTGTATGGGCAATTGGCGTAAGGTGGTAAGCTGAGGATGGAAGGAAGGTTAGATCGTCCACTGCATTACTCAGATCGGAAAAAAGCGCTGGCGGTGATGGTTCATCCACCACTCGTGAGTTGCCCAGAGTGCTGTCTCGCATATTGCCTGGTAGTGTATTCTGATCATCATCCGTTGGCACTGGGGACTCCAATACTTTGTCCCCTACGTGACGTTAGTTACTGATTTCAAGATTTCTTTCGCTCACAAGGCCCTGGAGCGTTGTTGGGACAGCCTCCTCTCCTACAAAATTATTTGCAGGACGGGAGACCAGTACCCCAGATTCCTAGGCCTTCTCCTGGGTAGTGTTTGTTGGCACAATGTGTGCTATATCTGCTTGCATGCTGATCTGTGCCAGGGTATTGTCCTCTCGTTGTTTCCTCAGCTGGGAGACTGTCGAAGGAGTGTTTTGTGTTGGACTTTGCGGCTTCGGTCCTGGAGGCCAATTTCCAGTCTTGCCGAGGATTTCATCAGTTTTCCTCGATTTATTGACTGGAGGCGTATCTTGTATTGCCTCCAGTATTTCAGAATCTGAAAGTTCAGCATCCTGGTCCATTTTTCGCTTATATTGCCTCTTGAACAAGTCCTTTAGGGAATTTGAGAGCAGCGGGTTGGGAAGAATGTTCTTCCATGTTTAATTTTTCTTATTTGGCCCAAGCTGGTTTCTGCACAATAATTTTTGGGTCTCGTTTTTGGGTTCACGCGTTCCATTCTTTTCCATAGTAGGAATCGCTGGGATTTTCTCTTTCCCTCTTTTTTATAAAGTTGTGTTTTTCTATAAAAGCACGGTCGAGACCCTGGATCTAGCAATATGTGGCTCTGACGGCTGCCCTGTAGGATCCAGGTTTAGTTTATCCAAACTTCTGTCTTTAGTTGTCTGTGCATCCTCTAGCGGAACTCGTTCCGGGCTTGATTCTCCTGGTTCAAAGTCTCCACTGGCTGGTTTATGAGATGCATCCCAGTCTTTTTGATGGAGTGAATGAAGTTAAACAGTTGCTGAAGACGCCTGCCCTGGCTCAGCGTGCACTTGAGCCGTTATGTTGTTAACACGGCTTTCAGATTCAGCAATTGGGCCCAATCTATCCCCAGGTTGAAATCCGGGAACCATCTGGTGTTGACTAGGCAAACAGACCGGGAATCTGTTGATGGCAGCAGCTGGATCTATGACAGGCTGTTTGTGTTTTTATTTCCCCCCGGTTTTGAAGCCCATATCCCGGGCTTTATTGTTTGGGATCTTCACTCCACTCGCGCCGCCCATGCCCGCCTCCAGAACTGGGTCCACCCCAGGCCATCCTTTGATAGCCTCGGCCCGAGCCCCACTTGCCAAAGGGGGGAGGGTGACGAGATCAGCAGATGAAACTGATGTAACAGGTGTTTCCGGTTGAACAAGAACTGATGACAAAAAACTTGCACTGGAGCAGGACGACCCTGTGTCTGAGCCAACTCCCAGAGATCCAGGGACCAGGCCTGGAAAGCCACAGAAAGCAGGCGGAGCTTTATCTGTTTGTGGATTGTGTCCCTTTCGGGTCAGAGAGGTATGAAATTGATCCAAATCAAACACTGTGTCATCCTCAGTTGTCACACAGAGTGCAGGCCGACTGCCCAGGGGGAGCGGAGACTGGTAAGTCATCTCTAAAGGAGTCTCTGTTGGAATCAGGGGAGTTAGAAGTCTTACCTCTCCTACTTGGTGACTTCTTATCGGATTGAATTCTGTGGCTTCTCAGGCGGCGACCTCCTGATTCTGTGTCAGACTAATGAGACTTCGCAGCATCCGATTCTCTTTCCCTGTCACAGCAGAATCTCTTGGGTCCATCCGGTCCATGCCGTGGACTGCTGCAGACTGCGCACACCTCGGCGCACAACTCTGCATACCGCTCTGCGGTACCGTTAGGGCTTATGTGGGTCCTTCCACACAAGAATACAGCAAGGAAAGACTCCTCACACTGGAAAGCAGACTTCACCATTTGTTTCCTACTGGGTGGGTCTCTGCGGCCCTGCCAGCATCAGAGATGGAGGACTGAGTCTGTGCACACATTCTGTTTTACTGAGCACAGACACCGAACCAAGGTGGCTGCTGAGTATGACATTGGCTCTGCCCACATGATCTTTCAATGCATTGAACAATTAGAAGGTGTTTCCTTGCAGAAAAACACTTGGAACTGATCCCAATAGGAAAACAATAATAAACAATAATTCCTCATACGCAGATGGATGTCACAGGAGAGCGGGTGTGGGTGCTACAAAAAGTCACCTATTTCAGAATGATTGTGGGTGTTTGGAGGAGGAGTAAGAGCAGCATAGCAGGGTGTTGGCAGCGATAGCAGAAGGTGTTGGAGCAGGATGAATGAAGTTGGTAAAAGGTGGAAGAGTTAAAGGGGCCCATGGATGTAGTAGAAGGGTGGCATATAAGGAGTGGTGAAAGATAATAAGCGGGCAGAAGGAGAGTAAGGAGGAGATAAAGGAGAATAAGGATGTGGAGGTAGAGGAGCATGAGGAAGTCAAAGGTAGGGACAACAAGAACAATTGTGGAGTTTATGTTTTATTTTTATTTGATTTAGTTGCACGCAACTTTTCAAATCATTGTTACAAAAATACATACAATCACAATTTCTTATATTACATCGAAAATCAATCATAAAATGAAACCTTCTTAATTAATTAGAGTACAGGTTCTTCAAATCAATACATTTTAAAATTCAGTCACAACCACTCAGTAGTTGATTAATTATCATAATAACCCAAAATCATATACCATTGATTTGCAAAACCAGGCAAACAACAACAGTGAAGTATTAAATATCGTCCAGACTAATCTGTTCTCTACCATTAGTCATAACACATGCTATTTTTTACATTTCCTTTACAGGGAAAGGAGGGACGGGGTGTGTAGTTCCCTTAAAGTACGCAACACTTGCTTCATTCTCTCTTCTCTCAGTATCTTTAGCAGCCTCCTCTATGATATCTTCCCCTTGTCCTCTCGTGTGGTCTTCTTCAGCCTTCTACTGACTCTTTTCTCCACACTTGTTCTTGTAGCTATGCCTGTATTGCTGACAGAAGAGAACCTTCGTCCAGAAATGCTCTAAGTTGAAGGCAGAAAATAAGTTGGCTCGGACCAAAGGAACCAATATGAGCATATTCCTTAGACACTTGTTTTTTCATTAGACACTTATTTGTTCACTGAAGCACAGCTAAGTCAATTCACATCTAGAAATATGGTGACAGGTGTGATGCACTTTATGGACTCTGTAGGGAGATTTTCTAAACTTTTTTGGCAGAGCAGACCGATTCACAAAGGGCATCAGAATGAGCGAATCTTAGATGCGCTCATTCAGATGACCTTTTTCCCCACTTTGCGCATTTGCACAAATCAGGGGGCGTTTCTGCACATTTAAAAGCCCATCCCGAATTCACAAATGGGATGCCCTTTTAAATGTGCGGAAATGAGGGTCCTTCTCGCTGCTCCTGTTCTGAACAGGAGCAGGGGTGGTGCAAATCATCGCAGGGCCATTTATGATTGGTAACAACCAAGAATCATGTATTTGAGATGAGTGTGATGTCCACAACGAACAGATTCTATTAGATGCAATTGATGTCCCAACATTTTATCTTACTTGGGGAACATTCCAACTAGCCCTTAACAAAGAAATTATTCAGTGGAAATAACACTCCTTGCAGTTGGACTCCTCTCAATTCTGGCAAAACTATTTTAAGCAAAATGAAACTTGCTTTGTTTAACCATACCCGGATACTTCTCAGGAAAGCAGAAACATTTTGCTCCTCCCTGCATGTCACAAAGAATATTTGCTCACATTATTTATTTATTTTGCATAATAATATATCGCTTTTATCCAAAGCACTGAACAAATAGAAAACAACGGTACATCAAATATGAATCATGAAAGAAAACAAGCATGGTCCAAAGTAATAGTACACGTGACTATTCAACAAAAAGTGGTCAGTAGCAAATGAATTTTTAGGCATTTTTTTTAAAATGACCTAAAGAAGAACAGGATCGAATGTCAAAGGTTAAGGGGTTCTGTAGTTTGGAAACAAGAAGTTGAAATGAAGGAAAGCGTGAGGAAGCACAAAAAGGGGGGGGGGAGACAGCCAGAAGACATTTTGGCGCTGACCAAAGTTCTTTAGTAGGGTGATGAAGAGAAATGAAAGAACAAAGATAAGAAGTGTGCATACTTTTGAAAACAAAGCACAGAAATTGATTCTCAAATCGCTGTTTAATCAGAAGCCAATGAAGACGAGTCAAATCAGTAGTAACTTTGGAAGAAAACGGTAAACCAACCAAAATCTTTTCTGCAGATTGTAAAATAGAGCATAGAGGAAAACGGGAGTAGTTAGGAAGACCTATGCAGAGAGAGCAGACATAGTGTACACGCAATAGAACAATACTTTGTTGAAGAGTTTTAGTTGATGCAAAGATAAGCAAATGACAAATTTTGTGATATTAAAAAGTTGAAAACAACAACATTGGGCAATGACTGCAACCTGAATGTGTAATAAAACAGAAGAATCAACAATAAAACCAAGATTGCGTGCCTGGTGAGAAATAGGAAGCTTGGGAGGTGGGGGTAGAGATAAAAGAAGCTGGAGGAATCCTAGAAGAAGGAGGAAAAATTAGAATTACAGTTTTTTGGGGGATAAGACAGAGAAAGCGGGAAGACATCTAGGATTTAATGGAATCATTAAAAGAGGAAAATATAAGCAGAAACTCTATGATATCATCATAAAGCTGAACAATGAAGCCATGACCTGAAATTAAGGACGCCAAGGATAATGTATACAGTGTAAATAAAAGTGTACAAAGAATCAAGCCCTGAGCAACACCATTGGGGAGAGACAAGGAGTGGGAACAGGAACCCTTCCAAGAAATAGTAAATGAACAATTAGACAGATAGGAAAGAAACCATTGCAGAGCAGTGCCCGAAAGACCAATAGAAGAATGAGTGGGAAGCAGAGTAGGCTGATGAACTGTGTCAGATGCTGCACTAAGGTCAAGCAACACCAATATGCAAGACACCTTAAGATGTCAGGCATGAAGAATTGAATTTGAGACAGAAAGAAATGTGGTTTCAGTTGAGAAACCAGGTCGAAAGCTAGATTGGTAAAAGGGACGCAGATATTGGGTGTTAAAATAGGAAGAAAGGAGACTGTACATAAAGAAATTGGATTACACTGTGAGGGTTCTGTAAGGTCTAAAGACAGTTTTGTAAGTAGAAGAATAATAGTAGCTACTTTTAACCGAGAAGGAAACTAAACAGAAGATAAAGAAAGATAAATAAGAGTAAGAACTGGAGCAAAAAGCAGGACACCAGATTTAGATAAAGAAGCAAGAAAAGGGTCTGAAGGAGCAGCAGTAGGGTGAGTTTGGGAAATTGAAGGGATAAGATTCCACTCAGAAATGGGCATGGAGAGGAAAATGATTCATCAGGAACAGAACAACTAAGAATGATGGGATCCTTCATCACAGAAACAGTAGAGATGTTGTGATGTAATATAAGTATAATCGTTTTGATTTTTGTCATAAGGAAATTAGTAATGCCATCAGGGATAAGAGTAAAAATAGTAGAAGGATCAGAAGTGGGAGGGACAAGTATTTTGTTAAGGGGAGAAAAGAGAAATTTAGGAGAATTAAACTGAGAATGAATAAGTGCTTGAAAGTACTTTGCCTTAGCTTGTTTGAAAAAGTGAAGAAAATAATTGATCATTTGATGTAGATATATTTTTCAGCCATTTGCTCTCAGATCTACACAGTTAGATGCTTTATAGTTTTAAAGAGCCAGAGAAGCAAGGGATTGAGGCCTACCTTTGGTTTAAATTCAGATGGGACACTAGAAGTATACAGGTGAAACAATAGCTCAGTGAAAGTTACTAAAAAGACAGTTGATATCTGGGGAAAGGAAATTTCCAAAGGATCAGAGAAATATCAAGAAATAGAAGAAATAAGAACAGATGGGCCAAGACTGCAAATATAATTTCGCAAGTAAGCAGTAGATGAAGATGAGTAGAAGGGAGCAGTAGCATGGGGGAGCAGAAATGATGAAGACATTAGAAAAGGATCAGCAGATGGAATGACGTGTATGGACAGAGTCAACAAGTGCGAGATGTGGAGAAACAAACACAAGATCAAGAGTCCCCCCTTTGGTATGTGTGGAAGGTGAAGGGATTAATTGAAGATTATAGGCTAAAGTAGAGCAAATCAAAGGTTAGAGAAGAAGATCAGATTAGGGAAGATAAATATTAAAGTTCCCAGCAACAATAACAGACAAGACAAGGGGAGAAATTAAGGATAACAGTGAATCAAAGTCATCCTCGAAGGCCCAGAGTGGGCCTGTAAAATGGTAAATGACTAGAATAGAAATGGAGCATGGATAATGAATGAAAGAAAATGATATTCAAAAGAGATAAAAGAAGGAGAAGGAGAAGGAGAAGGAAAAGTAGTAGGAGCAGTAATCGAGGGCAGAATAAGAGACCAGTGCTGCCACCACGGTGTATTCATCTGTGAGAGTGAGAAAAGAATGAAGAAGTGGACATTTGAGCTGCCTGTGAACTGGTGTCAAAATGGCAGCTTTGCAGACATTGTGAAGTATTACATGTTTTTCTCCAGTTTCTGTGCTCTAAAATTCCTTTAAGCTATTGTGATACTGCTCCTAAACTTGTTAGAATTACGTCTTCTTGGGGGATAAGGCTCACTACAATATATGAGGGCAGGGCCTGCCAACCCACTGAACAGTAAAATGTGAATTCGATTTTCAGGGTACCTAAAATCAATATATATGAGAACAAAATGCATGTAATGGATTTCAATGGAGATTATTAGCAATGTTGGGTAGTTAATATGTAAGCCTGCCTAAATGTTATTATTCATTGGGTTGACAGGCCATCCTTATATGTACTGAGATTGATGTATAAATAAGCAAATGTATTCAGTAATGCACATTTCACATACAATCTCTTTTCTCTTCCAGGCCGTCCAACGGTGCCTCACTGCTGCTATGGCTTTTGTATCGATTTGCTGATTAAACTTGCACGTGAAATGCATTTTACATATGAAGTTCATCTTGTTGCAGATGGTAAATTTGGCACCCAGGAGCGGGTAGGTTTCTTTTTTTTCCCAGTTCTTAACTTTTATTGAGATTTTGAAGGCATATAAATAATAACTTAAAAAGCCTAGAGTGAGAACTAAAATCACAATGAAAGTGATTCTGTTGGTTTAAAATCGAAGTAGCACAATCTGGAACTACTTTAAAAGGTAAAAAATTGTGGTTGAAAGACATTCATCCTCTAATAAATGTATTACATTAGAGTGATACAAGGGCTTTCATATTGCATGACTATTTTCTATACTCTTCCATGTTTTTTTTTTCAATGTTTATTTATCCATTATTCTAACAGAAATGTACAAACAACGAATATTTACACAGTAATGTAAACGGTAAGGAAGGCTCATTTCACCATTTTTTTTTAAAAAAGGAGTGAAAACAGTAACATAATTAAAAAAGTGAATACACTTATCTACATGTGGGAGTACTCTGTCAGTGTCGATTCTATGAGCTGTGCATCAGAATCATAAACAAAAGTTCATCTGAATAGTCCAACTCGCACCTATTGTTCAGAATGTATCATCGCAAAGTAAATGCAAAACAGACATATGATATATCACTATATTAAATAGAATTCAACCATCTGCTTCAGGGCAGCATCAAATCAGAGGAAGACCGCAGTACATCAACAAATACACTCAGGCTTTTAACTCTGGTCCGGGGACCTTACCCCCATTCCAGCACATTGAACATGTGATTATTGCTATTAGCAACCCAGGTTGCTATTCCGGTAAGCCAGCGTGCTAAGAGCAAAGTATTTTGTTTGAATGAACGGGATGCCTCTCAGCATTCCGTTCATTCAAACAAACAAAATACTCACTAAATATGGCCACCATGGATCAGGAAGACCATGACGAAGTCCATGGCGGCCAGCCGGGACAATGGGAGGAGGCAGCAGCAGCAGTGGCGGGTGCCACAGTAATCAGGTAAGCGGGGCTGTGGGGGGATTACAAATAAGAAGGGAAGGGAGGGTGGGGTGAAGATGGCAGGGCAGAGGAAGAAGCCATCAGGTTGCTCAGAACACGGCTTGGATTGGTAAATTCAGCTGGAGATTCAAGCAACCTGATTGGTTTCTCCCCCCACCCTGGGTGCTAATAAACAGTGTCATCCTCACCAAATTCTGTATTCCAGATTGTAACTTCCCTCTCAGTTACCCATTTCACCATATCTCTATACCACATACGACCCGCGGGCCAAGTGCGGCCCGGCATGTTGTTATATCTGGCCCGCTAGGGTTAAAGACTTTCCTAATGGAGGGTGGCCCACAAGCAGCAATGGCCGCCCTCCATTAGGAAAGTCTTTTTTTTACCTTGGCAGGCCCTGGAATAATACTGATCCTAATTGGTTCAGTGCACACGCGCATTACATAGCTCTTGTGTTGTGAGTTACGTAGTGTGGGTGTGCTGAACCAATAGAGGGCCAGCACTGTGGCTGGAGTGGCCCATAAGGCTTGTTGCCGGAAGAAGGGGCCAGTTCGTAGGCACACCAAGTTCAGTTCTTCGTCCCCCTCAAGGCCAATACCAGTCATGCAGGCTTTCTTGCAGCCCGTCCTTGACCCGGGAAGTACATAGTTGGTGTGGGGGGTGCATGTTTTAGCCTTGTGTGGTGCAATCTGTCTCATGGGTGTCTCCAGGGTGTTGGTGTTTGTGCTGAATGGGGGATGGTGTCCGGGGACTATTTTATGATTTTACTTTACGCTGGCGTAGATTCCTGATTTTTGTTTTTCCAGTGCGCTGTTTTTGTGAAATGCATTTAACCTGCTGCAGTTTTAGTCATGTACGATTAGGTCACTGCGTGCAAGTGCCCTCTCGCCAACTGGACCATAAGGCATTTTATTTTATCTGTTTTTCATAGTACCACTACGTAGTCGGGATACATTTTAAGGTAAAAGTTCTGAAATGGCACTCGTGAAACAATCAAATCCTGCCACAGTACCCAGCGGCATTATACCTCAACAGTAGAAAATGCATCAGAAAAATAAGTGTTGTTAGATACTGTGACGCACACTTCAATGCAGAGACGTTGCTTGGTGGGGTGAAGCAAAGCCTCTCATTTCACGAGCAAGAAGGTGTCATGTAACAGGATATTTTGAACAGGAACAAATCGAGTTGCATTAAAAAGAAAAGGTGGTGAAAAACCTTTACTGGGGGCCGAAGCCTTATCTCTATACAGATACCCATCCAACCCCGTGCTGAGAGGTGTCCGTGCCATCATTAAAAGCTGTATTGCTGCCAGTAACAGGAAAGCCGCACTGCGGGCACTGTAGGGAACTTTTCCATGAAAGTATGGCAGCCCATATGGGAAGTGGCAGCACCCACCCATTAACAGTATACCCGCCCTGCTGACGAGAACTGACAGCACTGTGCTATTGCATCAGCTGATAAGAGCGGCGGCTGCCATGTTAGCCACTCTAGAAAACACTGCTGTCATATTGATAATATAACTTTGCTGCTGGTGAGTGCCTGCACTAATGTCCAGTCTGGGCTATAGACAGTATACCTGCCAGCAGAGAAGTGTTGGGACTGTCCTTCTAAGGTTTAGCAGCCCTGCGGAACCGTGCCAGTTCTGTGCCATTAACAGTGGAACAGGCCTGGTCATAAGTGATGGAACTGGACCATCAGCCCCAGTACAGCAGCCTGCTGCCAAGTAACGGTACTGTGCGCTATCATTAAGCGCAGCTCTGATTTGAAGTGAAAGTACTCCTCCAATGTTAAAAGTGAAGACGATCACCACACTTTCTGTTTCCCCCAGTTATCTGCCATTAAACTTGCCTCCCGAGCCCAATACGTAGCAGTGAGAGGAGGTACCTGAGGTGGGGGCACATGAAGACCTGCTCTCCAACCTTGATTCTAATGTCCCCGCTGTCCTCATCCTACTCAATCTCTCTTCTGCCTTTTGACACGGTCAACCATGCCATTCTGCTCAACCGCCTCCGTGATAACCTGTGTATCACTGATCAGGCCCTGGCCTGGCTGACCTCTTTCCTTTCTGACTGACCCTGTTAGGTCAAACTTGGGTCCTTCCTATCCTCTATCTCACTCTCCACTTGCGGGGTTCCCCAGGGGTCTAACCCCTGTCCCTGGCTCTTCAACCAATACCTGGCACCCCTCGCCCACTGCATTGCTTCTCTCTTTTCCAATTTTCAGTGCCATGCGGATGACACTCAGATTGTTTTTAGGCTCCCCTCGGCCACCTGCTCGCCCTCCCTCATCTCTGACTGTCTGCAATCCAGGAGTGGTATGCCACCAATGACCTCTGCCTCAACACCAGTAAGACAGAGATCCTTCTCATCAGCACTCCTGCACCTTTCTTTCCTGTCACTCAATGGCCGGCCTGCCTTGGCCCCCTTCCTGCTCCCACCTATGAGGCTAAGAACCTCAGGGTCATCTTCGACTACACGGTTTCCTTTTCTCCACACATCGCTGACGTCTCTAAGAAGTCAAACTACCAACTGCACCTCCTCAGGGGTATTCTTCCTTTCCTCTCCTTCCCCCAGAAGCTCACTGTCTCCAGAGCTCTGGTTTTCTCTAGGCGGGACCACTGGAACAGCCTCTTTCTAAATCTACCTGAGTCTACTCTCTGCCCTTTGTAACTCATCCAGAACAGGACTGCAAGACTTGTCATTGGCCTCAAACCTAGGGATCGTATCTCTCCTGCCCTGAAATCTCTTCATTGTTTCCCAGTCTCTGCAAGGATTAAGTGCAAGACCCTTTGGATTGTCCACAAGGCCTTCTGGGGACTGGGTCGGCAATACCTTCAACTCTCCCTCCAGAAAAATACCTGCTTACTCAAGCTCTTCACTCCTCTACCTCCAACTCCCTCAGGGTCAGTTGCTTCTCCAAGCAACAAGTTGGTGGTAGATCTCTTTCTTTGGCTATGGTCTCCCTCTGGAACAGCCTCCGTGCCTCTCTGAAACTCGAGGAGTACCATCGTCGGTTCCGGAAGCATCTCAAGACCTTCCTCTACTTCTGTCTTCTCTCTTCCTCTCCCCTGCTGATCTCTGTCTGTTTCTGCACTGGTCTCCTGGTTACCCTCTGTATTCGGGTCCAGATCCCTGCCCACCCGTCTGCTTACCCGGACTGCCTCCTGGCAACCCTTGCACTTGGGTCTGTATCTGCAACCCTACAGTCCCCTTACTTGCATTTATCTGACACCCGTTGTCTGCGCTTAATTATTGCACTTGCCACCTGCCCACCGCACTTCCTGTTGATATTTTAACTTGTGTTCAGCACTTTCCACTCCTCCCCTGCCCCTTGCACTTTCCCCCTTACACCCCCCCTGCACTTGCGCGTTATCAATGTCACTGGGCCTGGTAAGATTGCTGTGTTTTATTGTTTTTTCCTTCCTTGTACCCCTCCCTTGCCTCGTTGCACCCTGAAAACGTATGTATTGGCGCGATATAAATACACTCTCATATCATATCATATCACGCATGTGGTTAGTCGCAGAAACAAGAGGCTCTTATTTGTGAAGCCTGGAAGGGGTCTGGTCCTTCCCACCTAGGCCTCCACGCAGCCTCATGTCATGTTCGGCACGTGCTGTGTGCGCCCCTCCCATTCTCTGTCACCTTAGCTAGTTATAAGGTTGCACAGCACATTGCAAGGTCAGCACGGCCTTTCTCAGAGTGGATTTTGAGTGGATTTTGTAAAAGACTGCCTGATGGAGATTTGCGAGGCTGTGGATCTGCGGCATCTTGTAGACATGGATGACAATGATTACAGCCAACTGAATATGCAATGTAAGGACATCCAATTCTTTTCAGCTGCCCTTGATGAGAACACAGATCCAAGTGACACAGCCGAGCTCTTAATTTACATTTGTGGGGTCAATAACGAATTCAAAGTATTTCAGGAACTGGCTTCCCTGGTTTCTTTGCATGGCAGAACTACTGGTGTTGACATTTTTTATGTTTTTTAAAAACTCATTGATGATTTAAATTTGCCATGGGATAATTTGGTAGGTGTGACCACTAATGGGGCCCCAGCATGATCGGAGAGCAAAATGGTTTTATTGGCTGCTAGAAAAGACACTTGGGGGAGAAGCCTGTTCATTAAAGAAATTATCATTGTATTATTCACCAGGAGGCATTATGTGCATAACATTTGCAATTCACAGAAGTCATGGACAGTTAATTTTATACGTGCACTCTCTTTAAATAACAATATCACACTAAAGTTTTCTGGCTTAGTCGTGGCAATGTTCTGAAGCAATGCTTTGCTTTACGACATGAAATAAAAGCATTCCTTGGTGAAAAGGGAATGGACACTTCTGTCATGCAAGATATTGGGCCTAATTACAAGTGAGCCGGTCCGGATTTAACGATGCCGGTAAAACCGTACCAGCACCGTTTTCCGGACTGGCTAACTACAAGTTCTGCAGCCTTATGTCGCTACACACGCCAGGACTGACATAGCGGGCGTAACGCCACCGGCCACAAATGGACGTGGAAACACCAGCGCCATTACTGCATGGTGGGTGCCAGTGTTTCTGCGGTCCCCATTCCCGTGGACTCCTATACACGGGAATGGGGAGTAACGGAATGTCGGCGCCGGAATTAACGGAGCACCGGGGCTGTAATGCCTCGGTAATTCCTGCAAGTCCAGCACCGGTAATTCCCCAAAGGTCCGGCGGCAGCCTGCCGGTTTTACTGGCATGGCTACCGCAGGACTCATAATGATGCCCATTGTCTGCGTCGCTGACTTTGCTTTTCTGACTGACATGACGGGCCATTCGAATGACTTCAATTTAAAGTTGCAAGGAGGCCAGGATCTAATCTCGGATCTGTTTGAGACTGTTTGTGCTTTGGAAGTAAAGTTAAGAATTCTGACAGTCCAACTGGAGAAAGAGATGTTGGTACACTTCCTTGGATGTGCAGAGGCTTTCCCCCACGATAAATATATAGTATTTCATCGGCATATGAAGGTCCTGACTGTTTTTGGGAATCGTTTCACACAATTTAAATCCCAGTGAGCCTCTTTTAAATTGTTTGTTTTGTTTTGTTGTGTTTATTTGTTTATTATTTATAATGCGTGCCAGACCCAGGGGTTACCGGGAGCAACAGTTACAAGATAATGCGAAGCTTAGTTACAGGAAGTCAAAATATGATGCATGGATTACAGACAGGTAAAAATTGCCATTTACAGATATTATATACATTATATACAAGAATGTGATAAAAGTCCCTGTAAGGTGGCATGTGTTGGGTCACGAAAATGCAATACAAATTCTTACAATGCCAAAATGTACAGAGGTGTTTACAACAGTCGTGTCCTGAGGGCACCCGGAAAGGATTACAGCTAGTGGTAGGCATTGGCTACAGTTCAGTGGGTGTCAAGTGAGTTAGTAGTCGTTAGCTTTCAACCATCGGATGGTATTGGTTCTGAAGTTGGGATAGGGTTTTTCTGATCTCAGTGTAGGAGGCAAGGAATTCCAGAGTTTAGCCTCTTTAACAGGGAAGCTATTGCCTCCGATCGTGGTAAGTTTGAATTTAGGGATGGACAAACGGTCCATATTTATTGATCTGGTGGGTCTTGTGGAGGTCTGTCTGTGGAATCTCTCAGAGAGGTAAATAGGGGCGGCGTTATTGAGGGATTTATGGGTGAGTGACAAGGTTTTTAGGAGGATTTTGTCCTCGGTTTGGAGCCAATTATTTTGTCGTCTATTCTCAGAAATGTGATTTCTTTTAGAAATGCCTAGTGCTGCTCTAAGGGCATTGGGCCTCATTCCGGGTTTGGAGCTAACCATGGAGTAATTAGCTCCATGGTTGCCTCCAAAACCGTCCCAAATCCGGCATGGTGAATGGAGTAATTACCGGTCCATTTCAGGGTAGGAGAGACCAGTAATTCCCCATTCACCTTTTGCCCTTCCCCATTCCCATTTCTGGCCCAGAGGGCTCAATGGGAATGGGGAAGGAGGTAATTACGGCACCGTAAATTACGGTACCGTAATTACCTCCGAAGTACCTTTGCGGGTCCCGTACTTAACTCCTGCTAAAAGCAGGAGGTAAGGAAGGACCTGCAAAGGGACCTCGGAATACGGAGGTAAGGGATTACCGGCATCAGCACCCTTACCGGTGCCGGTAATTCCTTACCTCCTACCTCGGAATGACCCCCATTGTTTTGTAAAGTTTGTATTTTTCTGATGATAGAACTGTTAGAGCCTATGTACAGGGCATTGCAGTAGTCCAGCCGGGACAAGATAAGTGCTCTGGCCAGGGTGATACAGCTATTGTTGGAGAGAAATGGCTTGCCTGTTCTTATGAGTTTGCACGTATAGGCCACTGAAGATGCTAACGTGTTGACCTGTTTGGAGAATGAAAGAGCAGAGTCGAGATAAAAACCTAGTGTTTTTACCTCATGTGCTACCTTAATGCAGTTGCCATCGATTATGAATGACACATAATCGGGTCCCAGTTTTTTTAGGTTGAAGCGGGTGCCCAAGATGATGAGTTCTGTTTTATCATTATTCAGGCATAGACCGTGCATGGCCATCCATGCCTGGATGATGATTTACACTCTGTTCACCAAGGCCAAATCCTTTTCATAATCCACTGAAAGTGGGAGGAGGATCTGGGTATCATCTGCATAGTTAGTGTAGGTGATACCAAGATGATCCAGATCATCGAAGAGGGGCTTGGTGAATATGTTGTACAGTGTGGGTGAGACACAGGATCCCTGTGGGACACCGCAAGTGATAGGTATTGGATCTGCAGCGGCAGAGGGTGAAAAGACCCTCATAGTTCTGCCACTGAGGAAAGATCTTATCCATGTTACAGCGTCCTTCGAGAAGTGTGCTGCTGTGTCAAGATGGTTGCATAGTATTGTATGATCCACCAAATCAAATGCAGCTGAGAGGTCTAGGAGGAGGAGCAAGGCTGATTTGCCATTGTCTCTGAGCTCATCAACTTGGGTCGTGAGATCAATGAGGGCAGTCTCTGTTCCGTGTTGTGGGCGGAATCCTGACTGTCTAGCTCCTAGTAAGTGGTGTCATTCCAAATATTTTTGTATTTGCGTATAGGCCACCTTATCTAAAATCTTTATAAGAAAGGGGACTGTTGTAATGGGCCTGTAGTTGGTCGGTGTTGAAGGATTTAGCGTTGAATTTTTTAAGAGTGGAAGTACCCAAGATTGTTTGAGGTTAATGGGTATGGTGCTGGTGGTAAAAGAGGCGTTAGTAAACTTGGAAATGAAGGGAGATAGGTCTCGCGCGGCATCCTTGATGATCTGTACTGGGCAGAGATCGACCTGCCAATTGGATGGTTAGAGGGATAGAATGATTCTTTCCACCTCAAGGATAGATACTTTGGAGAAGTTAAATCGGATAGGTTGGGTTTCAGGTGTTTTACAGCTGTTTTGGGTAATGGTGTGTTCTTTAAAGAATTTTTTTTTTGGGAGATTTTATTTTGTAACATTGGCCAAGGCATATTTGATGTCTCTGCACCATTTTCCATCTTTGTTACATGTGTCTGGTATGGTGATGGCGGTCTCTAATTCTTTAAGGATAGTGAATAATTCTTTCATATTGGAGTTAGCTTGGGAGATCCGAGTGTCATAGGAAGCCCGCTTACCTAAGCAAAGTTCTTTTTTGTAGAGGGATGAGATTTTAGAGAGCTTTAATTTGTTAATTTCGAAGGTAGTAGTTTCCTGGCAGCTTCACAATTTCTTTTTTGTTGTCTTAAGTTTTTTAAGAAAGGTGTGAACCATTTGTTCAGGTGGCTTTTTGGTTTACTGGGTCTTAGTTTAAGATGGGCTATCTGGTCCAAGGAAGAGGCCATAATTGTGTTGAACTCCTCAACCAGGCTTTCTGGGTCAGCACTGTCAGGAAGTGCGTTGAGGGTGGGGAGTAAAGCAGGGATAAGTCTATCCGCTGTAATGCTCTTTTTATTTCTGGTAAGAGTGAGAGGAGCTATGGGGGAGGAGCGGGTAGGGGTCTGTTAGTGGAGAGTGTAAATGACAGTAGGGATTGGTCGGTCCATGCTAATGGTGAAATAGAAAGGATATTGGCATGGCAGTTGTGGTCAGCAACCCAATCTAATATTCTACCTTTGTTATGAGTGGGGATAGTACTTCTTTGGGTGAAGCCTAATTCTACTAGTGTATTGGCTATTGTTAAGGCAGACAGATCCGAAGGGTCGTTGAAACCCAGATTAAGTTCACCTAATAGTAGTGATTGCGTTGAGCTTTTAAGGTTGTTAGCTAGGATTGTGTTAATGTCATCCTCAAATGTCCCGATTGGGCCCGGGGGCGATATATCAGGTGTATATTAAGGGTTTGAGAGTTAATCAGCGGCACTTTGACTGACAGAGCTTCGCATGATTGAACATCATGGTTTTGCAGACCCTTTCTCTGCTGATGTTGCAAATGTGCAGCCTGAACTTCAACTGAAAGTGATTGAACTTCAGTGCTGTAGTGCCCTTAAAAATAAACAAATAGAGATGCCTGTATTAGCTTTTTACCAGTCTCTGAACACTGCTCAATTTCCCAATCTGTCCCGGGAAGCATTAAAGATGGTGTCTGTGTTTAACCGTACTTACATTGGTGAGAATGTTTTCGCTCAGTTGAAATTGCATAAATCCAGTCTAAGGACAAGACTCACTGACCACCATCTCCATGCTATTGTGCAGTAGGCAATTCATCACTGGAGTCTGAGATCCAGAAAATGACATCTGAGAAAAGCTGCAATGTTTCTCACTGAATGTGTGAAATGTTTCAGTGCAGTATTTTCCTCCTGAATCATTTGCCAATGTTGTCTACTATTGCCAATGTGTCCTTATATATAAATAAATGGTGGAAATGGAAAATGTGTAGGACATTTAAGTTTGAAATACAAATAAAGACTGGTACACCTGAAAAGGTATTCTTTTTCCATGTGTTTAATAAAAATTGGGGGTTGAAAAAGCCTCCTGCCATGTCCCGCCGACCTCCCCTCCCACATTTACTTTTCAGCCCACTATAGGCAGCAAGTAAGGTGCTTTCGGCCCTCTGGCAGAATCAGTTGTGCACCCCTGCTCTAGATCATGCTTCCAGGGGTTTGGAGGCAGATTATTTCCATTGTCATGCTATTTGATGTTTCGTCAGTGTAATGCCTGAGGTTACATGTATGCATAAGCTTGTGCTTCTTTTTGATGGGTGTTAGACACAACAAACAGACATTAATGGCCAAGCCAAGTACCTAGCCAGAATATCTTTTCAAAGTCCTAATTACACCATTCCAAAATATGGAAACCTGTGAGCACTCCCACCAGAAGTGAATGTATGTTGCATGACCATATGCACTCCTCTGACATCCATTATCAGTGCAGGCTTGCATTTTCTGAAGCAGGGCCTGAGAATTAAAAGCACTCTGTAAACATTTGAAGTGTAATAGTTTAAAGTGTATGTTAAAAGAAACCATGCCCATGTTCATGCATTCTCTTTGCCATTCTATATCTTGCAGTGAAGGACCTAACTCGACCTCCCATCTACTGTGCCCACTATTAACCACACTTGTGTCATTAGGGGAACACACCCTGTAACAGTGGTTCTATTGAGTATATGTACTGGAGGCTCATCAGGGAATAATGGCCACACTTTCCTGTTTTGTGCAGATAATTCTGCATATGTGAGGAAGAACGTATAGTCCACATTCAGCCCCCATACAAAAGTAATCAAAATCTTGTAACTGCCCCTGTGATATCATTTCCCCAGGTCCTAATGGTTGAACCAGGCCTCATCCTCTTCCCTAGCTTAGTTTGTTTTTTCTGGCAAATGGCCTTACCTAAACCACAGAGCGATTGACTATACATGTTTCTATAGCCCCTTGTTTTGGCATACTTAATCCAAATCAGATGTATAGTCTTTAAATGGGTATGTAGTAGTTGCTAGTGGATCATTGAGGAACATTCAGTAGTTGAATAGGTTCTATCGAAAGCCAACAAACATTTTGTTACTAAGTCATACCCATTCTCCTCAAACCAGAGAACAATATATTTTAATAAAGTCTAAATCTCTGGTGAACCAACCCCACCATCAGTATATGACAACTTCAGCAGACGTAGACCTATTATTGGTGAGTTATCTGTTCAGAATTGGCAAAGTAAGAGAGATGAGGTAGCATTATCATTTTAGATAAAGAAGTCCTCCTAAGCAATGACATTGGAAACCTTAACCAACACTCTACTAGTTTATCCAATCCCTTCAAGGTTTCTAGAATATTGCGCCTCATTATGAGTCCGGTGGAAGCCATGCCGGTAAATACCGGCATGGCTGTTGCTGGAGTCATAAATTTACCGGCACCCGACAATGGCCAATTACTGGGGCATTCCGGCCCATTGCCGAGTGCTGGTAATTATTCGTCCCCATTCCCATTTGAGTCCCATTGGACTGAATGGGAATGGGGGGGTCAGATGCACCGGCACCATTCATGAATGGTACCGGTGCATCCGTCAGGGTCTGCTCGCGGGTGCCAGTACGCCCGCCTGTTTAGACCTGCCGAGCGAGAAGGCATCCGCGAGCAGAACTCGCAGTTTGCCGGTCCGGTAACAATGGTACCAGCAAGCTTTCTGGTACCATTGTTACTGGCAAGCTTGTAATGAGGCATTGAATTTACATACCTTATCCGAGCATGCACACACCTATTTACCAGGATATCTGAAGGGGTTCTTTGTGGTCATAATAAGTAACCTTTCTATTGTAGCAATCCCTGTTCTAGGTGGTGGATACCGGCATGATTTACCCCAATGAGTTTGTAAGCCAGAGACCATGCAAAATTCCTCTCGCTGATCTATATTAGGCAGGAAAGTTGATCCCGGAATCCACATATAAAACAGAATGTAATCTGCATATTGAGCGATGATGTGCACTTGCTCCGCCACATTGATACCCGATGTTATAAATGTTCTTTTAATTAAGCAGGCCAACGGCTCTGCCACCAACGTAAACATATGAGATGGCGTGGGTCATTAAAATTCAGGAAAGCAGGCAAGTACCCTGATCCAGTTCACGTAGTTCTCCACCAATCTCTTGAGCATGTTAAACATAAACAATCTATGTAGTCAAATCCTTTATGAGCATCTAGACTGGCTACTGCCCATTGGTTCAGCATTTCATCTGCATGCCTTCAAACACCAAAAAGTATGATCAAATATTAGACATTGGGCCTCATTACGAGGCGGGCGGAATGGGTTTAACGGTGCCTGTAATGGTGCCGGTGCCGTTAAACCCATTCCGCCCTATTACGAGGTTTCTTCGTGGGATCCGGAAAGAACGTCTGGTCAGACCAGATGTCCTTTCCGGGTCCTGCGAGGGGACCAGGGAGCTAACAAGGGGCCCGTTATTAACGGGCCTCTTGTTAGCTCCCGCCCAATTCCCATTGAGCCCTATGAGGGCTCAAGTGGGAATGGGGATGGGTAAATTGAATGAGGAATTACCGGGTCCTCCAAGGTTGGAATGGCCCAGTAATTCCTCATTCAAAGAGCCCGGACCCAGACCCGAGTTTGGAGGCAGCCATGCCGCAAATAGCGGCATGGCTACCTCCAAACTCCTAAAGACGGCCCATCGTACTTCTTTGAGGACGAAATCACACCTGGTCTTTGTGTATTAATATGGAAACCACTTGGGAAAGGCTACCTGCCAATAGTTTTGTAAGTATTTTGGTGTCAATGTTAATCATTGATAAGGGACTATGAGAACCACACTCAACTGGGACTTTTTCTGTATTGTGTATTAGGATGATTAGTGCCTCCCTCATAGCTTTAAGCAGAATTCCTCTCACCGGACTATAGTGCTAATAATTGGCTTGACAATAAAGTAGAGTAAGTACAGTAAAATGCAGCCAGCAAACCATCCCCCCTGGTGTCTTAAGCCTATCCAAATTCTTTTTTGCCCATGTAATTTCATCTCACTGGACAGAGAAAGTGCTGATCATGTTTTGATACATACAAGCTAATAAACATTACAAATATAACACCACAATTTTTCACATCCCTGAAAACAATAAAAACAAAAAAACAAAAAACAGTTCAAATAGATTCAAATAAAAATTAAATCCTAATACAATTCAAGAAATCTTCCCCATATTTTCTCAAAATATTGCAATTCCTTCTGTTTCGCATAAACCACATTTTCCATAGTTGCAATAGAATGCATTTCCGATATCCAATCTAACGATTTTGGCATAATTTGCGATTTCCATTACCGAAGTATCAACCTCTTCCCAGCAGTGCTCCTCTGAACAAGCACTTCCTTTGTGGCGTTGTAAGATCCTCCAGTAGATCATTACTTCCCAAAATCATTGTCTTAAAATCCAAATCTATGGCAAAACCAGCAAACACATGGTGCATATATCAGACCAGAATCCCTGAACTCTAGAACAATACCAGAACATATGTTCAAGTGTACCAACATCACACAAACATTTCCAACATGTATCTGAATCTACCATCCCCCTTTTCAACATTCTTTCAGGACTCCAATAAACACTATTCAGTATCTTTATCTGCCTTGATTTTCACTTAAATTCATAGAACAGTTCACACATTTCCATCCAACTTTCCTCAGAGATATCACAACCCAAACGATGACTCCATTATTCTCTTATTTTCACATTTTCTTTGTATTTCGAAACCATGTGTTTGTACACTCTACTCGCTATTCCTCCTTCCCCAGGCAACCTCCTAGCTGTAAAGACATCCAAATTCACATCGTCCCTCCATTTCACAATTCCAATACTTTTCCTCAATTGTCTATAATCAAAATCTGAATAATTTTCAATATTCCACTTCTCACTGACCTCTGCCCCCGACATCCAATGCCCATTTTGCCATAAATCACCAATCCAGCACACTCCTGCCAAAAACCACTCCACCCAGAATAATACCTTCCCTTTTTCTTTCACCGCTTCATTCATCCATATTGACACATTTGGAGAATGTAAAGCATCCAAACCCAAATATTCATGAATGGATTTCCAACATTTTCGCAAAAACTCAGTAATAGGATTCCTTCTACTCACAATATTTGTTGTAGTAAGGACAGCCCTTGGCAGAACTGGCCCCATCATCTCTGCCTCAGCAACCACCCATTCACTAGGTTCATCTAATAAAAAAGGCACCACAAACTGACTCGCAAAGGCCAAATGATAGGCACGGAAATTAGGCAAACCTAGACCACCTTTTGCTAATGGTAATTGAAGTTTCCAAAGCTGTAATCTAGGAGGTTTCTTATCCCATATGAGAGATTGAATCAGTTAGTCTAACTCCTTCCAATACGACATTTTTATTTCCAAAGGCAGCATACTAAGGACATAAGTGATTTTCGGAGTATCAGTCATTTTCAGCGCATTTGCTTTGCCCCATAGTGATAAACTCAATAGTGACCATTTCTCCAAACACATTTTCAGATCTTTACACACCTCATTCATATTCTCAGGAACCATATCCCCAACCAGCGGTGTCAGCCACACACCCAGATACCTCATTCTCTTCTCACACCATTGAAACCCCCATGAAGTAATAAACAACTTGCACCCATGATGTCAAAGGCATCACCTCAGATTTTGAACAATTAATCCTATATCCTGACACATCATAGAAATTACTTAATATCTCCAGCAATGCATGCATGGATCCATTTACATTTTCCAAAATCAACAATAGATCGTCTGCATAAAACCATATCTTTTGAACTACCCCTTGAATGCCAATGCCTCGTAAATCGGGACTCTGTCTTAGGGCAATTGCCAATGGCTCAATCGCTAAAACAAAAAGTAGAGGAGACAAAGGACAGCCCTGTATGGTGCCGCTCTGTTGCGGAAATGATTCAGATCGCAGACCATTAGTTTTTACATCACCCGTCGGTAGAGTATATAACAGGCGTACCCATGAAATAAAACCCTCTCCAAAATTAATTTTCTCCAAGACTGAAAAAAGATAGTTCCAATTAACCTGTCAAATGCTTTTTCCGCATCAAGTGAGAAGACGGCTGCATCTTCAGATGAGAATTGCGCATTATACAAAGTTAGCAGAAGATTCCGTACATTACTTGAAGCTTTACGATTTTTAATGAAACCTGATTGACTCAAATGGACTAGATCTTCCATTAGGTTTGAGATCCTTAACGCCAGTACCATTGCAAGAATTTTACAATCAATGTTGATCAAACTTATTGGATGATAATTTGCCGGAGAGTTACCATCTTTCCCCATTTTTAGAAATACTGAAATAGTTGCGTGAATAGTGGAAAGTGGCAGGAGACCCTCCTTTCTCGACCTAACATACGTGTCCTTCAATATATCAAGCACAGAATCAGGTAGAATCTTATAGAATTCTACCGGCAACCCATCTGGACCCAATGTCTTTCCTGTATTTAATTTGTGAATATCTAGTTTAATTTCCTCTAGAGAAATTGGTTTTTCAGTTGTCATTTTATTCCCATCAGAGATTCGTGGAACCGGAAACGACTGAAAAAAGGATTTCCCGTGACCCGTAACCTCCAACTCATTTTGGTATAAATTTGAATAGAAATCCCTGAACACATTATTTATTTCCACAGGATTGAATCTAACATTACAATCAGAGCCATAAATCGATGTAATGGACATTTCTGACCGTTGTTCACGTCACCTGTGTGCCAGCCAACGGTCACTCTTTTCACCATGTTCAAAGTAGGAGCACCTGAGCCCAAATAACTGCTTCTCAGCCCGATCATCAATAATCCTATTCATTTCTCTTTTTAAGTCACATAACTCTTCTTTTTATCTGAATTTGCTGGATTCTCCACCAAGACATTAGTCACCTCTTTAACGTACTTTTCCAAACTCAATTTTAACATCTCCATCTTTTTCCTCCTTCCACTTGACAATCCCAAAACCAGTCCCCTCATTGTACATTTAAATGCTTCCCAAACTACCTTAACATCTAACTCCCCAGTCAGATTTTCCTTCACAAAATGCTCCGCCTCCCCCGTAAGCTTGCCAACTATTTGCTCATCTTGTAGGATCGAGGTATTCATCCGCCAAGTGAAAGATCTACAGATTTCAAAATCAAGTTTCACTTTCATGGAGACAGGTGCATGATCTGTAATCACTATATTCCCAATTTCCCCTGCCACAACATTTTCAGTTATTTACCCACTTGTAAGGAGCATATCAATTCGTGAATATGTACAGTGTGAATTTGAATAAAAACTAAATTCTTTCAATTGCGGATTCATCCGCCACCAGCAATCTTTCAAATCATTCTCAGACCCTAACGCTTGAAAAGATCTATAATGAGGATCCCTCCTGAGATCAGTCCCACCATTACTTTGGTCTAATTCTGCATCCATAACCAAATTGAAATCCCCTCCCAGAATAACATTTGGGGAATCCATATCTTGAATCTGTTGTGCAACTTCCCTGAAAAAGGAACCATCATCAATGGAAGGCGCATAAATGTTACACAATGTCACTTTGCAACCCTGCATGTCCACCAACAAGACCAATATTCTTCCTTCTTTGTCTGATGTGCACTTTAAAATCTGAATTGGTGCACCTTTACGATTCAGTATTGCCACTCCTCTCAACCTAGAGGAATAGCATGAACCATACACACTACAAACCCATTGCTTTTGCAGGCCTCAGAGTTCCTCTCCCATCAGATTAGTTTCTTGCAAGTAACAAACATCACACTGCATGTCACCCAAATAATTGTAAACTTTTTGTCGTTTGTTCAGATTATTCAGACCGTTAACATTCCAAGATATCACACTCAAATCTTGCCTTTTTCGAATATCCATTTACTTCAAAATATCTTGAAAAATATTGGATGCGTGAAATTCCACTAGGAGAACAAAAAAACAAAAGAACAAATCCCCCCTCACCAATCGAACGTTGATAGCCAACACGTATACAACACAAAAACCTAAAATAAACAGCACTCCTCCCAATCTATCATTAGAACACTAAGTCTACATCATAAAATACACATCCCCAAATAAAGCGACCAAGAATTAAATGTATAACTCTTACCCCATTAATACCTCCTTAATATTTCAACAATAACACAAACAACTAAACACGCCATAAAATACACCCCAGCTAGAAATCACAATCAATAACTAAAGTATCTACCTCAAAATAAAAATGTTCTAAATTACAAGCCAAAATACCAATAACACTGTGCCACCAAACTTCAATGTCTCCCCATCCGGTAACTTCAACATGATGAGCCGACCCATCAATCACAACCCCAAACTTTTGAAAAGATGAACACATACACCTCGGCTATATACATAAACAAACATCAAACAAGTATATACCAAACCTTTGAAAGAATAAATATAATCATATTCCAATCCATAGCAATCTAAACGATACGACCCATGAGTAATAACAAGCCCACTAACAATAGCCACATACACATACACATACACCTAGCCTACCAATCACCCCTGCACAACTCATACTCTCTCATTAGTGAGTCTTGGAGAATACACAATATTATTCAGCCTGAAAGTAGATATAGCAAGCTTTCACATATCATGAGATGCAGAATTGTCAATAAGGAATAAGATCCGGTGCCTAATCTTTGCATATCCATTAATTGGTCTGGAACCCCATATTTGATATCCTTGTCATATTTCCTTGTAAACATTACTACAAACACACACAAGTGAATGCATTGCCGAGGATGACACAACACCTCCCGCCAACCAGTCCCCAAATATAGCCATGTAGTAGATATTTTCAAACAATGAAAACTCCAATCAGATAATTCTGCATAACCAAGAATTCTCATAAATTCAGCTCAAGATAGTACAAGAGGCATTCACCCACCCCTGACATATACCGTTTTGCATTCAACATGAGCCTTTTCACCACCGCAAACATGAAACACTCAAGAGATGACCTCCAAATGAAGTGACGTCATGAAGACCTCACTATGCATGTGACGCAAATGATGCAGGAGAATAGGTTGATTAAAAAGCAAACACCCAGTAGAGATAGTCATGTTGTAGTGAGGTCCTGTAATGACATTATCTGCCCACCTTTTTTCTTTCATGTTAAAACAATAAGTCAATCAGAACACATTGAAAGTCCATATGGAGACGTATGCATACTACATCTGCCAATATGTACCACGTTTGCAGTTCTAGGCCAATGAAGCACCATGGCTAATTATAACTGATCCATTTGTGCACGGAGCGTTTTGGGATGAATGTGTGCTGTACTAATAGCTTCTTTGTTGTGAAATGGGAAAGGGGGTATATGTTTGGTGCATCTAGTACTCCGTCCATTCTCACAATCCCTGTCCCTACAGACACAGAACTCCATGTGCCCATGAAAGAAGTTGAAGATGGATTTCTCCAGAAAAGGATCACAAAAGCAAAAAAAGCAACACTTTCAACAGTAATGAAAATGAACATTTGACAGTCCGCATTCCCAAACGCGGTATTTGTTCAGAGATAATGCAGCGTGCTATGTGTCACGTGCCCTTCTTGCAGATTAAAACAACTCCATTCAAGCAATAACGTAATGCTGATCATTTGTTATTTGTTGTTTATACAGTTGTTGTAAAAAAAAGCCTGAAAAACACACTATTCTTTATCCCTCAGGATGCCACATCTGCTATCTCTAAATGCTACAATCATGCTGTGACCTTTCCCCCTATTGACCAGCCAGAACAGAATTCTTCCAGCCTTGTCTGATTCATTAACTTTACTTTACTTTTACTTTAATTATTTGTATAGCGCAACAATGGACCATGGGCATGAGGGCACTGACAAACAAAGAAGCAGGCAGTCAGTGATGCAAGAACTAATGGGGAGAACTCAAAAGAAGTACTCTAATAGAGAAGCCAAGAAGATCAATCAGGCGAACAGCCATGTTTTTAGCTTTCTTTTTTTTAATGGCTCTAGCTTATTCTGGAATCAAATATCAGACGAGAGATCATGTCATCATGCGTTTTGGAGACATACATCGTATAGTGCAGTTTACCCAAGCAGTCATACAAATTGTTTAGTTCAGTTCTCTGTGCCGCAACCAGCAGATCAATGAAGGGACAGGATTTGTTAATGACCGCTGAGCAGGGATCTCCTTTGCATGGTGTGGTTTTAAGTTGTTCTATAATTGTAGATAGTTCAGCTACCTTTATAGCTGTAAACCTAAAAAGAGGAATCAGGGGATTAGTTACTGGAGTAACAATGTCACTAACCCCCAGAATTTTTGTTTGATTCTCTCTTTTTTTGACAATATCTGACTTCATTTTTTAGAGTTTTCCCGGCATGGCTTCTTGAATTGAGGCACACCAAGCAGTGTCCTTGATTACTGAGGCAGTGCCCTGCCTGTGCAGGGTTTCCTGTTCTTTAAGAATTTTAAATAATTCTTTTACTTCAGATTGTGCATTCTGAATTCTCGCATTGAAGATGTTCTTTTTTGCATTAACGATAGGTAGTTTATACTCTTTTGCTGCTTTTTTGTAAGTTACTAAAGTAAGAGGAGAGTGGTTCTTTTTCCAGGCATAAAAGCATTTGAGCATATGAGCGTTAAGTTTTTTAAGTCTTCTGAACACCAAGTGTTCCGATTGCAAGCAGCCTTTTGAAATGTCTTCTTTAGAGGAGCTAGGGAATTTGCAATGTTATCAAAGGAAGAAAGATGAGCATTAGAAAGCTCCTCAGCTGATACTAGATTAGATGTATTAGATTAGATTAGATGTATTAGTAGAACTCAGAAGGGGTTTGATGCGTTCCTGAGTGAGATCCTTTTGATTTCTACAAACAATCTCTTGCTTAAGCAGGCCTTTCAATTTAATAGGAAATTCAGATTGTAAAGTAAACTGTACATACAAATGATCTGGCTATGGGCAAGCAAGTACACAGAACATTTTAGTAGTGCTATTAAGAGTAGAAACCCAATCAAGAGTATGCCCCTTACAATGAGTAGGTTCAAAGATCTTTTGAATAAAACCTAGATTAGACAATGCACACTCAAGGCTTGAATCTCTACCATCAGATTCCTGCCCTAACCAGAGGTTTAAATTGGCCGATAATAAAAAACCTGGTTTTTGGTTTAATAAATGGGAGAATAAAATCAGAAAGAGCAGTGGTAAAATCATCCATAACAGTAGGACGTCTATATAACAAAAGAAGGTTAACAGTAGACTCAGCATTAAGGCCAACCTTGATCAATTTCAAATCTATGCCTTCAATGGTTTGACATTTCACCTCCCAAATAGAGAGATGAGATTTAGAAATGAATGCAACCCACCCTCTTCCTGACGTCCTATCCTGTCTAAGCATGATGTAGCCATCAGGAATGGCCAGACTCAAAGAAGGGCTGGCTGCCTCATGGCCCCAGGTGGCTGTAATAGCACAGATATCAATTTTCATATCTCTGATATATGAGGCTACTTCAATAGCATGTTTAATCAGCGACCGAGTGTTTAACAAAACAATGTTTAGTTTGGATATGGCAATGGTTTTTATTTTGGGAAGAGAGATTGAGTGTGTGTTATCCGGCAATGGGCAACACGTCATCGGGTCCCTCGATGGCACCTCTAAAAGTGAAGGACCCTTGTGATCAGAGAACTGATCACCTTGACCTATTCATTCTGGAGGACTCTCCGGAGGACTGTAGTTATCTGACATAACAGGCGAACCAACTAATGCCATGGATGGATGCAGCATCTGTGAGTTGGACAACCATATCTATAGGTTAGAATTCAGGAGTTATTTCCTCCGAACTAACTGGAGCACAATTAACAACAGGGATTACCTTAGAAGGGTTATCTCTCTTCTTATTATTGTTCACAAAGATAGTTCTTGCTGCAGCAATTGCTGCAAGGACTTCAGCAATCCCCATAACGGGGGGGAGCTTCCTACTTCCGGCCCTTCACGGACCGCGAGAGGCTTGGTCTCTCGCGCCAGCACTCTTGCACCTGGATTGCAAATTTGAGCTATGGTTTCTCAGGGTATCCTGTTTTCAATCAAATCATTACCCTCCTGGCAATCAATACCCCCCTGGCAAAGGAAGTGAACACCGAGTCAACCAACGTCTCACTCTATTTCTTATTCAGTTTGACATGCTCATTATCTGTCAAGTGGGTTTCCTAAAGCATTACTATGTCAATATGTCTCCTGTGGATATATGACCATATTCTGGCCCTTTTGACAACTCCATTTAAACCTTAAACATGCCAAGGTAAGATTCTGTAATAACATCCTCATCTTCAAAATACAACAACAGTGTTCTAGTAAAAGCCCCTCCCATGTCATATAGTTGGGTCACAGATATAGTAGTTGTACTGGACATTTGATACACCCGTGCACCTAATTTCTTCAACTGAGATTGCAATAGGATAGGCAAGGGACCACACATGTCCGGAGTAAACCCACCCTTCTCAATTTAGTGAATGTGACAGCTTGTTCAAGTAATAAGAAATAACTTTCATGAGAGACCCAGCACTCAGGCAGCATCTCAATCCCAGGCGGTTGATCCAGGATCTCCTCAGATTAGAGAAGTTACTAAAGTAATGTCAGTGCAAATTGCTATTAAATTATTAAAGGTGTAAAGTAACTTTTATCTTGACCAGTATTGATTGAAAATGGTAGCAAATCATATAATGGCTGCAGCACTTCTGTAATATAAAAGAACCCTGTGTGTCCAGTTTGAATGTTCAAAAGACCTCCTCAGAACCGTTAATTCAATGTTCCTAGGAAGTGCAGTGCATCGTAAAAATTGTATTTCCCCGCCCACTTCAATGTGTGAGCATGCCAGGAATAGAAGATGGTCATTCTTGTCTTCTTTAAAGGTTTGCCTCCCTTTCTTCTGTTTCTGTGCCGAAATCAGGCTAGCAAGAGATCTTATTTCCAAAATACTTTAGGGTACCCTGCTTGCAAGTCCCCCTTTAATTTGACCTTGTCCTCATATCTTAGTTGTCTGATCGTTATTATTCACAGTAGAGAGCACAGCATTCTGTGTGCAATTAATACTTGGATTCCCTTCAAAGGTCTACTGTCCGCGATTAACGTAGGGAGGGGTTTCTCCAAAAACAAACCTCTCAGTGCATTCCAGTAAGCGGAGAGGATGAGTATTGTTCTTTCCTGACATGTGCCAGAGGTTGCTCAGTGTCTGCATCATTGTCTTGGAACGACATGATCATATCCATCATTTCATCAATCATGTTTGGCAGATTCCTCCAACTCACATTTTTCATCCAGGTAGTCAGTAGATTCCATCTTGCTCCTGCAACAACTAGTGAAATGACCCTTACGGTTACACTTCTTGCGCAGTGCCTTCAATGCTGGACACTTCTCACTGTTAGCTAGATGAAACAGTCCCACCTAAAACACTTCTTCCTCTCCTCTCCTTCATTCTTTTCTCTACAAAAAAAGAGTCTGCACAAATGCCTTCTTTTTCTCTTTCTTTTTTGCTTGCACAACCAATATTTCAGAAGAGCTGGACGGTTCAGTCTTCTTTATTTCCGTACCACCTTTTCCCTCCAGCTCCTTCAATCGATAGCTCGTATGCTCCAATTCTTTGGCGACCATGAGAACTTCATCCAAGGATGGATTGCCCTTCGACAAAAGTGCCTCCCGTACCTTCCCATCCTTGTATTACAACATAAACTGGTCTTTTAGTCTTTTCTCTAATGTACTCCCAAATTCACATGTATGGCAGTGATGAATATTAAGTTATCTCTCCTTGCTCCTGCACCGTTTTACCAAAATTATACCTCTCCAACAGAATACTCACTTTCTTGTCCCAGTGTCTCTTCAGCATCTTTGTGCACATTTCATATCCAGTGAGACCTTCTAACTCAACTTCACTCAAATCCAGAAGATTCTCAAACTGCTCTTGGCCATAAGTGCCAAGGAAATGAATCAACAGGGATTTCTTGCGCTCACCTGAGTAGTTTGGGCCATGTACAGCTTGCACATAATGATCAAACCGCTTCTCCCACCTCTTCCATGGCACGCGAGTATCACCTTGGGCCTCAAGAAAGAAACTGGGAGGTGGCACCCCTTGCATGGCTCATACAACAACTGGTCCTCCTTGGTCGTATCAGCCTTAATATTATTATTATTTTTGTCCACCTTAGTGGAGACTGTTGTCTGTTTCCTTGACTGTTTCCATTTGTTCCATAAACATGCCTTAACACAGTGAGCACAGTCCATCCATCAACTTGCTTGTCCTAGCAGTTTCAAAAACACTGCAAAAGCTCTGTATCAGCAGTGCCAATTGCCTTATAACAGGTGTCCTCTGTAGTTTCGCAACACTCAACTGGGAAGCATCACAACATGCCTGCAATGTCCACACGCTGCAGGGTTCTTTTCTCAGCAGTAGTGCTGAGCAGCCGTGTGTGCATAAAGGCTCAGGTAAAGCCAAAACCGCGCTGCATTGAATTAATGTGCCAAGGCAGAGAGGGGCGGTGCTGAGAAAAGTGGATCACCACAGCACGGCTGGAGCTTCATGGGGACACTTTCCGGCCCATTACGTCTGCCTAGCCCGCTTTAGCTTTGGGCAACCAAAGCAGTGGCGATCTCCAACAAACTGTCATACACACACAGCATGGACGTGGCTAGTCGGTGGTGCACCGCGTAGTCTCTACCCGTTCCTCATTGCCAGTATAAAAGAGAGGTCTCACACAGTAATTTGAGGGGAGTTAATTTATTTCTATAACTGACCAATGTTCTACAGTGGAACAGGGACTAGGTATTGGTTCCACGTTCTACAGAATGCACATGGATTCGTGGTTGTCAGTCACAGTCACCCTAACTTGCTCAGGATTTACACATCAGCACTGCATATAACAATAGGACACAAGACCTCTAGAAGACCTTATCTTCTACTGACCCAGCCAATGCATTCTAGCAGTGTAGGCACTGGGAAGCCACTATTGGCATCAGCAGGCTTTGTAAAAAAAAAAGAGAGAGAGAACAATATGTCATAAAATAATTATGCACACCCTTACAAGGCTGTGACTGTCCCTGTTAAAGATACATGTTCGCCAAATTGATGGATAGCTTACACATTTTAAGTGGCACTCTGGGGGTTTCACATCCAACATGCCACATCCATTTAAAATATCGGTTCAGTTCCTAGAAGTGCGTTGTGGCACTAGTTTAATCAGATAAAGCTAAAATACCAAGGAAACACGAGTACTGTGCAGTTTGACACTTTGTCGAAGTTGGGATGAGCAGTGAAAATGCCCAGCTGTGAGAAAATGTGAGGTACAATGAGTGGCTCATGTATGTGATGCTTCTGCCTCCTGCTCAAAAATGGGAGGTACGCAGACAGAAAAGCAACAAAGCTTAAGCCCCTGATCAATTTCACCTTTATGTAAGTGCTATATTTTTAGCCGGAAGATGCTGTAAATAATGTATTTACTTGAAGGGGAAGTAGCCCCTTCCCACTTCAGAACACTGGGTGGGATAGATAAGGAAATGATTCAGCCTGCCTTCCATTTCATTTGATCCCGTAGATCAATACACTATATATTGGGACTCCAAGCAGAGCCCTTTGTTGTGCTCCATACAATACACAATGCACCCAGGCAATTTGTCATAGTCGTGTCTGCTTTGTTGTTGTGGTGACTCCTGAATATGTTGGGTCCTGCACTGAGTACAATTATTTAATGCTTGAGTAAGCCTTCTTGGCATCTGATTATACTAGGTAGTGTATGGAATAGTCCATTTACTATTTGGTCCAAAAAAAGATGAGTTGGCCCAAGTATTCGGCTGAAACCTGATAGTAAGCTGCATAGTCATTTTTGTTAATATAAAGTGATTCAGCACATGATGAACACAACTTCACATGACGATATAAGAACTCCCTAATGCAGTGCACCGATGTTTATTTAATTGACCTCAGATCACAATTAAATCTATTAAAATTACCAGAAAAGGTCACGCGATCAAGTTCACTTAGTTTAAACACCACTAATACATGAGATCAGAAGGGAGATTACATTTATGGAACACCAGGTACTCCATGTTTTCAGGTAAAAGGTTGGAACCATGTTCCTAATAAACATCACCATCTGTGCTAAATCCCTTTCACTATCATCAATACTAGTGGGAGATGCCAAGTACATGCAGGCCATTTTTGCTAGGCCTGGTACTCTTGCACCGTTCATTTCCCATCACTTTACTGGATCTTGGATTTTAGAGAGCAGAGGTTTACCCAAAAAGATAGTCAGTTCAGTGTCCCATGAAGTAATGAAATGACTCACTAAGGTGGGGCTGCAAAGAAAGGATCACAGTGTGCCTGGACAGGAGATGAAAGCATGTGATGTCAAACAGAACTCATGACTGCTACAAATACAAGCTCATTGGTTTAAATGGTGAAACGTCACATAATTTTTTAATGCCCAAACATTGTCCATTATGATGCAAGCCAGATATCCTAACTCTCAAAACTCCTCTCAGAACCCCTTCTTCTCTCTTCTCTGTTTGCAATGTATTGGCCACAAAGGTGGGTATAGCACCAGCAAATGCAACACAACTAAAAACCACTCCCTTATGTCTTATAACAATTAAAAACATTGAATCAGTGGAAAGAAGTGTGGATGTATGCACGTGTAAGGGGCCTACACTTGTAAGACCTCCAGGATATGGTTGGAATGTGACAGTGGCAGTGTTCCAAATTCCAAAGGGCAACCGCTGAAAGGAATGAGGGGAAGAGGTGGACAGCAGTGAAGTGCTGCAGGCTGTTGAGAGTGATATAATAAATTTAATTGGATCTCACCTGTAACCTGTCGTCCCGTTCCTATGTGAGGCGATACCTCAATGAGCCTCACCAAAACATGTCTGACTGCACGTCCATCTTAAACATGCCACCACTAAAACATATTTGAATCCCGTTTTGCGCAATGCAAGTTAATATTCATGTGGCGTCCATCTCCTGTTCCAATGGCTGCAATCAGGGATAATGGCTCGGCAGCCCAAGTTATCGGCCCGAGCTAAGCAAGGGTGGATAACGAGGGCTCCGGGCCGTTATCGGATGTTCAGGTACCTGGAACGGGGGATGAAGGCCATTAGCACCGCGGGTTACCAAAGCGGTAACCCGGGGTGCTAATAAAAAAAGGATTTTCCTTCCTACAACGGGACGCCCGCAGCGTCCCGCGGTAGGAAGGAAAATTAATTTCCATGGCAGCCATTTCCATGATGGCTGCCATGGAAAGGGAAGGCAGAGATCTGTACGGAGCCCCTCTTCCCTATTCGTGGTGGCCGTGGGAAGCTGAGAGGGGGGTGTGGCTGCAGCAATGAGGGCCGCAGCAACCGAAATAAGGTTATAGTAAAGAAAGAAAATGTGTAAAATGGTGGCGGGGGAGCCGGCCGTCAGGCGGCTTGGACCCGGGCTTACACCGGTGGTTCAAACCTGCGTTCCTAACCACCTTAATGACTGGCTCCCCCACCCAGGGTTCTAATGTTAATTTCATTATTGTGAAAACATCTCTTTTTATTCTGTTGATATATTCTATTTTTGGAGACATCAAGAAAGCACGATATAGAAAAATCAAATCAACCCGTTTTAGGTTAGTCACTCTGGTGCACATAACACAATTATTCAGCGAATATCTACCACCAGTGTTGCATAATTTTCAATGTGATGCTATATTAAGGCAATATTTGATGTGCTGTCGCAAATTGGTATCCAGTAATATTAGTGTGACCTGAACGAAAGCTGCAATAGTTTTTCAAGAGTTTTAGAACAAATTGTATAATTAGAGCATAACACATTTATAGTGCCTTGGTATGCATAATTTCACTGACAGGTATTTGAATTACTGCAGGTCAACAACAGCAACAAGAAGGAGTGGAACGGGATGATGGGAGAGCTGTTGAGTGGACAGGCTGACATGATAGTGGCACCTCTCACCATCAACAATGAAAGGGCTCAGTACATTGAGTTCTCTAAGCCCTTCAAGTACCAAGGACTCACCATTCTTGTTAAAAAAGTAAGTAAGCATGTTTGATGAGGATTATTACAGCATTGACCTTAGCACACTTAAATATATCCTGCATTCGTATTTAGTGTTATTTTTATTTTTTATTTGGTATTGTTTATTTAGTTATAAAACTTCACACAAACATTCAATATAAAATAAATAAGATCTGTACACCAACAATGAAATCAAACAAATTATACAATACATTAACAATACAAAATAATTGCTTTGACATATTCAACCCATTTTAACCACAAGACAACACTGAACAATAGAAAACACATATTTCAAGTCCTATGCAATACTTAAAAAAGGAACACTGTACATTGCATTATATTTACTTAGTCAATTTAAAGTGCATTCTCAGTGTTTTTGAGTCTCAATTCATATACTATATTCAGAAGAGCAATTAATAGAATCATATTCGGCTAATCTTCCTGCTGCAACTTTCCAGACCTGAACAATAACAATTAATAGACCTTTACTATAGCCAGATACACATCTTAGCCAAAATTGATAATTTAGAATCACTTGTACATGCGCTACATGTTTACTGTAATACTGGACGTAAATATTGTGCATGGCCAGGCAAGATGTGGTCACGTGCCTGATTGATTCTATTTGTTGGACATCAAGACATACACGACACGTGTGTTTATCTCTTGGAATACCAAGCCATGCCCCTCTATTGTCCAATGCGTCAAGTCTATTAAATCTGAGCAGCATGAACAATCTTCTCATGGCAGGTGATGGAGCAAGCCTCATATACTGTTGAGGCTTTTGAAACGTGAAGAACATTTGTGCAAGAGTAGGGAGTGATCTCATTTTGGCTGCTTTTTCGTGGCTGTTAACACAGTCCCATTTAAGTTGCTGATTCTATAAAGTTTCAGCAGTGCACCTAGGCCATACGTTCACCTGGGATTCCAACCAATCAAAAGAAAAACAACATCATCATTCAACCTTTTAAAGGATTGCAGTATAGCACATTTATGGCTTACCAGGGTAGTCTTAACAATTCCCAGCAAGGTATCATCCTTCTCTCACATTATTTTCATATAGAGACTGCCCAATGTATCTTTATCATGGTGGACAACGATATCAAACCCAGTTCAGATCTCACAGCTTCAACAGGGGTTGAATTATAAAGGCCCAGCACTTTCCTCCATACTATACCCCCAACTCTGTTCGCCCAAACAGTATGATCTTTATAAGATGATTCTAGGGCATAAATGAAAGTAGAGGCGTGTATAAGTCTGTAGACATGTATAATGCCAATGAGGCAATAGCCAGCTGCACACCTTGAAAACTGTCTAATTGCAGCCATAGTGGCCCAAGCCTTTGAGCGCTTTGTCCTGAAAAGCGTAACCACACTGCCAATCTCATAGCCCAGGTAAGAATAGTAAGACGCTCTCTCTTTGGCACCCAGTGTGCAGTTGATTTGAAAACGTGCAGCACATTTCTTAACTAAATGCCGTAAATTGAGTCTTTTTCATTTTCATGGTTAACCCATTGTGTTCAGAATACTCCAGGATGGCTTGGGCACTACGACTAATTCCTATTTAGGTATTATCAAAGATGACAACGTCGTCTACGTACCCAAGCCAACCGACGTTTGTATGGCCCAGCTTGTGAGGAGCATTATTAGCTTCCTCTAAGGACTGACCAAGATCTGAGACAATAAGTGTTATGTTGTGTAGATGCTGGTAAGCCCCATGCTAATTGAAAGATAGACTCACAAAACTGCACAGTACTGTTCTCACATACTAGGCACAATAACGAACCGAGGGCTGTGTAAATTCTTCAGAGACACATACAAGCAGCTTTTTAGAGTTCCCACATTTATCTTATTTTATGTTTGTTTCCTGGGGTATTATAATGCGATGCACATTGAACTATTGCTGCGTTATTCTTTTTACTCCCAGATTCACATATGGATGCAATGTCGTGTACTCCCCAGGTCAGAGTGTTGCTACAATTTTGACATACTTGGCAAAGTAACATTTTCCACTTTTTCACTGACATATGAGCCACAGCAACCACATGTAAGGCTTTCAAAGGCCCAATTTGTCATCCACCCCTAGCAACCCTGGCTGGGTACCTAGCTAGATTTGTTGTGCCCTTCTAATGGACACATTCCTCCCACAGACTCCTCTTCTTCTGAAATGCACCTCTGATGCAGTCAGCTCTGGAAAGATTTTTCAGCATCGAAGTAGCTCAGAGGTTGACTTCATCGCGCCTCCTCTACACCATCTTGTGCCAGATTCGATATTACCCACTCTTATGCTCAAAGAGGTTGACACCACTTTCCCTCCATTTTTGGGGGGTTTTGTCAAATTTTTGTGGCACAGAACCATTGTTACAGAAGAGCGAGAGAGGGAATGGGGTTTCTGAACTGAGAATATCTGGTTGACATAGCAACGAGTAGTGCCCTGGCATGAAACTGCCAAACCACTAAAATCTCTTTTTCCAAACTCCTTCGCCGTACTACCCAATAAGAGGTTATGGCCCTCATTACAACTCAGGCGTTAAGGGTTTAACAGCGCCGTTGGCGCCGTTAACCCTTAACGCCTGATTACAAGTGTCCCTTTGCGGGTTGGTGTTTAACGCCTGCTTTTAGCAGGCGTTAAAAATCCAACCCGCAAAGGGACTTTGGAGCTAATTACGGCACCGTAATTTACGGTGCGTAATTAGCTCCTTCCCCATTCCCATTATGCCCTATGGGGCAAAAATGGGAATGGGGAAGGGCAAATGGTGAATGGGGAATTACCGCCCCACTCACCTTGGAATGGGGCGGTAATTCCGCCATCCACCATGGCGGAATCGTAACCTTAGCGGCATGGACCATGGTGCTAATAGCACCATGGTCCTCTGCCAAGGTTGTAATGAGGGCCTATGTTATTTTTTATTTTATTTTTTACTTATTTTTTATGGCCTATTTTATAGTTACACAAAGAAAAACCTTTAAGCCATTTTATCCAACATCTAAAATCCACACAAATCAAGTCTGCACTTAATACAAATCCCATCTGAAGATTAAGGCCTCATTACGAGGTAGGAGGTAGCCGTGGTGCTATTAGCACCATGGCTACCCCCTTACCGCATTCCGGGTCCGGGTTCCCGAAATAGGGACTTACCGGGTCATTCCAACCTTGGAGGACCCGGTAAGTCCCCATTCCGGGAACCATTCCCCATTCCCATTCGAGCCCCCATAGGGCTCAATGGGAATGGGGATGGAGCTAATAACGGTACCGCAATTTGCGGTACCGTTATTAGCTCTGAAGTCCCTTAACAGGTCCCATCCTTAACACCTGGTCAGACCAGGCGTTAAGGAAGGGACCCGCTAAGGGACCTCGGAATAGGGTGGTAAGGGATTACCGGCACCAGTGTCTTTACTGGTGCCAGTAATCAATTACCGCCACCTGTGTCCTTACTGGTGCCAGTAATCCCTTACCACCTACCTCGTAATGAGGCACTAAGTCTTTTCAATCGCTACCCATCCTGGTCTTCCAGTACAGACTTTACGGCTTCCATTTTCTTAAAAATAACAGTAAACAGTTTGACGAGTGCCAAAATAATTGAAACTGGCTCTACTGCTAATAACATTTTCCACCATGCTTCCTTAGTTCTGTGACCATACTTCTGAACTACTTCCGACATGAGTTTTAACCTTAGTTCTTTTGTTGCAGGACATGACATTACTAGATGGTTGAGAGATTCTAGCAAGGAGTCTTCTTTACACAATTGACAGATCAATGATCCTCCGCCATGATTTTGTGAGACCTGAAAAACCAGTTAGGAAAGAGGTAGAGGTACTGTGGCAGGCAGTTCAGCTTTTTTTCCTCATTCAATGGCCTTCCATAAAGTTTGAACGCTTGCCTTTCATCACGAGTGATAAATCAGTTTCTCCCAAATCGAATAGGACCATTTTACAGTCACTTTCCCATTCTCTTAGGAGCACTCTGATTTTTCTTTATGGCTCTCTGTAGAACCCTGAAGCCGCCCCTTGGTTTGTCTTCGATGCATTTCCTGAAAAGCTGGAGAGATTTTCACGTAACTATGGCCTTGAGTGATGTTAGGTCAAGTTCCATCCGTATAGCCTGTATTGGAACGCTCTTCGGTAAACCTAGAACCTTCTTCCAGAATATATCTTCAATGATTTGCCAGTTTTTAATATCAAAATTCAGCGAAGTCTCAGCACCATATCTTCGAGTCAGTGTAGCTTTCATCCTGTAAAAGTTGACCACCGGAATCATCGAAAAGCCACAGAACCCTTTTCAGAAGTATTCGACCTTGTGAGGCTAGATTCTTTGCTTTATTTCTAAGGGTGGCCATTCTCGGAGCATCACAGGTACTGGTGTTTAAACAAACTCCTAGATAGGTAAGGGACTTTACCTCCGGTATTTTCTCTCCCTGTAAATACCATGATTTAGCTTTGTCCTTTTTTTCTATTTGTGGGCTCACCAAAGCACATAAACCTTGATTTTGCAGGATTCATCAGCAAACCATTTTATGAAATATATGATTGCAAAGCATCTAATTGCCTCTGGAGGCCCCCTGGCGCTTGGTCAGCCAGGACAATGTCGTCAGTGAACAACAATCGTCCCATTTCCTCTGTTCCCAGCTTCGGTGGAAAGCATCTTATGCCGAAAAAAGCCTGATCAATATCTTTTATAAATAGATTAAACAATTCAGGTGCCAATGGGTACCCTTGTTTCAGTCCTTTGGTCGTATATATCGGGCTTGACAATGCACCCATGGTATTAACCCTTACTCTTAGCATCGTGTCTGAATAAAAGTCTTTAATAGGCTCCATGATGTTTCCTGGACATTCCCATTCTTTCATCTTTTTCCACAGGGCTGGATGCTTGATGGTGTCAAAAGCTTTGGTTAAATCAGCAAAACCCAGGTATGTTCTCTTATCTCTATTTCTCTCGGATCATGATTTTAAAATGTTTATAATAAAGATGTTAAGGGACGTCCCTATCCCCTTCACGAAGCCGATTGCCACTGGTCCCTGTGGAGTGATGTTACTGTCCACTGGGATATGTTCTTCAAAATTAAAGTGGCAAATATTTTTCCGGACATGTCAAGCAGCCCTATCGGACGATAGTTTGCTGGATCCGACCTCTGGCCTTTTTTATAAATAGGCACAATTATCGATGTCTTCCATGACGAGGGAATCTTCCTTACCTCAGCGATGTATGAGAATAAAACAGACTAAATTGTTGCCCGATGAATGGGGTTTTGCCTTAACATGGCATTCTTCAGCCCATCAGGCCATGGGGCCCGTGAATTGCTGACTTTGTTGATCATCATGTGGATCGATTCTGGAGTAAGCACGACACCATCCCACTTTGCTTCTTTTGGTTGGTCAACTGGAATACATGGAAACACTGTGTCCTTGAATTTTTTAAAGTGCTCAGTTCAGGCTACAACTGTTACAGTGTTCATTGGTAGTGCTCCTGGTGCGCAACTAGCCGATTTATTATTGACCAGATTTCGCCACTATTACGGAATCTTATCTTATCCAGCATAAATTCAGCATCATTTCGGAGCATCCCTTTTTTGTACATGTTTGCTCAATTTCGGTGCTGCTGTTTCAATTAATTTTCATTAATTTATAAAAATTCTGTTTCATGATCTTTTTGCTTGCTACAACTGTTTGATCGTACACATGAGTATGTTAAAACGCCTGTCGAGTGATCTTTCCTTTTTTGACTTCGAAGTTGTTAAATAAATGCGAATAGTCCAATCTCTCATTTCCTCCTGTATGTTTCAGCTGGTTAGTTGCCTCTTCCAAATTCCTTGTAAGTTGGTTGATTTTATTTAAGGAGATTCTGAGTCTATTTCGGCCTGGGGTTATTTCGAAATATTTATGCACATTTTCACCCCTTTCATGATGGGCTGATAACCAAGCTAAATCTAGCAGATTATGATCACTTGATTGCTTTGTGACTACTGACATTGTTTGTATAACTGTTAACATGTTTTTAGACGTACAAATATAGTCCAAAATGTGACCCTTTCTTGTATCGTTTCTTGTTACCTTTCCCGGGATGTCTCTTTCAATGCAGCCGTTTAAGATGGCTAGATCGCTTGAAACTATCATTTGCTGCCAGCATAACCCCCGCTTTTCTGCTGCCGTTGTTCGAACCAGATCGACATCACGTAATTCCCTGTTAACATCAAAGCATATGCATTTCAAGTCCCCACGTAGGATAAACCATTAATTCTTCCACTTTAGAGGCAGGGTGTCGATCAGGTCCACCACTTGACAGGGTATGTATGCCACGCATTCCTGGCGAGCCGGATTCCAATAAATGTTCATAAGGACTAGTATCTTCTTGTCCATCAGCAGGCCAGTAGTCAGATTGCCCACCAGTATTTGAATATAGGGATTAGGCGAGAGAGACTCGATATGCTGAAAGCGAAGATGATCTTTAATCGCGATCAACAGGTCTGATGAGGGCCTTCCCTTAAGGCCTTTGACAGCTCGGTTTAGATAAACTTCATATCCATCTAGTATCGGCCCCTCCCTTAACCATGTCTCTTAGAGACATATGATGTCATGGTCTCCAATTGATGCGTCCCCCCCAGCAAAAAGATGAACAAAACCCCTCGTGTTCCAGCTAGCAAGGGACACAGGCTCCTCTTCTATCGATTGTTGACATTATGACATCTTGATTTTGCCTGCCAAAAGTCCCACCAGCCATTTCCAGTTGTCGTCGGACCCCCTATGGTCCATTGGATTTTTTCCACTTTTTCGGGTGGCCCCGGGTGGAACGGTCCTTGGCATCTCCATTTGCCTACTCCTTCGATGGCTGGAATCCTTCTCTTTGTAATCCGGAGTTGCATGTCTCCATCTATTGAAATGCTGGTGGGCCCGGGAGGACATCCTACCATTCTGCCTTTCACAATCTTGTCTCCTACTCCGAGTATAATTAAGGGGAGATCTCTGTCTTAAAGATCCCACTTTGGGATGTCTTCTTGGAGGGTTGAATTCCATCAGGTCGAACCCCAGCGGTCCCAAATGACTCGCTTATTCCATCAAAAGCTGGCTAATCAGAGGCCTTGATGGAGAAAGGGCAACTTTATCTGTTCGGGGCTTGTCAATGAATTCCACTGTCACCAGATCATCAAAGGTAAGAAGGCGGAGGCTTGGGACATGGTGAAATAGTTGAATCACATTGGGCCTATTCAATATCAGACATCATCTGATTGCTCCATCCTTTCTAACAGCCCATCATGGCATATAGGCTTCGCTCGATGAAATCGCCCCTCTTGTTTACTCATTTCTTTGTGGAATTTCCTAGGTTGCGACTCTTTTTTATGTCATCCTTCAACCATTACTTCCTTAATTTGCGGAGGTTTTAGTGGAGAGGTTGGGTAAGTTTCATAGCTGGGCCGGACAGATTTGTCATTGGTTTCAGGAGCCTCCCCCCACTTGACCCTTGAGCCTGCTTCTTCGCTCATCTTTGGTGTTTTATCTGGAACCATATTTATGTTTTGTTTTCGCTCTTGTGCTGACTCAAGCTGGTTATTTTGAGATATTTTTAGCAAGCTCTTAATTCCTTGTAACTGGTCCTGGATGCTTAGCTGGTTGTTCCCAGGTTCATCTCTACTTGCCCTTTTACCCTCCATAGCAGGCAACAAGCTTGACTGCTTACTTATAGAATTCCCCTCTGAGCCGTCAATTAGCTTGTCTTTTTGCCAGCTGATACAGGGATTCCTTATTTTTAAAGTAGTTGTACATGTGTGACCTGTGCCTTGGCTCTTTTCCCCCTTATCAATAGAGGGCTGTATAGGTCCATTGGGCCTTTTGCCCCAATTCGGCTTCTCAGATACATCATCGGCAGAAACCAGGTTGCCCGTAACACCCTCCCTGGACCCAATTCTTCATCACCATCCTCAATATCATCCAGCTCGTGGTCAGATAGAGAATATGTAGACAGATCACAGAGATCAATTGAGGCAGCTTCATCAAGGTCCTCAGTAATCATCTCTGTATCCTGAGCCATCAGTGGTTGTTTTGTTTTTGTTTTCAAAATTGTTTTGTTGTTCTCTTGTGAGGTCTTGGAGGTGTCTGAATGAGTCTGTATTTGTTGCTTTGGCACGTTGATCCTTTTTACAAAAGCATGAGTTCCACTTGAGCTCGGTTTTGAGGGAGCTTTCATGTTCTTGGTTTTTATTGTGGGATTCTTCTCACAAAGCTTCGTCCTTGCCCTTGTTGACTGCTGTTGTTTTTGGGCGCTAGTACCCTCTACAGACTGTAGTGGATGGGTTCCCCTTTTCGCTAGTTGGTTTTTTACAAAGATGGGGCATATGTGATATTGCGATGGCAAAGTTTCAGGTTCTAGATTAACAGCTTTATCATTGTCAGTCATCAGCTCTTCAATGTACTGGTTATTGTGTTTCTGGGTCGAGTCAGAAACTTGTTCTTGGTTTATTTCAACTCTGGGAGTATCCTTCTTGTTGTTTTTTATATTAGGCTCTTTTTGAAGGGGGCCCAGTGTGTCCAAGGATTGAGATCTCTGTCGAGTAGGAGTTTGTGAACCCTCTTTTCATCCACTATCCAATTCTAATCCAATTGGTTTGACAATTTAAATTGCCTTGCCAAGGGTGGATTCATGCTTGGGAGCTCACTCTCAGGGAGCTGGATATCAAACCCATCAAAATGCCTCGATGCTCTCCTGTTCTGTTTCTCTTTAATGATGGGATCTAATATAGTGTGTAAAAGTTCGGCTTCTTTTGCCGATCCATTCTCCATACTGTTTTGGATCCCTGTTACACATCCTTCCACAAATATTTCCTTCGAGTGTAGCATTGCTAACATGGTTGTCTGGTCCCTTAACTGTTCTCCATTCTGCTCATAGAGTTTCATAAATGGACTCATTATAGATGTCAGAGTCGCAATTGTTTGAAAGTCTGTCTCTCTTGGGCAGCTGTTAGACCCTTTGCCTTGGACCGTGATCATTCCTACCGTGTCTGTTTGAGTGGAGGCTTCATTTATGTTCTCACTCCTCCTTCCCCCAGCGATTCAACCGATTCCAGCCTAGATATTTTATGGGGGCCAATTAGATTCTCCCTGATTGACTTACTCCATCACATAGTCTCTCAGCCTCTCCGCGAGTCAGCGGCAAGCGCACTGGGGATATCTCGCCAGGCTGGGTACAGAGCCGACGGCGCTCTCTGTGTCGGGGGCATTGTCACTCCAGGTGTCACACCTTGTTTGCAGCTCCCCATCTCTGTCTTGGTGCTGGGGCTGGCTGTCCTCACTCTCCGGGCCATCCCTCGTCGGGGTCCCTTGGATGCGTTGGAACCAGCTGAAGTTGTGGGGGAGGGTAGCACCTTTGTGGGTCGCAGTGATCATTGTCCCTTGGTGAGCCACTACCCTCCAGGGGCTCAGATCATGAGGCAGACATAACTGGTCGCTGATTTCCAGTGGCTGCTCCACGAGGCGCGACGAGCCAACTTTCTGGCATATCACTGCTCTTGTCTGCTTCTCACTAGCGTGGGATCTACCACTCTCGGCAACCGGTCCTTGTACTCCGGGATTGTTGACCTGACTTTGTGTCCGAACAGTGCTTCCGCCGGGGATACAGCCGAGGTGGAAGGCAGCATTGTGCGGTAGGCCAATAGGAACTCTGTGACCATGGGCTCCAGTGCCTGTCCCCTCTGCAGGGTAATGCGGAAGGCCTTGTTGAGAGTCTGCATAAACCGCTCCACTTTACTGTTGGCTCGCGGCCAGCACAGTGTAATCCGGTGGTGCTGCAACCCAAATGAAGCAAGTAATGTGGCCAACTCCTCACTCTGGAAGGGGGACCCATTGTCTGACCTCAGAGAATCAGGGAACCCAAAGGTGGCAAATGTTTCTTTCTGCACCGGTATAACAGCCATGGCCACAGTGGAACCCACGAAATGCACCACCGGGTACCTTGAGAATTCATCCACCAGCACTAAGAAGTGTTGGGACTGAACTACAGTTCCAAAGTCCATGCTGGGGGCTTTCCACGGGGCATCAGCATGTGCCTAGGATGTGATGGGTGGGTCCTTTGTTGAGGGGCCTCGCCACTTGGCACCAGGTCCATGCAGCAACGGCATCGTTGACCTTTCTCTATAACTCCGGGAACCACACTTTTTCACAAAGTCTCACCACCATCTTAGTAGCTCCTTGGTGGCCCACGTGGGTGAGTTCGATCACCATCTTTTGGAGGGACACAGGGATCACCAACTGCATCCCCCGGGGCAGCACAAGCTCTGGCCCTATCGTGAGCTCGTTCCTCACATTCCACCGGCTATGGTGGAAGGCTTGCGCCTCGGGTGTGCAGGTTTGTGTGATGTTCAAGAAGTCCTTCCATCATCCTGACCTCAGCTGCTCGGCCAACTCCTGCATGCCTGAGTCCTGGCGTGTCGCGTCTGTGACTTCAGTGATTGACATGGACATGGAGACCGCTGCCTGTGTAACCATTGTTACTGTGGCCTTTGTGTCATCCTCGGGCATCTCATCTCCTCAGCCGGCCCTCTCGGGTGTCCGGACAGGTAGTCTGCTGGGTTGTCTACGCCTGGGCTGAAGGTCAGCGTTACCTCATAATCCTGCAGATGGAGGAGCCAGCGCTCGAGCCTGATCGGGGGCCTGGGTGCCGTTCCACCCACGATGGGGACCAGGGTTTTGTGGTCTGTGACCATCATGACGGGGTGTCCGTAAATGTAGATATGGAAGTTCCTGCACCCAAATAGGACAGCAAGTGCCTCTCATTCAATCTGCAAATACCTGCGCTTTGTGGCTGTGAGTTGTTTGGTCGCGAAGGCGATTGGCTGCCTTTCTCCAGACTCTGACTCTTGTAGGAGCACTGCCCAAAGCCCCACCAGGCTCGCATCCGCCATCACCTCCGACCCCTTCGTAGGGTCAAAGTATGCATTGGTCGCGACGGTCGTGAGGGCGTCTTTGGTGGCAATCGAACACCTCCTGTTCCGCCTTGCCCCATCTCCAGTCCTGGTCTTTTTTGTTAGGATGCACATGGGTTCCATGAGGGTGGTGGGATTTGGGATGTACCTCCCGCAAAAGTTGACCATGCCAAGATAACTGCACACCTCTGAGGGCGATGTTGCCGCAGGTGCCGCCTTGATGTCCTTCACTTTCTTGGGGTTGGGGGACAGTCCCCCATCGTGAAAGATGAACCAGAAGAATTTCACCCTTGGTTACATAAACCTGCACTTCCACTTACTGAGGGTTAGTCCCACCTGGGACAGCCCCTCCAGTACCGGTTATGTGCTCCTTCGGGGACACTGCACATGTCCACACAGATAAGCACCTCTTCTGGACTTTAACTGACCACGACGATCAGTGACACCCAGGACGTGTGCCTTTCCAGTGTTTCGATAATGCCGGACTATTCCATCTTGATAATCTCGACCTCCACATTCTGCTGCATGTGGAATGGTACGCGCATGTGGTGCAGGTGGTGCAGTGCCTCTGGTTGGATGGTAGGGTCAACGTGCAGTCGCACCTCCTGCCCCTTTAGGCAGCCCACTCCCTGGAATAGGCCTGGGAACTACGCCAGCAGATTCCCTATGTCCTGGTGGTATATCTGGAAGGTGAAGTGCACCAATCCTAGGTGTCTTCCACGGCCGCACAGCTGAGCAAGGTCTCTTTTGCCACCAGCGTCACATAGAAGTTGGCCTGTAACATGACATCCTTGTGTTGAACCGAGGTGACAAAGATTTCATGCACCGGTTGGGGTTAGGAGTCTCTGTATGCGACGATGCGATTGGTCGGGCGCTGAAACGGTGGTGGTGCTGTTGAGAGCTTCATGAACTCGGCAGCCGGCATCACCTTGACTGCCACCCCGGTGTCCACCAGGATTGACATTCTTGTGTTCATGATGGTGATCGAGCACCTGGGCTTCCTTCTCTGTTGTCTCGAGTCCAGGCATATCGCTGAGATAAAGAACACCTCCTCAATGTCACATGCTTCTTCCATTTGCGACAGGGAAGCTGGTCCTGGCCTCCCGTCCTTATCCATTGCAGCCACCTGTCGCTATCAAGGCCTGGGCAGTGTTGGGGGCGTTATGGACGCTTGTGCAGACTGCCAAGGTGCCCAGCACATCCTTGCCTAGTGGTTGACCTTGCCGCACTGCACAGAAGTGACTCCTGCTGCTGGGCATGGATGGTTGTGATGTGCCGGGGCTCTGCAGGTGTCGCATGGCTTCTGGTGCTCCTCCAGAGGCATATGGGCACCCTACGTACTCTGCCTTCTGTATCTTCTGCGGGGCCTTGGCGATCCTTTTGTCAACACCGCCTACATCAGCTCCGGGTGACCTCCTTTTGACGCCTCTTCGTGCTTCGCCTTGACCTGCTTGACCTGCTCCGCTATCGAGATCCTCATCCTCCATGTTGGCAGGGCCGTTCCTCCACCTGTGTGAGTGTGTCCCCCTTATGCCGTCCCACTTGGTGGCACGAGCACCCCAGTAATGTCTTTGGGGCCGCTAGCTGAGTCACTGGGTTATCCTGCAGTGGATGTGACAGTTGGGGCCTTCTGGGCCTGCTCCTTCCCCCATCCCCCACAGCACAAGCACCCCTTGCCGGGGCGCTTGCGGGGGTGTCACTACCACATCATTGGGCTGCCCTCTTCTTTGTACCTGGGTTTTCCAGGCTCCCTCGAGACTCACTAGGCGGACTGTGGATGTTAGGAGCAGTGTGTGTCCTTGGGGCAGTGTGTGTCCACCACCTCCCTCTGCTGTTCGGGGGAACAGTTCCTTTAAATGCCTTCCTCGTGTAACAGTCAACATGCACCCCCCCACCCCCCCCACTGTTCTGAGGGCCACAGCCCTTCAAAGCTGCTTCCTTGCACAGGGAAAATGCCTCTTTGGTGTGCACACTTATCCGGCCACGCCGGGGTGGTTGATCCAGCAGGCCGCGCAGCCGTCAAGGGAAGACACGCCTGGTGCCAGCCCTTGTTCTGCTTTTAGTGTTGCGAGGGCTGAGGCCGGCCCTGGAGACTACCCGGCAATGTGTTTGGGCGGCTTGAGGAGTGTCGGAGCTCCCACTCTGCTCGGCATGCCTAGGACTCCCATTTTTGTCATCAGTATTTGCAGGCCCATCCCGTTGGCTCTAGGCCACGAAGTAAAGACGCCAGCCATCTTTGGTCGGTAAATGAGAGTGTTCCCACCAGGCGGGAAGACTTCCCTTTTGTTCACAGCGACGCACGCGGGTCCCCTGACACGGTGTCCACGCATGCCGTAACAATGCGTACCCATCCCAGTTTCTTGCTTAAGGTTGTCTCAGCTTTTCACAACAAACAAGAAGTTGTTTCGCTAACTTTCTTCCCTAATTCACAATCGGAGGTTGACAAGATTTCACGCTGTCTAGATTTTAGATGGGCACTAAAGTTCTATTTGGCTAGAACCAATGATTTCAGGAAGGTTGATGTGCTGTTTGTCACTGTCTGCAGCTTCTTACCGGGAAGTTAAGCATCTATTGCATCCATCACAAGATGGATGGTGGCTGGAATTCATGAAGCCTATAAGGTTCAAAAGAAACCTTTACCATCTGGAATTCGTGCATTCATGGTGAGAGCAAAAACAACTGTGTTAGCTGTTCAAAGGTATGTCTGCTGGGACACCATCAGCAAAGTGGCTACATAGCTACAAGTGGAATGGGTCTAATTTGACAGCACCATTTTCCAATGTATTTTCATAATGGCTTTGCCCACAACATATGCCAGTGAATAAAACATTTTCATGCTGTCTTACCCATAAATGTCCATCCAGGCTGCATCAATATATGCCAGTATTACCATATAAGAACTTTCAGCCTGTAAAAAATGCCATGCCACAGAAAGAAAGTATATCCAGACTGGCTATACCAACATAGATCAGTTTACCACGTAGTCACACTTATGCTTGGTTTTAGCTTTTATGCCCAGTACAAGAATGCAATGACACAATGACACACAAAGAATATACGACCAGCCTGGAGCCACCAATGAAAGCCATCCTAGCCACTTATCATGTTTGCTTTATTCTTGATGTCAACTAAAAAGTTGAAAATGCCATACCACAGTAAGAAAGTATATGCAGACTGGCACTGCTAATGTAATCTAGTAGAGCCACCCATTATCACTTAACATGTTTGCTTTACCTTTTATGTACAGTATATATACTTTATTGTGCATCAAAGTTAAAGCAAACATGAAAAGTTAAGTGTTATTACGGGACCAGACTGGCCTACATTCTATGTGGGCCAGTCTAGCCCAAAAGAACACCCCGTAAGAACACTTATCATGTTTGCTTTACCCTTAATGCCAGCTAGAAAATGCCATGCGACCGTAAGAACGTATATGCAAACTGGCACCACAAATGTAGGCCAGTTAGCCACTTAATAACACTTATCATGTTATCTTTACCCTTGATGCTTAGAAAGTCAATGCAGAGTGCCACTGATAATGTCATGCCACATTGAGAAAATATATGCAAACTGGCACTACTGATGGTATTGCCAGTCTGAATGTTTTTTCTCAATGTGTCATGGCATTTTCTAATTGGCATCAAGGGTTAAACATGACAAGTGTTATTACATGGCTATACGGGCATACAATTAATGTAGGACAGTCTTGCCATGTATTAACAGTTTACATCTTATGTTTGCTTTACCTTTGATGCACAGTAATATATTTTCATTTTGTATCAAGGGTAAAGCAAAAAAGAATGCCATGCCCCAAGAAAACCCCACCCCTAAATTCAGCAGGCCTGTTCATTTTAGGGGTGGGGGCTGGCACACAAACACTTACATACAAGACTTTCACCTGTACATTCATACATCATTCAAATAACTCCTTGCATACACACATACATAAAAACAAAAACACCAACATACGCGCGCATATACACACATGCATACACATTACATTAAAAAACACTTACTTTACCTGCTTGCACCCTCAATACATTCCACGTCACCACGGAGGCCCAGATGGCCCTCCCTTTCTTTCTGCAATGGTAATACACTGACAGCAGATGCCTTCCTTACTGTCAGTCAGCCTGTGTACACTGTGCAATAATGAGGGGCAGTGGGGCACTCTTATTATCTTGTGCTAACTTTGTTGCGGAGCTCAAAGGGCTCTGCATACAAACAAATAAAACAAGCATAGTCAATGCCGACAGTTGGAGCTTTTGTATATGCATGGGAAAGGCACTTGTCAGGCACAGCCTTGGTGGTATTAGCTGGTCATTGATGGTAGCAGGTGCAAAATGGTGCGAGTACCTGGGCATCTAATAGCAGAGCCTGGAAAAGGCCTAGTACTTATACACAAGCCAAAACTGTTTTTTATGTATTTATTTATCGGATATTTGTATGGTGCCTATACAACAAATGGTGGTTCAAGGCACCACAAGACAAAAACAGGGGTGGGGGCAAGGGTTAAAGCTAACAATAATGGTCCTGCTAGGCTTTGGACATTCGGATCGTGCAGGTGCAGTAACAAAAAGCGTGAGGGAGAGGTGGGGGGAGTGCCCTTAGGGCGAAATGCGAATTACTGGGGTGGGAAGGGAAGTGCAGGGTAAAGAGGAGAGAGTGGAAGAGAAAGGGGTGGGTGGAGGAGGGGGGTAAGAGGGACACAGGTGCTAGGCGAGTACTAAGGGGTGGCCAGGAGTTCAAGTGCCACAGATTGCATGGGATGCTAAGTGCGAGGAACGGTGGACTGGGTGGGGTGGCCTGGTGCCCTGTAGAACTCAGACGGAACCAGGCAGCCAATCACTGCAGCTGAAGAGGGTATTATCAGGGGCGAGGGAAGGACGAAGAGAAAAGGAGGGTCTTGAGGAGCGTTTGAAACTTAAGACGATCCATCAAGCCTGAGAGGGGTAGGGAGATTATTCCAGAGGGAGGCTCCTGCGGAGAAGATAAATATACCCCCACTCTCTGCTTAGAGAAGTGTCTGATCTGCAGAGAGTTGGAACTAGAAGACCGAAGGGCTCTAGCAAGAAGGTATTTACATAGAGGGAGTTGAATGCAGCAGGGTCCCAGGCCCCAGAAAGCGTTGTGGATGATGCAGAGGGTCTTGAACTTGACCCTAGCAGCAACCGGGAGCCACTGGAGAGGTTTTAGGGCTGGAGAGATGTGGTCCCTGTGCTTTAGGCCAAGGATAAGTCTTGCAGTCCTATTCTGGATTAGCTGCAGTGGGCGAAGGGAGGATAAAGGAAGATTGAGGAAGAGGCTGATGCAGTAGTCCAGCCTAGAGAGGACCAGAACTCTGGGGATATTGAGTTTCTGGGGGAAGGTGAGGAAAGAGAGAATGCCTCTGAGGAGGGGCAGCTGAAGGTGGGCCTTCTTGGCAAGGTCTGTCATGTGAGGAGAGAAGGAGAGAGAGGAGTAGAAGATGACACCAAGGTTTTTTGCCTCACAAGAGGGTGAGAGGATGGGACCCATAGAGGACAGCAAGTGGGTAGAGGGAAGGAGGGAGATGGAGTCCCAATGAGAAGGATCTCAGTCTTCTCCAACATGGGGTCTGGCATGGATTCACATGCTCATGAATATTCCCTGTCATCAGGCTGGGAATCCTTGGTAAAAGAAAAAAACAGTTTCACTTTAACTTACAAACTATATTTCTCCTCTAACCAATCACTGCACTTTAGGTCATACTGACCCCAGCCAATGACTGCCCTTTCCCTAAGACCCTACTCTGGCAGTCATCTTTAGATTTTTGCCGCACGTTCAAGTGTTGGTATTCCTTGAGATTTGCTCTGTGAGCTATTACACGGTTTTTGCTCTTTTTTCGAGAAAAAGTCCTATTTTTGTCAAAACAGAGCCTGTGTGTTCTTCTCTTTATCGACCGACAAGCAGGGATCTGTTATCGGTACTTTTCAGTGCCCCGCAAGGGCAAGGATCATCGAGTTTTCATTGAAGTTTCCATAAGGTCATCGGGCCTACTCCGCACCTCCGACCATGATGGACGAGAAGAAGGAGGAAAGTTCCCTCTTCAAGATCTGCTCCAGATGCGGACTGCGGAACGTGTTTGTGGGGGACAAACATCTTCAATGCCTTTACTGTCTTCACCCAGGCTACAAATAAGGGGATTACGAGATCTGCCTCGGGTTATACCAAGAGAACGATGAAGGATCATCACAGTAAACTGGCGGTGTGGCTAAGCGCCAAGGCCTCTGCCCCGTGCCCGAAGCAGGGTCATGCCTCACCCGGGACCGGCCGGTCAGAGCAGAAGGCTTCTAAGTCCTTTGAGGGAGCTCCATCCATGTGGGCCAAAGACAAGGCCAAGCACCGCGATGGGCAGGGTGCGATCAATCTCACCAACTGCCTCCATCTCCAGCCATCAATCATGCTCCTTCTCAAAAAGGAAATCAACCAAACTGAGCTGCGGGAGAAGCCTGAGAAGCCTCGGGTGGAAGAAAAGGTGGCCGATCTGCCCAAGTAGGCTCAGGTGATGCAGGAAAAATCCTTGTTGATGATTGTGGTGGCCGCCCTCGTGAAGGCCAAAGGGGATGACCGTGTGAAGGTAGCCTTGACTTCGCCCATGGTGGTGCTAGCCCCAAGGCAGGAGACCTCGGCTGGGGCGCCGGCAACAGACACTGGAAAAAAAGAGGATGCGGTCGCTATGCCTGGCTGTGACCCCTCAGGCTGCAAAAAGTGGTGGTGATGAGGTCCCAGGCCAGCCACAGGCCATACCCCAAGACATGGATGTTTCTTGCTTGGACGTGGAGGACCAGAAGTCCGTACACACGATCCATGGGGACGTGGAGGACGACGCCAGCGGAAACGCTGAAGGAGACGACCACGCGGGGCCTAGTAGGCTTACCGCCTGACTCTGCCAAGAGATGTATCTCTGGACATCCTTTCGACCCCACACACGTTGGTGTCAGAAATTCAGAAAAGGATGCCGCAGGCCCAGCCCCGGTGGCCCCGGATCAGCCTCCTGGGAAAAAGAGGAAGTGCCATCCAAAGTTGCTGCATCAACCTCCACACCTGCGCTAGGTGCCCTCCCCCCGGACATGGTGACGGACATGGCCACAGCGATGACGGACGACGACAATGACACAGCGGCCGGATCGCCGCAGCTGAGGGCATCCCCACTGGATAAAGTGGGATTGTTTCATGCCATGGTCGCCAGAGCTTCTGAGCTCTTCCAGCTGCCACCCGAAGAGACCAATAAGGAAGGCTTCCTCTAGCACAGGGGCGAATCCAAGAGGAAGACCATCATGGTGGGCCCCTACTGGATGACGTGTGGGAGGAAGGCCTGGCCCTGTTGAAGAATCCCACCACGGCCCCGGCCAAGCGGGATAGGCTAGAGAAAAAGTACTGGGTGCCGGAGTCTGCTCCCAGGTGCCTACGGTTGCAACCGTTACCGGACTCTGTGGTGTTGGCGGCTGCTAGGAAGTGATTGTCTAACCCCTCGTCATCGTACTCAGTCCCTCCGACAGCAAGGGAAAGAAGTTGGACGCCATGGGGAGAAAGGTCATCTACTCTGCAGCGTCGTCCGTCAAGGCGGCCAACGCGCTGGCCATCCTGGCCAAGTACGACAGGGAACTGTGGTACAAACTGGCCCGATTCTGGAGTTCCTGTGTGAGGACAAGCGAGTGGAGGCAATCGCACTCCTCCATAGGGGGAAGTGACTTCGGACCATGCCATCACAGTGACCCTGGACATCGCCGACACAGGTTTCCAATAGATGGGGAAGGGTGTCTGCCTCCATCGTCGAGGCTGGCTGAAGGCCACCAATTTCCGCCAGGAGGTCCAGACGAGGCTATAGGACATGCCCTTCGATGGGCATAACCTTTTCGGGAAGACCGTTGAAGTTTCCTTGCAGGCCATCAAGACGGATACAGAGACGGCTCGTGCCCTGTGTGCTCTCCAACAGCACCGCTCTTCCTTTCGTGCCTCTGGATGAAAGTCGGCAGATCGACGAAAGCTTTTGGTGGAGGCTCCTCATCGTACCATCAGACCTGCTGGTCCATGACCGAGGAGGCCTACAGAGGCCGCTCCAAGGCTTTCGGTGGAGTTGGTCAGCGCTTTTGTCGCCCCAAAGGTGGAACGCAGGTGCAGAAGCAGGACTGAACTGGCCAGGACTTCGGGCCCCAACCCATGCACCCTGGCGGGAGGCCGGCTGGTGGGATTCATCAGCAAGTGGGAAAAGATCTCCACCAACAGATGGGTCCTGGAGGCTCTTGCCCATGGATATACCCTGGAGTTTCAGCAGAAGTGTCCGTGGATCCCTCCAGTGACCTGGCAAGAGCAGCACATCACTCAGTTCCTGCAAGAGGTACGGGCCATGCTGATAAAAAGGGGTGATAAAGCTAGTTCCAAGATGGCTCCGGGGCTCCAGAGTCTACTCCAGATACATCTTAGTCAAAAGAAGACTGGGGGCTGGAGGCCCATTCCAGACCTGCAGCATCTCAACAAGTACCACAAGTCCTAAAAATTCAGGATGGTCACGTTGAAGAACGTGCTTGGCTAACTGGAGGATGGAAACTTCTTGACGTCGCTGGATCTGGAGAACGTCTACCCCCGCGTCCCCATTCACAGGAAGCATCAGAAGTTCCTACGCTTCATGGTGCATGGAAGGTACTGCCAGTTCAAGGCCCTCCATTTTGGCCTAAAGTCAGCTCCAGGGTTTTCATGAAGTGTCTGGCACGGTGTCCGGACATTTCATCGAAAAAAATTCATCGACAGGACATTTGGTCGACGTAATTTCGTTGAAAACCAAATGGTCGAATTTTTTTTTATTTATATATATATTTTTAAGGTTGTAGTTTAGGGAAAAAAAGGGTTTTTTAGAAAAAAAAGGGGGTTGGGAGGGGGTTGGGAGGGGGACCCCCCACCCAAAAAAAAGGGGTAAAAATAAAAAATAAAAACATTCGACCATTTGGTTTTCGACCAAATTGCCAAATTGGTTCGACTATTTGTCCAGTCAACCAATTTTTTTCGATCAAATATCTGGTAACCGTCTGGCACCAGTGGCGGCCCATCTACATCTAGATACATGTGTACCCATACCTCAATGATTGGCTCATCTGGGCCAATTCAATAGAGGTAGCCTTCGAACACACAGAGACAACGGTCCGGCTACTGACAGATCTTGGGTTCTCAGTCAATTATCTGAGGTCCTGCTTCACACCATCGCAGAACGCACTGTTCCTAGGAGCCAGGCTCAACACGGTCTCCAGCCTAGTGTCACCCTCGGAGGAGAGGATAGTGGCCATGCTGGTGAAGGTACAACGGCTGTTGTCCCTCAAGAACAGCACGGTGCGGGCCATCACGTCGTTGCTCGGCATGATGTCATCGTGCATCTTCCTTCTACGGGTACGCAGGTTGCAGATACAGCCTCTTCAGGAGCTCCTGGATGCCCGCTGGATACAAGAGCCCAGAAGCTTTGTGGACAAGATCCCACTCAACAAGGAGTTCCATCAGGCAGTGAGATGGTGGAGCATACACCCCAACATCGCCCTGGGCAAAGGGTTTCAAAACCCTCCATACCAGGAGACGTCACCACGGATGCTTCCCTGGAGGGCTGGGGAGCCCACACCTGATGTCTGCATGGCGGAGGCCTGTGGCTGCCGGAGGAGATGGTTCTCCACATCAATATCCTGGAGCTGCGGGCAGTGGTCTGGGCCCTCTAGTCTTTCCTTCCATCTCTGAAGGGCAAGGTGGTGAGGATCTTCACGGACAACACCACCACGATGTTCTACATCAGGAAACATGGGGTCACCTGATCTCCAGCGCTCTTCAAAGAGGAGCAGAGCTTGTGGCACTGGACCGTTGAACAAGAGATGTTCCTCATCCCCTTTCACCTGGTGGGAGTCAAGAACACCATTGCCGACTCCATCAGCAGGAAGTTGCGCTCCTGCCACAAGTGGGAGCTTTGGCAGGACCAGGTGGACTGCATCTTCATCAAGTGGGGCACGCCCTGGATCAATCTGTTTGCGATGGTGATGAACTCCAAATGCCAGAAATTTGTCAGCAGGTTCCACCAGCCGAGGAGCATGGGGTACGTGTTCTCCTTTCTGTGGGAAGGCCTCTTTCTGTACATGTTTCCCCGTTGCCTCTCCTGCTGTGAGCCATCAGTCAACTCAAACAGTGCCGATGCAGGATGATGCTCGTCACCTGGGCTTGGACGAGGCAGATTTGGTACCCGGACCTTCTCAGCCTGTCAGTGTCGCTGTCAGTCAAGCTGCCATTGGTCACGGATCTGCTCACCAGAGAAGGGGGTGCAATTCTGACTCAGGATCCCTGAACCTGAGGGCTTTCCATCTGCAGCCCTAGAGTTTGGAGGATATGAGTTGCCGGCGTATTGCAAGGAGGTGCTTGCCAAGTCCATAGCATCGTCAACTCTTAAATACTATGGTCACAGGTGGAAGAATTTCGCTAAGTGGTGCCAGTCGCAGAAGATCACCCATCTGAGGTTCACGGCCCTGCAGATCCTTTCATACTTGTTATCCTTGGCCAAGACGGGGCTGGCACGCACCTCTATTAAGGTGCATCTGGCAGCAATCTCCCGCTACACCAAGTCTCCTGTAAAATCTTCTCTTTGGTACCATTGTCTCATCAAGGAGTTCCTCAAAGGACTGTTTCCATCTTTCCCGCCGGGGAAGGCTCTTGCCCTGGTGTGGGAACTCAACGTGGTGCTGACGAGGCTCATGGAGGCCCCCTTTGAGCCTATGCGTCAGCCCCCTCTCAAGTTCCTCTCTTGGAAAACGGCTTTCCTTGCTGCCATCACCTATGCCAGGAGGGTGGGTGAGATCCAGGCCCTATCCTGAAAACAGCCATATCTGACTTTCCACGAATCGAGGGTGGTGCTGCGGATCCACCCCTCCTTCATGCCAAAGGTTCCGTCAGAATTCCACCTCAAGGAACCTTTGGTATTACTTGTGTTTTTTCTGAAGGTTTCATCACGGCTGAAAGGGCTTTGCACTAGCTGGACATTGCTTGTGCCCTGAAGTTCTACGTGGCATGCACAAAGAGTTTTTGGAAGACGTCTCTACTGTTTGTGAACTTTAGTCCTGTGAACCATGGGAAGGCCTTGTCCAAGGTTTCCATCTCCAGGTGGCTCTCCGGCTGTATCACACACTGTCATTGGTTGGTCAACAGACTGCTGCCCGGCCATCTGAAAGCCCATTCCACCAGAGCGATCACTGCGACAACGGCCTTTCTGTCTGGTGTGCCCCTGCTGGAAATCTGCAGGGCTGCTACATGGAGGTCTACGCACACCTTCATGAAGTTCTGCTGCATTGACAGGGATTCCAGAGAGGTGTCCAGGGTCGGCCAAGCAGTGCTACGCAACCTGTTCGCTTGAAGTGAGTCTGTTCCAGAGGTAAGAGTTTGCTTCTGTTGAGCCTTGCCACCCCCGTGGTTGTGTAATGTGGTACTCTATGTATTCTTTATTCAGGAGCATGTAAATCCATGCCAGATCCCATGCTGGAGAAGGAACAAGTTACTTACCTGTAACTCTGTAACTATTGGTCTCCAGCATGGGTGTGGCATGGATTCACATGCAAAGCCTCCGCTCTACCGCTCTGCGGCTCTTCTTGGTCATTCTGCCACTGTACGTGCTTACCAAATCTGAAGATAGCTGCCAGAGGAGGGGCTTAGGGAGAAGACAGTCATTGGCTGGGGGCAGTATGACCCAGAGTGCAGTGATTGGTTTAGAGGAGAAATGCAGTTTGTAAGTGAAAATGAAACAGTTTTTTCTTTTACCGAGGGTTCCCGGCCTGACGACCTGGAATATTCATGCATGTGAATCCATGCCAGATCCCTACTGGAGAACAATAGTTACAGGTAAGTAACTTGTTCCTTACTGGCATGAAGGCAGAGATCATTGTCAGCACACCCTGCCTGAATAGCAGTTAGACAGTCAGGGATGAGAGAGGATGAAGAGGGGTCAGTAGAGGGAGTTTCAAGGAGAGCTGGGTGGCATCTGCTTAACACAGGAAGTGAGGAGAGATGGAGGAGATCAGGTGGGCCAGAGTGGCAAGGTAGATGTTGAAGAGCCTCGGCGAGATGATCGAGCCTTGAGGGATGTCACAGGTGGAGAGTGAGGTAGGGGAGAGAAAAGGACCCAGTTGAAACTGGGAAAGTCGGTCAGAGAGGAATGAGGTCAACCAGTCCAGTGACAGGCATGTGATGCCAAGGGTGTCAGAGAGCCGATTTCTCATGGTGGCATGATTGACCATGTCGAAGTCAGAGGAAAGAGCCAGAAGGATAAGAACGGATGGAGAGTTGGAATCGAGATTTGAGAGCAAGTCTTCACAGGTGTTCAGTTGAGCAGTTTCCTTGCCTCCTGCTGCTCTGAAGCCAGACTGGTGGTCATGGAAACAAAGAGCCAAGTTGGATCTGTTAGGAGATGACCAGCTTCTCCAGGAGTTTGCCCATGAAGGGGGTAATGGAGTTATTGTGGTCGTTAGCCGGGCAGGAGGGGTTGGTTTTGCCAATGCTTGTTTTTAACAGGACTTCAGTGAAGGCCACACAGACTCCAATCAAGTCATTAACTCTCAAAAGACTGCTTTGAAAAAACACTGACAGTCACTTCCAGCACACAGTTTGATGGTAAGGCTTGTGGTGATTTGGGCGTGCAGGGGCAGTAACTGGGCGGGAATAGCCATTGGGACTAGCATGACCATGGGCAGTCAATGTGTGGACAAATAAACAAACAACAGCTATAAGCTGTGTCCCTCCTCATATGCCATGTTTACCTATATGTACACTAATTCAATAATTTAGGCTTGTAGGAAGCGACACTGAATAGTCCAAACTAAAAAGTAGTGGAAACGTTCCTGCCCAAAGGCAGGCAGCATAGTCTCCCATGCACATAAAGTACACGGGTGGACTTTGCTGCTTGCCACATGGGTGTGGGGGTGGCACCCTGCCACTCCTGGTGGCGAGCCAGCACTGCTCCAGACATTCACTAAATAGTAACATCTGGATTTGTTTGCTGGTGAGGATGCCACAGTGAGTAGATAGCTACTGCAAACTGCTCTGTAATAAGTGCAGTCTTGCCTTTGCCTGCCACCTTTGGTTTATAGCACAGCTTTGGGGGTTCTTTCAGAAGATGAGGAATCTCTGAGAGGAATCTATCAATGGGAAGAACACATTCCCTTTCCTTCGGTAATGTTCTTTCCTATGGATACGATCGTTCCTACCACAGACTCCGCATCGCCCTCCCACCTACCCCATGAAATGGAAGTTCTCGAATGGAAACTGTTGCAAAGTGAACTTCTGCTATTTCTGGGGTAAAAAAGGGACGGATTTAGGGGAAATGACACAGGTGGCTTTGAGTGTAAGTATGGAAGACATTACTTTTTGCCAACATCTTAGCTGCATGGCGCCACGTGTGCCCAAAGAAAACGTTCAGGCTGCGTATGGGGTGTACTGCAAAGTGAGCAGACAACTCAATTCACAGAAAGAGGGCAAATCAAAACCCTTGGGAAAATGCCCAGAGTACTGGATTCAAAAAAGAAAAGGATTAAGGGCCTCAAAAGGTGGGCATGTCCGACGTGAAGGTAAAATATGACGCACATATGCACATGGAAATCCAAAAATGTACAATCAAGTGTGCAATCGAAATGAAGACAAGTGAGAGAAAATAGCAGGTTGAACATATGTTAACAGTTGTATGGCCTGATTGCTAGAAGAAGAGTAGACACAAAAGAAACAAAACAATTCTGCAAATGCAGAAGAAATCCACCAGTCAACAAATCAACCGTGTAACATATCCCACCAAATACTGCACTTCACAACTGTGCCGGACATTTACTTCCGCCTGGCCAATTGTGTGGTATGGTGCATTCCCAGTGCTTCCTTTGGTGAATTGGAACATGTCAAGAAGTGAATGACAGAGGACGTTACAATCCTTTATGCCATGCTGTGCACATGAACTGCAGTCTTTTGAACCTCTGAAACACTGGCATTTCTTGATGGTACTGCCATATAGACCCTAAGGGCAGCAGCACGATAGTTATGGCTTCTGTATGTTGTGCCATTTGCAGGCACATTTGATGCCTAGCTAGCTGTACCACTTCTCTCCTTGTGAGCTGTATTTCTTGTCAGACATCATCTAGCTCATCGCCCAGAGTACACTGGATAGTGCACAGGGTCTGATGCATGTCTAACTGGTGGATTGACATCTCCTCCCATGTCACCTGTTGCTGTTCCTGTGCCATTTGTAGGCACATTTGATTCCTAGAGAGCTATATCACTCACTTCTCTCCTAGTGAGCTGTATTTCTTGTCAGACATCATGTAGCGCATCTCCCAGAGTACACTGGATAGTGGACAGGATCTTATGCAAGCCTAACAGGTGGACTAACATCTACTCCCATGTCACCTGTTGCCGTTGCTGTGCCATTTGCAGGCACATTTGATGTCTAGAGAGCTATATCACTCACTTCTCTCCTTGTCAGCTGTATTTCCTGCATCATGTAGTGCATCTTCCAGAGTACACTGGATTTTGGACAGGGTCTGATGCATGCCTCTCCTCCCATGTCACCTGTTGTTGTTGTTGTCGCTGTGGAATTCAAGGTGTCCCTCGAGGTCTACCATCTTCTTTGGAAGCCCTGACTATTGCCATCTTGGCAGTAGCAGGATTTGATTATGGTGTGTGGCCAAAGGAACCATGTGATGTTGCCTGCTCAGCTGTGACGTCTCCTTCAAAATTCACCTCATTATAAACACCTGTCTTGTTGTCATCACCCTTCAAGGCATACATTCAATTCGACGGACTCACATGGCTCTACAATTATGGGAGGCATTCATGAGAGGGTTCAGATGTATAGTGTTTCTAGGCATGAAATAACACATAGTTCACACAAGTGCAAACATGCAAACATACAAGAAGTGCTAAAGGGACTTCCACCACCGGGTGTCTTTTTTCTGCCCCCAGGTCTCTTGCATTTTCTTTCCCCGTATTGCCTAATTTTTCAGCGCCTCAGATGTCTTCCATTTGCACATGTCAGGCTACAGTGGGCCTAACAGAAACAAGCACTATCCCATCTTAATGTGTACTCTAAGGACCTGATGGATGGAAATGTGTGCAGAAATCCTGCAAGGGTCATGCGCCGAGAAGGACACTGCGTGAGCCTGCATGCAGAATACATAACGCACGCCCGTGTATTCATAGAATTGTTCACGCAAAGTAGCCATATTCGCAACTCACGGCTGGAATGCCCCCGACACACCCACACACAAATCAAAAACAGCCAGAAAAGCTACTTTTGCACACTCCTATAGGGCACGAAAATACGTACCCTTCAAACAGTGCATGCGGTATCCCGCAAGCAGGCCTGCTTGTCAGAGACCCTGCGCGGGGTCCCTGGTAACTGTATCAATCACCCCTAAACATGGGTACAAAAAATCGTAACTCATTAATTACTTGGGAAATCTGTGTGCGAACCCCCATAAACTGTTCCTGAACCCTGCTAAACTGTGTACGCGCTCCCCTAAGTTAGAACAGACCCCTAGTTGAGAACACGCACCCTAAAATCTGACATGCAACCCCACCTCCGCCCTACAAATCCTATGCACAATTGAACTTACGCCTGCCTTCGGGTGGCGGATAGTATGGAGGGCTTGCATTGTCATTTTCCAGCCGAGAGGTTGTGCAATAAAATCCATGTATAGGTCTCCTGCTGTGCAATTGTGGGCGTGCTAGGAACTACCTGCAGGTTGTCCCTCGGAACGCCCATTTTTGAGCAAGTTCTTCCCCATTTTTGGTGATACGCCTCTCTTGCCAGCCCTCTGTGGAAGCCACGGCCATGCTGTGCGTGGAGTCTCGTGCAAGGCCCTCGGCAGCTCACGGAGATGTGCCGAGCCTGTGCGAAATCCATGCAAGTCCAGAAAATGTATTGCACATTTGGTTCCATGAATCGCCGAACAGGGATTTGCACGCAGAATGGAGTTCCCTATTTTCCATGCATACAATTCCATGAATCAGGCCCTGAATCTTGTTTTCAAGGCACAGCTATTGTGCCTGCACTGTGCTCAAAAGAGATGAGCCTGCGCATTCATATGCCCTATCATCTTTGCTGGGGCAAATTGTGAGGTGCGCTGATGCATCTCATCATTTGCGTCCCCAAAAATGTTTTGAGAAGTTGGCTGAAAGTCATGATTGTGGCTCCATTTGCGATGAAAAAGGTGCACATTGGTCAGTTTCATACCCAGTTGGCCTGATGCGTACATTTGTTGTGCACGTCATGTCATATACGTGATATATTTTGGCATGTTTTGCACTTCCATTCCACACATTTTGGGCACGTTTCTTTGTGAATTGATGCACAACAATTGTGTGAGCACGCTTCTGATTTAGGTGCACATGTTTTCAGGAATCTCTCCCTTAGTGTTGTACATGCTGCCTTGCTCACATACTGTGATGAATCAACTTCCGGGGCACCAGTGGTCCAGGGATGAATAACGGTTTCTAAACCATCAATCAGCCCCATATCTCTATTACACCAGAAGGGATCTGAACAGATTGGAAACACAAGTCAATTATAAACCTCCTTGTCCAATTTTGGTAACGTGGACAGAACTGCAGGCTTATCTCTGCAAGGTCGTGGATCGTTGGTTAGTTGCAACACAGCGAAAATACAATTATTACCCAATGATAAAAGGGACTGTCCAGCCAAGGTTGTATGAAAATATCTACTTTATTATTATTATTACAACAGACAGTTCTAGCACACTAGAAAATGCAACCCACCCTTTAAAGGAACACAGAGGACAGACAGTTTCAAGAAGGAAAGGGATGCCCTCTGGATACTGACAGGAGGGTAGTTGGTAAAGCAATCAGTCTTAACTGTTCATGGTTAATTGGTTTCAGCACCAAGGGAGCAAGGGGTTGTAAATGTCACTAGGGACCAAGTGGACAGAACCACAATGTACCTTGTGCTTGAGATGATCTTGATACTCGAAATCATTGATTTGGTTCCAGGATGCTTTGCAGCACCTGTGACAGAGTTCAAGAAGGGAGAAAGCTGTGGGTATCAGGCGGCAGGCATTTCAGCAAGCAAGGCTGGACAGACGGCTGCAGGCTGGCCTACAAGGTGGTTCAGGGTCAAGAATCATTGTCTCTCTGCTGGTTGAGGGATCTGGAATGCTAGTCTGTGTATCTCAGATGGCTTTAGTGACTGCAGCATGACAACAGTCATCCATCCATCCAGAATCGACTACCTCGAAACAATATCCTGAAAAGATGGACAATGGTTGATGCTGGTTGTGGCACTCCTCCAAGCTTCTTCGCTGGGCACCTATCATCCTTAAAGGCGGACAGCCCAAAGCTGAGGAGAGTGTTTTCAGGCAACAGCCTTGTCCTTTGGTCAGAGACTCTCTGCCACTTTCCCACCTACGAAACTTGCTGGGAGAACTAGTTGTTTGCTGGCTGGGTACTGGTTTGGGAACTGCTAGAGGGTCCTCTGGGTTCAGTAACTCCTTCTGTTCCCTGGGAGATGTTTAGGGGAGGGATCCTGCTTCCCTCTTGAAAATCCTGGCCTTCCTTCACTTGTGTAAGCTGTTGGGCAGACTGTACCTTCAGCCAGAATCCAAATGAGTTCTTCTTGTTAATCCTTGAGAAGTCTTCAGATGATCTGCCAAAAGAGGGGCTCAACCCTCTTTTAAAGCCAAATGGGGCCCAGTGATTGGTGTAGGCTAAGCCTACCTTAATGAAACAATTTTCTGTTATGCGTGAGGTCATAACGAGAGTGCTTTGCAACAGGAAAGGTAAGGGGTGACAATATGTACTACTAAGTCCCAACCATCTTCCTGTCTGTTGTGGATTAAAGTGTTTCTCTGGTATATTGAGCTCTATGTGGCTCCTGATCAAAGCCCAGGTCTCCCTTGAAGTTTATGTCGAGAACAGACTTTCTGTCTCCATCAAATCACATACTTCTTCTCTCTGATAGGGGGTCCCCTTGCAGCGGCTGCCTGCTGTAAACAGTTGTTCCGAACATGACATTCACTGCCCTTCATACAGAGCGGGGGAGCTAGGTTCAGCTGACACATTGCATTTACATCAAAGAGGTATTGGGGTTCCCTGCCTTTTGTTAGTTCTGTGACCAGGCCTCTTCGCAAGCCTGCTTCAATTAACTCTCATCAGTATGCGTGGCCACCACACAGAACTACAATGGGCAGGTCCGATCCATGGAGCCTTTGATATTTAATTAGGCTGGCCATGGCAGGAGGAAGGTGTTGCTTTCCCCCTTCTTGAGATGCTTTCATATACTCCTGGCTGTGACATTCCAGCTAAATGTGACATGGAGGACTGCACCTGTAGGTTGTGTCCCCCCAGAGTACACTTGACTATGTGTTTGTTGTGCGGCGAGCATAGGAAAATATGTGCAGTTTAGCAACACACATTTTCCTAGGTTGATCTCCCATCATTCCATTTCTTAAAAAAATTTAAAAAAACCAAGGCGAGTGCACACTCCCTGTCCGGATGGACGAATTCCTCACACATATGGTTGCAATCATGTGTGTATTTATGTATGTATCATCAGGCACATATATGCAGGTATTGCTGCGGGTGGCCTCAGGATCACATAAAGTATCATCAGTATGGTGAGATCCTGAAACTCACACAGGGAATATATATTCATGGGTCTTCAGGCTTAGATAAAGAAGACTTGTTGTGGAGATCTTCAGCTCCACACAAAGATGCAAAAGATATATAACCAAAGGCTAACCAAATAATGCAAATGTATATCGCACCAACCAACCTCACCTAGGAACTCAGGGAAGAGTATCCCTCCAGGCTCTGGTAAGGATGCAATCAATGATTACATCCCCATCTTCACATAAAAATGACGTATTATGGGGTTCTCTTGCTCACATAAGGATGCAGTACTGTGGGAGCCAACAGGTCATAATGACAGAGTGCCCGATTGTAGGGTCACATAGGTATTCCAAGCCATGGGGAATCAGGATGAGGCGCTGTGCTGTCCCCACATCATTAAACTGGGATCCAGAGAAAGGCTGTCGGAAGTGGCTGCGAGACCATGTGCGAGATTCCTGTGGGTTCCCAGGAGCAGTGCAGCTTGAAATCTGGGTGATGCTGTGCGGACCATTCCTCTTAAGAGAATGAAGTCGGCAGAGAAAGCAGACAGAAGACGGCAGTGGCTGCAGTGCTTTTATCTTTTCTTTCCTTTTCGTTTGGCTTCTCGTATGTCCACCCAGCCAGCAGAAGCAACAGCAATGGAGGAGCCAGAGTGGAGCCAGAGTGCGCGGTTGGAGCGATAGTCCCAGAGCCGCACCTGACCCGCTGTGACTGGTGATTGGTGATAAGGTGGACAGCTGACGGCAGGTCAGATAGCCCCTTTCTGCACCCCCATGGTTGCATTTCTGTCTCCCTCTCTTGTTTGAATGTGGCACTCGACCAGTGACTGTGGGGTATTACCCTTTGAGCTGGTAGAGGCCACAATATAACCACAGTATTACCATAATCCAAATTCAAGTATACAGGTTTATATAACGCTATAGTAGAAGTTAGCCGGGCAGTGGGCTGCCATGTCACAGTCTCCCATACTGCTGGATCCTTTTTTATCCCTGACTGAAGTCTGTTTTTCATGTAGGTTGTTCCATGTGCTCCTCCTCCTATTCATCTTCAGGCAGTGTACATGACCACCTTACTGGCACGAGCTGCTCGGCCCCTCTGTGATCGTAACTTTGTCTGCCTGCCAGATCCTGCCTTAACCGTGAAACGAGCATGTTAGCGTGCACGTTCGTGATCTGGGAGTGCATCGGAGTGTCTTGTTTGTTGGCTAGTCTGCTGGTGGGTGTCTAATACACTTGCAATTTTGAGCTCTCAGGTTACACCTTCATCCTTGGAGCAGTGTTTGGTATTTGACTTACTGGCCTGAGCTGCTCAGCCCGTCTGTGATCCTCACTTCGTCTGCCTGCCAGATCCTGCCTTAACTGGGAAAAGAGCGCGTTTGTGCATGCGTTCATGCTCCGGGATTGTCTTGTGTCTGGTGAGGTGGACAATACTGGCCTATTGGTAAGACAACCTTTTTCATAATTAAGCTTGCCAAGTGACTTTTAAATATGCCTCCAATATGTGGAAAGCTACGCTGCGCAATGCCAAAATGAGAGGCTCTTGCTGTTCAGCAAAAAAGCTTAGTTTGGTGGAAACATTTGTATTGGGGAAAAATCTCAAGACCAAACAGCACACTAATAAAAGCTCTCAAGCCGCTATCACAAGTTTCTTCGATTCCACAAAATCATACACTCCCATATCCAACCCTATCAACATTTCTTCCGACATATTGGCTCATTCCCTTTCAGCTGCCATCGACAATAACAATTTGCTCCTAAAAATGGTGTTAGGGATGCAAAGAGCATCGCGTGGAGGGGAGGTGACACTACCACTTAGTCGTACTGATGGTGACATACTGGATATCATCTTATCTCATTCTCCTGATCTCACTGCCCTGGCCTCATCTACGGAAGACTTTTATACATCTGCTACTAATTCAGCCACTGCCGATTGAAAGTATCCATGCTTGTAAAAGTGAGCCTCTTTCCACTGGTAATCTCTCTCAAGGGGACTTTAATTATCTCATTGCCAAGATGGATGCACTAGCACTGCTCACAGTTACCATCGCCAGGGATGAATTTGCCATTACAGAGTCTCTAACTAAATTGCTAAAGGGGACTGTGTTGGAAACTCAGGCATTGGTTCCATTGGAGCTGAAAATGATGGCCTCAAGAGCAGCTACAAAGTCTTTAGTGGTTGCGTCGGCTTCGGCAGGTGATATAGCTTGTCTAGCTCCCTGCCCTTTCTTTTACCCTTCCCAACTAATGGGACTTCGAGGAGGTATTTATACCAGCCAAGACTACATCTATAAATAAACCATTCTAGAAGACTTTGTTGAAAAAACCATCCAAAAATGTAAAATTTGGATGAAACGTCTCTTAACAATTCAAAAGCTTAAAAGCCACTACTAAAACAGCCATTTCCTGTGATGATTTAAACGCTCCTAAAAGTTGCCCAACAAGATAAAAGAAAACACTCACATCTAATATCTTCCCTGATAGGACCATCTACAAGGCTTTTCTTAATGGTCCACATGGTACCGCTAATTTCTCCAAATCCACACCAGTTCCCGTTTCCACGCTCCCTCTTTTCGATAAGGTTAGCATTAATCATTCTACATCGTCTTCTTGTTGTTGTTTAAATCTGGATTATTGCTTCTGGCTAAATAACTCTGAAGAGGCAAAGGGTCCTGACAGCCAAGTGGCCCGTAGAAGACACACTTGTTTAAAACAACAGGAATTCAAAAGCAATCCTTAGCCCACCACAAGCAATTACCAGAGCATCAGCACAAATAAGAACTTGGGAAAATGGAACATACTTGAAGAACTTAATCCTACAGCCTACAGCCCATTTCCTAATCGGTCACATCTTTTTGCCATTTTAAAACTGCTCCCCAATCTTGGTCTGATAAAAGCTACTGACAGTTCATGCATCGAATTACCCAGAGTGGGAAGTGCCTCCAACTGGGCCAACATAGAGTTCTCGTCAGCATTGACAGTGACATTACTAAAGACAAACATAGCTAAACTGACTGAACTGGGCTTCGCACTAATTCTTTGTCGTAAAGACACAAACTGAAACACTGGCCTGCCCCAATCCTGTTACGAGCATAGGTGCCAAGAAACGAGCAAGGAAAACACTGATAAAGCCGCCCTAAAAGCATTTTTACCAAATAATGATCTCCTAGAGGTCCCTAATGTCGTCATCTGGGCCTTGAATGAGTTATGTCTGGGTCTCACTGACAGCTGACTTTGGAAAATTCTTTAAAAGGTTTGTCATTGAACACTAATGGCTATCGCTCTTTCTTGGTCCACTCTCTAAGTATCCAGACTATTGAATTGAGCGATGTTTTCTTTTTACAAGAAACTTGGGGTCCTAAATCCTTTGCTATCAATAGTTATTAGATAATCATGCTGCCCCCTCTCACAGAGGGCGGGTCAGCGGTGGATTGGCAATTGGCACAAAGCAGGCATATGATTTGCGCCATTTTAAGCGTAAATTGCTTTCCACATATGCACTGGCAGGCTTTTTTTATGGCTTTAAGAGAAAGAGTCATTTTCAACATTATTAATTAATGTATATGATCCACAGGGGGTCAGAGGGCGTTCATACTAAACAGATTCTAGCTGAAATTGATGATATTATTATCAAATGGCACGACACATTAGCCAAGGGTTCCATTATGATTGCTGCCGATTTTCATACTGGTAGACTCAGTAGTTCCTCAGTCTTGGCAGCAATATTAATCACACTTGGCCACGCTTTGTAGTAGCTCACGACCTTATGCTTGCACCTTTCGTCAAACTCCCTGATGGTCAGCAGAATTTCACATGGTCAACAGGAAACATCGACTATGTTCTGATGGACTATGCACTTTCTTTGGGATGCAGTCCGATCAGAACATGCTTTAATACCTTGAGTGACCATGCCACACTAAGCTGGGATTTTTACTGCAATGCTGATTACCCTAATAGGATATATGCTATTCATATAAAGCTTAATGCCCAGGGAAATTGTTTATGTTGGTCTGAATTAGAAAATGAATTAATTAATGACCTACTTAACCAGTCAAATTTCCATCTTGACTTAGCTATGAAATCATCAAATTGGGTGCTGGAACATATGCTCCATACAAGAATCAGTCACAGTTCTCGTAATCTGAATAGAAGCATTAATCCCAATGGTAAAATAAATAAGATCCTATTTGAGCTGCTTGTTTCTGCATAGAAACAAATCTATCAGCATAAATGTATGCATATAAAAAGAGACACTAATATGAGTGACCGGGTAAAAAGCTCTAATATTAGAAAACTTTCTACATTTTATAGAAACTGGATTAAGATGCACAAAAGATTGATCCACACTAATAACTGAAAACTCATTTTTGGCTGGCTTTCATCAAATAATGTCAAAAAATGTTGGTCCAAATTCAACGCCTTCTTGAGGAGTTTCTCCCCAGTGGAGATTAACCATGTACTTGAGGCCGTATGGTGTGGGTATATCAGCGATTTATATAATGATCTCTATGCCGTCCGTGACAAACTTAATCCTCTGCTCCCTGCCTGCAATCTACTGAAATTAGCTATTTATATGGAGTCTCTAACATACATCATTTCTACCCTGAAAAGTTATTGTGCTCCAGAACCAGATGATATACCCATATAGTGATGAAAGATAAGTCGTTACTTTGGCCGAAGATTCTTAATAATCTATTTACCCACGTATTACAATCTGGTCTCCTCCTCCCAAGTTGGCGTATCTCTGTCCTAGTTCCTATTCTTAAAAGAGGTGAGATGTTAGACCCTAATAACTATTGCATCTTGGCAATGAATGATTGTAGTCAGAAGATTTTTGCAACAGTTCTACTTCAATAACTTTCTTGTTGGGTGAAAAGAAATAACATTGAGCCCTTTTCAGACCGGCTTTCGTAAAGCATACAATAATATTACTAACATGTCTACCCATTAATACTTAATTGCTGAAACCAGTGGTAAATCTCTGCCTAATTTATACTGCTGTTACATTGATTTCAGCAAGGCGTTTGATATGTTCTCGTGTCCTGCCCTTTGGAAAAGGTTTAGAGAATGGGGCATTGATAGGACATTATTATAAGTTATCTAGCAACTGTACACAAACACTTCTATTTCAGTTCGTTTGAACTCTGCCGGCACACACACAACATACTGTGATACCAAAAGAAGCCTGAAACGGGATGGGCACTCGCCCCAATACTTTATAATCTATATACAGCTGATATTCACCAAGTGTGTATTACGATCCATGACTTACCTCCTAAAATGAATGGTACTTTTGTTCCCTGGCTTGCCCGTGCTGACGATATCATACTGTTCATCAAACTGCTATTGGTCTTCAACGTTCTCTGAATGGCCTGATCAGGTATGCTGATAGAAATTCCATGGTAATCAATATAGGCAAAACTAAAACAATGTGTTTGGGTAAAAAAGGGAGCGCCAAGCCTCCTTGGGTCTGGAAACTAAAAGAACAACCCCTGGAAAATGTCGATGAATATATATCTTTGGGCCTCCACATTAAAATAAACCCCTCTCTTTCTTTTTATGAGGAGAACAAAATGTGGAAGAAATGGCTGGCCATTAGGCATATAATCCATCAGGGCGGTTATAATGTACAGGTTTTATTGGAAATCTATCCAACAGCTATAACCCCTGGTATATTGTATGTGCTGGTGGTGTTGCCCTTAGAGCAGGTAAAATGGCTCAAGCGCCTAGAATGCCTCAAGCCCTGCTGGTTGAGATCCTTAGATTGGAATATGGCCAGATGTCGCTGTTGTCTATGTGGCAGGTTCATAGTGTTTTCCTTTATGCTAAACTCATGCAGACCAATCTAAATTCTAAATGCTTGTTGAAATTGTTGGGCCTAAATATGGAAAAAAAATGATGTTAATGGGTCTATTGCTTTCCTCAACCACTGCTCTCTGTTATATATAGAGCTGCTTGGTCTTGACATGGACATATGCACTGCTGAATCGAATTACGAAATGATTATAAAAAAGAAAGCTAAAATTCAATGATATGGAAAGTAATATTGAGCTCTGCACACTAAGAAAGGATTGCAGATATTAACTAAACATTATGTTAAAGGCTATACTGCTTATGTATCATGGATTGAGGATATCCATAAGGACCAATATTGGTCCACTATAGTTGGGGCTGAGTCTATCGTTATATCATCTGCAGCTTGCACAATATGGAAGGAAGCACAAAAGTATTTTTGAGATTTTTTGGGGTCAATTTTGAATAACTTGTATTTTTACTTTTCTTTTTTCATGTCTATCCAAATGATTTTATAATACTAATGAATTATTTTTACTACTAAGTGCTAAAAGTTTGTAACTAACTATTTCACAAATAAAATATATACATATTTTTTAAAAGCATCATTAAATTCAGCTAAGGTTGCAGCCTAGGGGGTCATCAGGTTCACATAAAATACAGCCCCCGGAGACAGTTTTGTTTGTTATGTATGCACGTGTACTTAATCGCTATTACACTGACCTGAAGATCCCAGGTCACATTTCGAAAGCAGTGCTAAAGGAGTCTTCAGACTCGCAGAAATGTCCAGTGTTGTGTGGGTCACAGACTCCCATGAGCAATCAGTATTTATGTATGCTCTGGGCTGGCAGGCATAATGAAGCAGTTCTTCAAAGTGTTCTCAGCCTGATCTAAGGATACGGGAATCCGGGTATCCAGTGGTCCACGTGAAACGAGATTCACATAAGGTTGCAGACATTAATAGATACCCCTGTCCCGGGGCTTAGGTACCCATTTTACTGTGTTCGTTTTTTCTGAGCTCCCTTTTTAGGCGTTTCAGCTCAAGTTGCCTAATCTTCTTTTATTATTCACTACTTGCTTGTTTTGCCCTTCTAGGAAATCCCCAGAAGTACACTGGACTCATTCATGCAGCCTTTTCAGAGCACCCTATGGCTTTTGGTTGGACTTTCAGTGCACGTAGTTGCAGTCATGTTATATCTACTGGATCGGTTCAGGTTAGTACTTTCTTTGTGTGTAAAGTGCATTAGAAAATCTGTAAGAAACCATGCTCATGAACTCGACTCCAACTCTCCTGCTGTTCTCCTTCTCCTTGATCTCTCCTCTGCCTTTGACATGGTCAACCATTCTTTTTCTAAAAAAAGTTACATTTATTTGCATTTTTAAAGCGCTCACACAGCCCGGGGGCATCGAGGCGCTGTTACAGGAATATGTCTTAGTTGCGTACTTATAACGCACTTAATACCCAGAGGTTTCTGAGTGCGTACCCGGGAATCGAACCTGTGTTGCTTCCTTTCGTCTTGTTTCCAAGGTGAGCACGTTGCTGTTGCGCTGTCCTCCCGGGACAATCCGCATAAAATGACTCTGTGACACCCGCAGCATCACTGACCGGACACTAGATTGGCTGACTTCTTTCCTCAATAACCGTTCTTCCCAGTTGCAACTGGGCCCTTTCTCCTCCACCACTGCACTCTCTACCTATAGCGTCCACCAGGGCTCTATCCAATCGCTATGGCTGTTCAATATCTATCTTGCCCTTCACGCTCACCTGATGTCCTCCTTCTCTCCTCATTTCCAGTGTTATGCCGATGACATACAGCTTTCCTTCAAACTTCCCTCTACTACCTCCTCTTCCTCCTCTCTGATCCCTGACTGTCCACCATTCAGGCATGGTGTGCAGCTAATGATCTCTGTCTGAATGCCAGTAAGACGGAGATCCTTCTCATCCTTCTCATTGGGACACCTGAGCCCTGCTTTCCTCCTAGCCTTTGGCCACCCTCTTTGGGACCTCTACGCCCACCATCCTGTGAGGCCAAAAACCTTGGGGTCATCTCCGGTTCTGCTCTCTCTTTCACCCCTCAAATCATGGATCTTTCTAAGGAGTCCCACTTTCAGCTCCACCTCCTCAGATGGAACCTTCCTTTCCTCATCTTACCCCAGATGCTCAATGTCACCAGAGCTCTGGTCCTCTCCAGGCTGGACTAATGCAACAGTCTCTTTCTCAATCCCACTCTTTCCTCCCTACGCCCACTCTTGCTAATCCAGAATAGGGCTGCAAGACTTATTCTTGGCCTCAAGCCCAGGGATCGTATCTCTCCAGCCCTAAAATCTCTCCACTCGCTCCCGGTGGCCGCAAGGATCAAATTCAATACCCTCTGCATCATCCACATGGCATTCTGGGGCCTGGGACCATACTACCTCCAACTTTCCCTCCTCTGCTAGAGCCCTATGGTTCTCTAACTCCACCTCTTTGACCGTTAAACGCTTCTCGAAGCAGAGAGTGGAGGGCAGGTCTCTCTCCTCAACTGGCGCCTCCCTGCCCCTCTCAGACTTGAGCCTCCTTAAGGTCTGGAAATTGCTTAAACCTCTGCTGGTCTCTACCTCTTTCCCGTCTCTGTTAATCACCCCACTGCCGCTGTGACCGGTGGCCCGATCCGCATGAATATCACAGAATTCTAGGCCCTTCTTTCCAGTCGATACTAGCAGCCCTCCCCTTCACACTGCCCTTGATGGGCCCTGCTTGGCGGCTCTGCATCCCACCCTTGGAAGCCGCCTGCACTAGCACTTAGTCTGAGGTTCTCCTCCATTGGCTCCTCTCGCATTTCCCTCCCCGGCCCTCCATCAGCACTTGCCCACTCCTCTGCTCCCCACATCTTCCCTCCCATCTCTTGCACTTCCTCACTGCACTTGCACAGCTGAATGCCACAAGTCCTAGCAGGACCATGACTGTACTTTACTGTTTTGCCATTGGTATTTTCCCCCTGTTCCCTTCCCATTTAGCCTTGTGGCGATTTGAAACACAATTCTGTTGTATAAGGTGCCTAACAAATGCTCAATAAAATAAAAAATAAGCTTGGGTAGTGATGCAGCAAGTCCTTACGCTAATCAGGGCGCTTTAATATCAGCCCATTCAGTGGCACACATAATTCCTAACGCAATACGGTATATTCAGTAATTGAAGGCCACACTGACTAACATGTGACTCTCTTTAATTTTACTGTAGACGCCTATCTTTTACGTTTCAAGTACTTCGACTTACTTCAAAATAGTGTTATGTTGGCAGGCAAAGATCAGACCATGATCCTCTCGAATTTGGAGGGCTATTTCTTTCCAAACTGTGGTTATATACTAGGTGATGATTATGACGCAGGGTGGGTAAAGGTTATCGTGCTGCTCACAAATCCACACTGATAAAGTCACTTTTTTTTTTGATAATAAAAACTATAATATTACAAAAAAATAAATAAAAAAAAAAATAAAGTCACTTTTCTCCAACATTGGCTCTTTCATAGATTCATGTGCTGTTAAATATTCTCTCTTTTCAGGACGGGAATCCACAGCGCATTATTAAAGCATTTCTAAGTGTACATAACACGAAGCTGTATTCACTTTTGGGTTCTATCAGGTTTATTTTGGGCCAGTTTTGTACCAAAATAAAAGGCATTTTTTTTTCCCATTGCTCCACCCCAGTCGCTATTTTCAGATCTCGTTTCCGGGTTGGGAATCCTCTTGCAAGCTCTCACTTCAGGAATCCTCTTGCCTTGAAGAATAAGATGAGCCATTTAATAATTGGGGTGTTAAGCAACGTTTCATCAATTAGGAACTCCCAAGGGAGGGGGACAAAATATCTGCACTACCCCTAAATCACAGAGTCCTGTGAAGTGTGCTCCCTTCACTCCGATTGATGTCAGGATCAAGAAAAGCCTTTTTAAAACTTGCTTCACTTGTAAGTAAACAAACGTTGCTATGGAGGAGACGCACGTGGTTTTCTTATACTGCATGTACCTAGACAATGACATAACCTCCTGCACCATCTGTCAGTATGTTTCCCATATTCTTCAGTAATGCATGTTATTCTGCATGGCTGACATGGAGCGTGGTACTCACTTTCACTGAGTGGAACTTGATGCAAAACTAGAGCCAGGCACAGCCTGAACAGTCACAACGTGTCAGGCTGATGCCAAGTAGTCTCAGTTTTGTAAACATGTCTCTGCCTCCTTAATTCACACACTGCCTGTGCTGTTGCTTTTTTATGTTGGCTAGTAGGTGATGCTGAAAGCCCATCAGCTATAACTATTGTCATGGGAAGTGAAGATAGAAGAGAGATGAGATGTGAGGAGTCGTACACAGCCTGTGGGAGATGTATAGCCATTATGGCCTTCCCACTCCATTTAATTGCAACTATAAAACAGTTAAGCCAGTTCCCGATGTGATAGAACTGTCTTGACTAAGCATGCCTTCAGGCAGTTGATTTATAAGCATTGTGTGTCCTTGTGTCAGTTCCTTGCAGTGGATGCCTGTTAAAACAAGCTTTGGCAAATCCAACATTTTTGGCTTTTGTATTGGCATTAGATTAGTATTTGCCGGGCACTACCATAATATGCCCAGGTACTATCACCATTTGGCAGCTATTGCAATCTTATGACCATATACTACAATTTTGTCTGTGCGTTGAAAATACGTATCCAATATCCACAGAAAAGGCCAAACTGTTGGCTTTTCCAATGCTTGTTTGATGTTGTGGTGTGGCCAGGCCAAGGGCACTGTTGGGGTGACCAAAATCTGAGAGTGGAGAGTTGCGATCCCTACATGAAGCAACAATATACAGGTTCTGCCACTTAAGCAAGGTCTCTAACTGGTGGTTAAATTCCTTCTTCCCTCTGCCAACTTCTAGGAGGAAAAGTGGGGTTACAGCAGCATTCGGCTTTTCCTCCTTCTTCCACTGCTCTTCATACAAAGCATCAAAGGGGAAGTGGAGAATAAATACACATGCAGTCCTTGCCTTGTCACAGCTCAATGGTCAGCACTATACTTGGGATCATATATATGTGCTCAAGTTACCTTTCATTTTGTCACAGCAAAACTGGTATTAGGTTTGACTAAGCTCCCAGGCAGCGTGAAGCTATTCCCACATCAGTCACGATTTCTTTAGAACTGTGGATGCTAAGTTCTTAGTGCGTCCCTCACTCCTCAATTTAGGTCCACCTTCATCCTCACAGTCTCACAGGTATTCAGTGTTCTGTACTTCTTTCTTGGATGTCGTGGTATCTTGCTTGTTTGTTGCTGAAGTTGTCAGAGCCTAGTCATGGTCTGGTTTGACGAAGTTACCAGGTCGCTCCACCAGAACCCCTTGGTCCCCGACACGATTGTGCTTCCGGAAGATGCATATTGAGTCACATCTAGGGCTTATTAGGCTCCCCCTACTGGTGGTTGATAACTTTCCTCAGTCTTTTCTCCTTCCTCTTCTTATCTCCTTTTCTTCTGTTCTCCCTCGTCACCTAATCACCTATGTCCTCCTCCTCTCAGCATTTCTCCTACTCTCCTATGTTCATCCTCCCTTCATTCACTCTCTCAATCCTCCCTCTCCGTCTGTCTTCTACTCTCTCACTCTTATTCCCCTCCTCTCTTCCACTTACTCTTTTTGTTCTCTCTGCCTCCTCGCTGTTCTGCCAAGCACTTCTCGTTTCCAGCAGCTCAGCTTCTCCTTCTTTCTCTATTTCACTGAATCACCCCTCCTCACCGCACCTCTCCTCTCCTTCACTGCCCCTACTCCTTCTTACTGTCATGGTTTAGCCTTGCAGGGGAATAGAACCAGGGAGGTGGTAGTTTATTTTGATGGAAGGCGGGAGGATATGACTCTGTTTCTGGTTGGGTACATCAGTGTTTGCATAGAGTTTACCTTTACACATATATGAAGCTGTTCTTAGGTAACACACATATCAATTTACTGAATCATTAAATTCCTTTGCCGGCTACCACTTCTGTGGAGCTTCAATATGGAGCCTGCACACATCAGGAGAACATGCAGACTTGTGTTGGAGTCCATGTGGTGCCCTTCACGGTTCTCAGAACCTGGGGAAATACCCGCGTGACTGAGTTGTGCCCTTCCTGTGCTCCATCTCAAGTAATAATTCGGAGCTCACGTGAGAAGACTCACCACCGTAGCCCGACATTAGAAAATGGATGTGAGAGCTGCATTGCCCCATCCTCCTGATGCACAGCTCAAGGTGGGGACATAATGTGGCTTGCTTAAGTATTAATGGGAGAAAACGGCAACTCCGAAGACGAGCTAATGTATCCATTTCCTCCCGGGACACTACCAACTGCATTGGGGAGAGTGTATGCACAAGTCTGCGTAGGGGACACTACAGACTGCACTGGGGAGAGTGTATGCACAAGTCTGCGTAGGGGACACTACAGACTGCACTGGGGAGAGTGTATGCACAAGTCTGCGTAGGGGACACTACCAACTGCATTGGGGAGAGTGTATGCACAAGTCTGCGTAGGGGACACTACAGACTGCACTGGGGAGAGTGTATGCACAAGTCTGCGTAGGGGACACTACAGACTGCACTGGGGAGAGTGTATGCACAAGTCTGCGTAGGGGACACTACCAACTGCATTGGGGAGAGTGTATGCACAAGTCTGCGTAGGGGACACTACAGACTGCCCTGGGGAGAGTGTATGCACAAGTCTGCGTAGGGGACACTACAGACTGCACTGGGGAGAGTGTATGCACAAGTCTGCGTAGGGGACACTACAGACTGCACTGGGGAGAGTGTATGCACAAGTCTGCGTAGGGAACACAACCTTTAGGTAGTGCACACCCTCACATCAATGAAAGACCTGAGGCTGTGAACTTCAAAGTGTTTAGGGAATGAAATACAGGTAGGAACAATCATTGGTCAGGCCATACAGAAGTGGAATGTTTGACAGCTCTGGAATAAGTTCCCCGGAATGAGAGAATGTTGTTTCTACTGAGAGAGCACATGGAAGGAATGAACCAGGAGGAAGAAATGAGAGAGCACATGGAAGGAATGAACCAGGAGGAAGAAATGAGAGACCACATGGAAGGAATGAACTAGGAGAAAGTGTATATACCTTCATCACACGGAAATAGTACTAAAATGTATATTAGTGGAATGCAGTTACTTTTGAATAGAATAAGGTTACACTCGTAAAGACATTGCTCGGGAGATCTCAGAAGATCTTTTGAACATAAAACTCATAAGAGAGCGCTTCTGCTAACTAGAAAGTCAACAGAGTCACTAATATCTCCAAATTAATTAATCAGGACCTTAAAACCTTTGCAGAGGTCACCAGGTAAGATTATTTTTATTACTCAAGGGTGGAAATTCATAAACTTGGTTAATTGGTCTCTCCTTATTGGGTACCCGAGGATCTGCAGTCTGGTATTGAAAGTGTATCATTGTGCACAGCCCCTCTTTCCCCCACTATTGAGGATTCAGCTATGGTGTATTGCTCTGCAGTGGAGTTTGTGGCCGGGAGGGATTAGTGGTGCAGAGCGGCTCACAGTAGAGTTGGATCTCAGCCCTGGCACTTTCTCTTTTACTTCCCTGCTGTTTCACAACACTCCCCTTCATTCCTCCACCTCCCACTCTCCTCCTTGCCCTCTCTCTTCCACCTCTCTGCTGTCCCACCCCTGTTTCTTTCTCTTATTCACCTCTTTTCTTCCACTTTCTGTCTGTCGTTCACTCCCTTGTTGCTCCACCATTCGCAATCCTCCTGCAGTGTCCTCTGCTCCAACTGTTCCCTGCTCCAAAACCTAGCACCCACTAGACCTCTGCACCAGCCCCCTTAAACTGGGATCCAGGGCTGCAAACAGACCATACGATTTCGTCACTGTGTGCAGGTGTGTATGCAGTGGAAGCATATCTGGGTTTTGATTTGCAGCTATGCAAACTAAACATTCACCTTTAAGTTTAAATTGGAAGGAGACCGCCCTGTGGCTCCACTTCCCGACATTATGAGAAGTTTAGCCAATATTTAGAAATGAGTTTGATTGTGGTTCTGACTTCTGCAACCTTTCTTGAAGATCGCTGGATTGTCTTAGTACTTTCTTTTTTCAGCACATTTGTTTAGTCTTCTCTTATAATCACATTAACACATTGTGTATAGGCGCTATATAAATAAACAATCAATTCAAAATGGGTAAGCATGGAGTAAGAGCCATGTTCACTAAGGGGCCCTCACAAACTTCTCCTAGTGAATGATTATTGTGTTACTACTACAGGCACAATGCAGCTCACTGGATCGCACCAAAGGAGGTCCATGAGCAGTTTGCTTCAACTTGCAATCACTGCCATGGTTTTAAGATCATACAATGGACTTCTTTCCAGGAGTATGTTCTACACACATGAGGCTAGGGATATGCTGTGGGACCTAGACGATCCTCACACACCTCATCTGGGGCCTGCATCATGGAGTGGGCGTCAGTCCGCGGCCATCAGTGTCATCCCAGACCCATCCACTAGCTGCCTGCCTGTGTTTTTGTCACCCCATTTCCCCTTAATAAATTTCTGTTAGGGAGATTTTTACACAGCTCTCCCTGGTGATGGATGTGTAGTCATCTAGCCTAAGGGTGAAAGATCAAATTCAACTAAAAGGGAAGAGACACGTCTCTAAGGTAGTAGCAATGGCAGATCAGTCAGACTCAACTTCAAGAGGGAGGTAAGGAAGGTTGTCAGAGAAACCACCCAACACTGGAATACTGACAAAATATAGACTTTATTAAAGTTACACACATAAACTCGCTCAGGTCTAAATAATTCCTTTGGGTATACATAGCACATGACAGACCCAGTGTATGTACAAAAAAACAGCAGTGATCAATCCAACCAAACTACTTACACGCAAGACCACTGGCTGGTGATACGCCCTGCACGAGCACTGCAAGGATGGGGGTAGGTCTGGGTGGGCACAAGAGAACCCCAGACACAGTAGAACACTGCATTCACATAGTCATAATCAGGACCCAAAAAGATACAGAAACAACCATCACAATAGTCCTAACCCTCTAGCACCTAGTAACATGGATGATACAAATACAAACTATACATTAAATATATAGAGACGTAGCTCTCAAGTTTGACAGGATGATCAAGTACAGTGTCTACACAACTAGCCCCACTAGCCCACTCCTCACCTGAAGAATCTGTTGGAGACGCAGTAGATTTGTCTGTAGAACTTTCCTTCTTCTTTTCTCTCCAGGTGGTTTCGATTTTGTTCTTGGATTTGAAGATAGAAGGACAGGCTCACCTAGAGTCCACTTTGCCAAAGAGGCTATGTGCCCGGCAGTTGGGACTCCAGGGAGCCCACCCCAAACCAGGGAAAAACCGGATGAAAAAACCCTGGTAGATCTTGATATGGATGGTAGTTGATGTAGTCCGTAGAGAAATCCAGTAAGAGTGAAGGCAAGAGTAGTATTGCCTACAACTACCAGAATGCACTGGTTGTTGTCGTAGTTGGCAATTGCCTGTTGTCCGGGTAAAGGTCCAGTTGGCGTGCGAATAACACGTGGATACAGTGGTACACAATGGAAGAACTGTGTGTTGGGAACACACCGCTCCAACGGTAGACACGCTCACAGAAAACAATGAAAGCTGGGGAACTGCCCAGCGCGGGAGAGAGTACAGCACTAGCAGGAAGGGCAGAGATAGATGCAAACAGGTTACGGCGACAGACGCCGCACAAGCGGAGAGGAAAGCAGTCCAGAACGGGAGGAGGCAAGGAGCCGTTCGAGTGGGAAGCAACCCACTAGCAAACGACCAACACGGTAGGTAGAAAACAGGAAGGGAACAAAAGAGGGAGCGTAAGCAAACTTACTCGCGGGAACAAAGTAAGGAAGTTGCAACGCACAGGTGCTTCTCATCTGCTGGTCTTTAAGGCAGCTAATACTGGAAGACTAGAACGCGCTGTGCATTGCATGGAATAATTCAGTCCTTCTTCCATATCGACCATCTCCTACATACTTTCCATGGGCGATATGTGACAGTATGACCCCTTCTCAGTAGACATCCGCCTGGATTTCCCGGGTGCAGTCGATGAAACTTCTGAATGAGCCGAGGTGCTGATATATGTCTAATAGGTTCCCAAGAACTCTCAGACATTGGGTACCCCTTCCATAGTACCAGATACTGTAAGGTGCCATTCTTGTACCTGGAATCAAGGAGTCTGGAGACTTTGTATTCCTTGGTGCTTTCTTTCTGCTGGAATCCGATTGTCTTTTTTATTTTTATTTTGTGTAGGTCCTCTGTGTATTCTTTCAGTAATGAGGTGTGAAACACTGGATGGATTCTTTGTAGTTTGGCTGGCAGAGCCAAGCGAAAGGCTACCGGATTGATTTTAGCCGTGATCCGGAAGGGTCCAATGTAGCGGGGAGAGAACTTGCCTCGGTGTATCCACCTGGGTAGATATTTGGTTGACAACCATACTTTGGTACCAATTTCCCATTCAGGGTTGGGTTGTCTCTTGAGGTCCGCCCACCTTTTGCTCATATGAAGTGCCATCTCGAGGTTGGCTCTTGTCTTCTTGTGAAGATCTTGCAGAGTATTCATGAGCAGATCAACGGAGGGTACATATGAGAATTCTGACCAAACAGAGGTATGTGTCGGAGATGGAATCCATAGGTGTATGAGAAGGGACTCATGCCTGTAGAGGAATGTCTGGTGTTGTTGTATGAAAATTCTGCCATGGGCAGAAGCTGATACCAATCACTCTGTTCTTGATTACAAAAACACCTGATGTACTGTTCTAAAGTGGCATTGAGACGTTCGGTTTGTCCATTGCTTTCCGGATGAAACCCAGACGAAAGGGATCTTTTTATTCCTAGAGATTTGCATAGAACAGTCCAGAATTTTGATGTGAATTGTGAGCCACGATCAGATACTATGGTCTGGGGTAGCCCGTATAATCTGACCACGTCTCTGAAAAACACCTCTGCAGTAATGCCTGCTGTGGTTAAGCCTTTTAAGGGTGAGAAATGCGCCAATTTTCTGAATGAATCGACCGTGACCATGATGGCTGAGTACCCATTAGAAACGGGTAAGTCTGCAATGAAATCAGTGGAGATGTGTTGCCACGGACTTTCTGGAGGGGTTTCCTGCTGTAGTAGACCCAGGGGTTTGCAATATGCGTACTTATTCTGTGCACATACAGGACATGAGACGACATAGTTCCTGACATCCTTTGCCATCATGGGCCACCAGAATTGTCTAGAAACCAATTCTAAAGTGGCATTTTGTCCCTTGTGTCCTGCTAATGGTACATCATGACACCAGGCCATTGCTTGTTCTTGTAAATCGGTCGTAGGCAGAAACAACGAACCTTCTTTGAATAACAGTTCTCCCCTTTGAGTCATACCCTTGTTTAGAGGGTCCTTTCCTTGCACTGGGCGGATTGTACTTGTTGCAGAAAAGTGTTAAGGGTATTAACAAACAGCTTCTCTGCTAAAAGGATCTCTTGACCCTGATAACCTCCAAAGTCTCCTTGACTGCGTGAGAGAGCATCAGCAAGGGAGTTGTCCTTTCCAGGTAAGTATGTCAGCACAAAGTCGAACTTGGAGAAAAAATAGGCCCATCTGGCATGTCTGGAATTCCGACATTCCATCTTCTGGAGTACCTTCAGATTTTGGTGGTCAGTACGAACCTGAAAAGCATGAATGGTTCCTTGTAATAGATGTCTCCATTCTTCGCATGCTTGCCTAATAGCCAGGAGTTCTCTTTCCAAGACAGAGTAATTTCGTTCACTTGGGCTAAGCGTACAAGAGTAGTAGGCGATGGAGTGTTCCAATCCATCCTCCTTCCTTTGTAGTAGTGCTGCCCCAATTGCACCGCCTGAAGCATCGGTTTCCACAATGAAAGGTAAGGACTGGTCTGGTTGTCTCAATATGGGAGCAGTCACAAAAGCTGTCTTAAGTCTTTGGAAAGCTTGTTCTGTCGTTTGGTCCCAAATAAGTGTAACACCCTTCTTTAAGAGATTAGTAATAGGCAAGATGATTTCTGAAAAGTTGGGTATAAATTTACGGTAAAAGTTGGCCAAACCTAAAAATCTCTGTATGTCCTTTACTGATGTGGGTACTGGCCATTGAGTTATTGCTTGTGTTTTGGAGGGGTCCATTTGCACACTGTCTTCTGAGAGTATAAATGCTAAGTAAGGTACGGTTGTAGCTCCAAAGACACACTTCTCAGGTTTTGCCAACAGACTGTTCATTCTCAACCTGTGTAGTACCTCCTGAACATGTTGGCGGTGTTCTTCCAGAGTGTTGGAAAAAACGAGTCTATCATCCAAATATATTACAACCGAAGAGTATAGGACATCTGCAAACATTTTGTCCATAAACCGTTGGAACTGGGCAGGTGCATTCACTAAACCAAAGGGCATGACTCTGTACTCGTAATGTCCAAGAGGTGTTCTAAAAGCCGTCTTCCACTCGTCTCCTTCATGGATCCTCAGTAGATGACACGCTCCCCTAAGATCTAATTTGGTGAAAATTCGAGCTCCTTGGACAGCCTCTATAATGTCTTTCATCAATGGCATGGGATACCGGTCTTTTATGGTTAGACTGTTAACTCCTCGGTAATCGATACATGGTTTTAATTCTGTCGTCCCTTACTTTGAAATAAAAAAAAGGGATGCCCCTGCCGATGAGGTGGATTCCCGGATTAGTCCGTTCTTTAGATTTGTGGCTAAGTATTCCTTGAGGGCCTCCTTTTCAGGTAGTGACAAAGGGAACATTCTTCCAAACGGTACTTCTGCGTCTGGAACCAGTTCGATCTTGCAATCCTCCTTTCGGTGAGGTGGAAGATTCCGTGGTTGAGTGTCTAAAAACACATCAGTATATTCTTGGTATTGGTCAGGTATCAAGCTGACACTGTTTATGGATCTGTGTACCATTGTTTGTACTTTCGGCTTTGCAGGTTCTGGAATCAAACAATGTTGACAGCAGTAATGGGACTGAAATTCAACTGAGTTCCGACACCAGTCTATGCTTGGGTTGTGTCTTCGAAGCCATGGTATGCCCAAGATAATAGGAACATGTGCTGCTCTTATCAAATTAAAGGATAGCTATTCATGATGATTGGACATCTGGACGTTTAATTCCTTTGTCTCTTGACTGATGGGTCCGGAGGTTAACGGGGTACCATCAACCCCTTCAACTGGCATAGGTCGTATCTTGGAGCGCCTTGGTATCTGATGCTCCAGGGCCCACTTATCGTCCACAAAGTTACCAGCTGCCCCACAATCCAACATGGCTAGACATTCAACAGGATTTCCAATGTTCCAGTCAATAAGAATCTTGATCACCATTAGACTGTTGCTGTCAATTACAGCGGGTTGAGCTAATGCACAGGGATTAATTGTACTTACCCCTTCCTTTTCCCCGTTCAAGGTCAGGGTCTTTCATTTCCCTGTCTTCTGGGAGGTACCTCGGGACAGTCCCGTAACAAATGAGTATTGGAGCCACAGTACATGCACAGCCCGAGATCTTTGCGTCTCTTTCGTTCGCATGCAGTAAGCGGTCCTCTTGCTGTTCCTATCTGCATAGGTTCTTCAGTCGGTGTCTTTTCAGGTGTTTGGGGTAGGCTAGGTAGGGCAGAAAAAGAACAGGGTCTCTTTTTCTCTGCTCTTCTTTCGGTCATACAATAGTCTATCTGCAAAACCAAGGCCACTAGTTCCTGGAAAGACGCAAGCCTGGCCACTTTTGCCAATTCATCCTTTAAATCTTCATGTAGACCACGGCGGAAAATGGCCTGTTGAGCCTTCTCCGGCCATCCGGCTTCGGTTGCTACTTTCTGAAAGTTATTGACATAAGTTTGTAGGTCCAAGGTTCCTTGACGAATGTCTAGTAGATTCTCAAAAGTTGAATAGAAGACCTCGGGTCTTTCGAATCTTGTTTTCAAATGAATTACAAAGGTGCCATAGTTGTTTAAGGCTGGATCTGAAGCGGTCACCAAGGGAGTTGCCCAGGATAGGGCGTTACCTACCATATTGGAAATCAGAAATCCCACCTTAGCCCTGTCCAGCTCATATGTTTTAGGGCGAAAGGTAAAATGTATTGTACAAGCATCGAGGAATTCCTTCACCTTTTTGGGTTGCCATCAAATTTTCCACAGGGTAGGGAAATGAGAGGTAAGTCTCCCTTGGTGTCTTCTCTCTGTTGAACTTGCTGTCTCAAAGCGGCGTTATCTGCTCTGAGGTTTTGCATTTCCACAGTTAGAGCCTGTATGGCATTGGCCATCTCCTGATATTACTCGAGCCTAGCCATCTTTTTTAGGCGTTGCAATCTCTCAGGTTTGACAGGTTGATCAAGTACAGTGTCTACACAACTAGCCCCACTAGCCCACTCCTCACCTGAAGAATATGTTGGAGACGAAGTAGATTAGTCTGTAGAACTTTCCTTCTTCTTTTCTCTCCAGGTGGTTTCGATCTTGTTCTTGGATTTGAAGATAGAAGGACGGGCTTGCCTAGAGTCCACTTTGCCAAAAGGGCTATGTGCCTGGCAGCAGGGACTCCAGGGAGCCCATCCCAAACCAGAGAAAAACCGGATGAAAAAACCTTGGTAGATCTTGATATGGATGGTAGTTGATGTAGTCCGTAGAGAAATCTAGTAAGAGTGAAGGCAAGAGTAGTATTGCCTACAAGTACCAGAATGCACTGGTTGTTGTCGTAGTTGGCAATTGCCTGTTGTCCGGGTAGAGGTCCAGTTGGCATGCGGATAACACGCGGATATAGTGGTACACAAAGGAAGAACTGTGTGTTGGGAACACACCGCTCCAACGGTAGACACCGCTCACAGAAAACAAAGAAAGCTGGGGAACCGCCCAGCGCGGGAGAGAGTACAGCAGTAGCAGGATGGGCGGAGATAGATGCAAACAGGTTACGGCGACAGACGCCGCACAAGCGGAGAGGAAAGCAGTCCAGAATGGGAGGAGGCAAGGAGCCGTTCGAGTGGGAAGCAACCCACTAGCAAACAACCAACAAGGTAGGTAGAAACCAGGAAGGGAACACAAGAGGGAGCGTAAGCAAACTTACTCGCGGGAACAAAGTAAGGAAGTTGCAAAGCACAGGTGCTTCTCATCTGCTGGTCTTTAAGGCGGCTAATACTGGAAAACTAGAACGCACTGTGCGTTGCATGGAATAATTCAGTCCTTCTTCCATATCGACCATCTCCTCCATACTTTCCATGGGCGATATGTGACAGTAGCGGCATTAAATATAGGTAGACGTAGAGGGAGAAAAGCAAAACCTGAGCTACCATACCCAGAGAGCACCAAGGGCAAGAATCAGGTCAGACTCACAGTGCTAGTCACAGAGACTCATTACAGTACTAGAAGAGACAATTCAACAATAGGAGCAAAAAGGGAAACAATGCAACACTGGTCTTTCCCAAAGGTAATGCAGGACGTTACAATGCTGTGTTCTCCAGCACGTGCTCTAAGATCCTCGCGTGCAATGCTTTCTAGAGCAAAAGGAAGGTCCTTTCAGGTATTAGCTACACATCTCTGGAATGCACTCCCCTATGATCTTCGAACACTGACACATTGTTTGGCTTTCAGGAAAAGATTGAAGACTCTCTTGTTTGTGTAATCTATTCTGACAACCTTCATTACCCGTGCTTGAACATTAGGGCTTAGATGCCTTGGCCTTAGGAGCTTTACAAATATACATAGACACATACATACATAAAGATAAATTCAAAGCACAAGCTACAATTTCAGTCCTTGGACCTAAACCTCCTGGGACCCAGGGGGAGCACATGAAATATGTCAATATACAGGTGAGTATCCAGGGACCGCAGGCATTCCTGATGGTATCAAGAATAACCAACCAAACCAGGGTCCAAGTGTATAAAGCCGGTAAGATGGCTCAGCTGGTTAAACGCTTGTTGCTGTGATCTGCATTTGATCTACAGGTCGCAGGTTAAAAATCCCGGCAAGTCCTACTCAGTCTTTCACCTTCCAAGGTTGATACATGAGTACCAATTTCTATTGGGTAATAATAGTAATGTATGTAAATATGTCCAATGTAAAGCACTTTAGATGAGAGTGCTATATAAAAAAAAAACCATTATGCAGTCATGGCTATTGTTCATGAAGAGTCAGTTCCAGGAAGGCGAGACTACAGCTCTTCTTTTGCAGGGGTATTTGGAAGGATCCGGTCACACAGGGACTTGCACCCTGGACAAATGATGACCTTCGTAGCCAAAAAGAAGGGCAATCACTCTTCTTTGGAGAGGGACCCACCATCCAGAAGTGAACGAAACACAGGTGGTCACTCCACATGGATGGAATAACCTGGGCAAGCCAGTTCCTGTGGTTTGAATTACAAAGGAAAGCAGCCCACCAACAGACGACGTCCCACAAGGAAGACTTTGGTGGAGGTGATTCATTATGGCCAAGACAAGCAGATAGGGTGGTGTCCCAATAAGCTTCCATGTGATGGCAGCTTGCAACACCAAGGCAGTAGACCCAAACATAAAAATGGTAAGCTGTAATAAAACGTCCCAGGAAATCGTCCCATCATGAGAATCCAAAATCAGCTGGTGAGGAAGACCAGTGGGAGGATGAGAGTAGTCCAGGAAGGAAATCTAGTAGCCAAAAATTTGAACCATAGCTAAGTCTAGGATGCAGAGTGTGACGAATTGAGTTCTGCCCTGCAGGAGTACAAGGATGAGTAGAGGCTAAAACGCCCACTCAGCCTTCACACTTCTCCAAACCAAGAGCCAACACAATCATAAAGGTAAAACAGGCACAGTCAAGTGACATACCTCTTCTTCTTTTGTGGTAATGACGGGCTGGGGATTGCTATACTCTTAAGAGTGGTGTGAATGTTCTTAATTCGCAACCCAGACAGCTAACAGTCCAAAATAAAGGAATGTCCAATCAAGATCCTATAAAGATATGTACACTTTAAACCTACCATGTATAATAACAACTAACTAGAAACATTCTACACCACAAAAACCACCCTTGAGGAAATAACACAGAAGAAGCAAAGATAGTAGATGCAGTACTATGGGTAAAGAATCAGGGGTGAAAGGCAAACAAAAGCAAAAATGTTCTTGAAAAAGGATATGTTATTGTGAGCAAGAAGGGTTCAAAGTGACCTAAGTAGTCTCTAGGGCCCGAAAATGGACCAAGGGGGTAGTTAGCAGTCAATAGTCAATAGTACCTTCTTTGAAGTTCTTGGTGGTTCAATGTCGTCGAACCAGGCTTCTCGCCACTGATCGTGGTGTCGTCTCAGGTCGAGGATGTAGCAGTCACGATGGCCCATTGGCAAGCTGGAATTGAGTTGTGGTCGAACGGAAAGTGGCTGCAGTCTCGAATCATCTACTCGTAGATCGGGCGGTCCCCAGGTTCAGTTGGTGATCACAGTTTGATGGCAGTGAGCTGGTACCAGGATGCCCAGGTGAGTGAATTCTATGCAGAGGCTTGGAGGTCACTGTTCAGGGAACACCAGGGCCAGGTCGATCAATTTACATGAGTGGCGATGAAGAAGATGGTGGTTTGGATGTCTGCTCGAGCAAGGCATGGCAGCAGCAATTTGTGGTTTGAGCCGAGGTAATAACATGCTTTTGCTGGCGAGATGCGGCAGTGAACAGAGTCAAACAGCGGATGACAGTTCAGAGAACAATGGACACCAAAGGGAAGCATCAAAGGGTCATTCGAGATTGCTAGGCGTTGAGCGTGTTTGAGTCACAGCTCGCAGTGGCTCGTCGTCAACAGGAGCTTTTGCTGTTCTGTTTTCCATGTGCTGTGAGTCCCACTCCAGGGTCTCATGGAACCCATGCCAGTCCTTTTCGCGGGCTTGTGGGATGCTGGCACACAACTGCAGGGTTCCTCCAACACAGTGAGGTTCTGGGTTCTCTGTGGCTAGCAGAGAGGCAGGATTATGGTCAGGCAGCAGAGTTCACCCCCAATGGTCCCTGGGGAGGGTTAGGGAACAGAGCTGGTCTCCACCTTGGGACACCTGCTTTTACCACACAACTTGAGGACTTTAGAAAGGACTGCACTTCCTGCATGGCCCAGTGAAATCATCTCAACTGATGCTCCAAAGCTGCTTCAAGATAATTCCCAAGAAGATTCAAAGAAGTGGTGGGAGACATCTTCTTTTATGGGCAAATGTCCCCAGGTGATAGGACCTATACTAGCCTGTTCTAGGGGTCCAATCCCTGCTCTTGAAATGAGTGGACCTTGCCCTTCTGATGTCACACCTAAAGTGCATTGATCCAGAGGAAGTGGAGGGGACAGGATAGAGAAGGACCTTCAAAAGAAACTGTACAGACACCACTATGGCTATCCTAGATCTCCCCCTCCTTTTCCCAATAGATTCAAAGGGTATTTAGAAATACAGCACCCTGTTATGAGGTCTGGCTCTCTGTGAATGTATGTGCCTCTTGGTATTGGCTCCCAGTCCAGCGTCCTGTGGAGTGGCTGTTCTGGGGGGAAACAGTGTTACCTACCCTTACAAAGGAACAAAGAGAAGCAATCACGCAAGGCTAGTCCTGTCACTGGACAGGAGTGGACCTTATCTGGGAGGAATAAACATAATCCTTCACCAGCTGAACTCGGCCCATGGGGCTGACACATGTGCAAAATCAATTTAATGTGGCTGGGATACCTCTGAAAGATGCTGGCCACCATCCCCTAACTCAGGTATGGCTTATATTTTCAGTTTTATGTGCCACCAGGACAACATCTTCAGGGTTACGTCATTTTTTGGAACAGGGGTGCATATTTTAAATATAGCCACTGCGCTGCAGAGTTTTGGGTGTCCCGGCAGCTGCCAAGAGTGCCACTGTGGACACAGGTGCTGTGAATCAGGATATTGATGCAGCAAAACACAAGTACAAACTATGCTTATGACATGAAGCTTAATAAAGAGGATTCCTATTTGCAGCTTTCCCTTTTCAGAGATGGAATTAACAGCATCATTTTATTATTTAATAAACTCCAAAAATTCATCACACAAGGTCCAGCCACTATGGCCAGATATGGTTCTAGAAATGCAGCAACAGCTACTTCACTGTGAAAATCCTCCCCTAGTTAAGTAGATCTGCTGCACTCCCAAAAATCCTACAGAATTGTATATTACAAAAGGGTCAGTCCTGGATATACCATACAATCAGTGGCTGGCCAAACCCACCTCTGCAATCACACAAAAAGGCTTCAAACAAAGGTTTTGACAGACAGTAAGTCAGGTTCAGAACCCTAAATCCACCACACATTTACGACAGCCCACACAGTTTGTGTGTTTGCATTTCTAGGGGTAGGGATTTGCCGAAACCAGCCCAAAGCACCCTAGAGTGTGCACGACTGGGCTCAGGGAGAGCCCATGTGTAAAGGCCTACTTAGTTTCTCCAAACAGGAAAGGAATGCCCCAAAAACTAACTGATCAAGAGCAGGACTTAAAAATACATTATTTCCCCAGTTGCTACCTAAAATGTACATTGGCTACTTATTGGCTACTTGGTAATTTGGCATTGTTTTGAATTGATTGTCTTTTTGATTGTGATTATTTGATGTGTGTTAAAAGATTATTGTTTAACCATATTAACACGTAATTAGAAAAGAAAAAATAAAAAATAAAAAACATTGGCTACTCATGCTGTAAACATTGGCACCCCTCCTGAAGCCAAACGTAAATTACAACTGCAACCAGCCTACTCCCTAATCCAATCTATGGTGATATGCACCCATTTGAGAAAAAAAGTATGGTTAAAAACCACCACTGTCCAAGGAGCATTATGGACTGCAAAGGACCATATAGCGAAAAAGGGGTTGCGCTAGCATGGATACTTCAGTAGGAGAGATCAGAGATCCCAGAAAAACCGAAGGTGAAAAGAAAAACGATTAGATGTCCCTAAGAAGTCTCGGGAGGATAGCTCAGGTGCAACGTGCTCGCCTTGGAAGCAAGACGATGCAGAGCAATACAGGCCCGGATCCCCGGTTCCATGCTTAGAAACCTCTGGTTATTAAGAGCATTATAAACAACCAATTACAATTAAGAAGAGACTGAAGAATCTCATGAAAATAGAATCCTACCCTAATACATTTTTTAAAACAGTTCACTTCCAAGGCACCTTTATACCCCAGATACATTGTGGAAGCAGGCTGGCCAGCCAAGTCACTGTAACGAAGGGTGCCTAATTCTGGCTCATCAGGAACCCACACTCCTCAGGAGAATGACCCATTCACACAACTCATTAGTATTCTAACCTGCTGATGATGCAAACATTCACTTGAGTCCTGAAACATCATTACCGGATTGGAAGTAATTTGGTGGCAAATCCACTTAATTCCTGCCAAACTCAATTACAATTAAAGCCACTTGGCCCGTAGATTTACCATGGGATTGCAAGTGGGGGTAATTCCCCATTTTTGGAGTCCATAGTATTCCGTGGGGATTTTCGATGGGTTTAATGCTGGAATTACAGTGCTGTAAATCTGCCAATTGTTGGAGGTAAAGTGAAGGATTTATCTCCAGCAACAAGATGAATGTGATTCCACCATTTTTCCTCTGAAAATTGACAGATTTACTGAGCAGTAATTGCGCCAGTGGTACTTTCACCAAAAATTATCATTTGGCAGTGCAGGGAAAAGTGGTGATACTGGAATTACTGGCACTTCTTTCCTGCACCGCAAAACTTGTAATGAGGCCCATGGATTATTTTCCAGTCATCTGTACTTCTTCAAGCCCCCCTGATTCTTCACTGTTGCCTCTGTGTGAGGTGTTGCAACTCTTGGACAGAACAACCCCTTTATGCAGAACCGGTAATCTAAATTAAATGACTGTTCATGATGTAAATAAAGAAACTTGTCTCCAAACTAAGCCAAAAAGGTTTTTCAAATGTAGCACATGGAGTATGTGCAGATATGCAATACTTAAGATCCAGGAATTTGTCACATATAGCATCAGAATAATACAAGTGAATTACTTTATTCATTGCAAGACAAAGTATGTAGTATATATGATTGTTTGTGGATGTAAAAAAAAATACATATATACTACCCAATAACAGCTACCTTTTAGAATCTGAAAACCCTCTGGAAAATCATTCAATTTTGACAGACCAGAATGACAAAATACATGATGTCCAATTTTGGGGTTGGAAGATGATACACAAGAATGCCAGAAGAGGCAATAGTGAGTCAGATCATCTGCGATGATGAAAATATAATACATTTTTTAGTACAGAAGTACTAAAGATGACTAAAGAAAGATCCTGAACTGAATGTATTCTTAGAGAAATAAACAGGATTCTTTGCACAAATTGCATATATATTTTAGAGAGAAAATGTATATTATATTTTCTTTTTAAACCGCTGACCTTTGTACAAGGCAGCAGGCTGCTGTGCAGGGTGAGAGTATCTTGCTGGATTATGTGGGGTTACCTGAGTATTTTTCCTGATGTAGCACATCTCCTAAATATGATTCAAGACATGATTACATTTGTGTCACTTGCATGTAATACAGATTCAGTGATGATATCTGCAAGAGGGTTTCCTTAATGTAAGATAACCTCCTTGCGTTAAGACATATTAACTAACTAGTGACTATAGATGTTAGATACGTTTAATAGATATGGATGACTAATAAATAGTCCCATTAATTGCATTTTCTAATTGCTACATAGTATTCCAATTGCATTGCAGGGCAACCTCATGTTCAATGAATGTCCAAAATATGTGTTATCAATATAAAATCAACAAATAATACTTACATGTTAAAAGCAGAATAAATCCATAGTCATATGATTCTTCACATTCAAGCCCCTTTCACTACCTAGCACTATTCAAAAGGCATTTCAAAATGATGGTTGAATGGCACGGTTGCCAAATGGCTGCAACAGTATTCAGATGCCAATTTGTACACACATGCTCATTTTATGATGGCCGCCGGAGTAAACACAATGAGCCTCATCACGACTTGGGCGGTAACGCCGGCGCTATTAGCGCCGGCGCTATCTGCCCTACCGCCGAACCCCCGGCGCTAATAGTGCCGGATCACGAGTTTGGCGGTAATGGTATTCCCCATTCCCCATTGAGCCCATTCGGGAATGCCCCATTCCCCATTGGGCTCAATGGGGAGAATTTGCGCTCATACCGCCGGCGGGAAATCCACCGGCGGTATGAGCGCAAATTTTCAACGGATTTCCCCCCAGCTCAGAGCTGGGGTGAATTTCGCCGAAGCCCTGATTTGGCAGACCCTTAAATCCGGTGGTAATAGCGCTACCACCGGATTTAAGGGTTACCGCCAAACTCGTGATGAGGCCCACTGTGTCCAATCAGACTTTTTCCATATTTACTTAATCTCTATAAAGTGAAGGGTACCATTTCTTCACAGTTAATCCCTTGTTCACTGATAGACATTATTCAATAAGTCAATGGAACATGATGGTAGAATGGCAATGTTACTAAACAGCAACATCAGTATTACAATACTACTATTTTAAGATGGCTACTGGGGTTCATAGTTAGTTCTTTGTCTATCTTTACTTATCATTTATGAAGCAAATCAAAATGACAACTGGATGCCTGAGACTGCACGTTCCATGTTGCCATGTGGTCTGAGATGTCCTCATCACATCCCATACAAGCAGGCGTGCCACAGCGATCGAACCATCCTGGTCAACATCTTCACCAACAACATCCCGACAGATCTCCACAAGACCGACCTGTCACTGTATGCGGACGATGTTGCAGTCATCTCCCAGTCATTCAGCGAAAAGGAAGTGGCAAAGAACCAGCAAGGTTACGTGGATACCATCTCAACCTGGTACAGCGGCTGGCGGATAGAACTCAACACCAGCAAGACAACTGCCATACTGTTCACCAGAAAGAAGATCAAGAAGCACCCGCGCATCAGCCTCAACAGGCAGATCATCAAGTGGGAGAGCAGCAGCCGCTACCTCGGTGTGACCCTGGATAGCAAACACAACTGGTGAAGCCATATCGAGAATACTTAGCAGAAGGTAACAGGAAAGATGGCAGCGCTGTACCCACTCCTGAAGACCAGGCTTATGCCCCTCCGGATAAAGATCAATGTTTACAAGGCGATCAGAAGACCTACCCTGATGGATGCCTCTCCAGCATGGATGACTTGCCATGAGAGCCTCCGGAAGAGTCTTCAGATAGTCCAGAACAAGGACCTGTGGATAGCATCTGGAGCTCCACTCTTCACAAGGATGGCTGACCTTCACAAAGAACTGGACATTGAGATGTTGGATGAACATCTAGCAAAGCTGAGTAAGAACTTCTGTCAAGAACTGGATCAGAACCCGAACCCTCTGATCAGAAGACTCACTGTCACCACTGCAAACCCTTTCGACCACTTCCCACGGCCCATCACGGCAAAGACCCTGTGGAACCAGCCCTGATGTGACAAGTCCAGACAGACCATGAGGAATCCAAACCCACAACTACATACTCAACCCGAAAAAGATGGAGTAATGAGGCTCAAGTCTCGGTATCCAATAATCACTGCTGATGGATAAAATCTTACAGCAAGAAGAAGAAAGTCAGCAACTGGATGCCACTTTACTTGCGGTTTCAGCCTGAGCACCGGCTGCACTTCTACACTTTGAGGTAAGGCAGAGGGTAAGGTTTGTTTGGCAATGTCTTATTCAGCACAATTTCTCAGAATAGTTGGGCATTTAAATAATAAGAAATAGATGACTGATAAAGTAAAATGATTAGAGTTGGCTTGTTTGTTTCTCTCTGTTACAGAGTTTATTTAGTGAGAAATAGATGGAGGTTTGGTCATACCGTCAAGATGTAGACGTTTTAAAAATATCCCATCACGAAAATATTAAGATGTGTCTAAAAACAATTAGCATGGATAATTGAATTGGTTGAAAACATTTTCGATATGCAATCAAATAGAATGACATATTTGGTCACTAATTTAGGCAATTAAAGAAAAGTCAAAGAAAATCAACTCATACCATATCTTTAAGAGGATTTATGAAGGTAAATTCACAGTCAATTGTTGTTAAGATTCGAACACCTTTGCTGGCTACTTGCGATTCCAAATATACTTTCTATTTCTTAATATTTAATCTAACAAACAATTTAATGAAAAGAGCAATACAGAAATAGCTATTGTCTAAAGGGACAGTTCATTAACAGTTATTCCACGTTTATGCTACAGTCATGATATGATATCTGTGGTAGGTGGTTATTGCCAAAGCAAAGTGTACATATGTTCATGCAGTAGTGGTAATGATAATGTTATACTACTTATATAACGCTTTCACCAAAGTGCCGTGCAAAGAACATATTTACATACAATTATCACCCAACCGAAATGTGGTACTCATTTATCGACCTCTCAAGGATGAAAGGCTGAGTTGGCCTTCCCAGGATTTAAACCTGCGACCTGCAAATCGCACACAGATCTCGGCAATCTCTTGAAGTGAAATGGATCATATTACTAAAGAATAATATCTGTTCCTTCTACGATTAATGTGAAATGAATATGAGTAAGTGGTACTAACATAACTTAAGCTGAGTAGCCTTGAGGAGTCAAGAAACTTGAAACACATGTTGACAAACTTTTTTGGTTTTTTGAAAAAACGAATTAAAATAAAAAAGTATACTATACTCACCAAGTGCACTGAACCTGTGTGCAAAATTCATATGAGGGAGAGCCAGTGTAAACCTATAATAAAGAAAACATGTTTGTGGACAAATACTCGTAGCATTGCAAATATCTGTCAAAGCCACCAAACAGTACTCCGCGTAAGAGGAGGCCATACCTCAGTGGACATTCATTGAACTGTGATGAAATCTGGATGGCCCCCGAAGCTGGCTCTTAGGCTACCATAATTGGTGGCTATGTCCAACTGCTGATTGATGGTAAAGAAGGGTTCTTGCCCTTGGCAGCACCTCCATATGACACAAACACGGCTTCTGCACCAAGCTATGTCAGGGGTATGCACCAACAATGTCTGAGGATTGAGTATCCAGATGGCACACAGGGAGAACCAGGTCCTCATTGAGATCAAATGCTGAGCACACTGCGGCAGAAACAATGGCCCAGGTCTGCAATGTTTCAAATGTGTAAGAAACTTCAAATAGGTCCCACTTTATGATGGCTCCCATGGACAAAGTTTTCCAAGTTAAGTGTCTGGAAGACACTTCAAATGCTCAACTGGTGCTTTCGCACAACTGACACTGTCAATTCTCTCCATTTGGATAAGTGCCCTGCTTCCTTGTTTGACAATCCTTCCACAAACACTGCTCTACCTCCCATTGTAGGCCCCATCCCTTGTGTGCAGGTATCCATAGCTGAAATCACACACAGATGCGCTGTGGCCAAATCCATGCCTTGTTCCAGATGTTTGGGCAGCATCTACCGGGGCAATTTCCTAGGAATCCTTTTAACCAATAGAATCCTCTGTAGAGATGGGAGATTGATAATCTATTGGATAATAAACCAGTGTTTTTAGATGGGGGCTGGTTTAGCCCACATTCTCCATACAAGCTGCCATTTTCTAATGCATGCAAATCCATAACTACGCTGTTTATCGATAGATGCAGATTTCCCAGATGAAGCCAAAGAGTCTGAGTTCTGTTCTTCAGAAAAAAAGCTTTGAATAATTCTGGCTGAAAGATTATGTCAATAAATTGGAGTTTTCGAGATGGAACAACCCTGGTTTTATCAGTCGTGGGAGTGGGATATTTCATTCATGGGAGTGTCAGGATTGGCCCCCAAGAGCCAGTGTTCTAAGTTCAGCGAGAACATAATAAAAAAATTACCTTGGCCCCCACCCAGGCCTACAGACCTGCTTTGGTATGCATCCATAACCAACCTTCTTTGGGCAGCCTCATTACAACAGCTATGGCTCATAGCCATCCTGCCATGGATGTGTCTTTGATGGGATTGGGAGCTAATTGTTCAACAAGCTGTCTGTAGCAAGGTCAAGTCCTTCAACATAAACTTACTCACACTCAGGGTGGTTTGCCTGGAATTTCAACCCTTCCTTCCATCAAGTAGGACATCATAGTGTTATCTGCCATCAACAAGATGGGTAAGGTGGTGTTACTCAAACTGTGTAGGGAGGCCATGCGCTTGTGTTTCCGGGTGATCAAGAATGGGGTGACTGTTCTAAGCAAACTCATGGGAGTGTCAATACATCTGGGATGTGAACTGCGAAATTGTGGAGAAGATCTTCTCTATGTAGACACTTCCCCAAATCCTCTAGTTCGCAAGCAGATTGAGAAAGAAGTGCAACACCTTCTACTCAAGGAAGATCCCCGTGGCGGCACATTGTGTGATGCATTGAGGGAGCTCAACTTGATTATTGTGTCCCCCCCGCCCCCCATTCCCGCTGATTCCTTTGGTGCTGAAGAAGTTAAGGCAGATGTCACAGATGGAATAATAATCATTCTGAGTCACTAAGGCTTCAAGGAATTTCATTTCCTTTTGTGGGGTCTAGAGCAGTCCCTAGAACAGCCCCCCTCTCTGTTGTCTTTTTATGACCCTCCTCCCTAACTCAGGTGTCCGTAATGCCTGGTTAGTACTAGTTAGTACTACTGAATGTTGACCCCCTACTGTCTTAATACTGGCTTGTGTTCAATATCATTACCTAAGCGCTGGCTATCCAGACTCCCTCAGGGATTTCCTAGATGTTCCTACTCTACCCAGTTGATAGTGATCTAACGGGACTGGGGATGGTGCTTTTCACTTACTTCAGTTTGATCCAGGCTGTCCTGCCAAGTCCACTGTCACCTCTCCCTCTCTACTCTGCTAACTTCCCTCACACTCCTCCCACCTTTCTCCTATCCCTCCTGATCTTACCTCCATCCGTTGATGCTACTTCTCTTCACACTCCAGACTACTATTTCCTGCCTTCATACTACTACTCACCTCATCTGCACTACTACTCCTCTCCTCCACACTACTACTACTCCCTCTATCACAGTAGTCCTCCCCTCCTCCACACTAATACTCCCTTCCTCCCGACTACTACTCCTCCTCATCCTCCCAACTACTCAAACGCTGTCTTTTCACTACATACCAATCACTTCACAGCCACTACTCACACTAATTTTGAGTACCCACTTACCATACAATCACGTACACTCACACTGCAGAACCATTTCTACACCTTAATCTATTCCTCACCTGTTTCATAAATCACCTCCACACTCCGCTGCTCCTTCCTTTCTCATGCTGGTCTCCTGGTCGTCTTCCACCTCCACCTCTGACCTTACCTGAAAAACATACGCCTCCTTGGTCCTGTTCCCTGCTTAAATCCCCCACCCTCTGTTGAGATTGGGTAACTCTCCCTGACTAATCTTGCCCTGTCTTCACCACCCAGGGCGTGTATGTGTACTGAAAAATCATAAAATGGGGGTAGGGCCTTGCCCTCTTTCTCCACGCAGGCTTGCCGAGTACCAAAGATGGCAACGTTAGAAGGTCAATGTTTATGTTAATGCTTTGGAATCCGTTTTTTTGGGGCCAATGATAAGTCGATTTGGGGATGGTGTCTCCTTTTCCCCCTGTTTGTCCCTTGTCGTCTAGGGGACCTTCAAGCTCCTGTTTTTGGTCTGAGAGCCCGGTGGCATTGCTGTGTACCAAGTTGGGCATCCGACAATGTCAATGTCAAGGTTCATATTCTGGGACCCTGCTTCATCTACAGGGAGGGTTGGTTGCTGTGTGAGCTTGCCTGCTCGTTCTGGTAGCTCTGTGGGGTGACTGTGATTTTGCTTATGTCAGCAGCCTCTCTTCTCGCTTGACAGCGCCGGCCTTTCAGGTGTATGCGGGCAGCGATGCCTCTGTCTCGGGTTACCCGGACCTCTCTCTCTCTTTGACATTGACCTCTGCCATGGCTAGGAGATGTTCTTCTGGTTTGTTGGGGTTTCCCCATATCTGATGAAGGAGTTCTGCAAACAGAAAGGCACTGCCAAGTATTTGTTCTCAGATGTAAGGATGGAGATGGTGGTGGTCTGGATAAAAACATGCTGGCACAAAGGGCGGGGGCAGGAATTGGGGCCCTCTCAACACGTCTTTCACTAAAGGGAAAAACGAGTTCTGGATCTCTCTGCATATTTCCACCCCCACTATAAAGAGAGGTTCCCCCCTTCTTAACAATGCCAGGATACTGTCCTTGTCACACAGAGCAGAGCAACTGTAATCTTGATCACACCACACTGGACACAAAAAGGCTGGTGCCCAGTCTCTCATGGAAGTAATATGTCCTGACACAAGCTTGCAGCAAGGTGCTTCGCCCCAATGCCAGCCCTCTGAACCTCAAGACGGACTATGGAGAGGCTGAGGGACAGTGGATCTCTCATAGATGCATCTTGGTGTGAGGCTCTCTCTCTGCCAGCCACCAGTCCACCAAGTACATCCATGCGTGTAACTGGCGCAACATGTCTAGTTGTTGAGATATGGGATTTTGCCTGTTGTTGTCTTTTGCTCGCAGGGTGTCAGAGATTCTTTTAGCATTGCCCAAGCCTGGTTTAATGTTAGCACGATAAAGATCACGCCTACTTGCCAGCTCTCTCCATATTGAAGAGCTTATCCAGCAAGAGGTCCTTTTTTCTGCTACCATGGTTCTTCAATTCCTGAGAGTTCTTACAAACTCATACGTAATGATGCCGTTTGCCGTGGCTCCATGAGATTTCAATGTAGTTCTTACTTTTCGAATGGCCTCGCCATTTCAGCTGATCATTCACGAATTCTGTACTCCTCTCGTTCAAAGTAATTTCCCGTTGGATTGACTACAGCCAGACAGATTTCGGGTTTTCAAGCCCTCTCCCTTTCTCTGCCCTTCTTGCAAAGAACAAGGGACAAGCTTAGCTTTAGGGTTACAACCTGTTTTCTGCTAGAAATAGTGTGGGAGTTCCATTCACAACAGCAGGTTCCCTTTACTTATGTTCTCCCCCCACCTCACACGGCTAAGGATAGGGCAGTGTTTGTTTAGATGTGACCCACACTTGGCCTACCCATGAAGAGCAAATTGAGTTTGCCAAGCCAAACTGAACTTTTTTTGTGCCAGGTTATAAATTAACATGGTTTTATTACTATATAAAGAGTTATTCCAATAAAGAATTATGATTTAGCAACAAAGACCATTTAAGTAGAACACAAAATAAACTCAAATGAGTAACCCAACTTTATGGCGCTCATTATCAACCATGGTAGGTCGAAGAGCGCACTCAAATCTGCGATCTGCACATCAGATGCTGCTCTTCGACGCAAAGTTTGCATTATTGGGTAGCATGTCGGTCCGAGTCACTCTTGCCACAAGTCACTCCACGACAAAAGCCAGTGATCTGCAGCCTGCACGGAGAGCCCAGCCTCCCCGCATTAGCCCACTGAGCAACTTCTCCGCCTGTGTGTGAAGGAGTAGTGCAATGTCAAGGAGGGCACAGTGCACGAGAATCAAGCTCCATGTGTGAAGGAGTAGTGCAATGTCAAGGAGGGCACAGTGCACGAGAATCAGGCTCCAGTAATCTCCGTGGATCCGTTTCATAATAAACAACCATTGACAATGCCAACAGTTTTACCTTTTGTGTAGATATGGAAAAGGTATTTCCCCGGCATTGCCGTAATGATACTAACCAGCCATTAGTGGTAGCAGCTTGAATAGGGTGAACTTACCTGGGCATATGACAACCGTGCCAGGCACATACCTACACACAAGCCAAAACGGTTTGCTTTGCTAATGGTTGTTTTTAGCAGGACTTCAGTGAAGGACATGCATACTGCTTATAAATCAAGTGGCAAATGGCAGACCTGGTTAAGAAATGTTTATTACAACAGTAATGCATTCACAGCACCAATTAAACCATTCACTTTAAGAAAACCGCTTTGAGTAAAGTCTGGCAGGCACTTTCAGTGCAAAGTTCGATGTTAAGATGGGCAGGAAGTGGGTGGGAATGGCCATAGGGATTAGCATGGTCATGGGCAGTTAATAGGTGGAAAATAACCAAACAACACGTACAAGCATTGTGTTCCTCCTCATATGCCATCCAGCCCTAGCTGTTCTCTAATGCGATAGTTGTGGTTTATAGGTGGCGCAAAAGCCCCACCATTGCCAAAGCTAAAAACAGAAATGGACGGAATACCTTGCCATCGCCTTTGTGAGTCTGAGCTCCTTCTCCAAAGCCTCTTTGTGCTGAAGAGCGTTTTACAGCTGCAGCACATTTCTATGTATATCCAATTATGATTTACGTAAACAACCTTGTTCCGGTTGTGTTGATAAAGCTTTGCAGCTTTGAAACTTGCTACGATGTGTTGGTCAGATAGAAAACAATTTTCATTTGAATGATGTCTGGTTGGCTTACCCCTGTTGTCTATTGATTCCCTGGAACCGTTCTAGAGCTGCCCAGGGTTCCGGGACGAGTGTCAGCGGCTGTGTCTCGGGGTCCGGCCAGTAAATAATCAGATACTGTAATATTGTGATAATAATTGTCTATTTATGAGCAAACTAAAGCTTGTCCTGCATGTTAATGCAAAACAATGTGAAACCTTATTTGCTCGCAATGTTCACTCGTCTTTCCAAAGATGGCTATAACATTGGTTTCTCCAGCATGGGGTCTGGCATGGATTCACATGCTCATGAATATTCCCCGTCGTCAGGCTGGGAATCCTCGGTAAAGAAATAATCAGTTTCAGTTTCGTTTCTGAACTGTCTTTCTCCTAATAACCAATCACTGGTCTCTGGGTCATACTGCCCCCAGCCACTGACTGCCCTCTGCCTAAGCCCCTCCTCAGGCAGCCATCTTCAGATTTTTACCGCACGTTCAAGTGTTGGGCATCCTCATGCTATAGCTCTCAAGCTTTAACTGCGTATTGCGTTTTTTCAGACACTTTTTCTAAAAAATGTCAGTCAATTGAGCCTCAAGCTCCACCGATTCTTCATCCATTAACGGGGCCCCGTATTCGGAAGCTTCTACGCCCCTCAATGGCGAAATTACATTGAACTTCATCTCTTCTTGGAGGATTCCAGAAGATCATCAAGGCCTACCCTGCATTGGCATGGCTGTAGACAAAGGAGACTCGACGCCTCTGTTCAAAACCTGCCCAGGATGTGGACTACAAAACGTCTTCAAGGAGGATGGGCACGCTCAGTGCCTTTACTGCCTACATTCAGATAAATTGCACGTGGAGGAGGCCTGTGTGTTCTGCAAGGACATGTCCTCCCGCACCATAAAGGACCGTCACCAGCGGCTCACTAACTGACTGGAGGCAAGGAGCTCGGCGGCAGGTGAGCCCAAGAAAAAATCTGAGTGGTCTTCAAGACCTTTGAGGGCGCTCCGGCGATGGCGGCCCAACACAAGGCAAAGCACTGCAAGTCCACGGGCACCGGGAGCGCCGTTGGTACGGGCTCTGTGGCAGCCAGGCAGAGCGCAGCATCGCCGATGCCGTCAACCATGGGCCAACGCTCCAGCTCAACGAAAAGGACATCGAAGAACCTGGGTAAGCTTCGGGAGAAGGCCCAGGCGACTCCGGCAGAGAAAGCCAAGGTGGAGCGAGGCGTTGACCATCCTCCTAATGTGAAGCCCTCAGATGCGCCTAAGGTCGTGAAGGCCCAGGTTCACCAGGCTAAGGCTTCGATTGAAGGAGTGGTAGCGTCCCTGGCGAAGACCGCAGATGCAACCCCAGTGGAGACGACCCCCAAGCCAAGAGTTTCCTTGCCTAGCCAGAGGGAATCATCTTTCCAGCCTGTCGAAAAGACCCCCGTGAAGCTCCTGCCCGAGAAGAAGGGGGGGGCACGGTAGCCCTACTGGACTCAGATACATCGTCCGAGAACAAGCTTACGGGCCTTGTTGCAGTCCTTGACAGGAAATTCGGCGAGGTCAGGTCCTACGTGAAGGAAACCGACGAGGCAGACGTGGAAAGTGACGAGGGAACCGACGAGGAGCGGCAGGATGACAAGGAACCGGAGGACACCACGCCACTGCCAGCGCTGTCGCAACCGCTGCCACCACCGACGGACAGGTCGGAGGACATCTTACTAGCCCTGCACACCCTGTGCTCAGAAATAAGGACAAGGTTGCCCTTGACCCCGGCGGGAGATCCAGCGGTGCCTGGACCATCAGAGGAGCCTCCATCCAAGCGGAGGCGAGTCCATCCACCCCCCACCCTGCCATGCTTCACCTCCATCCCCTCCACTGAGGGATGAGACAGGGACGGAGACGGCGACAACGGGGATGGACGACGACAGCGGCAATGACGGAACAGATCTCCCACCCCGGGCTTCTCCTCCTGACGAAAATTGGCTCGTTCCACGCCATGATCGCTAGGGCTTCAGAGCTTTTTTAGCTGTGCCCCAAAGAGCAGAAGATGGAGGGATTCCTCTATCAGCGACGAGAGGCCAAGAGGAAGACTATTCTCTCGGTCCCGCTGTTGCACGACATCTGGGACGAAGGGCTGTGCATTCTGAAGAACCCATCCTCGGCCCGGTGAAGAGAGACTGGTACGAGAAGAAATACCGGGTTCCAGACTCTGCACCGTTGTGCCTCAGAGCGCAGCCATCCCCAGACTCAGCGGTCTCTGTGGCAGCCAGGAAGAATTCAGCAGGGTCGACGGCATCGACTTCTACTTCCTCACCGGACGTAGAGGGGAAGAAGCTGGACGCCATAGGACATTGGGTTATCTCGTCGGCGACGACGACCATTAAGGCAACCAATGCTTTCTCTATCGTGGCCCGATACGATAGGGAGCTGTGGTTTAAGATCGCCCCCCTCCTGGACTTCCTCCCAGACGACAAGAGGGTGGAGGCCCTTGAAATCTTCCAAGAAGGCGAGGTGGCTTCGGACCATGCCACCACGGTGGCCACGGACAACGCTGACAACGGCTTTCGCCAGATGGGCAACAGCTTTTGCCTTCGCCGGCGTGGTTGGCTCAGGGCCACCGACTTTCATCAGGACGTTCAGACGAGGATACTGGACATGACCTTTGATGAGGACAACTTTTTCGCAAAGACAGTGGACGAGTCACTGCATGCCATCAAAGCAGACACCGAGACGGCCCGTGCCTTAGGCACACTCCAGCAACGACGGCCGCCCTTTCGGTCCGCCGGACGCAAGTCTCTGATTCGGTGGTAGTTCGTCTTCATACCGTCAAGCAGCCTGTTCTTCATCCCAGGAAGACTACACAGGCCGCAGCAAGGCCAGAGGACATCATCGTCGTCACCAAGGGGCCCAAGGTGGTAAGGCCTCGGCAAAGCAGGACTGAACCGGCCGTGGCATTGGGCCCCCAGCTGAGCACCCCGGTGGGAGGCTGGCTGGTGAACGTCGTCGGTGTGTGGAAGTCCATCTCCACCGATCATTGGGAGCTGGATGCTCTGGTGCACGGACACACCCTGTAGTTCCAAAGGAAGTGTCCCCGTTTTCCACCTGTGGCCAGAAAAGAAAATCACATTCCACAACTACTTCTAGGGCAATGCTGAGAAAGGGCGCGATAGAGCTCATCCCCAAGAGGCGCCGGGGCTCCGAGTGTACTCGCGGTACTTCCTCGTCTGAAAGAAGACCGGCGGTTGGCAGCCCATTTTAGATCTCTGCCGCCTCAATAAATACATAAAATCCCAGAAGTTCTGGATGGTCACCCTTCAGCACGTACTGGGAAAGCTAGAGGGGGGAGACTTCCTATCGTCGTTGGACTTGGAGGGTGCCTACTTCCACATCCCCATACACAAGGGGCATCGGCTGTCGAGCACACAGCGAGGACCGTCCACCAGCTCACAGAACGGGGTTCTCGATAAACTATGTGAAGTCCTACTTGGAGCGATCGCAGGACGCTCAGTTCCTGGGTGCCAGACTCAACATGGTGGTGTGCCTAGCTGCACCGTCGGAGGAAAGGATAAAGGCCATCCTGGGCATGGTACAATGGCTGTTGACCATGGAAGTTGACAGGGTGAGGTCTATCAAGTCCCTACTCGGCATGATGTCGTCATGCATCTACCTCGTTCGGCTGTGCAGGCTGCGGATACGCCCACTGCAGGAGTTCCCCGACGTCCGCTGGATGCAAGCGGCGGAAAGCTTTGAGGACAAGATCGCCCTCAAAGAGACATTCGGTTGAGCGATTGGGTGGTGGAGTGTCCCCGCTCATCTCGTGGTGGGCACGGACTTCCAAACCCCAGCTCATCAAGCAACGGTGACAACGGACCCCTCCCTGGAGGGATGGGCCGCACATACAGGAAAGCTCAATGCAAGAGGCCTGTGGCTCCCAGAGGAGAGGTTGTTGCACATCAATGTCCTGGAGCTCCGAGCCTTGTTCTGGGCCCTCAAGTCCTTCCTTCCATCCCTCAAGGGCAAGGTGGTGCGGTCTTCACCGACAACACCACCACGATGTTCTACATTCAGAAGCAGGGGGCACCAGATCCCCAGCTCTCTCCAAGGAAGCGCAGGACCTATGGCACTGGGCCGCTGCCCAGAGGATGGTCCTGGTACCCTTTCATCTGTCAGGAGTGAAGAACACTGTCGCCGACTCACTCAGCAGGGAACTGCGCTCTTGCCACAAGTGGGAACTTCGGCAAGATCAGGTAGACCTACTGTTTTGATGATGGGGCAATCCCCAAATCGATCTGTTTGCGACGGCGACGACCACCAAGTGCCGGAGGTTCGCCAGCAGGTTTCCCCAGCAGGGGAGCATCAGGGATGCGTTCTCATTCCCCTGGGACGGACTGTTTCTCTATGCGTTCCCACCGTTGCTACTGCGACTCATCAGTCAACTCAAACAGTCCCGGTGCAGGATGATCCTCGTCGCACCGGCGTGGCTGAGGCAGATATGGTACCCGGACGTTCTGGACATGTCAGCGTCCCCTCCAGTCAAGCTTCCGTGAGATGCAGATCTTCTCACCGGGGAAGAAGGCGTGATTCTGCACCACGACCCGGGGTCGATGAACCTGCAGGCCTGGCTCCTGCAGCACTAGAATTTGGATAATACGAGAACCTGGCAGACTACAAGGAGGTACTTGCCAAGGCCAGGTCTTCTTCGATTCTTAAGTGCTACGGACATAAATGGAAGAGGTTCACCGTCTGGTGCCGTGCACAGAAGATAAACCCTCTACGGATTACGGCCCCTCAACTGCTGCCGTACTTGCAGTCGCTGGCCAAGGCGGGTCTGGCACACACCTCTATCAAGATCCATTTGGCGGCTATCTCCCGCTACACCAGAACTCTGGGACGATCGTCGCTGTGGTCACATCGCCTGGTTAAGGAGTTCATGAAAGGACTTTCTGCTTGTTCCCACCGGTGAAGGCTCCGGCCCCGGCGTGGGAGCTCAATGTGGTGCTGACTAGGCTCATGGGTCCTCCGTTCGAGCCTCTGCATTCGGCACTGCTGAAATTTCTATCATGGAAGATGGTGTTTCTGAGGCCATCACCTCTGCACGACGAGTGGGTGAGATCCAGGCCCTCTCCTGTAAGCCTCCATACTTGACTTTCCACGCAACAAGGGTCGTGCTGAGGATGCACCCCTCCTTCATGCCCAAGGTGCCATCAGACTTCCATCACAACGAGCCCTTGGTGTTACTTGTTTTCTTCCCATCGCCTTCGCCGCCAGCTGAGAGGACTTTGCACTCGCTGGATGTGGCTAGAGCGCTGTTTGTGAACTTTGGCTCTGTGAACCAAGGGAAGGTCCTCTCCAAGGCTTCCATTTCCAGGTGCTCTCCGGCTGCATCAGGCACTGTCACTGGTTGGCAAACCGACTGTTACCTGGCTGTCCGAGAGCCCATTCGAGCAGAGCGATCGCTGCAACTACGGCGTTCCTGTCTGGTATGCCCCTGCTGGACATCTCCAGGGCTGCTACATGGAAGTCGATGCACACCTTCACGAAATTCTACTGCGTCAACCGGGATTCCAGGGAGGAGTCCAGAGTCGGCCAAGCAGTGCTGCGCAACCTGTTCACTTGAAGCTGATCCTGGTGAGGAGGTAAGAAATGATTAATGTTGAGCCTTGCCACCTCCCTTGGTTGTGCATGTGTGTACTGCTATGTATTCTTGTATTCATGAGCATGTGAATCCATGCCAGACCCCATGCTGGAGAAGGAACAAGTTACTTACCTGTAACTGTTGTTCTCCAGCATGGGTCTGGCATGGATTCACATGCGAACCCTCCGGCATACCCCTCTGCGGCTCTTCTCTTGGTCCTACTGCCACTTTACGTGCTACCAAATCTGAAGATGGCTGCCTGAGGAGGGGTTAAGTAGAGGTCAGTCATTGGCTGGGGGCAGTGTGACCAAGAGACCAGTGATTGGTTATTAGGAGAAAGATAGTTTAGAAACGAAACTGAAACAGATTTTTTCTTTACCGAGGATTCCCAGCCTGACGACCGGGAATATTCATGAGCATGTGAATCCATGCCAGACCCATGGTGGACAACAACAGTTACAGGTAGGTAACTTGTTCCTTATTTGCTGTAGGAGCACTAAATGCTGGGTGCAAATAGTCCACCACGGGAGTAGTTTGGGTGGGGATGGGTTGGGAATGGGCAGGGATGCCCATAGGCCTTCCTATAAGCACGGGCATTGAAGTGGTCGGACCAGAACTATACACCACCTAAGGCGGTCATTCAGTCCTCCCATCTCATCTCCCTTCTGTCTCTAGTCATATGTCAATAGTTGTGGCTTAAAGGTGGTGTTAGAGCTCCACCTAATAGCTCAAACTAAAAATGTATGTCGTCTTTCTTGCCTGGGTGAAGAAATCACCATGCAGCAATTAGCCCAGTACAGCATCCTAGCCAGCATTATTGCAGTCTTAAAATCAGGGGCCAGAGGTGGAAGTCATTTATCCACTGCGCATTCTGAGACCAAATTAATGTCTCCTCCACTTATCAAATCACCTCTCTCCACATAGGCGGCTGCCTTTCGGAGAAGCTCAGCCAAAAATGTATCTTATTTTTCATTGTGGGCATAGAGCGAGATCTTAGTCAGTAGGTAAATATGTAAGAATTCCTGTAATAGAGTAAATCTTCCACAAGGGCAGAGTGTGAGGGCCGCCTTCCCGCATCCTTGATTGGGCATATTGCCACCAAGCCGCTGCTCTATCTAGCCGGCAGGCAATGCCAGGAAGTGAGCCCACACGGTGTTCTTTTAAGGTAGGTGCTCACACCCCTGGTAAAATGATATGATGTTAGTTATTTATAACGCGCTTTATACCCAGAGGTTTGAAGCACGGACCCGGGGATCGAACCTGTGTTGCTTTGCTTTCAAAGTGTTGTTGTTTTGCTCTCAAATTGAGCACAATGGCGTTGAGCCATTATCCCCAGACGGGTTTATTAACCCTTGTCTCCACATTTGCCCACCCGAAAAATCTCACTGGTATATGTAGAATCACCTGACTTGCCTACTTCCTGGCGATCATTTCTCTTTAACTCTCCTTCTTTGCACCCGAAATGCCGGTACTGCTCCTGTTAATGTGCCCGCAACACCCTGCCTGCTTTACCGTTTCTAGCCACCGGTGCCTGACACCACCTTTCTGGCTGCTCTACTAGTCCTTGGCCCTCATTACGACCCTGGCGGAATACGAAAAACGATGGCGGAAATGTAATACCGCCATCGAATACCGCCCGTTGCGATCATGACCCGTCACCGTAAAGTACGATGCGATTAGCGACACCGTAGTGAACGCCAACGCTAACTGCACCAAGTACGCGCACGCGCGCCGTGCAAAACCGCAATATCCGCCATGGCGCAACGGTACGCGAATGCTGACCCCAGCGGACATTCACTTAACGCCATCAAGCATGGCGGAAAGTACCATTCCGCCATGGCGAGAACTACGGCATCGCGAACCAACCGTAATGGCCCTACTGAGTGCCTGTACTCCACTCCCTGGCCACATTGCACAACTCCTCGTAGGCGCAATGCAGTCACACCATGCAACCAGTGAAATGTACAAGTCACCCATGCATGCCAACGAACAAATGCATGCAGGGGCCCCAAGTGCCCTGTGAGTGGCCATCCACAATTGGCAACACACCATTGCCGTACTGATGCAGCACAGGCATCTGAAGGTGCAAGTACACCAAAATGAACTGAAAATTCCATGACACAAAACAACAACAGTCCCCCATCGCTTGCCACCAGTGTAAATCAACATTCAAAGCAGTAACCTGAGGGAGACTGCACCAGCCCTGTACACATGCCAGTAGTCAAACCAACCATCAGCATAAGCACGTGCCACACAACTGTACCCAGAAGCCGGAACCCAATGCAGAACACCTCACAATACATCGCGCCACAAATCGGAATATGCCACATTACAAGCAAAGAATAACGCTACACGGTTAATATCTGAAAATAAATTTAATGCACATCAAAATCACCAAGCCCATACAGCCATTTGAACATAAACTCACAAATGATCAGCATTACTGTGGGCTGCATCCGCAATAAATGACCAGCTTCCCCATGTGTGATGCCCTGTACCTTCATGGCACACAGGGGCTACATCAACGTCCAAAAAGGCAACATGGAAGCGCCTAGGACCGCAGGGCCGTCCCATGAAGTAGGCACTAGTCCAGCTGGAAGCTAGGTATGCTGCACCTAGCCACTAGTACTGCGTAAGGGCATGTGGGCCATTGGCGATCGTCCCATAAGATTGTAATGGTGCTCCACTGATTAACTCGAAGCTGCAGGTGTCGACTGTAGAAGCCATCTGCAGGAGTGGCGTACAGATGGCAGCGGCAGAAGGGGAGGAGATACCTGTCACCCAAATGAAAAAAATGATAGTATGGGCATCCGAACTTCATATGTATTACTCACTTCATTCAACACACCAAACCTACAACCATATGCATGCTAGCCCACTCATAAGGATCAATTGCACCCAAAAATCACTTGCGAATCATTACGACACAAATCGAGGTGAATACACTATTTCAAACGAGTGTCTGTGTGCATGCGCCTGTCAGAACAGGATCCATCAGATGGGATCATCAACGTGCATAGACACAAGTGATTGAAGGCGCGTCGAGACAGGGAGGGTTCAACAAGGGCAGACAGACGATGGTCCCACTATGGCAGCCTTGCATCACATAGCGCAGGGGAAGGGGATAGATTCCAAATAGCCATGTACATGGCAGACTCCCAATTAAATCATCTTTCCATGCATCCATTCATCATTCCCTCATCCCGTTATGAAAACGCCTGAATATTCACTCACATAACATTCGAAATTTCCATTGAGTCTGTGCGTAATGCAGCCTTCAAAATCCACTGTGCTCCTGCCCGGATTCCTTGTGTAGTGAAGTCACATGTATTTGGGAACGTCCTGCCTTATCGTCCACTACGCTATAGCGCATCCCATTCCAATCATATCAATCATTGCATTCCCGTCATGGGCCCTGTCCCAAGGACATTCAACAATAGAACGTTACATTTCCAGTCAGACCTGTGGGCGTCTCCACGCCGCTAGTTGAAAACCGAAAGCGCTGTCCTTCGAATTCCTAATTTGCAACATCACGTTGAAAAGGCATCTGTGAAAGCTTGTATTCACTAATACATCTATGCAGTGCGGCTGTGTGTGAAAATGGTAACTGGCCTCAATCACTGATGGGACTCCCCGCCGTCGGTGAAAGTCGGTACAGTGCTGCATGAGGGTCCACCGTTGATCGAGCACTACATTCCACTGACCCTTCACAAGTCTGCTCGCGAATGCAAATATAGTATGTGCAACAATGGGAACATAGCAGAATTAACATATAAACCAATATTCCACAGCCATCGGGATTAAGAACATGAATGCAAATGCAAGATGCCATGCGTCGAATTGCAGCGTCGTGTGCGGGACGTGCTCGCACGAAAGGCATTGCAGCTGACACAGGTGGAATGAATCACCACAGGTGAAGGCTATACAGCCTGAAAACACATAAATTGCACACCCAACCCCCTCCACCAACCACACCCACTCCAGAATGCTACCGGCAGGACTAGCGATGTTGGGCCTGGGGGACCTGATTGCACTGCAAGTACTCCAACTTCAAGAAGAAGACGAACGCCAACTACTACAACAACCGGCCGCACAGAGGAGACGCAGGAGGAGGAGGAGGAGGAGGAGGAGGAGGGCAAGGCATGGCCAGCAAGCCCCACCAGCACAGCCACTACCACCACGCAGGCAGCCCGCAATCCCACGCCTCCGAGCTAATCCGTTCAACCTCACAGCTGAGCAGATCCACACCCTCTACCGTTTGGACCGGGACACCATAACCGCCATTGTCGACATGACACACGCTGACCTTGTCAGCATGATAGATAGCCCAACCGCCATCCCACCCCTACTGAAGGTGGTGTCTGTACTCCACTTCCTGGCCACAGGCACCTACCAGCACACAGTCGGACAGTTGCATGGCATTTCACAGCCACTATTCTCACGGACACTATTCCAAGTGCTTGATGCCCTCCTGAAGCACTCAGACGACTACATCTCTTTACCACGCTCGGAGCAGGAGCTTACAAACACAAAAGTGGGATTCCATGCACTTGGCGGCATACCGGGTTGCATTGGTGCCATCGACTGCACCCATGTTGAATTGGTTGTCCCACATGCCATGGAGGCCCAGTACCGCAACCGGAAACAATATCATTCTATCAATGTACAAATGGTGTGTGACTCCAACAGGATCTTTACACATTGTACTGCCCGATTTCCAGGATCAACACATGATTCCATGGTCTTGCGGAACTCTAGAATACCACGCTACATGGAGCGACATGCAGGGCGCCGATCCTGGCTACTCGGTGAGTCTCATTTAATGCATGAGTATGTGGGGTAGGTGATGCGTGAATGACCTGGCAGGAAGGGGGGGGATGCGTACGTAGCAATGACATTCCACAAACATCCTTTGTTGTCCACATACAGGTGATGCCGGGTATCCACTGAAGAGATGGCTCCTTACATCAATCCGGAACCCACAGGACCAGCATGAGGAGGACTACAACCATGCCCACTCACGTACCCGTGTGGTCATAGAACAGGCATTCGGCCTACTGAAGGCTCGTTTCCGCTGCCTCAGCAGGTCTGGCGGGGCACTCCTGTACCGCCATGAGAAGGTGGCAAAGATGGTCATGGCATGTGTCATGCTACACAACATGTGCGTACGTAGGAATGTGGCCATGCCCCCCGACGCAGAACTGCTAGCACCTGAAGATGGTCATGATGAGGGTGGGGATGTGGCAGCACCTCAAGGGGTCCGCGAGGCACAGGAGGCCCGTGAGATTCGTCAGTATATCATAGATGCATGCTTCTAGCACTCACGCCTGGTGGCTGCTACATGGACACGGGACTTGTGGCACTGTGTGTGTCGGGAACATGCACAATGTGGCCTGTACGCCAAGATAGGCCTCGTACACAGAGATCAATGTCCACACATCTCATTGGATGAATATGAAGAATTGTATTGCAGATGTGAAATGACATTACACACCCAATCGACCCGCCACCCAAAGAAGCACAACACACCCCCTCCACCCTCCTACCCCCCCCACGAACAGCAGTGTCCAATGACGCTCATTGTCAGTGGGCAGACGCTATTGCAAGCCCCCTCTCCGGGTATCAGGGGCACCCCTGCCTGTGGAGCGCCGGTTCCTCCCAGATCTACGTTGGGGGCTGCCCTGGACGGAACTTGCAACGGATGATGTCTCTGCCTGCTCACGTCCATGCATGTCCCTAAGGGTTTGTGAGAGCTCAGTGAGCACACGGCGCACAGCGGCAAGTTCACCACATACGTCTTTGGACGTCGCATGCAGTTCCCCCCTCAGGCTCTCGGTGCTTCTCTCCATTTGTCCCCTCAGGCTCTCGGTGCTTCTCTCCATTTGTCCCCTCAGGCTCTCGGTACTTCTCTCCATTTGTCCCCTCAGGCTCTCGGTACTTCTCTCCATTTCTGCCCTAAGTGTCTCAGTAGATGTTTCAATGGCTGCCTTAGAACCCCCACATTCATCAGCATGCTCCTTGAGGAGCGTGGCCAGTTGCTGCTGTTGCACTATCATCTGCTCGAGGGACTGTTGCCTCTGCTGGGCCATGCCCATTTGCGGTGGTGTCACAGAGGGGCTGGACGCCTCATGTTGCCTTGCAACAGGCCTTGTGGGGGTTGGCCAGTCGTCGTCTTGTGGGTGCCCCTGCGTGGTTCCTCATGGTGTACGGGATGATACAAACAGGGGGATTGAGACAGGTCATGGATGTGTCCTACTTCGACAGCACCGTTTTCTGTGTCAGAGCATGCTGGCATGAAAGCAGTGTCACCTAGGGTGCTGCTGCCACCAGAAGCAGTGCCTTCTGTGGCATCCATTGGGGGGACCTGTGGTGCTGCTGTTGTGGACATGCTGGCTGCTGGGGTGCCTGTTGGAGTCCCCTCCAGTGTGCTGCCACTCGATTTGTGCAGCTGCCGTGTCTTGATCCGTGCAGCTGAGGTGGAGGGTCTTTGGCCGTTGGTCTTGGCCCTCTTTGCAGGTGTGCTGGTAGGGGTGTCCTGAAGCTCGTCGTTGGAATCGGACCCTGTGGTGGAGTAAAGGAGGGCGAGCGTTATTCATGGGTCTGTGGTAATTGTAATGGCAATTGTATCACATGCATTGGGGTGGTACCTGGGGGTGATTTGGGTCAGGGCCTTGGAGGTGGTCTCATTTTTGTGTGCATTGGGGATGCAGTTATTTTGCAGTCTGCAGTTAGGGTGTGCATGCTGCACATGTAGAGTGTGTTTTTGGGATTTTTAAATATTTATTTATTTAATCTGACTTTTAAGGGGCGCTGTCATGGCAATGTATGTGGTCGTTCTCCTGGACATGTGTTTCTATTGCACTATGGGGACACATGGTACTTCACATGGTTGGTAATTGTGGATTCGGCATAGTTTTATTTGGGCCACCTACCTGATTCTTCTGATGTCTGCACTCCTTTCTCCATCCCTCCGACTCCCTCTATGCTCTCCATTCCAATGGTGGAGGCACAGATTTCTTCCCAGGGGGTCAACTTGATGGGTGATTCCGATCCTCCCCCGGTAGCTGTGGCAATGTTCCGGTTGGCAGAGAGTATGCTCCGGACGCGTATCCGTAGGTCGTCCCATCGCTTTCTGCATTGCTGTGGGTTGCGGGGTGCGGTCCCCACCGCACTTACCCGCTGTGCCACCAGCGCCCATATGGCCTTCTTGTTCGTAAGTGCCGTCCTGGTCATTTGCGTAGAGAAGACGACGGCAGCATTCTCCTGGAGGATCTCTGTGAGCACGGTGAGTTCCTCGTGGGAGAAGTGGACCTGCCGCTTGCGGTCGCACGCTTTTTTAGCAACTTTTCCCATATTTATTTTTTTGACTGGGGTGGCTGACGGGTTGGGATGTGTCTCAGGGTCGGATTTTTAATGGTTGTGTTGGGATTCTGATTTTATAGGTGTACGGCGTGCTGTTTCCCGTTCCGGCCCCATGTTTTTACTTCTGTTTCCGTATATTTACGGTGACCGTATTTTGCGCTGACCGCTCATTACGGTGACCGCTAAGATGGGTGGCGGAATTGCACCTAGGGCGACGTACGACGGCGGTAAGGGGCGTTTTGGGGTCATTTCCGCCATCGCGGACTTTGCACTTCCGCCATGGCGTAATGCTCGTGCCCGATGGGTCAGAATTAGCCGCACTTTCCTCCATCGTGCAGTGGCGGAAACGCTATTTACGCTATGGCGGTCATGTCGGTTACTTTCCGCCAGGGTCGTAATGAGGGCCCTTATATTTTGCTCCCTGTGTCAGCGTTCACCCACGTGCTATACATAACCACATCACAGGAGCGTCTAAGCATCTACACTACAGAGGCTGACTTACTGTGGTTTTGTTAATGATAACCGCTTTCGAGCCATGTATCTTAGAACCATCTCACAACTGTGCAACTGAACATTCTCCTAACTGTGACGATGACAGTGCCATATTTATGTTCTTGTCATTTTCGGATTGACCGCTTTTCTATATCCGCAACCTTTGCAACCCGTAACCTCCAAACCTGTACCTTTGCTTAGAACATGCTAAATCGTATGTCTCATTCCCTGTCATCTGCATCATGCCAATAATCGTAACTAACACCTACTGTTCCCCTATGTCTGCTTGTTATTAACGCTACAGGCACCTATGTCGCATGACCTATGACCCAGCATAGGGAATGTCTTGTAGTATATCTCTTTTATGCATACTTGCGCACCTGATGTAGCCCCTCTACCCCTCCCCCCCACACCAATACCATGAGTCGAGGCTTTACCAGACTCTGCACACCCAGTGATGTTATCCTTTCCTTGTCTGCACAGCTGATGTAGCCGCCCCTCCCCCCCAAACCATGAGGCTAGATTCACCTTTTTGTGTACTCACTTTGTAACTCTTAAGCGCGTTTTCTGCAATTTAAAACTATACACTGCACTTTCTGCAACTAGCACCTAGATGCCTATGGGTTTTGAGCGCTGAAATAAATGCTAAAATAAAATAAAGGGTCTTTACGGACAACACGTTTTACAAAGGGGATCCTGTAAGCTAGGAGAATCGCCCTTTCCTGTTTCTTCTCCCCACTCGAAGCGAGAAACTGCGGCAAACTCTTTTGGCCTCAATACAAGTATGGTGGTGCAGCAAAAAACAGTTATAACATGGTGCTAATTCTGTTACCGCCACATTACTGCACCGCCGTACTAACTGTTTGGCGGCGAGGTGGAGAATTTTTCTCCAGCAAAAAGCTGGAGGTAAATCACCACTGTACCGTAAAAAATCAGCAGCATTACTGCTGTCAGAGTTATAGCAGCCTGAATTCTGCCGGCAGTAATTCTGCTGGCGGTAATCCTGCTGGTGGTAATTCTGCCGAAATCCCCATGGAGTAATATAGACTCCAAAAATTGGGATTTACTCCACTTACCACCACTTGTAATCCAGTGGTAAATCCGCAGGACCACATGGCGGTAACGGTAAATCCATTAGGTGGTATTTCGGCAGATTTACCACTGAAGTACTGCCAAACCTGTAATGAGGCCCTTTATCTATCAACCCGAATTCATCCAAGGGGCAGAGGGGTGTCTCCTGGACCATGGCTCACCATATTATTCAATACTTTGAACATGGCCTTCGTTTTAATCAGGGAATTTAACCACTTAACATTCAGGGTAATGGTTCTTGGATCCTCCATTTGATATGATATGATATTTTATTTGTATCGCGCTCATACACAAGTGTTTCAGAGCGCGACAAGGCAAGGGAGGGGAACAGGGGAGAATACATCAACGATCTTACTAGGCCCAGTGACATTGAGAACGTGCAAGTGCATGGGAAAAGGGAAAGGGGAGAAAGTGCATGGACGGGGGAGAGAGGAGAGTGCGGAGCAGAGGAGAAAAGATAAATAATAATAAATACAAATAAATAGATAATAGAGGCAATAAACAGTGGTAGTGCAGCCAGCAAGTGACAAGTTCAGTGTTTACAGCAGCAGACTGGGTAAGTCTAAATAAGTGCAGAAAAGGAAGAAAAAGGGGGGAGGGCAGGAGACTGTATGGGTACAGATACAGTCCCCATTTCCAGGGGTGGCCAGGTGGCCGTGCAGGAGGGTGGCAGGGTGAGCAGGTACCTGGGCCCAGGGGACAGAGGGTGGCCAGGTGCACAGTGCCAAGAGAGAGCAGATCAGCAGGGGAGAGGGGGAGCGAAGGCAGAAGAAAAGATGAAGGTCTTGAGGTGCTTACGGAATCAGAGATGGTTCTCCTCATGTTTTAGAGTGGCATGGAGGCTATTCCAGAGGGAGGCCCCAGCCGAAGACAGATATCTACCCCCAGCTTGTTTCTTTGAAAAACAACTGACCCTAATGGAGTTAGAGGTAGTGGAACGAAGAGCTCGAGAGGGGAGGTATTTACGGAGGGATAGCTGAAGGTATTTTGGACGCAGGCCCCAGAAAGCCTTGTGAACATTGCAGAGGGTTTTGAATTTAATCCTTGCATCCACTGGGAGCCAATGGAGAGATTTCAGAGCTGGAGAGATGTGATCCCAGGGCTCGAGGCCAAGGACAAGTCTTGCAGACCTGTTCTGGATTAGTTGCAGAGGGCGGAGAGTAGAGGCAGGTAGATTTATGAAGAGGCTGTTACAATAGTCCAACCTTGAGAGAAGCAGAGCTTGGGAGACAGTGAGCTTCTGGGGGAAGGAGGGGAAAGGCAGAGTACCTCTGAGGAGGTGCAGTAGGAAGTTTGACTTTTTAGTGACCTCAGAGATGTGGGAGGAGAAGGAAAGTGTGGAGTCAAAGATGACCGCAAGGTTCTTGGCCTTGCAGGTGTGGGTAGGAGGAGGGCCAAGAGAGGCCGGCCAGTGAGTGAGGGGAAAAGATGGTGGAGGTGTGCAGATGAGGAGGATCTCCATCTTGCTGGCATTCAGACAGAGGTCATTTGCGGCACACCAATCTTGAATGGCAGTTAGACACTTCGAGATGAGAGAAGAAGATGAGGTGGCCGAGGGCAGCCTGAAAATGAGTTGAGTGTCATCAGCGTAGCACTGGAAATTGGAGCAGAAAACGGCAATGCAGCAGGCAAGGGTTGCCAGGTATTGGTTGAAAAGCCAGGGCGAGAGGTTAGACCCCTGGGGAACACTACAGGTAGAAAGGAAGGTAGATGATAGGAAGTACCCAAGTTGGACCTGGGAGGGTCGATCAGAGAAGAAAGAGGTCAGCCGGGCCAGAGCTTGATCAGTGATACCCAGGTTATCACAGAGACGGTTGAGGAGGATGGAGTGGCTGACCGTGTCAAAGGCAGAGGAGAGATCAAGTAGGATGAGGACAGAGGGAATGTTAGAGTCAAGGTTGGAGAGCAGATCTTCTCGGATGTTCAGTAGAGCAGTTTCCGTGCTTCTGGCCGCTCTGAAGCCAGACTGGTGGTCATGGAGACAGCCAACATAATCGGAATGAAGGTTAAGCTGAGAGATGGCCAGCTTTTCCAGGAGTTTGCCCAGGAAGGGTGTAATGCAAATAGGGGCGATAGTTAGCTGGACAGGAGGGATCAGCTGTGGGTTTCTTGAGGAGAGGATGCACAAGGGAGTGCTTCAGAGGGGAGGGGAAAGATCCTGAGGCAAAGGAGTGGTTGCAGAAATCTGCAAGGGCCGGAGCGAGGGTGTCAATGTGGTCCTTGATGGTTTTAGGGGAACAGGGATGAACCTGTTTTGACAAGGCTTTCATAGATCGGACTTGTCTAGCCACCTCATCAGGGGAGAAGAGAGGAAAAGAAGAGAAGAAGGGTGGGATTGTAGTAAAAGGGGGGTCAGTAAGCACCGACTGAGATAGGAGGGGGAGGAGCAGAGAGGGTGGACAGGATGTCCTGGGTTTTTGAGATAAAATGAGAGGCAAGGGCATTGCACAGAGCCTGGGAGGCAAGAGGAGGGGTAGAGACTGCAGCAGGGTTGGCCAGTTTCTTGCAGATTTTAAAGATTAAAGAGTTTGGCCGAGTTGTTAGATGCCGCAGAGACATGGGCTTGAATGTGGGCTCTCTTCTTGGTGCAGACAGAGGGTCGGTATTGCCTTTGGAGAAGGAGACAGGCCAGTTTGTCAGAGGATGAACAAGAAGTCCATTTCCTCTCAGCCGCCCTACACTTACATTTAAGTGTAGATAGGTCAGAGTCATACCAGGAATTACACTTGGCTTTGGACTTCAAGTGGATCCTCATGACAGGGGCAAGAGCATCAAGAGTATCGGAAATAGAGGAGTAGAGAAGGGACAGGGTTGTGTCTGGGTGTGAGCCAGCTGGAGGCAGAGGGGAGCGGGAGGAGGTGGCAGCGAAAGCCTCAACTGACACACGCTTCATAGGTCGGATGTCCGAGAAGGTTGGTGGCAGTGTGGGGGTGGGCTTGGCTTGGGGGGAAGAGAGGGAGAGATGAGAGGAGAGAAGGCAGTGATCACTCCAGGAGAGAGGAGTGGTCAGAGGGATAGACAGAGGGAGGCTAGAGGAGATCAAGACATCAAGTGTGTGACCTGCTGAGTGCGTCGGCCCAGAGGGGAGGATAGAGAGGGAGAAGGAATCGCAGAGGTCGCGAAAGAGCAGAGATGAGGGACAGGGAGAATAGAGGTGGATGTTGAGGTCACCAAGGAGGAGGAGTTGAGTGGTTGAGGTCAGGAGGGAGGAGGAGAGGTCAGCCCACTCGGAGAGAAAAGAGGTGATTTGACCAGGGGGGCAGTAGAGAGTAGCAACAGTAAGAGAATGGCTAGGAGAGATTGAGTGCCTGCAGACAAGGCATTCGAAAGAGGAATACATCTGAGTGGGAATTATAGTGGCAGGGATCCATTCAGGAAAGATAGGGACTACACCCTCTCCAGGCCGAGTGGTTCTGGTTGCAGAGAGGATCTTGTAGCCCTCAGGGAGGAGAGTGTCAAAGCTTGTGACAGAGCTGGCCGTGAACCATGTCTCCGTGAGACCAAGGACATTGAGGTCAAGTTCTTCAAGTTAACCATATTCTAGGCACAATGTATGAACAAGAATAGTATAAATATGCAATATTATGTGACAACCCTGGAAACTGAGTAGATTCTTTAGGTTTTTGTTTCACAAGGCCTCAAGAACACACCAACTCTCGAAGACAGATCAAGTGTTTTCATTAGAGTTATCAAAAAAGGACTCGCTTAGGACCGTCCCTCTCTCTCTCGTCTAGTGTGGTCAGTGCCCCCCTAAGCCAGGTGTCCCTCAATCCCAGTTTGGTCACTAAAGGTCGGCAATCCCTACTGTCTAAAATTCTGCCTGTCTACTGGTGATGATCAAAGAGCAAATTCACTTTCTAGCTATCTGGAATAAGTGTACCTAACCTAGATACCCCAATACAATTCAGTAAGGGTAGGTGCCTTTCAGACACCCAGGCCCCACTTGGTCCTTCCCTTTCACACTTGTGTAGTACTCCTCACCCTGATGTTCTATTTCTCCTTTCCCTTCCTTCTACTATTCTTACATCATTCCTCCCACTCTACTGTCTCTCTCCCTCTCTACATCTAGTAACCTAATGCTCCCTCTGGTGTCCTCTGCTCCACTATTCCCCCCTCTTTACACCACTAATCCTATCCCCACTCCACTTCAATACTATTTTGCCCACTCCACATCACTACTCTCCCTGCTGCTGCTACTCTCCTCTCTCCACATTATCACTACTCTCCACACTACCAACACTCTCCCCTCTCCACACTCCACCTACTCTCCCCTCTTCACACTCCACAGTATGACTACTCTTCCCTCTCCACACTATTACTACTCTATACACTACCCACAACTTCTCTCCCAGTCACTCTCTTTTACTCTCCCAGTCACCTTTTCATTCACTTGCGACTTTCCTTTTATTAGCTCCACGGACACACTTTACAGTCACACTCAAACCTAATTACCACTTTCTTCCACTAACCAATACCTCAGCTTGTAAACTCTTTCAGCAATCCTCCTCCAGCTCAGCTGCACCGCCCTTCTTCCAATTAGTCTCTTGGTACTCCTTTTTCCTTGACCTCACCTGAATATCCCCCACCTTCCTCTTTCCCGTGCCCATTTTGTAGCCTCCCTCTCCAGTGGCTCTCTCCCTCAACTGGCTCTCAGGCCAACTGTTGACTTTCCTTTCTCCAGGGGAAGTGCTACAGGTGAGCAAAGTCATACAGGGGGTTTTAAGCCCCACCCCTTTCTCACATTTGGGGCTTCCTGCCTTTGGTAATGGCAGCCGCTATTATCACAGTTAATGTCCGAGTTTGTGTGTGGGGTTACTGGAGTATTTAATATGGCAGTTCTGCAGTGAGACTTCTTCCTGCCATGCCACAGTTAAAGGTATTGGCTTTGTGGGTCTTGCATAGAGCCCTGAGATTGCTGAAAGACTGAGTGGACCACTCCGCCTACTTGCAGAAGCTAGAGTCATTGCTCACACGCTGGTCTGGTTTGAGTCATGGGTTTGATCTGTCCGTCTGCTGCCCTGGTTGCTCTGTGGCATAGTAGCTCCTTGCTGTCTGTATCTTCTTGCTTGTTTTTACACCTCTAGGCATGATGGATGCTGAAGTCCTACGGGACAAGAAAGAGACTGTCCCGCATTGTGCTGTAGAGGCAGGGGGCAAAAAAAGGTGGTACTCGCTTCATGCTAGCAAGCAAAAGTATAATGGACAACCACTGAGCACCCCCTCTCACACACCACACCTCTGTGGAAGGATTGGCTCTGTTGAAAACCCTGGTAGGCCTCTGACCTAACCTCAGAGGGGTCCCCAAACCCTGCTGACAGGGTAAGGTCCCTAACCCTGTCACACTTCACAAATAGCCAATCCAGACAACACTATTTTTCCCAGACCTCATATTGTACCTTCCCTCTCTAACCAAAACAAGTCTCCCCATTGGAGGAAAACCCCAAGAGCCAAACCCCTAACAGAGATCATGGGGCTAGTCCAAGAGAGGCACAGACCCCCCAAACCCCAAAGGCGACCTGTGAAGAACATGTCAAACCTATATGCATCAGTTACCAGGAATCAGTCTATCAACAATATAAAGTTGAGAAGAAAGTTCACTCATATTACAATCCCAGATCCAACAATCGACAACTATTTCTGTCAAAGCAGGCCCCTCTCCAAGAGGGATTTCCAAATACTGAGAACAATATGATATCTGCACAAATTACTGGTCCAAGGTAGCCCAAGACAGCACCACAGAAATCTTAAGAACATACCTTTTAAAGCTTCCTGCAGCACCCCAATTTCCTTAACACGATTACAGTGTAGATTTGAACCATGGCAAAAAAATATGGCAGTGGCAGCCCAGATCATGTAATTTCTTCCCTTCAATTGTCTTTTTACGGCCACTAAAAGTGCTCTTACCCCAGATAGTTCCTATCCTAATTCATCCATTAAGTCGCGGGTTGGGATTTGTATTTTGACCCTGCGTCATAGGGGATCAGATGAGAACTCATTGTCATCCAGCTACAAAAGTGTGTCCACTTCTTTAATATTTAAGATGGACCAATATTGATCTTCATAAGAAGTTCAGGGGGCAATTGAATCCTCAACAATATGTTATGTCCTTGCTCTGCAACCAATTTGTCACTGCCTATAGATAGTTACTTTTAACAAGAGTAACTGCTCAAAGATCCTGAAAGTGTTTCATATGGTATTTCTAAATAAGATCATGGGTGATTGTCGGGCAGCCCCCCTGGCGCTTTCCTCTATGCCTCAGAATTGAATGGGAGTGAGGGCATCCAGGATTAAGTTCTTCTGTTGCTGCACCGAGGAGTACACCCATTGGGCCTTGTGCAACTCTATCTCTGCTTCATCTGAAAGCTTTAGAAGGCTGAGAAACAGGTCTTGAACAAACCATTCAAGCCAACTTCCAAATTGTGCATGTTAATCCCTCTGATACCCATATCGTTGCGCCACAACCGGTTTGCTGCATATTCCTGTTTCAGTGGACAGGCTACACATTCTGCTTTCCGGGGTGCCCCTTGGTTCGTTGAAGCTGATCATTCATAGCCTTGTTGACAAATCAGATTCTCACCTTCTGTTCAGTTTCCAGCCTCAGCGACTTGTTTATCTAAGGCTGGGACCTTTGTAGTGAAGTCAGCAATGCTTTCTTGTTGTTACGAGTTGTTTCTAGTTGCTGGGGCACCCATCTGTACTCCCCGTGTGAGGGTTCGGAGTGAATCTGAGCTGTAGTCAAGTTATCAGGAATCTTGTATTGTTCCTGTGCCTTCAAGAGTGTAATTATGTCTCCTCCCTTTGGGATTTTTCTGTTAATTCTGCAGGAAGGGGACTTGAAAGATGAAGGTTGGTGGAATAGTGGTGGTAGTGACTTCTGTACAGCCAACAACAGGCGCACCAATCTAGGCTATATGTGCAGGACTTACACTTTTAAATCAGCCTTCGCCCTGGCTGTGGCTGCAATCCCCTCAGTAAAATCTTGCTACTTCCTAGTGAGAAGGTGGTGGCAGCAGGCACACACAGAGATATACATAGTAGTGAAGTATAGTGCTTATGAGGGACGAGCTCAGAGAACTCCACATCTTCCCCACTGGAACCAGACAACAAGATCGTTCTTGTATCAAGGATCAGCAGGGAGTTGGGCAGGAGGCATTAAGAGAAATATTATGCTGACGGCCTCTCCACACTCTTGGATTCAACCGCACTTGATTTGTATTTGGGTTCTCCTTTACACCCCCTCCTCCACCACCGCTCAGGCCAGCGACTCTCCCCTCCAAAAATGACACCTCTGATTTGCAGGTGCAGACAGTCATTCTCCTCATGCTTGCTTCATGCTTTCAGCTTCAAGGGAACCAGGGAATGGACCTGGGTGGTCGTGGTACCACAGGGATCAGATGCGCCCTTGGTACTTTGCTCTATCAATGTCTCTGGACTACATCTGATAACTGTGTCGCTCGGGGGCTCTCTAAACCCGTTCCTGAGTGCCTCCCTGCTGCGGTCACCTGGACTCCACACCACTGCTCCTGACTTTGCAGCTCAAACTAGCCACTGTGCATCATGGACACCACTTTTGGAGAACACACAGAGTGGCCGGGCCACACTGGGAGTCTGGTCCTCCTCCTCTCACTGGCTCAAAGGGGCAGCAGGTAACACCACTAGATGCTCCACCGCCCCCTGCCTTGTTGTATGTGTCAGTGCTGCAAAAGGTGCAGAACTCTTGGCACAGGGCCAACTGAACCCCGATCTCAAGAAAGGCAGCTAAAGGAGCCTCCTGCAGGCAGCCTCTCGAAGCCATGCTGGTCGTTTCCAAAGCTTTTTACAGAAACTGCAAAGATTCGGTTTGCCCAACACTAAATTAGTGAGGGAGTTATAGCTCTTGGGAATCAGAACATTCTAAATATTCAGTCACGTGGAATAATTTCCAATGGAAAGCTCAGTGAGGGACAAGACTCTCAACTCTGTCCTCAATCTCGGGGAAAGACAAACACACTGCATTGTAAACTGCTCTTTCTTTACGTGACCCAGTAAACACTCTCTGTTGGGCATCGCTCCTGCAGACATCACACCAGGATAGAAATCCTCCTAAACTTGTGCTCAGATAGGGTCCTATATGACTTTCTGGACAGAGATACAAAGCATTGTCCTCAGGATGGGGCAGCTTCTTAGGCACACCACAATGTTTGTGGTGTCACAGAGAGGCAAAACACAAATATTTGCATCTTTTTCTGTAAAGAAAGCATGGCCGTTTTAGCCCTTTTCTGCTGTTTCTAAATGAGTATAGTGTTATAGGGTGTTGGGGCAAGCCAGGGTACTACGAGAACTGGGATAATTTAAAAAACAAGTGCTTTCTATATAACCACCAATATTTTCTATACATCTTAGCAATAATGGGCTCAATTTAGTACGTGCAGATTGCATCTATTCTTTGCATTGCTTTGTGTATTTTTGTAAAATTTCTTATCTACATTTTTCAATTTGTTTTACTATTTTTAATTAGTCCATTTGGGAGATTTAAAGTAAACAGCGAGGAAGAAGAGGAAGATGCATTAACTCTTTCATCAGCAATGTGGTTCTCCTGGGGTGTTCTGCTGAACTCTGGAATAGGAGAAGGTAAGAGGTGCATTAGTAATGTTAACACATGTTCACATGATAAATGTATAAGTATATAATAAGGACTTTTAAGAGAAATACACATTTATTAACTTAATTATGTAATAAGAAATGTATATAGGGCCTCATTACGACCCAGGCGGAGGACCATGGGGCTATTAGCACCATGGTCCATGCCGGAGTCCGCCATGGCGGAATGGGGAATTACCACCCCATTCTGAGGTTGGTGGGGCGGTAATTCCCCATGCCGCCATGGCCCTTCCCCATTCCCATTTTTGCCCCATAGGGCTCAATGGGAATGGGGAAGGCGCTAATTACGGTACCGCAAATTGCGGTACCGTTATTAGCATCAAAGTCCCTTTGCGGGTCCCTATTTTAACGGCTGGAAAAACCAGCCGTTAAGGTCGAGTCCCGCAAAGGGACCTCGTAATCAGGCGTTAAGGGTTTAACAGCGCCAACACCTTTTACGGCGCCGTTAAACCCTTAACGCCAGGGTCGTAATGAGGCCCATAATCTTTTTAATGCTATGGGCCTCATTACACGGTAGGCGGTAAGGGTTTACCGGTACCGGTATTTTACCGGTACCGGTAAACCCTTACCGCCTTACTACGAGGTCCCTTTGCGGGTTGGGGAATTTAACGCTTGCTTTTTGCAGGCGTTAAAAACCAACCCGCAAAGGGACCAGGGAGCTAATTACGGTACCGCAATTTGCGGTGCCGTAATTAGCACCTTCCCCATTCCCATTATGCCCTATGGGGCAAAAATGGGAATGGGGAAGGGCAATGGGGGAAGGGGGAATTATCACCCCACCAACCTTGGAATAGGGCGGTAATTCCCCTTTCCACCAAGGCGGTGACGGTATTTTACCGGCATGGATCAAGGTGCTAACAGCACCTTGGTCCACCGCCATCCGTGTAATGAACTTGGTTTTTTCTTGATTTAAAAAACTTGTTTTCTGTGAAAGGATCGCCGAGCCAAACACAAGATAAATAAGTATGTAGTGCAGCTGTACAGCTGCAGGAGGTTGTCCTAAAAGAGCAATCTCACATGTGTGTTTTTGTATTATATTGATTACATCAGATTTGTCTGGTCATTTGGTTCTGGTGGGCATTCAGAGGTTTGTTGGTGGTATTAGAGTGGCAACTTAATTTATTGATTAGGAATGTGCTAAACCCAAACAGTTCCCACGCATGTGTGCTACCGCTGTCAAAGTCAAGATGAATCTGCTTGAATCCCTGGTGATTCAGTCAATACGACTGACTCTGTGTCATGTGAGTGGGGAGAGCGAATTGTCAGTGAAAAGATGCAGAACAACAGAGGTTTGAATCCCGGATCCGCGGTTAGAAACCGAACTCAGGTATCGTATTGGGTGCGTTATAAAAAAAAAATGAAATAAATAAAAAAACATTTTGTATATCAACTGAAAACATTAGAACTCTTCAAAGGTAAATGCACACCTAATTCTAAGCAGATGGAATCCTCCTGTAACATCATTCCATCTTGATGACATAACTAAGATCCCAGCATAAGCATATACCTTTGAAGCCACATCATAACACATTTGAACACAATAAGACTTTGGGGAGCCAGAAAAATAATTCTGCTGCCTGTGTTCTGTGCCTTCCTCTGTTTGGCAGTATCTTTTCATTTTGGGGAGTTTTAAGACCTTAATGCCTCTCTGTTAGATACTGGATATTATTAATATTGTGGATCAATTCTCTAAAAGTAAGAAGTACTGGTATAAGTAATGAGAACTATCATTTCTTAATGTCTTATAGAATGATTAAACAGTCCAATTTAGGGTATCCGGGGCGGTATTGGGATGTGCCATGAAGCCGAGATGGATCACTGCTTCTTCAAGCGACCTTGTAGCATGCAAACTGTCTTTGGCTGTTAAAAGGGGTGGGATTGAGGAGAGGGCAATGGCAAGGAGGTAGCCTGAGTCTTGCTATGAACGATGCAGGCCCTGGATTGGCTAGGGTTAGATCAATGAGTTTGCGCTTGGCAGATGGGACTTAGGGAGTGGGTTGGTAACACGTGGAACCGGATGTTACATAAATAATCACAGGAAGCTGGTTGGAGTATTCAGGAGGACCTAAGGGGTGATTGAGTTGGATGTGCCAACTGCAGGGTGATGGCATTTCAGCTGCGGATGTGCAGAGTGTTAGGCAGCGTTTGTATGCAGTGCCCTTTGGGACCACTACACACAACTATGACTGCAGGTGTAAGCAAAACCAACCTTTGGTATAAGTCTGTACTACACAGTTTTTGGTAGCAGCGCTGAGCAGCCAAGCTTATCTCAAGAGGGATTGTGAGCTGTAAGGATGTTACACAGAGGTCTATAATCACAAGTATTCAAATAACCTCTTACGCTCAAGGTTTCTTGGTTAAACACTTATTCATTTTTTCAACATTCAGTTATAAAACATTCACTAGAAGGAGGCAATCTATATCACACAACAATATAGTTCAGTACTTTACACGGTATGGGTCTGAGGCATTTAAACTACTTTGAAGGAGGAGCAAAATGGCATTCAGAGTACTTTGAAGTAGGAGCAAAAAAGCATAGGTTAAGAAAACGAAAATTACAGTTACTTTTAAACAGTGCAAATAGTTTGAGTTCATCAGAGGAGCCAATTCAATGCAATAGGTTAGTCCAAAGTCAATGGGCTAAAGTCTTGTATGGGATAAAGCAGTTCTGATAGTTAAATGGAAAAGTATTTGCCAAAGTTCTCAGAAGTAGTTAGTAAAAGAAATATTCATATGTTGGGTCACAAGCAGGCTAGGCCTGCAAGTTGCAAAAGTTCCAAGCACTTTCGCAGTGAGAGGTAAATTCTCTCGGTCGGGTTTTCACAGTACCTTACAATGAAGAAAAAGATGCATCTGAAGACTTCTGTTCCTGGCAGTTCCTGCAGATCTCGATGTTCCTGTGCCTCAGTCGTGGGGACCAGAGGGAAGACGTCGGGGGACTCCTGCACTGCACTGGACTGGTCAAAGCTGCCACTTGACAAATTTTAAATTCTGGTAGCTGTAATCAAGCACACAAACTGGTGCCCCTCTCACTGGTTATTCGGTTTGCTGCAGCACTCTGAGGAAAATACAACCAGCTCCAAGAATGGTATCCAGGTGACTTACAAGTTGATTGGTCCCACCAACTCAAAGGGAGAAGTCGTCCTTGCAGGGCTTCTCTATCGAGATGAATTTAACGATTAGGACCATCAGCAGTAAACCTGCGATCCAGGATGCAGCAGCCGTCCACTTCAAGCTCGTCTTTGGTTTTTTTGTTCCAGTGGTCGACTCTGCCTTCCAAGCCAAGAGACTCGACTTTTATCCAGTTTCCTCCCATTCATTCCAGCCTAGCTGCCACCTACCCAGCAGGGTGGCTGTCCTTGCCGGACAGTTAGCCAGCCAATCACGCCAGAGTGCATTTGGGCCTCCTAGGAGACTAAGCACAGGGAGTTTCGGGCACCTCCCTCACTTCCTGCCCACCCGAGACACTCTGGTGCCAGAGGCAGTCTTGACCAAACCTGGTTTGGCGGACAGAGCAAAACTCTAGAAGGACCTTTCCACAAAGAAATGATGAAAAAAGAAGACCGGGACCTGTTTAAACATGGGGGGCTCAGACGACATCTTGAAAAACATGGCTCCTGTGATTTTTAGCTACCGGTCTGGAAAAACCATGGTAGTTTGTTGTAAAACCACTGCCACCAGCCATTTCGATAGGAAAGTGTAGCATTTGACTGCTACATGAGTATCTAGGCAAAGGGGATACTAGGTAACCTCCCCCACCCAGCACTCTATAGTAAGATAGGGTGTGCTGGTTCTAGGAATTTGAAAAGACTAGTAAAGTCAATTTCACTTTACTTTCTCTGGGAAACAGTAGTTTATCCCAGAGAAGGTAGTTAAACCTTGGGAAAGCTTGAAAGGCTTCACTGAGGGTGCTGTGTGACACACATGAAAAAAATATGCCTATGAAGCTGTCTAAAACTCCATAATCAAAGAAAACCAAAGAGTAAAACACACAGAATTAAAAGTTCAAAGTCCCAATCTTTAACAAAAGAGCTAGAGGGCTCCAAGGTGGGAGTAATTGGCACATTTATTCGAATTCTTACTAACAGAAAGCGACAGGCATTTTCTAAGTGATGAGGGAGAGGTAGCATATGTGGGTTTTGACAGTGCTCGCTCTGGCTTGCTGGTTGGTCATGCATGACTTCTGGAATGATGATGTAAGCCTCTCAAATTGTCTGGAATTAATCAGGCATGGACTCTAGTCAACCTCCACAATGACACACTCAGTTAAGGTGAGTGGGTTGGGCTCATAGGATGTGGGGAGACTCCAAGAGTGGGCACACTAATCTTATATCTGATGGTGGACTTGACTTTCCACAAGACCTGCTGTGGGGAATTTGTTCGTTGGAGATTGAGGGGGCTTTGGGTGAGAGGGTAGTTACTTTCACCTAGTTGTTGGGGTTCTAGAGGTGGAAGGGGTGGGGTGAGCTGCATGTGAGGTAGCAACAATTCTGTCCTAGAGTCTGTGATTATGTAAACGGTGACCATGGGTGGCTGGGCAGTTACTGAGGTTCCTCACATGAACGTTCAGGGCCTAAACAATAACATCAAACAGCGTAAGGTTACTGCCTATGCTAAGCGGTTCAATGTCAACATACTTAAGCTTCTAGAACCTCACCTAATGAGAAAAGAGCATGTTGAACTGTCTAAGGAATAAGGATAGCATTGCTACTCATCATTCACGAGCAGCTCCAGAAAGGTGACAACACTCATGCACAAATCGTTATGGTTTCAAATGTCTATGCTGCAGGCATACATAAGGAGGTGCTTTGTGGTGGTAAAGGGTGACTTGGACGAACAGAGGTTAGTCCCAGTTAGTTTCTAGGGGCACAGATGGAGGCAATAACAATTATTCTATGCATCTGTACATAACTCTGCATCCAGACTAGACTACTTCTGGAGCAGTTGTAAGCTTGTAGGATATATATGGGTCAATGTGAATTATTGCCTATTACCTTGTTGGACTGGTTATTTAAACCTGATTCACTCTCGAATGTGGCGTTTAGAGTGAAGCCTCAGCAGGATATTGAGATGTTCTTTGAGGCTAATGGAGAAATGGCTCCAGGCATGGTCTGGGGGGCTTTCAAGATGTTTTTTCAGGACAATTCGTCTGACAAACAAGCATGGTGTGCTTAAAACAATAAGGAAGGAGCTAGTAAAGATAGAGGGGTCTCTTAAACAGCTTGAAGCCAAGTATAAGGAAACATGTTAGGCCAAACTACTAACAGATATCAGGGTAGAGAAAAACAGATTTGATGATGAGGCAAACAAGGATTTCACATTTTTACCCACATTCACCACTGCAAGGGGCTATGCACAGGGTGATAGCCAGGCAAGGCAATGGAATAGTTCATCACAGAATATTGGTAAGGAGATCAATCGGGTATTTATGGAGTATTATAAATAACTATACAATCAGGCTATTTCTCGTTTTGGAGGATGAGGTCCTGATATTTGGACTAGGTGTATCTTCTGGCATTGCCCCACATCGAAGAGGGTTTGGGTGATCAGATCCTGAAGCCAGAAATACTGGCTGCTATCAAGACCTTTACCAATGGAAATGATCCTGGACTGGGCAGGTTGGCCACCAGGTTTTAAAAGGGATTTTCCTAGGTGCTGGCCCCTAAATTAAAAGCTGTAGGCAAGGAGGTGACCCATTTTGGAGCTTTGCCTCCAGCAATGATTGTGGCCACAATCATGATGTAATGGAAGCAATGCACACATGCAATATAATGCTCAACCTATAGGCTCTTATCACTGAACATTAATGATAATATATTGGGTAAAATCCTTGCTATGAATTTATGTGTATCCATGGGAACCTAGCTGGGAAGCAATGGAGTGCTGTGTATAGGGGACACTATGGACCATATATAGGCTACCCCAGTTGATGAAAAAGCTGGTGCATCCCAACCAGACCAAATGTTTTCCTGGGAGCAGGGTTTACTCAGGAGCCATGATCGAATCGCTTTACACAGAAAAGGCCTTTGATTCAGTGGCATGGGTCATCTTATTTAAAGTGCTGGAAAAGACGAGCTCTGGTGAGCGCTATGTGGGTATGTATGGTGAAGAGGATATGCAATGCTCCCCAGGCTGAGGTCCAAGCAATATATTGTAGCCTTTCCTATTAGAGCAGGGACAAGGCAATGCAATCCACCCCCCCTTCCTTCTTGCACTGGCAATGAAGCCACTGGCCTGACTGTTTAAAAATAAGATGATAGATAAGGGCATATCTAGGGTGGTATCGAGACGCTTATCTCCCCTTGTCTGGGTGATATTTTGTTATGGGTAGGAGACACCAAGTCACATTGAGGGGAGTATTACATATATCAGATCATTCCAGACAGGTGTATGGCTTCAGGATTAACTGGACCAAGTTCAAGTTGTTTTTATCGTCGTAAAAAGGGTCAATACCCTGACACTGGTAAAACATCGGAGTGGCCAGCAAGTCTTTTAAATAGTTGTCTATCAATGTTTATCGAACAGCAGAGAAAGCCATCAGGAGCAACTTCTGGGCAGTGCTGAATCTACTTGAAGAGAGGATAAAGAGAAGGAGCTAATTGCTGATGCCAAAGGTTGGTAGGACAGCTTTCATGGGGATGGTTACAGCTCAGAAATGTCAATATAGATTTGCGAATGTCTGATTCGAAATGCCCATGGAATTCTTCTGCAGATGTAGGACGTTTATTACTTCTTTGCCATTGGCGGGGAGGTCTTCAAGAGTTGCTATGGATTTGTTAGTTAGGTCACATGGTTCTGGTGGCCTGCAAGTTCCTGATCTGTACCTGTTTCATCTAACTGCTCCTTTACAGCACCCTGCTCACTGGCAGGATTCTACTGAGTCTCGAGCACGCACAGCCATATAGAGCTGGTGCAGATGAAACCCTGAACTCCAGCATAAGTGTTGTCATTTCCAGAAAGATCCATTCTGATGAGAGAGTCATCAGATGAGACTTCCAGGCAGGTGTGGATCAGGACACTCCAGCTGACTCTGGTGTGTTGCTTGTGCAGTCCACAGACACCTTTATGGAAATCTGGACTTTTGGCAAGGAGCATGAGAGTAGCAATGCAGGCTACTTGGCAGGCTAGGCAGATAAATGCAGTGGGTCATTTATTCATGGATGGGACCTTATGAGAGTTGGCGTATATTGAAGGCTACTCTTAAATATGTACAAGTCAGGGAGGCTATAGTCAAAGGATGGGAAGCTCTGTAGGAGTCAATGGGTGAATCTCTCCTCCCCTGGACTGACCTGTTGGGAGCAGGAGACTGTCATTGGCTGATTACTGCTTTTTATGTTTTGCTCCGCATGACCATAGAAGGGATGCATGGGGCTGTAAAGAAGGATGGAAGCGTGCTCTGGGGGCTACCCTTTTGGGGGAGTAAAGGAAATAGACATGTCAGCACATTTCAGTTGATATAGTATAAGATACTCTCCAACTTCTATGTAACTCCTAGTGGAGTACTCAAGTATGACCCTACACATAACCCACAATGTCAAAATTGTAGCTGCCCAAAGGTGGATTTCTTCTGCTTACCTGGGAATGTCTGAAAGATGTACAGACATGCTGGAGAATGTAAGGGTGACCCCTCATATGCAAAGTGGGTAAGGACGCAAGGATCTTCTATTACCCACCACAAACAATGTCTAATGGACTTTTGGGAGTTATGTAGATGATTTCTGATTAAGAAAGCTGGGTGGGGAGCATCAGGTTTAGATGTATTGGATGAAGAGGGGATTAAGTTATAGCCACGTAAACACAGCAAGACTATCACTGCAGCCATTTCACAAGCAAAGAGATCACTCAAGTGAGCACACTTTCCTAGTGAATCACATGTAACTGTGGTGTTAATGGCCATATGTTGGTGGAGGGAGGTAAAAGGAATCTGCCACTGCGTCACATCTGGTTCCTCCTCTACTCTACTCTATCCCCCACCCCTACAGGCTCCCTTCAGTCTGTTTATGGCCAGTGGCGACTATTTCTACCACTCGATGTTCTGGGGCTTGCTTAGAAAAAACTCTCAGCCTCATTACGAGTTGGGCGGTATCCCGGCAGTAAGTCCGCCCAACTGAATTACCATTACCGCCACTTGGTCCAGAGAATTACCGCCTGATTACAAGTGCTGGTGGTGTAATTCCCCATTTATTTTCAGTACATTGGACTCTATGGGGCTTTTATCGCAGAAGTTCTGCTGCAGAATATTTTGGCAATGAGTGGCAGAATTTACCTCTAGGATTTTCCTGGAGGTACATCCTCCACTCAATGCCTGAGCCCATAATTTGGCATAGTTGTAAAATTGGCAGTAACCAAGCTACTGCCAATTATACCACTTACCGCCATCATCGTAATGAGGTCTGTTGTAAAGGCACATCAGGGTGAGATCAATCTTCATTGGCCTCGATATAGAGGCATTCATCAATGGAGCATTTGTTGACAGCGCACAACTTCATTGCTCTTTATTTAATAGTATTTGCCATCGTAGGTTATGCAGATTTCCCTAATTTCCTTCAACTCGAATAAGACAGTAACCTTCCACTAGGCCTCTACCATCAATCCCACTATCCCTGATGATGCCATCATCAAGGACTTGCCTGGAATCTTTACTACTCTGCGTGAAGTCTTCTGCACTGTTACCAGCAACAATGTCTGCCCCTCTTCCCCCGAAAGAGACTAAAGCAGAAATTAGACGAACAAAACATAATCACACTAAGAGGCATAGGGACATCACCCAATCTAGAACGTGTATGCCCATTTTCCAAATGCATTGACACCCTTTGAGGTCTTCTATTCCTCCACTTCTCATCAGCTGGCCATATAACAAGTACCAGCTGGACACGATTTTCTTCTAGACTATGTGCTTTTCGATCAGCAATGTGTCTTTTCCTGATAGCATTGTCACCTTCAATGAGAGAACGGTTAGGACTGCAAACAAGTTGAGCATTCTAACAACAGTGGCAACAATGTAAACCATGTTCATGCTTGAAAGACTGCAAACCTTGGACCGATTTAAAACCGAGGTTTCTCCCCCCTTCCCCCATGCCTTTGCCATCTAATCCTATTTTCTTCTCTCCTTCTTTTCTTCCCTTTTCTTCATATGCTAGGAATCTTGGGGTCACTTTTGACCCTTCACTCTTCTTTTCTTCTCAGATCTCAGCTTTGGCTAAATGTGCTCGCTTTGCTTTATATAACATTTCTAAAATTCATCCCTTTTTAACGTTTCATACTACAACATTTTTTATTTCTTCTCTGGTCTTGTCCCTCATAAATGACTGCTGTGCACTCTTGGTAGGTCTTCCAGCTTATGCTTTAGTCCCTCTTGAATCTATCTGTAAGACTTCTATTTGTTTGCTTTTTCATCTTCCTCCTCATTCTTCTATTTTTGCTTTGTTACTTCGCTCCGCTGGCTTACGTTCCGCTATCAGATCTTGTTTAATTTCCTTTGTATTGTTTATAAATGCCTACATGGTCTTGCTCTTTATTTATGTTCACTTGTTTCCTCTCCTTCTGGCTCCCTGCGTTCTGCTTCTTAATTTCTTCTATCTGTACCTTGGCCACCCTGTACCCAATACTGTTTTCAAGTGTTTTCTTTGTTAGTCCGCAAATATTGGAATTCTCTACCACTGCATGTCCATTCTATCTCCACAAGGGCAAATCTCTGCAGCATGCTTACGGACCACTTCCTCTCTCTCTCTACTTCCTCTTGATTCTGTTTTTTTTTTGTTATTTCATCTCCATTACGTCTTTTTGTACTTTTTGATTACTTTGTAATAGCACTTTGGCAAAAGCACTTAATAAATAAATACAAATACAAACTGGTAATGAATTTCTCAATGCACAGAGATTCCTGCAGTATCCCTTTCAGAAAAGTAAGCTTGTAAACCAGTTTTGGCAATGTGAGCTGCTCTGCATGTTACTGTATTTCATGTGTAAAGCAGGCGACTGCCACCATAGCGACTTCTTGATGTTGGACACTCGGTGATCACCGTTTTGTTTCACAACATGATGTTGGTAGTTTCAGTGCATGGGAATTTGGAGAGAGAGTGTATGGTCTAAAACCAGATCAATTTCTGAGTGTTATGTTTTCCCTTTACAAACATGTGGCTTGGGTTTATTATGATTGGCCAAATACTATTTTGTGAGTTTTTATTTTGATGCATGTACTGCTGTATGTTCAAATTGCTGTTATCTCCTATTGCTTTTGCACCAATGGCGTCAATGTTTCTTTTTGGGTTCCTACACATGCATGTGTCATATCTTCTCCCATTTTAGGTGCCCCCCGCAGTTTCTCAGCTCGAATTCTTGGAATGGTGTGGGCTGGATTTGCCATGATCATTGTGGCTTCTTACACTGCCAACCTGGCTGCCTTCCTGGTGTTGGACAGGCCAGAGGAGAGGATCACAGGAATCAATGACCCCAGGGTAATTATCAACTGCTAATTCATATCATGGTTGCTCCTTTCACACACCTGTGTTCTAGTTTGTTCATGCTTTCAGAATATTGTGGTAGGAAAAGTAAAGCCTTTTGACACACAATTGTACCTCTAGAAGCAAACATGAACCATTACAATAAGTATACACAGATGTTACATGTAAAGAATGTTCACACGGGTGACCTCGTTGCGCACTCCAGATTTATGCAAATGCCCTTTATGCATAAAGACTGAGTCATTACATCATGACTGAAGTGGGTACTAAGTAGGTAACAAGATTTATGTGTCCTTATTATGATAACGGCTAGAAACAAACTGAATTTAGAAAAATGATGGGAGACAGACAAATTATTTGGAGCAAGACAGGCCTCAGAATCTAAGTCTAAAGCCTTCACTTCTCACCTCATATTTAGTGGTGGAGTCGGCGTGAAGCAACTTGAGAAAAAGTGTGATTACTTCGAAATAATGGTCTGCTGCGCAAACTGCCACGCTTCGCGAAGCACTGCTAGAGACAAAAGATGGGCACGCCATTTTCCTTGATCCACTTTACCTGCAAGAAATATACGCTGGATCCATTAGTCAGAGTAATTACAATCTGTCCATGAAAGCGCATGCGCACATACCATTAATAGTATTAGGCTTCACAGGAAACCCATAGAATGGGCCGCATTCCCTGATCACCTCTGTCTTTTGTCCATTCTGGCATTAAACTAACTTCAATGAATTCAAACAGAATTATCCAGCAATGTATTTCCTGCGAAGAATTACCAATCCAAAAACTACTGTCAGGTAAATCTTGGAAGCTTATAGAATAACGTGTACAAATTGACAGTATCGGTTTAGACTATCAAAGAGATGTAATGCAAAAGCCAGAGTTGCCGGCCAAAAATGTGTTTATTTGAGTCTTTTTTGTGTTCCTGCAGGGCCTCATCACGTGTTGGGCGATAACGCCAGAGCTATTAGCACCGGCGCTAATAGCCCTACTGCCAAACCCCCTGGCAATATTAGCGCCGGATCACCGGTTTGGCGGAAGGGTTATTCCTCATTACCCATTGGGCCCAATGGGGAAAATTCGTGCTATTACCGCCGGCGGTAATCGTGCTGAAAATTGGCAATTTTGCCGCAGAAATCTACCAAAGCCATGATCTGGCGGATCCTTAAATGCAGTGGTACTGCTGCATTTAAGGGTTACCGCCAGACTCGTGATGAGGCCCTGTGTGGGCAGCGGGTCTGGGCGACTGGTCTGATCTATTACCCCGCACTACAAATCTGCCCTTGCCTTTCTGCAGAGGCACCACCGTGGACCGAAAGTCTCTTTGTGTAAGTTGGTTTTCAGTGCCGAGTAGAGCTTTCAGCTATGTACCTAGTGTGTTGGGGAAGCAGGAACAATGTACTCTAAGGGTTTTTCCTCTATAGCTTTTGCATTTGTATTTGTGTTTTTTTCTAATGAGATTGGTGTTGCCTGATTTGAAGCTATGTACAAGAGTGTAGAGAAGGTATATTTTCCATGATATGATATGATATTTTATTTATAACGCGCTCGTACACAAGTGTTTCAGAGCACAAACAAGCGAGAGGGGAACAAGCGAGAACAAAACAATGATCTTACTAAGCCCGGTGACAGGTAAGAACGCGCAAGTGCATGGAAGAGAGAAAAGGGGGAAAGTGCGTGGAAGGGGGATTAAGTGGAAAGTGCAGAACAGATGAAATAAAAGCATAAATAATAAGTAAAATAAATAAATAAATAAAGGTGATGGACAGTGGTAGTGCGGCCAGCAAGTGGCAAGTGCTGAATATCCCAACTATTTTCCCCAAAGACTCTGTAATGTATGCAGAGAACATTGCATCCTCTTTGAGCTAGCATAGTTTCTTTAACGCTTGACTGATGTGGTCTGACGTCTTCAAGTTGAGACAGAAATTAGACGCCTGGTTATTCATTGCAATTTCTGGTTGCCCTGAAGTAGACTAAGCAACAGTCGACTAATTGAGATTTTACCAGGACATTGCTGAGTTCAATTTGATGTGATTGCTTTAGGAATGCGAGTAGATTTCTCAACATCCTGAGTTGGAACTTGTTGCTTTTTATCAAGGCTGTGATTTGGTGGGAGGAAGAACGTTCCAGACTGAAACATACCCTTAGATTATTTTTTTACTGAGCAGTTGAATATATTGATCCCAGTTCTTGCTGCCATTAAAATGGATTCAAGCTCTCCTTGGGGACATCTCTAGCCATCCATTCCTGTTGGGCAAATGGCTAGTGACAAAGGACTAATGGCTTGGGGCACCCACGAAAACCAAACAAAAATGCATGTTGCCAATGTATGATTGAAGCAATATGCCTTGTAGTTGCACATGGACCACATTTTCTGTCAAGTCGTTTTTAATTATGGACAGAGGTATCTAGAAATACATATTGATTGACCTGCTGGGAAGGTACACTTGGATTTAGGAGTGATTTGTAAATGCAAAGCAATAAAATACAGTTAAGAGTTTGGAAATGAGTTGATCCATGCATGTAGGTTAAGAAAACAATTACAGTTATTTACTGTGTGGACACACCCAAGATGTGCTGGTAGGACAGATGAATCCATGGTTCTTCATCCTGGATTCCAGCCCTTCCCAGCACTGGGAAGGTGCTACTGTTACCTTATTCACTCATACGCAATGTATCCACTTTGGAAGGGAGAAGGACGGAGTCTATTTTTCTGTGCTTTGAACCAGTGAATGCAAGTACCTGAGTATCTTAAAGAATACACAACAAAAGCAACTGCATTGAAGGCAGAACTATCTAGCACATACAGTCACCAAGGAACAAGAGCAGACACTAAATGTTCTCCAAATAACGGTAACTTGTTGTTAGCAGCTTTCGAAATGTTTTAAAATTGCTGAGACTGGCTTACAGGGTAAACCACTGCAGCTACTGAATTATTTTTTAGTTATTTCCATAAGTCAGTCATACTGGCACTGGGACTCCTTAGAGAGATGCCAAAACGTATAATAGAGCACCCTTGGATCACACTTGCACACAAACGGCTATTTACCTTTGCCCCATTTGCTGGTTTACTATTAAAGAGCGAAACCAGCAAATGGAGCAAGGTAATGCACTGTGTGGGTGCAAGTGTGTCTCTGTCCTTTTCCCCCACCTTTTTTGCACCATCCCATTCCGAGGTTTCTCGGTGGGGGTTGGTGTACCACGCTGTTGGCCGTAATGACAGGAAGACTCTGTAGCATGGGGCGCAGAGCTCGGTCCGCTCCCTCCAATGGCCTCCGCTTCCTCCCTTTTCACCTTTTTCCATTTTGTTTCTTCATATAACTTCCAGAGCCCCAATATTTTCTGTCTACTTTTCAACTTGGAGCCACGGTATTTTGTTAACAAATACTAGAATGTATTTTCTGATATTTTGCTGTCCAAAGTTCCCTCTCCTGCCCATGCATGGAAACACTGATTTGCAGTCTCCTGGTCCCATTGAAAGTTGTACTTTAATAGTTTATCGTGATACTGGGGCAATGTTTGGCATATGTGGTCCAGGGGGCTATCTAAATAGGCCATTATACCCCTACCCCCTTCTGTTTTTTTTTATCCCAGCTACCCTGGATTTCCTTCCCCTATTCTCCCTTTGCACACACACTCACTCCCACTCTCACCTAGCTCAGCGTTCACACTGGCCCTCTCCACAGGCCCGACCACTCGCTCTGTGGTATTATCCGATGGCCCTCTCCACGGGCTCACCATTCTTTATGTTAGAACAAATAGTTGTTGTGTCTTCTCTGCGTCGTCAGCACAACCACTGTTACAATACCAAGCTCACAGTTTTATATGAGGTACCTCCTAGTGTTGACACTCCCACCATGAATCCACACCATAAAATAACACTAACTACCACAAGTGTGTCCCTCTCTATACCTCCAGAACTGAAAGAAAAAACTCAATAACACAATTCTTACCCCAATGACGCACCTATAGAATCGCTGGTGCTATGCGTGACTCCTGTCTGGCGGTGTTGCCCACATACTACGCACCTCTCCTGCTCTAATACAGGCATGCTTACACTTGTGTCCACTCTCTATTAGGTGGCATGCACTAATTACTACTACTGCGGCCTATTGTCCTCCCTCCTTGAGGATGCATCCTAGACACCCTAAAAATCTATCCCTCACCCGCCGTGGGCATGCAACCACTATTCAGTGCGTTCTTGCATGGTTATACCCATATCCTAGAGCCCCTCAAGTCCCCTCGGCACTGAGCCTCCAGCACAAGCTGTCCCCTCCCACTGAGTGCAGGAGGCCCTAGGGAACAGGCAAACCTTTGTGAACTCAGCATCTGCAGGGCCTCCTCAGTGATGCACCTCGTCCAGGTCTGCGGTAGCCAGACCCGCACTTCCGGAGGTGGCGGCTTGGATACACTCAGCTGACCGCAAGGACTGAGGATCTCAGTGGGGCCTCCACAAATTTACTCAGTGGTCCTTCGATTCCACCATATAAAAATCGTAATAAAAAAAAGAGCACACACCGGTCAAGAAACAATGCTGTTTACTACAGCTGTGAAAACACAAATCAAACAGAACAGTGGACTGGAACTTACTGATGAGAGCTGACATCTGGGCATACAGCGAACATTTGTTTTATACCAAGAATACAATAGTCAAGGAATTCGAAACCGTTGTAGCTCAAACTCTTCATATTTTGTCGTGGTTCCCAAGAAACTCATTGGTATTCTCAGTATCGTATGTTAGTAGAACGTGATTGGAGCTAAGAGCTCAACACTATCCCAACTCCATCGCCTCTCCATGTGGCGCCACATTAATTCTCAGCCCTCCCAGGAACAAATTGCAATTAGTAAAATAATTTTTGTGCTGACCACCAGAACTTTATTATATGGCCATTGGTCAGCACCATTGCGAAAAAGAACACGAGGCACCCTGCTTCTGGTGGAAGGGAGACATTCACATGGTACCTGCTGAATATCGCCCTTCACAAACCTTGTAGTGGATACTCCGAAGGTCGACCAGCTCCCAGGCACACAAAAACGTTCCATTTGATTGGTCCTCCCAGGAACGCCACTCTGCTGAGCTTCGCTTTCTCACAGCTACCTGCCAATAGGCTCTTGTGGCCATGTAAAGAGTCATGTTTTTAGTAATATTCTGAATTTTAGGTGTTCTGTTATTTGTATTTTCTTCGGGAGTGAGTTCCAATGTTTTGACAAGATGCAGGAGAATGCTGATCCACCAAACTTTCAACTTTGTTGCTTTGTTCAATAGTAACATCATTGCTGGATCTTAGTGTGCAGTTTGGTTTGCAGATGAAATGTATCCATGTATGAAGTCCGCTCCTTGGCCATGGACTGCTCTGTGGGTTAAGCAGAGCGTTTTAGAAAATTACAAGGGAGATGATGGCGAGGGTCCTATGTGGGAAGGTGAGAAAAGATGGTATCCATTTTATTGTGCGTAGGTGGCTGAAGCAATTCTTTACTACTGCTTTGACTTATGGTTTGAGTCTTAAATTGTTGTCAGTTAATATTCCAAGGATTTTAACTACTTTGGAAGTTTCTGGCCGATTTCCCATTTCGTTAGGCCATGCAATGTGGTGTTGGTTCGACGGGTTGTTGGGCGTGATCATGATTTCTGTTTTGTCCCTGTTGATTTTAAGGCTGTTGGTGTTCATCCATTTTTTTATTTCTGTGAGACAGTTGATAAGGGTTAGGTCTGGTTCTCCACTAGTGTTGATTTTATATATGAGCACACGAGCAAGTACACGTTAAGTACCGCTTTGCCGCTCTGAAGCTCTGTTGGGAATGTTCCATTGTGGATACTTGGCTTACTTGGATACTTCGATTGTTGCCGGCATCTGTAAGGAAGCTGCTGAAGGTGACCTAACTGTTGATCTATGTTCTGTCAATATTTGTCACGAACTACGTTTGTGAAGCTGACCGTACCATTGTTCTATTACAGTGGGACTACTTGATTGACATAGGCGCTTGTCCCGCCTACGAACTGTGGGGATTGGCGTCTGCCCATAAAGTCAGCAGGCACACGCACAGTGCACGCACACACGAGCAAGTACACGTTAAGTACCGCTTAGCCGCTTCGCCGCGATACAGCGTCAAGCGGCCTCTTCCTTTTGTGTTTTATAAAAAGTATTGCTGTGACAATCATCATCAGCCTTTGAGGTAATTGCTTGCTTTGTACCAACTGCAAATGGTGTTTGTTGCATATTCACTCTAAACTAATATGCTGGCTAATATTGAATCAGCACGATTACCGTTTGACACGCCGAAAATGTTTCAGTCTCAACTTCCCCCGTTTACCCTCACGCCAATTAATACACGTGTACCTCACAGAAACACGACATCCTCTGCAATATCATCCGTACCTTGGATAGACATGGCTTTACGGTCTCCTTCAACAGCATGTGCGGAGAGGGTCCAGTATGGGCCAGTTAACACTCCCTTAAATTCTGAACATGTCAAACGAAGTCAGTTAGCGTTTGATGCAAATAACAAACTCACTGTTTCTGATCAAACCATATTTGATCCTTTAAAAACAAAAGGTGTAAAAAAGAAGTATAGTAACTGTACGTTACCAGCAGTGTCACCAATTTCATGTTTAAGCTCTAGTAGAGATAGCACTGGCTTATCAATATATGCAAGCCAGTTTGAATCTCCGATCTCGTTGCGTGATGATATTGCAACGTGCTCCATAGAGGCTGAGGCGTACAATTCCATCTCCTCTCAGTCTCGCTCATCACTACCGTCTTTCGCTCAGACAACTCCTCGGGCACAGAGGTAAACACACCAGGTGCAGCATTCTAATATGATTGAAATGGCACTTACTGCCATCAATACAAAACTCTTGCGCCTATATAAGCTATTTGACGTTTTGGATGCCAAAATTAGCAAACAAGCAGTGCAGCTTGAGGAGGTAGTGCAATGGATCTATATGAATGGCCAGAAACTCCTGGACTATAATATCAACCTCTCTAGACAAAGACATTTACCGGGGGACTCAGTCATCATATCTAAAAATAACACTGCACAAGCATCCATTTGTTGTGTAATACCTCCAATAACTGCATCAGCAGAAACAGTTCCGCTGCTACCACTGTTTGTGGACATCATCCGCCCAGTTGAAGAGACACTGGGAAATAATGTTTCTCATACAGTTGGTGCTAGCGTGGACATTGTTGTTCCAACTATAGTGGAGTCGGATAATAATGATCACGCTACAAAAGACCTCACTGAATAGGGGAACAACAGGGGAAAAAGGACTACACGACAGCCACCAAAAGGGCATCTGTCTTCCTTGAAAAAATCTAAGAACATGCTGAGTGGAAGAGGTGTAAAAAATACCCTTAATGCCTTTTTTTTTAAAGCAATTGGAGGCTCAGCACCACTGGCTTAGATACAAAAATCACAACAATCTGTTCAGGCAAATTTGCTAGATGCATCTGTAAACAAACATATAGAGGCACATCCTATCATTGACATTAATAATGACATTTCTTCCTCACAAGCGGAACAGCACCAGGTGCTTGCATATTCACCTTTGAATCATCTTGTACAGTCAATTGAACAAGCAGAGTCTTTGCAGAACAAACCTAAGAGCGATGTCACTGGCAAGAAAGGCGTTGCTTTTAAACTTACTGAACCACTTCCGTCATCTCTTCCAAGAGAGCAGAGTCAGGTGGCGATATCACAATTAAAACAAATGGTAGATGCGTATTTATTGGAACGCCTTCCCTGCATGAAATAGCAGATAACAAAACCCTTTCAACTGGTAAATGCTAAGGGTGCGGCTGCCATGCATTTCAACTCTGACTCTGGTGTATTACTACATAAAAATCTGCAGTACAGACAAATGAAGGGACTGTGCAGTATGCCCAGCATATACATCTAGGCAAGGCACGTCTCAATAGTTCCAATAGTGAACATACACCTAGCATTGTTCAGAGACAACTGCAGATGACAAATTCTCTTTCTTTTCCCTCCTTTTGAAACGTAGGGAAGGGAATTTTCAAGCTTAGGATCTGAATAGAAGTAGTGTACTAAACATCTTTAGTGATGTGACTGAACTTCAATATGTTACATCGAGAGATATAGATCAGATTGAGTTTATCTAGGACGTGTCATGTTCAATTGTTAGACTCTGGATCCCGTCTGTGGTTGTCGCGAATCTCATTTGGCAGGCAAAAATGTCTTTGTTTGAGATGGGTTTTCTGTTGGCCCAGGATCCGGATCACATCTCAGATCAACCAAAAGGCCCAATTCCAAAACCAAAAATGTATCAAAGCTTGCAGATAAGAGTAGTAGGTGGATCTGGAGCCCCATTTGTTATGGCAAAGTAACCATCAACATCTTCATCCCATCAGGTTTTAAATATAGCAAGCTGGAACACGAGAGGGCATTCACATCTTCAAACATCTATTAAGAATCTACCGCTTTTATATCATATCATAGCTCTGCAGGAAACATGGTTGACAACCCCACCTGTATGGGACGGTTATGATACTGTATTATTACCAGCTCTCTTAACTAGAGGCAGACCCTCATCGGGGATTTTGGTTGCGGTTCATTTGAAAATGAGTCTATCCATCACCCCTTCGGCGTCAGAAAATGTACACCTGCAATTGGTTAAAGTCAAGATTTCATGTCACATACTAGCTTTAGTGAACCTTTATAGAAATCCAATTGCTCTGGTGGATGAAGCGTTCTATGCAGGGTTAACCAGATTGTTAGACTTGATCAATGTATCAGAGAATATTTCCCACATTATTATTATGGGAGATAGGAACTTAGATTGCTGTAATGTTAATTGCGAAACACAAGGAGTACGTACATGGAAGACCTTTATGTCAGAAAGACACTTCTGTATGGTGAATGGGGCAGTAACAGGAGATCTACCAGCACAAACAACGTGATATCATAACAATAGTGCTAGTATCATTGACTACAAATACATAGATGCAAGTCTTTTTCATCATGTACAGAAGTTGGACATCATTGCACAGGCTCACAGTGATCATAAGCTGCTCTCTCTGTCAATTTTATGGGATCTGCCTCAGCCTAGGGAGAAACATGCTAATAGAGGCTTGTTGGTTAATGCCTTAAAAACAAGATTAAGGTGGAATGATGGTAAGGTCTTGGCATTCGAGCGATTGGTGGAGAAACATATTGCAGGCTTTGGGGTGCAATACACAGATCTATTAAAGCTGTTTGCCAATACCATCACTATTCCATCCAAAACTCGCATCAAACACAGACACGTTTTTGATAACGAAATTCAAGCCAAAAGGAAAGAGTATAGGCAGAAAAAGAGAGCCATTCTAGCCGCTCACAATGTCTCCTGCTGGCAAGAACTAAAACAAGCCAAAACTCAGTATAAAAACTTGCTAAAGAGTAAAAAATGCCATAGGTTCCAAAAAGATAGTGAACACATTGGCCTCCAAAATCTCAGCTGAGATGTGGCATCTACTTAATAATCAGTTGATCAACTGGCAGGCGGATGCTCAGTTAAATGCAGTAAACGAACAGCAATGGGTTGAATACTATACTGATTTATATGCCGACTCTAAATTTGCTAGGCTGAAATATCGACAATACTCGACAGACAAGTGGCACCTTGTTTTCAGACCAGCTAGCATTGAAGAGATTATTAAAAAGGCCAGTTCTTCTAGGGCCGCTGGCTCTGACATTGTAACTAATATAATGCTTAAAACTGATGTAGTTGAGTGGGCACAGATCTTAGATCTGATATTTCAGTCGGTGGTGAGGTCACGCATGGTCCCTCCATCATTGCAGACCTCTGTAATAATCCCAATCTTTAATAAAAAGGGGGTTAGAAGTCTTGCACAAAACTAACAACCCATTTCGTTGGTGGATTCGCCAGGCAAGATCTTTTCAAAAACTAATATTGTGTGATTTCAATGAGTGGACATTGGCAAATGACTTACGAGATCCTCAGCAGAGAGGTTTTGTTGCTGGGATGCGCACGCACATTAATCTGTTATGCCTAAATGCAATTAAAGCCCAATGTCAGGCCACCAAGCAAGCATTATGTCTTGCCTTTGTCGACTTGCACTCTGCGTTTGACTCTGTCTTGCGGGTGCTTCTTTTTGACAAATTGCTTAGAGATCACTGTCCAACGTCACTTTTTGAGATCATTCTTGCCTTACATTCAGACACCTCTATACGCCTGTCCCTGGATGGGTTGTTATCATCATCAAATCCAACAGCTCGTGGGCTGAAGCAAGGGTGATTATTAGCATCCTCTATTTTCAACTACTTTATTCACAACATTAGACACATCTTTCATAAAGTGATTTCGGATTCTCCTAAACTTAACAATCATCAAATTAAAATTCTGATGTACGCAAATGATCTGGTACTTATTTAAAAAACCCAGCTGGGTCTACAAAATCCTTTGTCGGCCTTTCATGATTACATTGTCTGTAATGCATTAAAGGTCAACACAAATAAAACCCAAATTGTCCTATATTCACCAAAAAGAACTGGCCATAGACACTTCTTATGGTCCATTCGTCAGACACAGTTGAAGATAGTACCACAATACATCTAATTGGGCATGATTTTTGAGGGCTCCATACAGGCCAAGGCACAGATTGAGCAAGTGGAGAGGAAATTATGCATAGATATGGGAAATTTTCCATTAGACCTGCATGTAACTACTGGAATCAGAAAGCAGCTCCTTGTTTATTATATGGCCTGGAGACGTTAACAACAAATTTGAATTTTATATTTGAAAAATGGGAGGCCAAATTTTCGAAAAAAGTTTTACATCTACCATTTTCCCTCCCATGCAGTTGGCTTTGCTATGAGATAGGTCTGATTTACCTTCATGCTCTATACAACTGGCGTTTATGCTCCCTGTTCAGGAAATGCTTAAAATCAACAGATAAAAATGTAATTTTCAAAACATTATCTGCATACACATTTACAACTCAACATACGTTTATGTTGACATGGATCACAATCATCTATCAGATTTTGCCCAATGCAGATGTCACTATCGAGGTTCTGACCAATAATCCAGATAAGGCGAAAGGACAAATTTACAATGTGGATTGGATAAAAACTTGTGAAATGTGTTTACTTTATGTAGACGGGGATGTACATTGTTTTCCACTGAAAGAAATGTGTCTATTTCCAGCTTATCTAAATAAAGCTCCATCGGTAAAATACCAGTCTGCAATATTACGATTAGGCTTTAACATTTGGCCAAGCAAAGATCTACAAACAAAGTGTAAGCTACCTGCAGCACAACATAATATATGTCGCTTTTGTCAGAACTCAGCAATGCAAGAAACCATAGAACAACTGATTATTCAATGTGTTGAGTTGGGGGCTTCTAGAAGAACGCATTTTGCAAGATATTGTAAATATTTGGTTAGTATGGAAATGAATCAATGTTGGTCAGTGACATTGGATAGTTCTTATCTCCCAATTCAAATAGCCACAATAAATGTTTTGGAAAGCCTTCATTTGGAAAATAGTAACAATGTGTTTGTTCTAGATAGTAATGATGTTTAAATATATTATCATGATAATCAATAACTTACTTATAAGTGATATACTGATGGTTATATTCTTTTTTCCTTTTCTTTTTCCTTTGCAAGTTTTTATTTGTTGCATAATGTGAGAAATGTCTTATATTGTAATTGTTTGAAAGGTTGAATCAATTCAACTAAAACAATAAAAAAATAAATTAAAAAATAGATGATTTGTAACTCATCTGCATAGTTGTAGCATGTGAGTCCATTTTTGATGAGATTGATGAGTGGTGTCATGTAGATTTTGAAGAGCAGTGGCAAAGAGTGATGAGGCTTGTGGAACTTCGTAGGATGTTGTGCATGGTGCTGATTTGAAGGGCATTAGCTATGTTGTTTCCATGTGTTCTGTCACAGAGGACTTTAACCATAGTAGAGCTGTGTTGCTGATTCCTATTTCTCTGAGTCCTTTGATGAGGGTTTCGTGGTGGACTGTTTCAAAGGCTTCTGATATGTCTAGTAGCATTAGCGCTGAGGTAGTGTTGGAGGCAGTGCTGGTTTTTAGATCATCCCATATAGATAGTAATGCGGTTTCTGTTCCTCTGATGGGTCTGAAACCGACTAGTGCATGTCTAGTATCTGGTTATTTACTACATGTCCCAGGATGTGTTTGTATACATAGCTTTATAGGAGTTTTGCCGGGTACTGGATGTTTGATATTGTTCAGTATTTGGCTAGGTCTTCTGTGTTTTCCAAGGTGTGTTTGAGGAGTGGTTTCATGTATGGTGATTTGTCGCTTTGTGGTACAATTCCTGTTGCAAGTGAATGGTTAAAGAGGTTGCAGAAGTATTCTGCAGGTGTTTTTTGGGTGATAATAGTCTTGTACATTTCTGGTGGCAAGGGTCTGCTGGCGAGCCTTCTCTGTTGCTTTTGTTAACAAGGCTGGCACATTTTACTGTCTAAATTGGTGAGAAGTAGTTTATAGTCTTTTGGTTGATTCCATTGTTGTTTGGTTAGGGGTGTTGCTGGTGTTTTTGGGAATACTCTTAATGACTTGCTGGATGCTTGTTATTTTGTATTCTGAAATGGTTTGTATGGTTGTTGGTTAGTTTTTATTGTTGCAGCCTGACATTTATTTTAGCCCATTGATGATGTTGAACATCTCTTTCTGGGTGTTGCTCGAATTTGTGATATGTTCGTTGTAGTATAGTTTTGTCCTTTGAAGATATCGACTTTGTATCATCGTATATGTCTTTGGTATGTGATTTTTATTTTGCTGGTCATAGCTTTTCCTTCATTCTTGTTCCAGTTTCCTGTTAGTTTTATTCAGTGCTCTGAAGGTGATGTGTGAACCATCTTGCCAATGTTTTCTTTAGTTAGGGAGTGAATGTTTTTTTCGGTATGATATCATCTAGTTTTTTTGTGCTCCATTTTTGGATTGTCTCAGTTCTTGCTTTGATGTTCGAAGAATGCAAGAGGGTAATCAAAGGTTTTGTGGATTCCAGTCTGGTGTTTAGTTCCACAGTGTTTATGGGCGGTTAGCTTGTATTCCGTTGGCAGATGACTTACAGAGGGTGTTATGGGGAGGTCCGGCCAAAGAATCTGCTTTGGGGTGCATTTGTAACCAGGTTTCTTTTGCAAACAAATGCATTTAGGGTGTGCCCTGCTGTGTGGCTCTATCCCTTCACCAATTGCTGTAGATGCATCTTTGATAGTTGCTTTGTCAGTGTTTTAGGTGAATTGGTGTTTTCCTCTTCAAACCAGACATTGAAGTCTCTTAGTATGATCAGGTGGTCATATTTTATGGTAATGTTGTTGATGGCGTCTACCAATGTGACAGTGAAAGGAGGGTTGTATGTCAGCGGTCTGTAGATGAATAGGAATGAAAGGCTGGTTTGGTGGTGCAAGGCTAAGTGGAGGAAGAGTGGTTCACAGTTTGGGATGTCTAATGGTGGTGCTGTTGTCATCTTTAGGTGGTCTTCATATGCAACAGTGAGGCCGCTTCCTCTTTTGATTTCTATGTTGTCTTGTTTTAATTTGAAGTTGTTGGGTAGGGATTTGTGTATACAAATACCTTGAAATTTAGTTTTAACAAGGTTTCTGCGAGTAATAGGATGTATATTCCTCCATCACTTCTGAGTTCATATATCTCTGTGATGTTGTGACGCCCAAGGTGTATCTCACAACTCCTTCCTGACCACGGAAGCCAAATGGAAGTCGACCCTCCCACCTTGCTTGGCACGGGTTCCTGATTGTGAAATAACAGGTAACCTTTGGAGAGCCAATGGGGGGAAGAGGGTTAGGGAGAAGTTGTGGTTAGGGAGGGGGAGTTAGGGAAACCTGAGGGAGCATTATGGAAATCTGGTTGGATAGGGAAGGGTTTTTTGGGGTAAAGACATACATACATTTGTGCCTATCTACAAGCCTTGTAATCACACTGCACCCTCTTTTGAATGATACATAGACACTGCATTAAGTCTCTATTCAAAGCTAACGTACACCTGAGCGTAATCCTCACTTGACCCTCCTTGTTCAAGGGTACCTGAACCCTGTGAGCACACCTTTTCTTAGTTAAGGCTGTGAACCACCATAGTAGCACCTAGCATGTAACAGAGACAATAGCAACATAACAAGCACGTTTAGCAAGCACGTGTAACAAGCATGTTGATTGCGTATCTGTCTTCAGAGCTCATGTCAGCAGCACGAACAACACAGCATCACAGACACTTAGGAATGATAGTGATTGCTAGTTCCAAGCACAGTTAAGCATTCATGTGAGTGAGAGCAAGAATGGGCACACAAAGCGAAATAGTTACTGATTGCCATGCAGGAAACTGCACATGTAAACATTAGTGGTTGTAGTTCTGAGCGCAACTTATTGGAGCATAATGGTGACCAGTTTGCCTCCCAGCAGAGGATATCCCCAGGCTCCCCTGTCCTGTAAAGGTTTCAGTGAATCCTTTTGTTTTCTGTGTTTTGTTTGTTCTTTGAATGTTACTTTGGTAATTTGCTTTGGTGTTGGTTTGTTTTTCTTTCAGATTCTGGATTGGGTTTTGTTGGTTCTGTTTATTCGTTGAGTAGATCTAGCAGGTTGAGTGTTGGGCAGATGTCTTCTGAAGAGCTGTCTGTCTGATTGTGTTTATTCTTTATGACTCACCAGTTTTTTGGGATGAACGGTGTGTTGGGTTCACTACGTTCAATTGTGCTTCTTCAATGGATTTCAAGTCTGTTTGTTGTGTTTTCCGCATCCTTTGTGTTTTTAAGGTATTTGTGGGTGGTTGGTAGTGCAAGAGGGTAGTAGGTTGCTAGGTAGCGCAACAAGTAAAGGCATTTTGGTCTTGTTTGGCAAAAGGGCTCTCTTCCAGAGGGCAGTTAGGTGTGTTTTTTCTTGGTATTAATTGGCTGTATGGCATGGTGAGTTGAGATAGTTGATCTTCTTTAGTCCGGTTTGTTATTTTTTGGTTCCTTTTTTTGCATTAGTCTTTCCTGGTACGAGGCAGGTTTGCTGGTTGGATGTAGGTTTCTTGTTTGACTCCGAGTCTGTTTTTCCAATAAGGTTGGTAGTTCTGGTCTTTTCTGGTGGCCTGGCTGGTTGTCCACAGGTTTTTTATCTTATGATGTCCAGTGGCACACCTTTTATGAGTTATTTTCCTTGCTTAATATTCCTTGTTGGTTGGCCTCTCAGCGGGTGACACTTGTGCGTGTCATAGAAAACTGCGGGGGAAGGCTGCAACATTGCAAATGTGTTGAAGACTGAAATATACTAAGAATAAAGGAGTGGTCTGGTAATAGCTATACTAAGAATAAAGGAGTGGTCTGGTAATAGCATATTACCTTCTTGAAAGGCTCTGCATCCAGAGTGAAACTGTTAGATTGAAAGTAAGATAATTGGAAAGACTGAGGATACCAGAAGGCCTTAGGAGAGGGCAACCCAAGTAAAAGAAAGTCAAAGTGGTCATACAGAGGTGCAAGCAAAATCCTTGTACAATCGAAATCTTTGACAAGTGGGAAACAAAGTGAATAATTGTAAAGTAAGGCTAAGTGAACTATGTTGTAAAGGCAAATGTGAGCCCAACGGAGGGATGCCAAGAAAGCTAAGGAGAGTGAAGCCTGAATTGTGATAAAGTTGTAAAGGCAAGTGTGAACAGGACAGAGGCATGGCAAGAGAGAGCTAAAGGGAGTCAATCGCGCATTTTAGCTAAAGTGACTGAACAGTGGTGTAAAAATTAAGGTGAACCCAACGAAGGGGGTATGAGAAGGAAGCTGGGGAAGAGGGGAATCTCTCATGGTGAAAGCTTGGGAAAGATTTGTGACGCCAAGCAAAGAGGCATTGATTCGAGGGATCCTGCCTTTTCTGAAGAAACAGCTTCCTGATGCCTATAGGCCCAAGGGGTGCTCACAACCAGGTCACTGTTCCGCCTTGTCCCGTGATGAAACGTGGGGAAGGGAGTACATTAGTTCAGCAGTCCTGAACTATCAAAACCCTTTTGGACATTTCAGTTTGTACTACACTCTTTTATTATACATGCCATTGTTCCACGCCCTTTTTGTTCGATAGAGTAAGGATTTGGCAATATGTTTTTTTAGTATAGGCCATTTTGTTTTGACACAATACCATAAGGACCGCATTGTATTTATTTTGATGGTTGTAGTTTGCTCCCATCTTAGATTTAGGCTTAGATTGGGCATTTTTCTCACCCTTAAACTGTTTAATAAACACCCTAGGATTATACTCCTTGTGTCTGTCGTGCTTCTGATAACCATGCCTTCCTTACAGTATCAACATAATACCTTAATATGAGGTATAGGCCTATATCCAAAATTGCGGCAAACCTTTTTAAAATTTAGTTGTTTAAAGGACAGACATAGCTTGACGGCAGTGGAGCACTGTACAGGATGTGGTTAGCCAGCGTTTGTACTAGCATCTTTAAATGGTTGAAAACAGTTGTCAGCTGTGGTCTGTGCGTCCATTGGTCTCATTCCTTTGTCAGGTGTTGTTGAAAAGCCACGTTTTAAGAGATTTGCAAAGTGGACAGGACATTCCAAACCGATAGCTGGAACATGTTCCAGAGGGTGAGTGCATGACAAGTGAAGGATTATTTGCGGGTCATCTCTTTGCGGGCGGGTTTTGATTTGAACCAGTTGGTGATTTGCTGTGTGAGGATTGTGTGCCACCAGATATGTGGAGCTGCAAGGTATGCCGGTGTGCTACTTGTGACTGCTTTGTAGATGATACGTGCAGTCTTGTAGAGTATCCTGGCATGCAGAGAAAGCCAATATAGTTTGTGTAGGATGGGTGTGATTCAGTCCAATTTCCGCGACCCCGACAATACTGTGCTGCAGCATGGTGGACCCGCTTTTAGGGGAGCCAAGTGACCAGCTGGGATCTCCGTTAGAAGGGCATTTCCCCATCAATGAGCGAGACCACAAATGCCTGAATTACGGCCCGCAAGCCCTGCAGTAGGAGGTAGGGTTTGATTTTGCAAAAGGTGGAGATTTGGAGCCAGGCCTTTTGGGCTTTCTTGGCTATGTCGTTCTAGAAGGACAGACTGCTGTCAATTGTGAAGCCTAAGGATTATGCTGAAGACAAGCGTTGCAGATCAAATCCTCCTAGGCACATATCATTGAGCCATTGTTGGAAAAGATGTTCTTTTGCAGGGGGAACGTTGAGGATATATTCGGTCTTGGATCATATAAATTTGAGGTAGGCATTCGACATTCAGGGCTGCATGATGGCTAGATAATCATAGAGACAACTGATGTTCTGTGGGCTGTTTATTTATAGTCTGCATATTGGCGGGTGGCTATAACAGGATCTTTGTGGAATATGGCCAGAAGCTACATGTAAAGATTAAAAGTTATTGGTGAGTGGATGGAGCCTTGGGCACTCCACAGGAGACTGGGACATTGATCACAACTTCTGTGACTACTGGCTTTTTCCTTTCAGGAGAAAAGGAAATCCATTTGACTTTCCCAAGGGGATGCATTCTCTCCTCTTCATCAAGGTTCATGCATACGGGGTTGCAGGAAGACTTACAAAATGTTGGAACCAATGAAAATGAATTACAGCGGACCCTTGGCTCCTTTCTATTCTAGAGAATGGTTATTCCTTCTCCCCTCCTGCAACCCGCCACCCCCTGCTTCACTAGCCAAGATCGTCATCTGGCCCTTCTCTAAGAAACTCAAAAACCTCTAAATATGATGCTCGATGTTCCAGAAAAGGTGTTTTCTAGGGTTCTTTTTGAGGAACTGACCAGTTGGGTTGAAGCTGAAAACATTATGCCCTGGAACCAAACTGGCTATAGAAAAGGTTGTAGTAAACCTTTTCTATAGCCAGTCAACACCTTAGCTCTTACAACCATTATTCAGCAATCGTGGCGGATTCGTAAAATACCTGTCTACGTGGTATTCGTAGGCTACAGTACCACTTTTGATACGGCTGACGAAGCAAGACTGTGGGGGAAGTTGTGGGGGATGTTGATTAGTTGGGGGATTCCAACTGGCTTACTAAAAATGGTAATGATGTTGCATGACCATACACCGGTCAAAGTGTGGGTAGAAGGCAACGGGGGAACTTCAGGTCTGATCAACACTAATACAGGATCAAGCAAGGATGTATGTTAGCCCCTATGTTATTCAACTTATATCTGTCTGACATGGAGAAGGCCTTGGTAGATCAGAATTGTATCCCGCCCAAAATTGGTGATGAAGTGAAGTGTTACAATGGATGTGTTATGGATGGGCTATGCCAATGATATTGTCCTCCTTGATTTAACTCCTTGATGATTTCAAACAGCACTGGATAATCTCAACATCTACTCGGCAGTTAACTCACTCAAAGTGAACACTTCCAAAACCAAGATTATTGTATTTGATTTCCCACAAAAACGAGCGGCACAAGTCAACTGGAAACTGAAAGGCGGTTTTATTGACGTAGTTCACAATTATACGTCTCTCTCTGAATTATTTTTGATACGAAACTGATGAATGCTCTCCACTCAAGGTGCGAACAGCACAAACATTGGGGCGTATCAGCTCCCTTGCTCGCAAGGGTGGAGGGTATTCTGTGGGTACCTTGGTTAAACTGTAATCCATGAAAATGTAGCTATTATTACCTATGCTGCTGTGGTATGGGCCTTGGGTTCTTTGGAGTTTGTTTCCAAACTTCAAATTCCCATTGAATTTATTTTTCAAGATTACCTTTGTTTGTTTCATCAGAAATGTTTTATTTGGAGTTTGATCTTGTCCCGATTAGAGAGTGTATTATGTTAAACTGCTAGACGTTGTATTGGAAGCTGGCACATGCTCACATAAATGCACTCATGTGGCTGTTGTTCGAGGTGTTCCGCTTTCATGCAGTCATGTACCTTAGGAACCATTAAGGGGATAACTGATATATGGACTAAGAGATCTCAGGGGGACCCCTTAGAGATGAATCTCACTCTCTATGAAAGAACTATGAGGGCCTCACTGAAGGTCTTTATCCATGATCAGTTGATCATTGACTTGGCCACCAAATCCACAGCTGAATGGTTCATCCCATACATATCGGAAAGGGTATCCAGTTAAATTATTGAAAAAATATTTTGGACATGCCATTTTGTAGAAAAAAATTGCTGAAAAAAAATGTCTGAATGTTTTTTTAAATTTTATATGTTTTTTTGTTTCGCGAGTAAAAATAAGTGTCTTTAAAAAAAAAGGGGGGATAGGGGACCCCCCATTTTGGTGTTGAAAAAATGGCATTTCGAAAATTTGACATTCAAAAATGTCACTAGGAACCATCGGAAAGACAGTTGGTTCCTTTTCACATTCAGAATTTTATTGGTAACAATTTGGTATGGGACTACATGTGTTCAAAATGCAATGCAGTCAAATCTTTTGAGATAATTGGAGGATGGCTTAAGATCCCAAGAAGAATTAGATTTGTTTTCACTTTTGCAGTGAGTTTGAACCGGAATCAATGTGTCGCCTCCTTTTTGATTGTAGTGCAATGGCAGACTTTCAGAGCGGCAGGGTATGACATGTTCATTACCGCTGACGCTCTCTGTGAAATTTTTATGCTTGGAACAAGTGAGGGATGTATTATCTTTTTTACAGAATTTTTGCAAAAAGATTTTTGAAATAATACTGATTTTGGATGTATAATTGTGCTTTTTTGTTTTTAATATGAGTGATAAAATGATGGTGATGAAATGATGATGTGAAATGTATTAAAAGTCATTGATTTAACTGCATAATACTAATTTTAAAACATTCTAAATATGGGGGAATAAAAATAGTCCCTTAAAAAGTAAGAGGTCTTGGGTTTTAGTCCAGGTATATCATCATACCCAAATAGTGTGAGGACTAAGGTCAATTCTCAATCTTTACGATCTACGCCAGTTCCTCTTAGTGGAATCTTTTGACATGTTGACATTGACTCAAATCCTCACATGCTTTTAATAGGGGGATATGATTTTGTTAGATCTGCAGGACACCAACTTTGATATTCTGTGAAGGAATGAGCATTGACGGTACATGAGATTTGTAATAGGAGGCCAGCTAAAGCTTTTGAACTAATTCTTCGGTGGTGGTAGCGCATTTGCATCTGGAAAGGGTGCAATGATGCCTTTCTCTGGACAACTGGCCGATATAGGGGTCCTACACCTTACGAGCCTCAGTCTTCAAAGGACCTGTGTTGATCTTTCAAATCTCCTATTCTCCTTAACAGCTTGTCCAGTTTGTTGGACTGATTTTGGACACCGTGCTGAGCAAGGCCTTTACTCTTCAAAACAGGATTTCAAATGTTTTGCAAAACATTGACCACCTTTAGTCAAGCACAGCACTACCACCATATCAGTTGCAACAGTTTCTGGGATTCATGGCCTTTTGTATATACGTGGTGCCTTTGGCAGGGCTGAAAATTAGAACTCTGTAGTGGCAACCAGCTCTTAACTGAACTCAGTATGTCCAAACTAATGCAGATAATGAAACAAGTGTTGGACCGCTTTTTTTGGTGGACTCAATCAGAGAACCTCTTGAAGGGGTCCACTTAGAGCCTGCCGGAGTCCGAGGTGATTATAACTGCAGATTAATTGGACTACAATTAAGGAGCTCAATGCAAAGGTTTATAGCCCGTAGTCTGTGGCCCACCCAAAACATAAAAGAGCACTTCAATGTCTTGGAGTTGAAGACCATTTTTTAGCACTCACGTCCCTCCTCCCTTCTGTTTGGGAAAAGGTGGTGCAAACCTTTACAGACAATACTATGGAAATGTTTTACATGAACATATGTAGGAGCCCATTATTTTCCTCTCTGCTGGCTCGCAGAACACGGCATTGGGATCTACTTCACCACATGTTCCTATAAGACCTCATCTGCAAGGGAAGGAAATGTAGAGGTAGACACTTTAAGCTGATTTTTCAAGTCTCACACACATGAGAGTTTAAATAATCCATGGCAAACATGATATTTAGATGCTGGCGTCACACTCAGATAGACCTTTTCCAATTCCCTCTGGAGTTACGCCCGAGGATGGGGCTGAACTCCCTCAACTTGGGGATGCTCTACGTGTGTATTGGCCATTTACAAAACAAGATGCCTTTCTACCTCTCCTGATGCAATGGGCTCTATTCAATTTCAAGCGCATCCAGTCATCTTCAATGATTCTGATTTGTTCATTTAGGCCCCTCAGATTTGGTTCTTGGACCTTTGTGTTCTTTGTTGGGACAACCCTCTTCACCATCCTCACGTTCCCTATCTTTGGCCACAGGAGAGTAGGAGGGTGCTTTACCCCTCTCTACCATTTCTGAACTTGAAAGCATGGTGCCTAAACAACTGGTTGGGGTGCATTTTAACACCTCTGAGGAAAGTCGCCTCATAATCTTTACCGCTACAAATGGATCTACTAAGAAATAATGCAATAATACAAAAGTAAATGATTGAAATTCTATCGTTGGCACTCGAGAAAACGGTTGAATATTATCAAGGTCTCTTTTAATGATGTTATGTTTTTCATGTCTTACCTGGTCTTCACGGCTGTTTTGGTAGACACTTGTAAATACTATTTACAGGCTATTGGTACATAATTTAAAAGGATTACTCCTTCTTTCTTTCTTTCTTTCTTTCTTTCTTTCTTTCTTTCTTTCTTTCTTTCTTTCTTTCTTTCTTTCTTTCTTTCTTTCTTTCTTTCTTTCTTTCTCCACTTTGAGAGTTTGTTGAGACTTCACCCTCCCTTCAGACAGCCTGCTCCTAGCTGGAATATGAACTTCTTCCTTGCATCTATCATGATCACACCATTTGAGTCAATGGTTTCTTGCCACTTCTACTCTTCTTACATGGAAAATTGCCTTTTTGGTGCCTATTCCTTCAACTAGGCACACAAGAGAGCTTCAGGTTCTGTGTCCTAAGGAGCCTTACCTGACATTTCATAAAGACAAGTTAGTCTTCTAAACTCTTCTGCCTTTCCTTCCTAAAATGATCACATACTTTAGTCTTAAGCAAGCGATTAATCTTCCAGTCTTTTTTCCAAGACCACATTGAAATAGGTGGGGAAGAGACCTTGCATGACCTCAATGTGACTTGGACTCTCAAGTTCTACACAGTGAAAACAAACTAATTCTGACACTCAAAACGTAATTTATGGTGGGGTTTTCTGCAAAGACCCCTAAAGCGTCTGTTGCTAGAACGATTGTGTCATGCATCTCCAAATCGTATGAGTTAAAAGGGGAGCAAATTCCTTGGGAGCATTCTGCTATGGCCAAGGAAGCATCAGTGACTTTCCTAAAGCACCTACCTTTCCCTAAACTCTATTCCTTTGATACTTCCTCAAGTAAGGATGCTTCTTTTGGCCACTAAGCACGTTGCCACATTTGGTCTTGCAGACTGGTTTGGTGTATGATGCTCCCTCCACCCTGATGCATTTCTGCCTTCTTCTCCAGTCTGATCCCAACCATTTCGTAAGGAGAGAAGGACATGAACAATTACCTTCCTGCTAAATCTTAGTCCTTGCTCTCCCTCCTTCACAACACCCACCCTAGCGTCCCCTAGGACGTATATCTTGCCATAACTGCCCCGCCAGGCAATAGAGGAAAAACATAAGGAACTAGGGTGTGGTAATTGGTGATGCAGAGTTAATGGGGCTGGCACATTTAGGGACAGAGGTGCGCTTGTGTGCCCTGCTCGACTAAACCACTTTCTTAAATTGGCTGTGTGTCTTTTGGAGCCAGCTTTACAGGCTTGCCTGTGAATGCAGGTTATCCCATCCACTTATGAAGGAGCTGTTACCGTTATTGGGTAGTTAGTCCCTTTAAGGTAGTGTCTCGCAAATGCACAACTTACTTGTATTTGTATTTTGTATTTATTTTATTTGTATAGTGCAGACCAGGCCCGGAGGCTACCGGCGCATATCTTAGAAACAATGGTTACAGTGGTTACATACAGTGGTTACGTAACAGTACGATATTACAAGTAGCATTTAAATAGAACATAGTAATAGGACACATTGGTAAATTGTACAGCAATACATAGGTTATCAAATTTTCAGAGTGCAGCTTGGGCATCGGGTGTGACTAGCCAACATTTGGCTCTGTGTTTGAATAGATTAAGGGAAGGGAGGTTTCTGATATTCAGGGGGACAGAGTTCCACAGTTTGGCTGCCAGGACTGGGAAGCTGGATCCACCCGCTGTTTGGAGCTGGCTTACGCCTACACAAAAGCTAAAACTGTTGGATCTATGAGTGTTTATTGATTATTCTTTTTTTGCCGAATCCAGCTTTGCTTAATTATTTTTCTTCTGATTTTACCACTTTTTTCACTTCACCCATACTTACCATCTGTAGTTTTGAGTTAGGGAAAAAAGTGGCAAAAAAAAACTGCAAAACAACATTTGGCAAAGTTGCATTAGGCAAACGTGTGGAATGTCAAACTGTTGGTATTGCCAATCCTTCCTTTTTGGGGACTCATGCTTATTCAAAAATCCGATATTGCTAATTTGCTGTATTGTTATCCCTAATACATGGCTGATATTTTTAAGACATACCCATCTAAAATATAAAGCAACTTGACTCTTTCTTGATTACCATAGACATACATGGAGTAGTTGTGAGTTCAGTGTCATTTGATAACCCAGGTTGAAATGCTGTCGGGTTGACCGCAGACCTGAGAGGTGTTGGGGAATTAATGATGCAGGTGTCTTCAAATATACTGTAAATGTGCGAAGAAGCCGTGCACAACTCCCTCCCTACTTTAAACCATTGCGTTTGCAGCCTCAACAAATGTCTGCCGTCTTCACCCGTAACAAGGGCAGAGTTTAAAATCCCACTGCATCGTAGTGACGTACACATTTACCTCACAGAGGTGACTGTAGTTGTGGGCAACTTAAAACAAACACAGAGAGACATGCTGTGCGTGCATGACACAGAGCTCCTGTTCGTGTACAGATCGTGTCTCCGCGGGTAGTTATGGAGACCTTTATCGTGCAAAGTAAATGCCCTCCTTGGAAACTCTCGAAACGTGTTTGTTCACTCTCTCAACAAAGGGCATGTGATGGACTAACACGATTAGAAGCTAGCAAGGGAAGACAATCAGAGGCTTTTAAAATGGATGTCAAGAGCTGGGAACACAATTAAATGAATCCTGTGTTGCCATAGCGTCGGCTGATCGCTCAGGTGCTCTTTGTAAAGCCGTCATTAAAGGGTGAATGCACTACACTACCAAATTAGATAGAGGTTTATTACTAATATTTGTAAACCGGGACTAGTGGCATATATTGTCACAGCAAACCCAGACTCTCAGTATTGGGGGGCTTCGATTCTAGCCCCACCATTCTGAAAACCACTCTAGTATGTCCTCTGCAAGGGGCCATGTTAGCTAACGTTTGCACCGTGCCAAAAAGCGATCCAATGTTCAGATAATATGGAATGGGAGACACAGGTGCTGTCACGATCTGCATTATCTAAAACGTGTGCACTGGTGTTCAAATGAAGCAGTCTCTTTATTCATATTTGTAATGTAGCACAACAAGAAATGTGTTTACTACATTTATTTTTATGTTAAGCAGCAAACAGTAAAACAATAGTATGCTTTATTTGTACCATAGCGGATACGTTTTTGGATGAATGGGAACCTGTTTTCTCCATTTCCTATTATACAAGCTTGCTCGAGGGCAATCTGGCCCTGGGCATACAAAGGAGGAGGCGCTGTGAGACAGATGCATATGGGTACTCGGCACTGGTGATAATCTTGAAACCCACTCGGAACTTCAGAGAATACAATCTCCTTGATTGTGGAAAGGTTTGCCAAACTTGGGGCGAGATTTACTCCCTCCACCCAGCCAGCCATCTCGGCTCTCAGCAAGTCTGGTGGGGTGTCAAAATGTACCCGTTTCGCTTCTGTTCCCTGGAGAAAAAAACCTTGCAGTGCCATAATACTGATGTGGGTTCAACAGATTCCAACTTCTCAACTGATTCACAGGGCACTGCGTTTCACAGGCTTGCTTGTCCTGGCGTAAACTGGGGTGAATGAATTACCCGACATAAGTCTTCCTCCCAGGAGCCTCGTCCTGTCTCGAGTCAGCTTGTTCCCCAGGACAGAATCCAGTGTCTCCATTCATCACATTTTGATAGATTTGTTAAGATTAGGGATGCATCACATTCATACAGATTTGTGAAGATTAGCCATGCGCCACATTTAGATAGATCTGTGAAGATTAGCCATACGTCACATTTATATAGACTTGTGAAGATTAGACATGCATCACATTTAGACAGATTTGTGCAGACCAACCACACGTCACATGTAAATTGATTTGTGAAGATTAGCCATGCGTCAAATTTAGATAGAATTGTGAAGATTAGCCATGCCTCACATTTAGATAGATCTGTGAAGATTAGCCATACGTCACATTTATATAGATTTGTGAAGATTAGCCATGCGTCACATTTAGATAGAATTGTGAAAATTAGCCATGCATCACATTTAGACAGATTTGTGAAGACCAGCCACACGTCATATGCAGATTGATTTGTGAAGATTAGTCATGACTCACATTTAGATAGATTGATGAAGATTGGCAAACATAAAGGGAATACATACCTCAAGTCAAATTCAACAGATACTCGTCTAGGCTTTGAATGGATTATCTAGTTGTTAATACAATATTAACATCACACATCTCTGTGAGTTGCTTCCCCCAGATGATGCTCCATATTAAATACATTTTCACTTTGTTTTTGCCCAAGGGGACCAGTACCAAGACATTGCCCAATGGGCACACCAAGCTAGATTAAGCCAGACCAGTTGTTTCAATACCCAGGATCATCCCACTAGCAATGTACTAGAGCCATACTACTGCTGTGTGGTCTCACCTTATCAAGGTCTCCTCACCGAGCATATGGGGAAATAACCATTGCACACCAGTCCAAAACAAAAAATACAGGGACAAATATTATGGAATGTTCAAATCTACAGCAAGCTGCGCCAGAGGACGTGAAGCCATAGTGCAACACTATGCATTGCCAGCCCTGTAACTACATGTAAAGAAACTGATGAAGAGGAACCTTTAATAACACTGGTAATGTTGACAAATGCCCACTTTTCTCATCTAAAATCCCCTTGTATTCACATTTAAATTTGGACTATGAAGTGGTTCTTGCGCTTCCAATAATCACGCACTATTGCATTAGAGTTGAACTAGGACCCTTAATGTTGAAATCCAAAACCATAGCAAAATAAGAACTAGGAAGTCTTCCTAATTAGTGGTTCGCTCACGGTGTGCTCTCCCGAGAGAGCTATATCTATTTTTTCGATAATTGTTTTCTATTGTTCTCTTTTTCACAAAATGCATTACAGCTCAACTTCCAATGGTGATTTAGTAAAACAGTTGCAGATTTTAATCAGAAAGCAGTGCGCATTTCTAGATCAATCCAAAACCATACCACTGAGCATTCCTGCGCTAAAAGGGTAGCCCGGTGACTACATTTGGCATGCCTGAATAAAACCAAGTGGGATCGTCACAGGAGGGAAAAACAAAGTCCCCTCTATGTACATGTTCAACAAACAGTTGCATACGTGGTGCTGCAACACCCCTTCCTGAGTGCAATCCTTACTAGTAACACAACTTGCCTGGCTGCGTCCCTTGTCTCTATTATTCAGACCTTCCAGGATTTTGCGGCATGAAATGGCAAATTTTGCGACATGAAATGGCAAATTTTGCGGCACAAACCTTTATTTATTGCGGTATTTTTGCGGGACATTTTGTATTAACTGGAGGGTGAAAGATTGCCATATGGCAGGAAATAGGCAGAATGCAAGGCTACAAGAGAGCCAGGGTATCATTATTATGTATCTTTTGTATTAATTTAATAGGAAGAGCCCCAGATGTCTCTGGCTTGGCAGAACAGTGTTTGATTTGGCTACATTTCTGGTTTAATGTTCATGCCTATTTGATACTATTAACTAAATTGATCATTATCAGTTGTAATGCTGAAAATATTCCCCTTCTATGTTCTCCAATCCCCCAAACACCCACACACCTCTCTCACCAACACACATCTCACCAACTCTCCATCACAACTTGCATTCCTTAACCTCGCACTCTGTCATACAAATACTCACGTGCTATGTCACACTGTCAAGTCACAATTTGCACTGCTCAGCCCCTGCCACACTCCAAATCATACTCCCAAATCACACCTTACACTCTACAATTCCTCCCGCAATATACAGTCCTTCATTCTTTCGTGTTGCTTCTGCATTTTGTATCCTTTCTCCCATTCTATTGCACTCTTCCCTCATCCTTTTTCCCAATCTGCAGCTCACTGCCTCTTTCTGGCCAACCACTTCCTTGCTGCTTTCTGGCTCACTGACCACACGCTCCCTCTACTTTCTGTACCTCTGCTCGCTCTGAGATTTCTGGGCCACCACATCACTGCTTCCTCTGCTCTCTTGTGCAGCGCTTACTCCTCTGACCCACTGCTCTCCCTGTGCTTTCTTGCCTATCACTTCACATCTCACCCATCACTCTCCCTCTCTCTCATAGTGTAACCATTTTTTAATTTTTTTTAAATGTAATTTTGACCCAGTTCCTCAAAAAATGGGGCATTTAAAAAAAGAACGGAGGATATGCTATTTTTAGACAACCCATTTTTGGAAATGAGCAGGTCCCCTTATTCTCAAAGGTGACCGTTGCATTTCCACAGACTTGAGCTGTAAGGCAAATTGTGCGCTGGCCAGCTGCCTTGAATGGTGTTCTGGGTTGTTTGACCGAAGTGTAATTATTTGCAGCGGAATTGACCGTAGTCAATTTCGCTGTGAATTGATTTGCACTTCAGCCAAACAACCCAAAATGTACCTATTACCACCACCCCACCGCCTCCCCTACTTAACTGCTTGGTCGCTGCCGCGTCCCCTGCAACCCTGCGGTGCATGATCCGTCCCTCTAACATGAGTCGGATCCGACGCCACAGGGTCCCTTTTTTGTTATTTTCTTTTTTTTCTGTCCCTGCCTCCTTTTTTGAGGAAAAAGGGGAAAACACTTCTGCAACCACCCTAGACCAAAACTACTGAACATGGGGAGCGGGTGACACACCCGCAACACATGTTCAGTATTTATTCTCCCTGTACCGATAGGTACACCTTTGCAAGTTACATAACAAATGGGTGCTGCAATAACCCAAGTTAAGTGAAACAAAACCAGTGTCCAGGTCATCTGATTGGCTACTGAATGGAGCCTCATTGATTGGTTGCTACACGAGGAGGCCGGGCAGCACCAGTTCAGCAGGGGCTGAGCAGAGTCTCAGCCATACACAACACGAGCTGCTGGCCCACCACACCCCCTTGGCCCCTCCATCAACATTGTTGTTTTTATCATCATTCCTGTTGCCACACTGGTGCCAGGGCGCTGCAACCACACCACCAGCAGTGAACTTGTGTCCCAGTACTTGATGAGTTGCTTGTTGTGTGGGGGCCACAAGCAGGAAGGTGGAAGGAGTGAAAATGTGACAATGTTTATTTTTAATAATTTGATTTTACCAAAAACGTTTTGCACGAGACATTTTTTACTGAAAAGTAATTACTGAAAAAATGCAGAATTTCTAATTGTTTTCTTGGGGGGGGGTTCACCCTCCAAATCCCCCTTTCTCCATGTTTTTAACCCCAACAATCCCCTCCCCACCTGTTTTGTCCCCTACCCCCCGTACATATATCTTTTTAAAGCATCTGTATTTTTCAGCCATTTATTTGGGTAAAAAATCCCTCCAATAAAAGGTTTTCGATAATATCACTGGGTACCGTGTAAATGTGTCATTTGCTAATACAAAAAAGCCTTTTTCTTTTTAATAAGCAATGTTTTCTGTCCTAACCAAGTTCCAATCCTCCCCAAGTTGAGACGCAGGTGGGGGCCCCCGCCCAGGATGGGGAGGATGGGGGCTTGAGGCACGTGCCTCGTTTTCCCATCCATAAAGACGTCTCTGGATGCACCCAGAAGCCCACTTTTGTGTCTGGTATTTCTTGCTGCGCATAGAGGGGCTAGTGGGATTAGCCAATGTTTTGCATTTAGAGGAACTTGTGGGAGTGGCTAGTGTGTTGAGCTCGGGGGGTTTGTGGGGGCAGCCAGTGTATTGCATTTGAAAATTGGAGGGTACCAATGAGTTGCAACTAGATGAACTCTGCGGACACAATTGGAAGAACTTTGAGAGCAGCCAATGTACTAACTGCCCTGCTCCTGCTCCCCTCCAGCATACCTCCCAAGTACTATACACGCCCTATGGGCTAGCTAAACTGCACAAACACACACCAACATTTGCCTACAACAAACAATCCCAGGCATTGAACCTTACCTCTATGGATACAACATGCCAGTGCACACAACCATAACTACCAGCCAAACTACACATGAACCACGCACCCAACATAACAAATACCCGCATTCAACAAACAACCCAGACAGTAGACCTTGCCCTTATGGATACAACAAGCCAGTGCGCATGATCAAACCTATGGCCAAACTACACATGAAAAACACAAACACACTCCTAACATAACAAACACTCACATACAGCAAACAACCTGCGCATTGGGCCTTACACTTACGGTTACAACAAGCCAGTGCACGCAATCTACCCATCTGCAAGCCAACACCCACAGACGCCATTGTGTCCTAGTTCTGAACCTATCCTTTCATTCTACCCTCTCTAACCCACTGCCACGTGAGCGCCTGCAGATCGCCCCAGTGGTGGTAGCGTTGCACAGTATAAGTCAACATAACAAATTCCAGTTCATCCTTTGTAGAACTTGACAGTCCCCAAATATGGTATGCAGAAATTGACACAATACGGCAGATGCACCATCCATAAATAGAGTATTGCAAACATAGCTTCAAGGACTGGGCAGGATACTGAAGAGGATGCCACCGGGGTCCCTTATGCAACCAAACATGATTTTACTAATGGTCTCAGTCGTGTGGTAAACTGAGCACATTTAATGTAATGGCAAATAAAGACAGTGTGAACACAGTAATTGTACAAACTGATTGTATTGTGCAATGGAAATGTAAAATGTTGAAACAATGTAAAATGTAAGATGTAAAACTTGTTCCATGTAAAAGGTGTTTTACATTGTTGGTGTAGTCAGTAGGTGCTTACTGTATACACTACTTGTTTTACCATTTGAAAAGAATGTGGAAAACATTGGACAACATTTTAAGAAAGCTATCACTTGCCTGATTGGAGAGTCGTCCCCAATAGTTGAACTTACAGTAGTTGTGTTCCAGCAGGAGGACATCGGATTTCCCCAGCGATAATTCCCCTCTGGGGACAGAGGCTAATGCTGCAGCCCCCAACTGCCTTAAATAACGGTTCCTGCCTAAAATGACAAAGAGCTGAGGTGACCCCTGTCAGGAGGTGGACTGCTGCTTTGTGTAGTCCTGGCATCTAGTAACAGGCCTGTCTTCGGCGCCATGCTGCCTGGCTTTCCTCCTTTCAGAGGGCGCTGATGGGACCTGCATGTCCAGTTGATGTGTGTGAAGTGTCTGCCTTCCACTTCCCCCTGCTTTCCCCCAACCCAGCAACCCCGTAATGGCAGGCTTTTGCCTTTGTGGGCTGAGCAGGGAGTGATGCCCAGGTGAAGGGTGAACACACGTGACACGTATCTTTTGGATGCCATACCGGCCACATTTTTTTATTTCACAGCAAACACAAATCAACTCCCCAAAATTTGATTTTTCTAAAATACACAATCATTAATAATCATGACACAGTTTCAAACACTTCTACTAGCAAGTGGTCCCCTCCCCACCATGCCCTTCTTGGGAGGCAGTCCCCTTTCTTACTGGGCCCAACAGCCCCTGGTACCGCCACTCACCTCCTGCACCGTTAGCCTCCGGTAGCTGTGCCCCATTCGAGCTCTGGGGCCACCCGCAAAGGGATCTCAGTGTCCACAAGGTCCTCCCCCAAATGCCACAGGGGTGCAGACCCACCGGTCTTTGATGCCCTCAACCATACCAATGTTCATATCACGGCCAAATAGTTATGTAACAATAGTTTCGTTCCGTGCTGGGAAAATGCACCCCATCCTGGGGACAAGCTCCTGGGCCCCTCAACAGGCTGTTCTTGATGACTCGTAGGTGCCCGTGGCATGCGGCCAGTCAGGTCAGTTCGTTGTTCAGTTTCCGTGTGGACATGTTCACTCGGCATGCTGGCCCGGACACCCCAGTTCAATCTTGAAATGTTTTGAGACCAGAAAAGCAATGCCCCTATCCAGGCCCGTCCAAACCAGGTAAACAAGGATAACAAGTGTCTAATCAGCTCCTTCCTTCCTAATCTCACCAGATCGTTTTTCCCAATGTTCACGAATCACCAACACGGAGCTCGGCAGCCCCCTCCTTATTTACCCTTCCACCAATGAAGGTACTTGGCACACTTGTAGCCCCGTGCAATTAATCCATTGGCTGCAATAGGCTGTCATGTCAGACAACACCACGGGCAATCCCGCACTCTTTATTTGAACCTTCTTATCAATGATGGTCCTACGACGTAGACCACTGGTTTCACCTTATTCCTGCCTCAAAACGACACAAAGGACAGCATGTTAGTCTTCTCATAGTATTCTACCACATGTATCATTTTATGACATGCCTGCTCCTCCTCCCCACATCCCCCCCCATTCTCCCTCTTCTGTCATTCTTAGCACAGGAGGTGTGGCCTGATGTAGCACTGATATGCATGAGATTTCCACTGCTCAATTGCTTTTTTCTGTCCTTCTCCACACCCGTACTCTGCGGCCATGGGGGCTGCCCCAATTCTGAAGGAGCGTGGGGCGAATCCCATCCCCCTGTCCCCACTTTTTCTAATGCCCTTTCAAAAATATTCCTGAACTGGTACCTGGATAGGAAAGACCCGGCCCTTCAAAATGGCTGCCTCCCTGGGGACCTTGCTAAAGCGAGTCACTGAACACTAATAGAAGCCAGGTTCCTGGTGTGGCTCCTACGGGAATGCATCCTGCTTGGCTCTCACTACACTATGCGACCACTTTCCCGTATGCCCTGCTGATCTGAACTGGACTCTGAGGTAAAGCAGTAGATCCGGGATGTGGGGCATTTTCTGCCCTGGACCTTTTAAAGTGGACTCAGAAACATCGTTTCGGTACTGCTTACTTTTCCTGCTAGATGCAGCGATACCGCTTAATTTCCCTACCGGCCACGACAGTTCATCTGGTTTATGTGATTTTATAAGGACCACAATGGGCGTGTGAAGAGGGTACTTTGAATCACTGCAGCACTATTACTCTACCTCTTATGATAGGTCACCTGGCACACGTTAATAGTCACAGGCCCATGCAGGATTGGAAAAGGGGGCTCCTCCCCCAACACCAAGCAGAACCAACGTGAGTGCCAACCTTCATGAACCAGAGCAAGTAAGACGTTAAAAGTGCGTCCAGAGGGAACCATGACAAAAGGAGCTGCACACAAGAGGAGCGCCACAATTGATAAATTCACAGAGCCCGCCCCTAAGTCTGCAACAATGTCAAGAGAAGGTCTGAGTAGCTTGGCATCAGGGAAAGAACCACATGCCTCCTATAGATCTGCAGGGTGACATAGACTCTATGCAGCATGGCTTTGCAGCAATTAACAACAAGCTAGACGGAATTACATCCAATGTCACATCAATCCGTACACAATTGGAAAAGCCACTAAATGTATAACAGAGGCTCAGAATCGAATTAGTGGCATAGAGGACACAGTGACGACCCTACAGGGCAATGTGACAACTTTAGCTAAAGATATGAGCGTAATGAAGGCTAAGTATGAGGACCCGGAAGCGAGATCTTGGCGGAACAATGTAAGTATTATAGGGGTGGCTGAGGATGCACTCACAGGCACAATGGAGAAGGCAGTGGAGGAGCTACTAAGATAACTTTGAGGTGATCCTGGATGGTCTCCACTGTGCATGATAGAACGAGCTCACAGGGCACTGATGGCAAAACCCAGACCAGGAGGATACCCAAGACCAAGAATAGCCCGCCTGATGAACTATTGCGACAAGGACCTGGCACTAAGGGTGGCCTGAGAGAAACAAGAATTGAAGTTAGGATCTCTCACTGTGAGTATCTTCCCCGATTATACTACATCCGTGCAGCAGGAAAGGCATACTTTTCTTGGAGCTAAAAAAACTCCTTAGGGAGCATGGCATCACATACGCCATGCTTTACCGTGCCAGGCTGCGTATACAGTATAAAAACAAAATGTACTTCTTCACGTTCCTTGAGCAAGCTATAACCTTTGTAGAGTCCCAAATTCCACTACCATCAGGACCCGGGCCTCTGGTGTCATGATAAGCTGTTTTGGAACACCGACACTCACTATTTATGCAATGATGTGTTAATGGTAACGGTTTAGCAAGTCCACGAGTTATAAGGATATGGTGCCTCCACTCGTAGTGGCAGCAGTCTCTCCCCTATGCGAGTGCAGTTTGTTGATGGGTTAGGGAGGGTTAGGTTGGGTAAGGTGTTGGTGAAATGCAAAGTCAAGTTTGGGGCACTATGAGGGTGGGGGCGGTGGTGACAAGGGATAAGATGGGATGTGAAAGCTATAAAATGCACATGGCGAAGCGGTTGAAATTTGTAATTGCATGGACAGATATACTGTTAAGAATAATCATAAAACTGTGCGTAAGATGACAACAACTGTAAAAGGGGCTTCCATTATAAAACTGCTAAGCTGGAATGTGCGTGGGCTGCGGTCTCCAATAACGACGCAGAAAGTTCTTTCATATGCAAACGGATTCGCTGTTAATATTTTATACCTACAAGAAACGCACATGGTTGGCCATTAGCACAACGCGTGACTCCGGGTTCGGGGGATAAAATATATTACACATCATACTGCACTAGGGCACGCGCGGTCATGATCTTGATACATAGGTCCCGCCCCTTTGTACATCTTAAAACTGTTAGTGATGAACAGGGAAGGTTTGTATTTGTGCATGGCAAGTTGGGAAGTCATGAGGTTTTGCTACTTATTGTGTATGTCGCAAATGGTGATGATCCTTTTATAAGGAAATGTTTCAAGAATTTTCTAAATACCCCAGTGCACTTGTTATTTGTGGTGGGGACTTTAACACCATATTGGACCTGCAGTTCTAGGGCCCTGTTCAATGCAGCCCGCAATATCCTGGCTCAAATTGAGGATCTGGGTCTTATAGATGTATGGCAAGCACTGAATCCCTCCCAGCATGAGTACACATATTACTCGTCAGTACATGACATGAATTCACGCATTGACTTGTGATTGGTTACTCCCAGGCTGCTGAACTGGGTAGTGGAAAGCCGTATTCTCCCCAGAACACTGTCTGACCACTCGCCAATACTACTATCATTACATATCCCTTGTCATGTAGCAACAAAAATACAATGTGGTTTCAAACCTGCTGTCTTAGAAGACCTGGTGTTTAGGTCAAATATTAAAGAACATATTGTTAGTTATTTTTAAATCAATGAGGGTTCAGTTACTACACAGGCTACACTATGGCAAGCGTTCAAGGCGTATATTAAAGGTATAGCTATTTCCACAGAACATGGGGTATTACGGGATATTAGAGGTGAATTGAAGGGTTTCAAGGACACACTAATACAACTACAACAAAAGAATGCACGCAATGGTCCCCCGCGATCAGGTTTGACATTCAACTAACTTTGGACAAGTATCGCGATATTGCAGACCAGCTGCAGCGTGGCACTATGGAGAAGCGGACAGACCTGGGAAGCAGTTAGCCTGTACAGGTAGGGACAATAAGGGCAGTTCCAATATTCTCTGTATAACCCGCCCTGACGGATCAGTGGTCAACCTCAACACAGAAATAAATGAGCTATTCTATGATTTCTATTCAGCACTATACCTCAAACGGGGAAGCAACGGGGATAGAAATTGACAAGAATTTAGCTAAAATACCTACAACCCTTTTATCAGCAGAAACTCATTGGAGGAGCCCATAAGTTTGACAGAGGTTATAAAAGCCATTAACGATACCCTGAAAGTGAAAGCTCCAGGGTCTGATGGTTGGGAAAAGAATTCTATAAAGAATTCACAGATCTGTTGGCCCCTCGATTGATGCAGGTCTGGTCTGAAGCCCTGGTTACTAGGACCCTGCCAGAGTCAATGCATGAGGCCATCATTATTTTATTACTCAAGCCCGGGAAAATTCCAAATGAATGTGGGTCATACAGACCATTGTCACTGATAAATATAGACACCAAAATATTTGCGAACCTTCTGGCTTTGCGGCTTAATCCATTGATGCCTCATATGGTTCATGAGGATCAGGCCAGCTTTATTCTGAGGATGTCAACAGCATTGACGCCTCAAGATAGTCAAGGGGTTGCAGTTTCCCTAGATATGCACAAGGCATTCGACACAGTGTCCTGGCCCTTCCTTTTCAGGGCACTGGACAGTTATGGTTTCGGGCCTAACTTCATAAAGTGGGTGAAGGTGTTCTACTCCCACCCATATGCCAGAGTATATACTAATGACATACTCTCATCCACATTATTGTTGAGGGGAGGCATTAGGCAAGGGTGTCCGCTGTCACTGCTACTATTTGCTTTAATCATAGAACCGCTAGCGGACCTTATGCGTGCCCGCTTCAGCTGTGCTGGCATTTAAATAAATGGCCAGTCTGAACTTATAACTCTATATGCTGTAGACATTATGCTATACATAAGGGATCCTGAGCATCACTTGTAGAGAATACCAGCAGTGGTGTGTGAGTTTGGTCGATGCTCTGGCTTGTACTTAAACAGCAGTAAGTCTGAAATGTTCCCACTAAATCGACACACCCCAGAACCTAGGAACATCTTTGCTTACGCTGGTCACCCCTGAGTATTCGATATCTAGGGATTAAAATTGCATGCACCCCTGCCCTGGTTAAATCCCTCAACTATGGCACTCTAGTGACAAAAAAAGCTGCAAAATTGGAAAGGTGGAAGCACCTCCCAATATCACTAGCAGGGCGGATTGCGCTAGTGAAAATGACTTTTTTACCTAGGCGATGGTCCACCTTTGTTTGGAACAGACAGGTCTGAGCGTAATGGCGACGACTCACACAACAGTATGAGTCCGATTGTCTTTCAGCTCCTGACTTTATTATTTGATGGCACAAGCACACTTCGCAATATACTGGGTGGAGCAAGATCTGGGGCCACCGCACCTGAGACTGGAGAAGCATAGCGCACCCCCTAGCATGATGATACATCTGATCGCAGGCAATGGGTGTCCAAAAACACACACGCTTGACCCAGTGGGGGCAACACAAGAGGCATGGACAAAGCTAATAAACTGTCCCAAAAATGTAGCACTATGTTATAAAGCTATACCTATTTGCGGCCTGACAGCCTTGAACCCCACACAGGATAAGATACTGGCAACACACTGGTGGGAGGCTGGGATAAGGACACTGGGGGATATGTTTCAAGGGGACATGATTAAGATGCATATAGGAGATACACCACTTCAGCGGTTTCATTACCATCGGATTTGTTCTGCGATGGCTAAGGTGTGGCCGTCATTCCCTCTAGCGCCTGTGTCACACCCATGACTTAATTACATAATGTCACAGAATGCGGGGGAAAAATCAATATCATGGTTATATAAAGTTGGCACTCCTGCTGGTCTCAAGAAACTGTTCCCCACTTCAGAGGGGAAATGCTCGAGATGTGGAAACATGTGTGCAGACATATGTTGTGGGATTGCCCGGCACTAACGTGGTCATCATCAGTCTGTGTACTGGGTTATACTAAAAAATTAAACCCCACTAGATGTAAGTTTATTAACTTGGGACTTGTTCTTGCTAAAAGAGCTATTCTCATGCGATGGACACAAAGAGAGGCGCCTACATTGGAAAGCTGGATGCATTAAATTATATGGGCTAATAACATGGAAGAAATGTATATTCCTGAGTCCTATATGCCCTGAGGCATTTGGGCGAGTGGCGCTATTTAAAAAATATTTAGATAGATAGATAGATAGATTGATAGATAGATAGAGAGAGAGATAGATAGATAGATAGATAGATAGATAGATAGATAGATAGATAGATAGATAGATAGACACCCAAAGACAGGCAGCAGAATAGATATACACCCAAAGACAGATAGATAGATAGATAGATAGACACACAAAGACAGGTAGCTAGATAGATAGACACCCAAAAACAGATAGATAGACACCCAAAGTCAGATAGATAGATGGACACCCAAAGACAGGTAGCTAGATAGATAGACACCCACAGACAGATACAGATAGATAGATAGATAGATAGATAGATAGATAGATAGATAGATAGATAGATAGATAGATTGATTGATAGATAGGTATAAAATCCTTCAAGCATCCTTGTGCCGGCCCAGAGATATATGGGCGGATGTTCGGCTGTTTCTTGCTCGCAAGAGTGCTGGAGACAGCAGTGAGTGAAAGATCCAATGAACGCCTAGCCATAGAGTAAAACGTCAAATCCATCTAATAAGTATGTTGACTATTATTGTTGAAATGTACTGTAACGAGGTGCAATGAATACAATGTTGTAAAAAATAATATCACTAGCTTCTTGTCTTGGAGCTCTAGGTTGTGGTCTGTTAGGTCATTTAGGGCGAATATTTTGATAGTAGTCTTGCCAAGTGTAGACTATATCTTGGGAATAGTCTAGTGTATATTGTAGTGTATCTCGTCTAAACCTTCATACTTTTCTCTGTTCAATATCCATCTTGTAACTGTCAAGGGAGACATTGATATCTGTAAGGATTGTCTGAAGTTCCTCTCCACTCTTCAATATGGCCAATTGTTCACTGAGTTCATTGAACTCAGCATACCCAGGTTTGTGACTGATTTAGATAGTTCTTCAATAGTCAGTAAAATCAAGTCTAATGAACACTTGTTCAGGATTTGCTCCCATTTCTTGACAAAGTCCGGGATAACTTTGCCTAAAGTAAGTCGGAAGTACACTCTCAGGCCCCTGGGAATTCTCTGTGCACGATAATACTGTGCTAAGGTTGTGGCATGAAGATTCTGCGAGATTTCTCTTCATATTAATTCATCTAACTATGATATGATACGGTCAGGATTGGTTGCTGTAGGTGTGGTGGTCTCAATATCTGTGATCAGACCCGCTGTGGGCCCGATTTGGAGACACACTATGCTAAGGCAAATATTGAAGTGAGATAGGTTCTGATAATGTTTTCAAGTTAAGGAAATCTCTTTATTCACGTTACACATATTTTATTCTTATCTATTTGCATATCGTGTAACTACATAAAAGATTAGATGTTGAATAGTTCTGCAGCATTCATATCTGTCATAGCCTCAAATTTCACCCCCTCACATCACCTTAGTACTTACTTTGTAGTTAATCTTATATGCTCTCAAAATCTAACTAAAATAAATGGTGGTTAGAGGTTGGACCACTCGCTCAGGATAACAAAGACAGGTGAGGGAAACACACTCTTCTCACTTAAGGAAAAAGTCATTTTGCCTGGCTTTGTAAAATGATGTATTAAGATGTACATATTAATTGATCTTTAACAAGGATTATCTGTCTGACAGGGAAAATTCAGATAAGTATGTCAGTCTATAAAAGTTGCCAAAGCTGGATATCTATATTTACAGCTAGACAGCTCAAATTCGACAGATGTATGGGTAGCTTTCTTCGTCATTTTGGAAAAATGAACTTAAGTTGGCTAGCTGGGTGTTAAGCATTGTGGAAGGCAGCAAGCCTAACTGGCATAGGCAGACCGTCTAAATGTGCAACCAACTGCAAGTGCTTACTATGACAAGAAGTAAAAGAAAACAAAATGTTGGCTTTGTGTATCTGAAATGAATAAGTGCACGATTTCCTGGTGACATCAGTAAACACAATGGAGATAATTTTGCTCCGTGGTGTAACGTGAATGAAAGGCGGAGAGGAAGGGCAGAATGCAATTTGAGTTTCCACCGCTCCCTCCCTGTTCGCCATAGAAAATACTCCAGCATCTGTGCCTATATGCATTTGCATGTGGGCACAAATGCTGGGGATCCGTGCACCAGCAAAAAGCAGGCAGAATCCATTGAGATCATTGTAAACGTCTGGCATTTACATGCCAGGCTGTGTTTATTTCATTTGGACGGCGGAGTGCAAAAGTGCAGGGCAAAAGGTGGCATGCACCTCCGCTTTTGCTCTATGTCCTACAAATTATGAAATTTTGGCGGTGGGAAACCATGTATGTTGCATTGGTACCGTACTGGCTGCCCCTCTGACAAATTATGGGCTAAAAAAAAATGAGCTCCAATGAGAAACGATTGTTTCTAAAAGATACAAGTGCATTGAGTGTATGGCTGTTTGGCAGGAGACGCTGCACTGCTAATGATGTTGCTGAAGAAAGTATGTCTTCAGTCCTTACCAATGAGGAGAGGAGTGGCTCATTGTGATCATTAAAACACTCACGTTGGACGGAGAGCACGGAGTGTTTTGAGTTTAAGTCAATTTGGCAGGACACAATGCACTGCTGTTGCTGCTGCTGGAGAAAGTTTGTCTTCAGTCTTACCTGTGAGGCGAGTATTGGCCCATTGTGATCATTAAAACACTCATGCTACACAGAGCACATGGAGTGCGTTGAGTGTAAGGCAGTTTGGCAGGAGATGCCACCCTGATGTTGCTGTTGCTGGAGAAAGTCTGTCTTCAGCCTTACCTGCGAGGAGAGGATTGGCCCATTGTGATAATTAAAACACTGACGCTATGCGTAGTGCGCAGAGTGCATTGAGTGTAAGGCAGTTTGGCAGTTCGGTAGCTTGGCCAGAGAGGTGCCACTAACTACCAGCTCTGGAAGTAAATAGAATGAAAGAGCTAATTTGAAACTTAGACATGAGGTGGGATTCTAATCTCCTAGGCTGGCAGGTGGCCCCCACTCCCTCCCTCTGCATGTATAGTGGGAAGTAGGAACAAATATTTTTCAATGCAGGAGCTTTCCGAGAAATTAACTGATACCCTCCAAAAGGCAATGGACTTTTTCTGCCAGAATCTCCATTATCACCAGAAGAAGGTCCTTTGGAAGAGGGGGTGGCCAAATGATGATGCTAACGCACAATAAAAAACACACAAGAAGCCTGCTAAAAACAACAAGCAGAATAAAATAAATTATTTTTAAATCTTTTGATCTGACGTCAACACAAAACACTTCTACACAAATTCTGCAGTCTGGAAAAGTAAGGCTGAAGCCTGCGGAAGGTGACGTGGGGAAAAATCCGACCATTTGTTAAAATTCCAATATCTGGGACAAAGCCCTCCTAAGTGTTCTGGACTTAAATGAGGAGCAATTGGGGTTGGAATGAGGGTTGCAGAACGAGACACCTGATGTTATGGATGTCTGGCTGAACGGCTTAGATACTTCAATAACATCATATTTTTTTTTCTTTTATTAAATGTTTATTGGTTACACTTACATGATAAAGCATTTAACCATATACATGAAAACACCTCCTGTATCTTCACAACACAAGTGTAAAGCATTCATCAACTTAAAGCACAGTTTAAGGAACACCTGAAAACATCTGCCATTTTTCAGCATCAGTCATTTAATATCACATCCTTAAAATTATTCTCATAATTGACTACACCCTGTATGGTTCTGCATGACCCTTCAGTCAGGGGGACTCTTTTGGAGATTTCAATACTACTTCAATGAATTGCAACATCGCCAAGCATAGATTAACTCTCTCTCCCATAAGCATCCATTCCCACCACTCGAGATCTGGTGTAGCAGAATAGTTTTTATGGACCTGTAGGAAGATATCACAGGCCGGAGAAGAATGGACAAGAAGTCACTAAGTGAAACAGATTTTAAACCACCCCTGACTCACAGAATCTGCAATGTGAGGAATCTTTGATATTAATTGTCTACTCAACTTGACCTCTCTAGTGGGTAAGATTGTTTAATCACACTCTAAGGAGGAAGTTCCTATAGTAGGGCAAAGGGCATTTTAGCAGATATTGTGGCGGGTGATTTAAGACTTTTCTTTCCCTTTTAGGATGTCCAAGTTTCTTTGCTGGACAGTCTCTATCCAATCTTGATTTTGAAGTTTCTTTTTTAAAATCTTCATTGGATTTTGGACTAGCTCTTCCTTATCCAAGTCACTGTCAGCAAGAATTCCTTTGATCTTCACCCACCAGCTTTTGAGAGTTTCATCTGATGAAGTGTCGATTGAGGTGATATAGGAGTTCCTCTTTCCGCCATCCTACATTTCCTGTAGAGCGCTATCGACTTCCAGAGAGGGATTGATTCTAGTGACTGCAGTCTCTGTTCATGCCTGTTGGTTGCAATTGCTAGTGAGGTGGGTAGCATCATGATGTTCCTCCAGAACAGACCCTCTAATAAGGCCCATACTTTCCATGACAAGTTTAACATTCCCTCTGAACCATATGTGACAATGGGTACAACCTTGTGTCGACAGAATGGCAGTAGTGGGGCCAAGGAGAATTTACAGTATTTCCCAGCAATTTTCATCCCTTGGGCCGTCGTTTTGGCGGAGTGAAAGATAATGGGCTCTGTCATCTATATTTCGGTTGATGACCACCCCCAAATGCACCATGGTTGATACCATGAGGGATCTTTTCTCTGTCTCTTGTGTGCGGATGGCATGGTCAGAAATGTAGATTTTTTTACGTTGACTTTCAAATCATTATGTTCTAAGAAGTCAGAAAAAGCTTTTAATTCTCCTCTCCAAGCCAAGTTGGGTGTAGTCCGTGTAAACTAAGTCATCTGCATGTAAGACCCACAGAATGGCAGTTCCAGGATATTAGGTGGGAAAGCTCTCACTGCTTTCTGCCATTCACCCAGGTCAGAGATATACAAGTTAATTAGCAGGGAAGCCAAGGCGCATCCCTGCTTTAGACCCCGGTGGGTCAGGATCTTATCAGAGAGGATGCCAGTGGCGTCAAGCCTTATTTGCACTGATGTGTCTGAATAGAGGGCGGGAATCGCCTCCAGAAGATCTATGGGTCAATTGCATTTGCTTATTTTCACCCACAGTTTTGCTCTATTGACACAGACGAAGGCCTGTTGCAGGTCCATGAAGCCATGTGTATACAGGTCCCCAACTTCTATCCTTGTTGTTTCAAGATTCCAATTGCAAAAAGGTTCAGACAGGTGCCCACATTCCGCACCAAGCCTGTATGGTGCGGGTCTAGTCTCCCCACCACCAGAGCCCACTTAGACAAGTCTTGCAGCAAAATTGAGGTGAAAAATGTCCCAATAAAGTCAAGGAGCTCGATCGGGTGGGAATTCCGAGAATCCGCCTGATTGCCCCTTTTGTAAATGGGGACAATTATCGCCTCTCACCAACTTGATGCAACTTGGTTGGTGAGGAGGATTTGCTCAAAAACCAACATTGACATTATGTGTTCCACTCCTCAGGATTTTCTTTGAGGAGCTGGTTGGATATGCCATCATGACCTGCGGCTCGTGATAAGCTAAGCCCCTTTACTCTCACTTCTAGGTCTACTTGCTCGATCTCAATCTCCCACTTATGGACTCTCACATTCTCACATTCTCTCCACTAGGATTCACAAATAGCCTTGAATAGTGAGAGTGCCAGGATTTCTCACTTAGCCGAGCATCAGGTCAGCTCTGAAGGTCCCTCCATTGTTCAAAAGTTCCCAAAGGTCTTTTGTGTTCTTTTTACAGACCACTGTTAGCATTCGCTCTACATCTGTTTGAAGACGTTGGCTTTCGGTTGCTCTAAGCCAGTTCCTGAATATTTGCTTGGCCAGGCGGACCAGTTCAGTGGACTGTGGAGTTTTGCTGGCCTGGATTTTCTGCAGGTCGGCACATAGTTCTTTTCTTGCCTTACTGACCATAGGGTCATAAGCATGGTTAGTGAGTTGCCCTCCTTTTTTTCCACACTTCACTGGATAAACACAATCTTTTAGCATCCAGTTGTATTCAATGCTATGGGAGTTCTCATTCACTGCCATTTCATATTGTCCACAGAATGTATGAATCTGTCGCTTGTCTGCTCTTAACCAGTTCTTGGCCCAGGTTGGTTCTACCAGGTTCATGGTTTTCCTTGATTTGGAAATGTTCAGGTTCTCAAATGATACATACAAAGAAGATCAAGCAGAATTACAAGAACTGGGTGAAGGGACATTGGTGAAGTTTGTTTGCAAAAAGATTCAGAAAGAATGATCCTGGCACTGAAAAATAAGAACACACAAGAATTTTGGAAGACAAGTAATGATAGATGAATAGTTAAATGCAGTGTCTGAGAGAGAATGTGTAAGGCACCTAGAGGAGACCTTTGCCGAGGACTCCTTGGGGGTGCCTCTCTTGATCCATGAGTGAGCAGGGAGGACTTGGGTTGCAATTTGTGTATTGATCAGGAGGTGACTTAGAACATTTTGGGAAGACTCAGTACCTCAAGAACTCCTGGCCCAAACAAACATTCAAATGCTCTCTTTGAGAGTTTCCCGAAAATCTGGGCTATGGTTCTAACCTTCCTTCTGTGGCAGGTAGTAGAGACTGCTTCCTTTTATGAGTCATGGAGGGTAGCCTATGTTATCCCGATATATAAGAACCAGGTGAGATCAGAGCCGAAAAATGATAGGCCGATCACCATATTGGATGCCGATAGCAAGGTTTTTGCGTCCTATTTGCTAATACATCCAGAAAGATGGGCCAGCGATACAGGTAGACTAAAGAAGTGGCCGATTGGGTTTAGAAAAAAGCATGTTGACTTCTGTGAATGGATCTGCCTTAAGGAGTCTCCAATCTCTAGCCTGGTCTAGGAAATATGAGTCAGTTTACATTGCCACTATTCACCTCACTGCCGCATTTGAAGCGGTAAATAGGAGTCTCTTGTGGCATGAGCTGCAGGGCTGGGGTCTGCTGCACAGTCTATTAAGGTACATTGTAGGACTACATGAACACACAGCAGTGTAAGATTGAATAGGGAAGGAGCGCTCTCAAGAAAAATCCCCACCTTCAGGGGAGTTTAGACAGGGGTGCATTCTAGCCCTCTGTCTCTTGAACTAATACATGTCAGATTTGGAAGACAATCTGTAACCGGCTGCTATTGTGACTCCCAAATCAAACATCTTTGCAGTGACATGGATGAGTTTGCTGATGACTTCCTTAATTTTGAAATTACTGAAATAGGACTTGAGCGATAAATGAACGCTTTTGGGATATTTGTGACAAGTAACTCTCTGGCCATTAATTCACGTAAGACAAAGGTCATGCAGAGTACCCAGAAAAAGAAAACTAGCACAATTCAATGGCGAGTTCACTCTGGGCCCTTAGGAAGGGTGGACAATTTCATCTATCTGGGCTTTCTCTTCTTAGGTAAACCCCATAATTCCAGGGATGGGAACATGTATGACTACACTGTCTAATCAGATGGCCCAGATGGATGCCAGATATGGCAAATTCTCTCTGCTCCCGACCCTGAGATTCCATGAAGGGAAGGTAATTCCAAAATTGCTATATGGAATAGAAGTTCGATCCTTATGGGTTTTGGAATCGTTGCCCTTGTTAGACAGATTAATATGGCCTAGAGCCTGTTCAGTGCCACTAGCAGTGATCCAATACGAACTGGGAATAAAACTACTTGAGGCGAGAGCACCCTGGAGAATTTGAGCTTTTTATCAAAATATTATATGGGAATTAGAAAACTCTCTTTATTCAGATTTGAACATATTGACACTATCTAACAAAGTTGGGTTCATAAATGAATATTCAGAATTTTGCACTACTCTATTGAGCAAGTTGGGAAAGTCAGAGGAAGACCTTAGTAGAAACCCCAAAACAAAACCAGGCGAGGTAAGTTCTTATTGCCTGTGTAGCATAGAATGCAGATTTAGTGATCTTCGAGAAATTCAGGAATCACTCAGACACTAAAAACGCCAGCACTATTTTAGAAAATGTTTGCATTTATTCGACTCCATTGAGGAACATGTGTTCTGGAATGAATGTCTACTACTACTTCACTGGATATAGCAACTGTGGGTTTTATGAAAAGTTTGCATCTTGAAGAGAATGTTATACATGAATGAGGTTTTTGTCTTTTAGAAATGTTATCGAATTGTGTTAGATATTTTATGGATTAAATGAAACGTAACTGCCTTTTTACTTTTAAACATGTGATGAAATGAATGTATTAGTTGTTGACGTAAATATTTTCTCTTGGTTCTATTGAATGTTAGATTGTATGTTAAAGTTTTACAACTTAGTGAAGGTTGTTTGATTAACCAAACAACAATAACAATAAAAAGATGGGTCAGTAGAATGTTCATGTCATTTTTAAAGTATAAGTATATGACCCAGGACATAATTTACAGGCAGAGAAAAGATAAGCACTCGATCTGTGGATTACTTCCCAGACCATTTTATGTGTGCTTGCCATCTCATTTAGTGCCTTTCCAAGGCGTAGGAGGGCAGCAAAGCAGAGTTTGCATCTGCAATTTGCTTTCCCTTGCCTTCTCAGGACAGCTTCATGTTATGCCTGCATAATATTTTCATGCAGGTGTAAAATGATTAAGAGCTCATGCATAAAAGTCTTGCGCAAGACTTTTCCGCATGAGACTTACTTTGCGGCTCATTTTCTTGTATTTTGCGGGGAGGAGGGGCAGTATGCACCTTTCATTTCCACCTCTCCCTTCCTCTCTGCAATACAAATAGTCCCAGCATTTGCAAATTTTCATGCCAGCGCAACTACTGTGGATCACTATGGGGTCCGCCGGCTTTATGCGCCAGCATAAACCAGACGGACCCCATAGGGAGACATTGTAAAAACTGCCTGCTATGCAGACGTGGTAGGCAGCATGTATTCAATGTACACAGTGGAGTACAAAGGTGCAGGGCAAAAGGCGGCGTACACACTTGTTCGCCAACCTTTGCACTGAACGTTTGCCGTTTGCTCTCTGCTGTGCAATTGGCCAAAAGTTGTTGGCGGGACCCGCTTACATGTACATCTACATGTAAAGGGTCCCGCCCGCCGAATTACACAGTGAACAGGAAAATGAGGCCCATACCTTCCAAAGGAAAACGCCTCACATGAGCACCTGCTAATGAGCAGGAGGATTCCGTTGGTATCCATTATAAGGTACTGCCTTCAAAGCGTATTTGCACGTGGAGTTGTATATCCCTCAAAGCAGAGAGTAAAACTGAAGAGTAAAAGCGATTTTGCCTAGTTTTCCTCTTTAGTTTTACTCTCTGCTCTGAAAATTGCATGCCACAGCATGTAAGTGCAAAGGTAGGCAGTCCCCTGCATGCAATTTCCATTTCTTTAAAAAGAGCTAAGACTGAAGAGTAAAGACGATTTCACCTCGTTTTACTCTTTAGTTTTACTCTCTGCTTTTAGAGTGATGAACATTTCATGCAGGGGACCGCACAGCACATAAGTGCAAACAAACATAGGGAGTCCCCTGCATACAGTTATTTGTATGGCCCCAGTGGAGCTCATTTTGATGCTCCTCGTAAATTGGCATTTGGAACCTGGCACGTTTACAGTCTAGCGTAGTCAGGTCCCCGCCACCGAGGGTTCATCATTTGCATGGCGGAGTGCAAAAGGGGGGGCAAAGACCAACGTACAAGCATGTATAGTGCCTTTTGCCCTCCTCTATTTGCACTCTGCCATGCAAATGAAGTAAACGCAGCCTGCATGTACGCATGACAGGCAGTGCTTACAACGGATCCCTATGGCGTCTGCCTGCTTTTTGCTAGTGAAAAAAGCCGGCAGACTCCATAGGCTTTGGCAGCTTTTGCACTGGCATGAAAATGCATGCGCCGGGCAAATGCTGGAGTATTTTTATGGCGGAGAGGAAGGGAGTGGCCAAAACCTAGGGTATGCTACGCCCCTGATCTTCGCCATACAAATTGAGGAAAATGGGGTGCATTGTTAATTGAAAGCGTAAAAGTCCTATGCAGGACTTTTACGCTTTCATGAACGGTACCAGCACAGAACTGAGTGGTGGAGAATGAAGCCATCTCCACCTGAAACCCCTGCTCTGTGCAATACATGCACCAACGCCTCTGATTGGGTATAATTTTCTGGCTTGCATTCGTAGGGATTCTGTCTGCTTCTCAATATTCCACCTGTTTCTTCCATCAGTAATCCATAAGGATTCATTGTAATCCCAGCTACCGTGCAGGTACATGGTAGCCGGCTTTACTAATTGTTTCATGTTGGGAGTGTAAAAAGGCACGGGATCCGAGTACCACCCAGAATCCCATGCCTTTTCTACATCCCCACAAGCAAACAAAATCCCACAAATAGGGCCGTGGAATGATGTATGCCATAAGAACAGAACAGTGCTTTACATTTGATGGTATTTAAGGCTGTAAGCGACATTCCTGTTCTTGATTTATTTTAAATAGCCTCCAACGCCATCTTTACCCCTACAGCCTGCCAACCTTTTTAGGAGGGAGAAGGGGCTGGCTGTTGGCTGTGTTTGTTGGCGTTGTGCCTTGATGCCATGCGGACTTGTCCGCTCCATGGTGAGTCAAATGCACTGTCACATTCTTAACACGTTGGATGTTCACTTTTCCTTCCAGCTCCGTAACCCTTCTGACAAGTTCATCTACGCCACAGTGAAGCAGAGCTCAGTGGATATTTATTTTCGAAGGCAGGTCGAGCTGAGCACGATGTACCGGCACATGGAGAAACACAACTATGAAAGTGCAGCTGAAGCCATCCAAGCCGTGCGGGACAAGTAAGAGCTCTTTCTAGCCCTGAGTAATACATTGTCTGATAACTCCCTGTATGATAATATAATAATACTACTAGTGAGCTCTTATTAGATGCGTGATTGTCTCGGGAGGATAGCTCAGGGGCAACGTGCTCACCTTGGAAGCAAGACCACACAGAGCACCACAGGTTCGATCCCCCGGTCCATGCTTAGAAACCTCTGGGTACTAAGCGAGTTATAAATAACCTATCACATCATAAACATGGTCTATTAAAAAGGGGGGGGGCAGCTGAAAAGATACAGTGTACAAACTAAATAATTGAGTAAAATCGTACATTTTACAACGTTAGCACTACGGACAAACTAGCTTCCGTTGAAAGGGCCGGGGCACACATATTTTATGACACGTCAGGATGGGCAGCTCCCGGCCCACTGTGGCCATCACCCACGGTTGCTCCCCGTGCTGTCGCTGTCAACATGTATGGGGTTAAAGCTGCAACTCCCACTGACTCAATGCTGTTGATGGATGTACTCACTACAACAGAAGTGTGATTTACAAATGCCAATCAACATACACATTTAGTAATATACTCACTGGGCCTCATTACGACCCAGGCGGTAAGTTACCGCCTGGGCCGTACCTTTACCGCCATGGCGTAAACTATGTTTACGCCATGGTGGTTGGCGGACTTACTGCCCCATTCCGAGGTTGGCGGGGCGGCAAGTCCCCATTAACCCATTTACCCTTCCCCATTCCCATTTTTGCCCCATAGGGCATAATGGGAGTGGGGAAGGCGTTAATTACGCCACCGTAAATTACGGTGGCGTAATTAACGCCTTCCCCACTCCCATTATATCCTATGGGGCAAAAATGGGAATGGGGAAGGGTAAATGGGGATTGGGGACTTACCGCCCCTGCCAACCTCGGAATGGGGCGGTAAGTCCGCCAACCACCATGGCGTAAACGTAGTTTACGCCATGGTGGTAAAGTCACGGCCCAGGCGGTAACTTACCGCCTGGGTCGTAATGAGGGCCATGGTCCCTTAGCGCCATGGATCTTAACACCTGCTAAAAGCAGGTGTTAAATCCTCCATGGCGCTAAGGGACCTTGGAATCAGGCGGTAGGGGTCGGCGCTGTTTACGCCGCCGTAAACCCCTTACCGCCTGGGTCCTAATGAGGCCCACTGTGTCTTGACATGAGACACATGTTTAAGTGTGTCTTTAAACACAATCATCATTCACATTTTGCACTGCTTCTATAGGTGTTTATTATGTGACTGGCAGTTAAAATGATAAAGTTGCCAAACACCACATCATAATGAAAATTTGTCTGAGATAATACGTCCCGAGGCTCAGAAATAAGTGCCAGGGCTGGGCCCTGGCAAACACACCCACAAATTAAGCACTGACTCAACGTCAAGTTTAGGTTTAGCTCAGATGGGAAAAGTGCATTTTTGAAGTCACTAAACGCCTCCATTTAGTCTCTGTTGCAAGTGTGTAAGGTTCCCTTTGTAACCGTGAAGAGAAAAAGGATAATTATGGTACAATTTTAAGACATTTACAAGTAAACATAGGGAACATCTTGCAGTTTAAATACCCTGATGTTACTTAAGTAAAGAAAACATGCAAACAAACATTTAATTGAAACTATTAATACTATTTAAAAAGGTTCCATAAAACAAACAAGTGAGTCATCTTTTTTATGAAAATGTCTCAACGTTCTAAACACTGCTCTTGTGGCTTAGGAGTCAGGAGGTTTTTGGAAACCACCAGATGAAAAATCACTGACTAATAATAAGCAATGGTTTCAATGCCCAAAATGGCAGTTCTTATATTTTACTTTCTTACTCAGTGACACCAGGCCATCTTCAAAGTTTGGAATTGGCTAGGGATTGGCTGAAGCTACAGCATTTGAGCCATTCAGGGTATTACAATCCTGGGGTTGTAAGAGGTAATTGCAGCGCAGGAGCTATGCTCACTGACTGCTAGTTTATATTGGGCCTTCTGGCTAGTTCCACTTTCCTGCTGACTGAAACAAAGCTTGTCTTCAGACATTTCTCAAATTAACAAAGAACATTCTATTCTGTATACTGGGTACTGCAGCACCGAAGCTGTGCTGCTTAGATATGCACCCACTGCTCTGATTATATAACCTGAAATGAAGGTATTTTGCTGACATAAGATAAAGAAATATCTTGAATACTTTTTTTATCCAAGGTCGACAAAAATATTTGTCTTTTAATTCTACTATGAGTGATATGGATTAGATGACACATACTTATCCAGAACATTAATCTAATTTATTAGAAGACTAGTTGTGTTGGGTGTCAGTAATATTTTGAGTGTTACAAATATTAAATGCAACCGGTTTGAACTACTTGTTGATTGCACATTCTACATTATGTATCTTCTGACAAAACAAACACAATGTCATTTGAAAGTTGAACTGCGCTGTTGATAATCATTAAAAACGTGTGGCAAGACTGCTCCAAAAAGCTATCAGAAACGTCTGTTTCTGCAAAAAAAAGATCTAGCAGCATTGTGCACCGCTCCAGGACATTGTATTGTTGCGGGTTGCTCCAATGGGAGGGATCCTTGGGGAGGCGGTTGGTTGGTGAAGGTGGGTCTGCAGGCCACTGTTCCTACGGCACATTTTCTTTTTTAATTTTGGCTGTTATAATTAACGGCCGAATGGGATCAAGATGAGAAGCCAAGATTCGCTGCACGAGACTTATGACAGAGGGCATCCTCTGTCGTAACTGGGACACGCTCTGACTGCCAAATGTCCTGTGTCACTGAAGTCCTTGATGGCGCAGTGGGTGCTCCATTATTGTCTGTTGCTGGGACAGCAATGCAGTGTTGCCTGATATGATGGACCTCCTTGCAGCTTTTTTTGGGATAGACATGAGCTTTGAAACTTCAACATGCATTCAGCATTCCAGAAACAGGGTATATAAGGACAATGGGGTGATTAGAGTAGTGTACAGAATACAAGTGACACCTGGTATGCATACGTTCACGTATAGATTGGCAAGAGCCAGTTTACAGCAGTAGGGTTTATGTACATAGTAATGTACTAAGATTATGCATTCCCTACAGATACATATATCATTACTGAAGTGCCAACACAGGGTCTCAAACAGCTATGCATTCACTGCACACTGTGACAAATCCAGGGTATTTGTCCATTCTCCCAGCTGGGAGCCACCCCTTTTAGTTGGAAAGAGTATTATCATCAAAGAGATCAGTTCAAAACGGGCGGTCCCGCGTATCCAAGAAACAAAAGGCCTCAAAACCCAGAAAACACATCATAAGAGCTTCAAGTAGAGAAGCGGACACTCAAGTTTCAGAACCGTTGTCGAATTTTGTAGTCGACTCACAAGTTGCAAGTACATCAAGCACAATTTTACCAACTCCAACGTCTTTTTTAGGACGTGCGCGACTCAAAGAAACAAAAAGAAAAAACTTACCAAGGAAAGAGACATTACGTCCAAAGAAAACTTAGTTATTAACATCTCAAATCATACTTTGACTAATTTTGAGAAATAGACATTACAGAAAGGTTTGTCATTTGAACCTCAATACAATAGTACCCTTTTGAAAGAAAAAACAGTTTCTTTAAATTATCAAGAAAAATTAAACTCAAAGTCTTCTTTGAATCCAATCTAATGGAAGAAACACAGACAACTGAATCAGGATATATCGAAATGAGACCAACCAGCACTTTCATACCTCCGATTCAAAATACCATTCTGGATTCATTCCAAAAACAAGTGTTGAGTGATTTATCTAAAATCAACTTCCGGAAGAGATCTCATATGAACTTTTCACACAGAGAACAACAAGTTTTAGATCGTCTGTGGAGTAATCCTGAATTAACCATTAAACCAGCCAATAAAGGCGGAGCTCTTGTCATAATGGACACAATCAAATATAAGATGGAAATAGAAAATCAATTACGGGACTCAGACACATACTTAGAGGTCTTTACAGACCCCATTGAAGCAGTGCGAAGTATTATTTCATTAGTGCTGGAAGAAGCAGTAACAGAAAATTACATTAGCCATCGAACTAAATAATTTCTTATCAACCTTCATCCATTTATGCCAGTAATTTACACTCTTCCAAATATACACAAGAACCCTTTGGATCCACCGGGGAGACCCTTTATAGCTGCTACTGCCTTTGGCTCAATATATTGACAGAGTGGTACAGCCGCTAACACGAAAATTCCCAACATTCATCAAAGATACGAATGAATTCTTGATCAAACTACAGAACATTCAATTCAATGAAGCAACTAATATTCTGTTCACTATGGACGTAGCTAGCCTCTACACAAACATCACACACCAGGAAGGACTTGAAGCTGTGGAATCGCTACTTCTCAATACGTCAGAAACATGTCCTGCAGATTGCCTTTTCGTCTTGAAACTATTGAAGATCGTGTTGAACAACAACTTTTTCATGTTTGAGAAAAGATATTTTGTCCAGATCTCCAGTACCTCTATGGGGGCATCCATGGCGCCTACCTATGCTAACACCTATATGGCATAATTAGAAGAAAAAAACATGATTAACAACAATAAATGGAACCAACATTTGAAAATCTTTGTGAGATATATTGATGATCTTTTTGGGATCTAGGAAGGTTCAACTAAAGAACTAAAAGATTTCTTTGGATTCATGGATACAATGGCCCTAAGGATCAAATTCACCTATAAAATGAGTAGGACATCGATTGACTTTCTAGATGTAAAAGTCTACATAAAAAATGGGAACCTATTTACAACGATTTTTACAAAAGAAACAAATAGAAACAGTCTGCTACACGCAAGAAGTTTTCATCCAAGGAAAACAATTTCAAGTATTCCATTGAGCCAATTCTTAAGATATCGCAGAATTATCTCAGATGAAACTGATTATAGGAATGAGTCCCAAGATTTGGCCAAGAAATTCGAACAGAGAAGATATGATCGAACAAAAGTAGAGGAAAGTGCAACCAAAGCTACACAGATCCAAAGACAGGAAGCTCTCAAACCACAACAAAAGAAGAAATCAGAAAGCCTGGTGTTTGTGACCACTTACTCGAATCAGAGTGTTGAAATCAAGAACATCGTCAAAAAGCATTGGAAAATCTTATCATTAGATCCAATATTGGCAGAACTTTTTCCAACTCCGCCTCTGTTCGCATACAGTAAAAGCAGAATCAATAAAAGACAATTTGACCAAAGCGGATATTTCAGCCAAAAGAACAACGAAGCAGAATTTCAAGGGAACCCTGCCATGCAATAATTGCAACAATTGCAATAACTTAATAAAAGGGGGATATTTGAATCATCCCCATAGGGGATACAAGATCCGGTTATGCCACACAACCACATGCGACTCAAAGAACATTATCTATGGCATTAAATGTCCCAGCAGAATATTCTACGTAGGGATGACAACGAGAAAAGCAAAAAACTTGTTGGTCTGAGCACATGTCCAATATTAGACTTAAAAATGAACGTTCACCAGTAGCACAACATTTCTTAAAAGAATCTCATATAATCGCCCAAATCAAATTCATCATCTTGGAGCAGGTAAGTCTATCAAGGAGAGGTGGCAATCTGGCAAAAACTCTGTTACAACGTGAACTATACTGGATTGACAAATTAGAATCAATGTACCCAAAAGGAATGAACGTGGATTGGAACATGAGTTGTCATCTGTAAATCAATAAAAGGCATACATTTGAAACTGTATAACAACTATTGTGAGTGAAATCCTCTCCGTATGGACAATTATGTGATGGAAATTTACAATCTCAAATTTAGTGCGCTTTTTGCTAACTAATATATCACAACGCAATCGAATATGTATAACACATTGAGTTCTGTTATGTGGCATGACACTTCAAAATGGCGCCCTGCATCGACAGGATCTCTGCTTAGATGCTAATTACCCAACAACCCTCACAGTTGCCTAGCCAACAACGTTACTCAAACAGACAGCGAAAACGCTTGCGCGTCTTCTCCGGACACGAAGAAATCAACGAGAAGGATTGCGGGAACAACAAACAACGAACTGGGTCCCTTTTGGTTTGAGTAGACATTGGAAAGTCTACATTTACATCCCGAACACGACACAAAGACGATTACAACAGCCAGTCGTCTGTCTAATACCAAGGAACACAAGTAAGTTGGCCGTACATTAAACGGTTACAACTGCACGGCTAATTAGCCTAAATACAAGCTAGGATCAGTTCAGATAATATTGTAATCAACACTCACTGTCACCATTTACAGAGCGGTGTCGTGGATAATATCGAATGGCAAACTTGGACAATTCCATCATTAATATGTAGCCTAAATCAGCAAATTACGCTTTTTGCACTGAAATCTCTACACTGAATCAACCATCACCGAGAACACGGTGAGCCGAATGTTATGCTTTTGGAATACGGATGAAATAACCGTGGAGTGGGACCCAGCACTTTTTTAGAGCAACTGGGATGGCTGTGCGACCATGAAGAAGCTGTGTAGGGCTCGCAGATCTGTAGCTGGTGCTGAGACCAGACCACATGTACAGTTTTTGTACATATAGACTCATGATTAGTTTTTGTAAATATGTATTTCTCTACTAGGTATCAGTTCGATATATAACTAACATCTAGAAGATCTAACTAGCTATTAGATCCCGCAGAATTTGGTCCAGTCACTATTGGCACTTTAAAAACACAGGTCAGTTTTGTATTTTTTCATTATTTAACAGCTATTGTTGAAACCCAATAGACACTCCTAAACTGAACACAAGCCCTATATTTTCTTATCTTTATTCTAAACTACAGGAAAATTAAAGCTTGAAAATTGTACCTGAAGAAGGGCTAGTCCGAAACACGTTGTACATTCGTTTTGTGAGAATGTGAACCTCATGTTTTGACTGAGACAATGTTAATGTCATAAACCTTTATGTTCTTCCACAATGATTATAAATTGCTGAAATTATTTTCCTGTGTAATGTACAATGTACTTACCGTGTAAATATACAAATATACAAAGTGTACTTTAAATGTAAAATATTTCATGATATATATGTTAAACTCAGAAAAGATAGTTGTCTTGAAGGAAACCAACTAAAATAAAATATTATATTTGCTTTAACATTGATGTAACATTTACTGACGTTTGTCAGACATAAGTGTGCCCTTTGTTTGTCCACCAGGTCAGTGGTGGACCTTTTCTCTTGTTCTACTTTGTTATGGTCTTTTAGCGAAGACCTACACAGGAGCACCTAAATAGCATTAGTACAAAGGGTAATTCTGTTGAACCATTGATAAACAACAATTTGCAAATAATAAGAGTGCACCTCTACATTTCATGCCAGCCACCCCTTTTAAGACATGGGAGGTGTGCCTGCTCAGCAAGACCCTCCCTAGGGATCTGGACAAGTGGGACCTCACTGGGAGGGTCTCCCTTCTCAGGGTCAAGGACTCCCATTCTAAGGAACTCCCTGCCCAGAAATCTATCTGCCTACATTGGAACTAAAAAGACTGTTACTTCTGTTTTGAATACTTCTTTTTCGAATTCACTGAATAGTGACATTTCTCCTATCTATTTGACGTCAGGTAATGCTGGAGATCGCCTTAATGCCACAGACAAAGAGCAGCAACAGAACCCTCGTATTTGTGATCTCACTTTGGATTTATTGAATAGTGACATTTCCTCAAACTCTTTGACTACAACACCCAGCTATCATACTTTCATTCTTTTAGCTTCAGTCAATGCTGAACACAGCTTGAACACCACAACCAGCGAAGAAGGACACTGTTCTGTGTATTCCTCTGATGTATATAAGAGAGGAGACTCCTATGAAGGGAAGAGAACCGCTATGCAGAGGAGAGACTCTGCATCATTGATGTCCTGGGCGGGCAGAGCCATATTGGGCCACGGAGCATGTGGCAGCAAGGATGGCGAGCGAAGCGTTAGCAGAATTCATGAGGGTTGGCGTTCTACCCGACCGGGAAGCCGAGGTTAGAGCAGAGGGAGAGACATAGAGACAATCGTCTCTTCTGGCTGTGCGACCATGAAGAAGCTGTGTAGGGCTTGCAGATCTGTAGCTGGTGCTGAGACCAGACCACCTGAGCGTGCCCGGGTCCTTGAGCTCCTCACACAACGGACCATATCTGCCAAGCCAAATAGGATTGGCGAGAGCCAACAAGGTTACGGGAGCCTGAGAAACCTGACAGAAACATTGAGTGAAGGCTATGTGAATCGACAAGGTTACAGGAACCTGGGAAACCCAACAGAGACATTGAGTGAAGGCGACGAGAGCCGACAAGGTTACGGGAGCCTGAGAAACTCGACAGACACATTAAGTGAAGGTTACAAAAGCTGATGAGGTTACGGGAGCCTGAGAAACCCAACAGAGAATACACTGTTACAAGGTACAAATATTTTGTGTGACAGCTGGAAAAGCTATCAAGGTTATGGGAGCCTGAGAACCCTCAGTGTGCAAATACCTTATGAAAGGGGAATGGTAAGGATGCAAATATTCTGAATAAAGGCTTGTAAAGCTATCAGGGTTACAGCAGCCTTAGAAACCCAAGTGTGCAAATACCCTATGAAAGGGGGAGTGTGTTAAGCAATGCATCTCACTGGCACTGGATACCTGATTTTCCTGATGGTTGGGCTGTTGATGTAGACTGTCTTGTGTTGAGAAGTTAGTGCAGTCCTGAATCAGCTCCTCACGCCACAGGATGGCTTTACTAAGATTTTCGTGGCACAGGAACAGTGAAAGCACTGACTGGGAAGTCCAGGCTGTGTTCTTATGTCCAAAGTGTTTGGGCCTCATTATGACCCTGCCGGTCCGGAAAGAACGGTGGCGGTAAAACTGCCGCCACCGCTGTTTCTGGACTGGCTGATTAAGAGTCCTGCAGGCAGGAGGTGTCACTCCCGCCAGGTCTGACCTGGTGGGATTTACACCACCTGCTTACAGGCGGACATAGACAGGACCAGTGTTTCCATTGTCCCCATCCCCATGAGATTAACAAAATGTAAATAATGTATGAAATGGACAGTAGGTGTGTTCACTTCCATGTGGGTAAGAGCAATGGCTTGGGACAATAATATCAAACTTCTGCATCAATACACCTAGTTCTATTTTGGCCAGCATAGCCAGCAACCCCCTCACACAGGCACTATCCAGTGCATCATTAATATTAAATTAAAGTCGTCCTCAGCTATAATTCTTTCCCTGGGGAAAGAGTGACCACAGTGGAGTAACTTTACTGAAAATGTTGGGGGCATGGCATTCAGAGGAACAGGGCGCTAGTCAAATGAGGGGGACAAAATGGTGTGCCACGAAAGTTGGGGGGACAAAAACCCTTGCCCCCCCCTAAGATTACACCCATGAGTGAGCAGATTGATCACTTCTTTAAAGAACTTACTCTGGGCACATTTCAGGGCATTACCAAGAATAATATGCACCCCTCAAGTTTTATTTCCACAAACATAACGTGACACACTACATTGATGATCATTGTCACAAGTGAGTAGAGCAAAATATTCAACCTACTGGATTTGCTTAGGTTGCTACTAGAAATGTCCACATTATCCAAACTCTTTACAATGTATTTCACATCTTTCTGAAGGAAGTGTGTTTCATGTAATGGAGCAATATCTGTCTTTTTCCTCTTAACACGGTTATTGGGACCCTTCACATTCCATAATAGCACTCTTACTTTGCTTGTCACACGGCTGGTAGGCAAGAACGGAATGCCCCACGCACTGTAGCAACAATCTGCCTATGACGAGAACTGATCTGTGAGTCAAATGGGTGCCAGTTACCAGTTTTATGGATCGTTCACATGCAAAGAACAGAGAAGTAGGTAGAGGTTCGGGTTTCCTGCCAGTGCAGGTAGAGGAGCAAGAATACAAAGGGTCCATAAAAAAACATATTGTTTTACACAATAGAGGTATACATGTTTTAAGCATCAGATAACTATATGCACTAAGGTGATGTTATCTGGAACCAGCACTGTAAAGCGACTGGCTGCTGCTCTTTGTCCCCGACCCCCACTAGCCCAGTAGTAGGCGTACTAGTGTATGGATGAAGAACTAGAAAACATGGAGTTAGAAATTAAAATCAGCCCCCATTAGGGCAACAAATCAGCATAACCGCACAGTCTAACCTAATTATCCAAGGCAAAATCCCTCACGTTTACCCCAGAACACACCAATTCATATTTAATGTATTTATTTATTGGACAGTTGTAGGGCGCCAATACAACAAATGGTGTTTCAAGGTGCCACAAGAAAAAATGAGAAGGTGGCTTGGGACAAGGGAGAAAGGTACAATAACGGTCCTAGCAGGCCTTGTGACATTCAGATTGTGCAAGTGCAGAACAAGAAATGCGCGGAAGGGGGACATGGGACTTGCAGGTCAGAGCGATAAGTGCTAAGGTGGGAGGGAAAGGTGAGGGGGAAAGTGAAGGTGTTAAGGGGAGGCTAACGGGCAAGTGCTATGGAGAGCAGGTAAGCACAGGGAAAAAAAAGGATGGGAGGGAGAGTGGGAGGACTGGGCGGAAGTGGTTCTGGGACCCTGTAATATTTAGAGGGAACCAGGAAGTCAGTCATAACGGGGGAGGAAGGAGTTAGCAGGGGAGAGGGAGAGAGAAGGTGGAGGAGGAAAGGAAGGTCTTGAGAAGCTTCCAGAACATAAGGTGATCTGGCTCAAACAATAGCAGTGAATTCTGGAGAGACAGGATTATGTGGTCATCAAGAGGTTACTCATTGGGAATGGAAAGTCTGTTCCATTTCACAGCCCCCTCATGCCGAGCTCCGGAGGCAGCAGGGTGAAGGGCCAGTGTGATGTGAATTCCACTTTTCATAATTTTGCCCTTTAGCCCTACAGGAGAGTAACTTTTGTCTAAAATCTTTATCAAAAAGAACATCACTGGAGAGATTAATCGCTAGTAAGGAGGTGGTTCAGACAATATCCTCTCTTAAGCCCAGTAAAACACTTCGTCCACAATGGTTTGCTGAGGGATTTTTATGTGACTGTTGTGATGAATCACAGGATTTTGTTACTTCTCCCCAAGGGGGAGCCTTTCCTTTGTGAGGCTAGGGTAAACATGGATGAGTGTCAGAAAAGATACCAACCCACAAATAATGAGATGGTTTTTAGACCTATAGCCATTCTGCTTCAAGGTTGTTCATTGGAAGGGACACGAACAAGAGAATGTACAATTCCTCAGTCGGTTTCTGCTTACTGAATACAGGGAAACCAGTAAACTAAGGGAAAGAGTATGTGACAAATTGTGGGATTCTGTCCCTTCTCCCCAAAGGGACCCTTTCCTGGTGAGGCTAGGGAGGTGAGCCCGCTATGCAACACTCTTGCTAGGGGTAGAGGCAAGCAGGACCTCACTGGGAGAGACTTCCCCTTTGGGGTAAAGGTCTCCCGTTCCAGTGAGAAACTCCCTAAACCTACGCTCACTACACTCTCTTCAACAAGATCCTATGAAGGAAGACATGAAGAACAAATTAAAGTTTGTTATTGTCCACCACGTGTACCATTCATGTCTATGAGAGAAAGCTTTAAAGGAAACGGGGACAAAGAAGATCAGTAGAACCGTATTGAATGATAATTCGAAAGACAAAAAGGACTTGCACATTATACCAGGGAATCCCCAGAAGAACGCCATAAAATGAGAAGGCGGGGCGCTGGAAAGTGAGAGAGATCGAATCAGCTGGTGCTGCCCAGCTGAGAGAGTCCTGGAAGCATTGCTTCCGATGCGAGGAGGAGAATCAGCACCAAAGTGACGCTTTGGGAAGGAGAAGACACTCTGAAACCTGAAGTGAGGAGAGAGTGTACTGAGTGCCAGAGAGAATGACCGCAAGCCATCAACACACTATGTTGAAAAGAGGAAGGGGCCGAGAATGCTAAGAGAGGACGTACTGCGAGTCAGCCTGGCCTGAGGAGAGGAAAAGTGGTGGCGTGACCTCAGGCGAGAAGCGATGGACCTATTGGTCCATAAACATTGCTGATACCATGGAGGAAGTGTTGTCGGATAACGAAGCAAAGGAAAGAGCAACGCAGCAGCAATTCAGTCAGTTGCAACGAGGTATGTCGCTCAGACACGAAGAGAAGCAGGTCCCAGTCCACAAAGGGCCCCATTGATGTTACACTACACAACACAGGTAATAGGGAAAACAGGAGACCCGGGAGGGGGACAAAAGCAAGGGATACTCATTACTGGATTGATCATACTCGTCCCAATCAACAAGAAGTATTGAAGATACTGAGAGAGAGAGTGATAATCATTATGGAAGCATTCATATTCGTCCCAGTCAAGACAAGGTTCTAAAAATACCAAGAGTGAATAGTAATCATTACCGGAGCATTCATACTCGTCCCAGTCGAGACAAGGTTCTAAAAATACCAAGAGTGAATAGTAATCATTACTGGAGCATTCATACTCGTCCCAGTCGAGACAAAGTACTAAAAATACCAAGAGAGAGTGATCATCATTATTGGCACATTCATACCCGCCCCAGTGAAAACAAAGTAGTGAAAATACAGCGAGGGAGTGATAATCATTAATGAAACGCTCATACTCGTCCCACTATACAAGAAGCACTAAAAGGAAAAGAGAAAGAAGGTTGGAACTTTACAGCTTGTGTTGAGCTAGATGAAAAGTTAATTATAAGAGACTGGAAGAACTTTTGTGAGAATAAAGAGAAAAGTGTTGAGATATCATATTAGAGGAAAAAGATGTAAGAAAGTGAAGAACAACAACAAAGGAAGAAGAGAAAACAAGTAAACGAACAGATTGAGACCTGGAATAGCCCAGTATCTGAACTTTATAACTTGATGATAAATGTGCGAAAACACATTTTTACTTGGTCCATATTTACCTGAATCTGTGGGAAAAGCCTTACAACAGGAGAAGGGAGTCATTTGCCTGTTCCTTAGTATAATAGTGGAATAATCTGAATAGGTTAGCTTTGGACAGTGGACTGAATCTGATTTAAGACGTTGCACCGACAACTGACAAGCACCTTAGTGAGTTTGTTAGGTAGGGAACACCCATAGTTTAGGGAAAGTTAGGAGATTGCACCTTTTTATTAAAAATAACTAAACTAAAATGGAAAATCAAAGTCCATGTCCTTCTTCTGACCTGCCACACCGTCCAGGATGTTCTTTATCTATCCTTAACAAACTGTTTAATCTAATTATCTCTTTGAGGAACCACCACACCATCTAAGGATCATGCCAGAATTACACTTGTTCCTAAACCGGGCCTAGAGCAAAAGGATAGATGAAGATATCGGCCGATATCACTGCTTAATGCGGATGCAAAGTTGCGGACAAAAATCTATACGGCGCAGTTTGACCCCAATACACACTGCTCATCCACAGGAATCAGGTGGGATTCATGATAAATTGATTTAGGTTAGACAATATGAGAATTTTGCGACATGTGCTCTACCTACTTCATAATTCCATGGTCCCCCTTGTGCCCATAAGTGTCGGTGGGAATACCTGGGCACACTCTCCTTGACTCTGGGTTCAGCCCCAAGTTTTTAAACCTCTTTAGGGCACTCTGATTACAGCATGTTGCACATTTTGATAATGAACATAGTGAAAATCCCTATATAAAAGCACACATAGAAGGAAAAAAGAAAAATAATTATTTAAAGCAATTTAATAAAGCAATACAAAAATCAATTCAAAACAAACAAAGTATATTTGGTAAGGATCCAACATACACCATAACATTACAAAAAACATTGAATGTGACATAAACAAAACAAGGGTATGTACAAACACTTAGACTGTCTGATGCAAACAATAATTCATATACTTAGTCTAGCACGATGGCCTAACATATACACAACCAGTTAATGGATTTTGAGGAAACACATGTCTATTTCCAATGTTAAAGCAAAGAAGGATTTGAATTACAATGGTTCGAACATACAGTGGACCCAAGCACTTAGGTTTCGGATCTTTATAATAAACATTTCTTCTTCAAGCCTTCATGGCTGCAGGTACTTGCTATTATGTGGGAAGGCAATTATTCAATTGGTGATTCTCACGCATTTAAAGGTTCCACACGATTACTGTGCTCAAATTAAATGGGTTGCATTCATATATTTTGGGTCTTTTAAGGTGAAAAAATGGTCACTTTGTTTAAAGTGCAACCCATAATAGGATTTGGCGGTTGGGGGAACAGATAGCCAGAAATTCACAGCATCCAAGGCAGGTAACTAGTATCTCCTCGGACACGTGGAAAACAACATCCCTGCAGTCAGTACTGCTCAACTCAGCATTAGTAATTCCGCGCTCGTTAGGCACAAGGTTTGGTAAACAGGAGAGCCTCAAATAAGTTCTGGTATTAGGTGGTACTATCATGCCTTTAAATTGTGGGACTTGCCAATCTGCTTCCCACACCAGACACTGACCACAATCGGATTGATGTGGTGTGCTTAGGCACACCCCCTAACACTAGAACACCATGGGCCTCATTACGGGCCTCATTACGACCCAGGCGGTAAGTTACCGCCTGGGTCGTACCCTTACCACCATGGTGTAAACTGTGTTTACACCATGGCGGATGGCGGATTTACCACCCCATTCCAAGGTGAGTGGGGCGGTAAATCCCCATTTCCCATTTTACCCTTCACCATTCCCATTTTTGCCCCATAGGGCTTAATGGGAGTGGGGAAGGCGCTAATTACGCCACCGTAAATTACGGTGGCGTAATTAGCACCATGGTCCCTTAGCGCCATGGATTTTAACGCCTGCAAAAAGCAGGCGTTAATATCACCATGGCGCTAACGGACCTTGTAATCAGGTGTTAAGGGTCGGCGCCGTTTACGGCGCCGTTAACCCCTTAACGCCTGATTCGTAATGAGGCCCAACGACTTTGGAGGTAGCCATGTCGCTATTGGCGCCATGGCTGCCTCCAAAACCGTGTCTGGGTCTGGGTTCCCTGAATGGGGAAATACCGGGCCATTCCGAGTATTCCATTTAGGGAACCCGGACCCGGACCTTTGCCATTCCCATTCGAGCCCCCATAGGGCTCAATGGGAATGGGGAGGGAGCTAACAACGGGCCCATTACAAGAAGGCCCGTTGTTAGATCCCTGGTTCCCTTGCGGGACCCGGTATGGACGTCTGGATAAACCAGACATCCACATCGGGTCCCGCGAGGGAACCTCGTAATAGTGCGGAATGCGTTTAACGGCACCAGCACCATTACCGGCACCGTTAAACGCATTCCGCACAACTTGTACTGAGGCCCATCTGTCCTCTGAGTGTAAACAGCATAAACACACTTAATGCTGCGCTTGATAATTTGAACTAGTCGTGAAACTGTTTCTATTAAAGGTGGCTATTTCCTGCTACACAAAGATGCTTGCAATGTTTTACATAATCAAGTCCTGAATTGGAAGAGATGGATGGATCTTGGCCTACTTGCTGTAAAAGATTTCTGCAACAATGGCACAATGGTGTCATTTGAGTTTCTTACATTTATTTGTAAGGTAGAGAATAGTGGGAGAGCGAGCTACTTATTTCCTCAGACTGTTCTTGAATCTCTAAGCAAAGCACATGTGTTCCAGGTCTGTGAACCTCCAACTCTGTTACACGTAAGTAGAACCTGCAGACCCTCTGCATCCATTTTGATGCATGAAACTCCCTCAGTCCCTTTGACTTAGGGAAACCTGCGGCTTGCCCATAAATATGAGAGTAGACCTAGTTTTCGGATGTATCTATAAAAAGATTTTGTGCCATCCAGACGGGTCTACAATTAGAATGCTTAAGACACGCCTCTCAATTGCAAGCCTAGGTTGGTCCTTTAATAGAGAATTAGGCACGTTGTTGCATGTGCTGCGGTCATGCAGTAAGATTGGGACATTTTGGTCCGAAGTTATGTCCAAAATTGACTCGATTCTGTCCTTTACGATCCCCTGGACGTCAAAGTTGCCTCTTTTGGGCTACTCACGCTGCATGCTCTCCTTGCCTTTTGCATCGAAAAAGCAATTGCTCCGAACCATCAATGTGGCAAAGAGACTGGTGCTCATGCACTGGAAAGTATAACGAAACCATTAGAAAAGGTTTCTCATCAACTTATGATTTGGTCTGGTCTTCCGTTAATGAATGCTTTGTTTTGTTGTGCAGTATGAAATGTGAAACATATTGCATTTGGGCTGATTTATTGCTTGATTGGGTCTCCCGAGGGTTCTGCTCTCCCTTGTTTCCAACTCCTTCCCGCGTCCCTGCCGTCTCTTCCTCCCTTGCCTCCCATCCGCACCTCCTCTCCTCCACCTGTATTTAGACTTAGCTCTCCTGTCGTTTGACAGAGCCAATATAATCTTCTGTTGTATCCCTGAACTTCAAGTTCACTGACTATTGTAGATGCGCTGCCACTTCCTGCAATGGGTCTTGGGTGCTGTAGGCGCCACTGACACTTAGAAACCCTTTACGCTGGACACTTTGTCAGCATTCCATAGTATGTGACACACCCATGTCACTCCCTCACATCATCACTCTGTTCATGGACAGGGCACCACAAACAGAGAGAAACTGGGACAGTGTGTTAGCATTGCCTGAATACCCCTGGAATCTTCCAACTCAGCTCAACTGAGACACTTCTACAGATGAACTGTGGCGGCCCACGTCTCTGCCCTCTAGAATCTCTGGCGGGGTGTAAATGAGTATATTATTTAAAATATACTGAATCCTGCAAGGTTAATGGGTTTGTACCATTATAGCCATGAATATGAATAAAAGCATTCTTGTGATTTCTCAGATTTAAACGTCTGATAAGTAGGAATTAACCAACCCCAGTTTAGGGTGAATTGAGAGCAAGGCATGACCAGGGGATTGCACTGGACGCCACCAGCAAAGGGCGCTAGATTCTCTGGTAAGAAAAGAATGGGGCAATATGACACTTAACCTTGGTGGCAACAATCCTTGTTACAGCCTTGCCTAGGTTAATGGGAACAGGGCAGGAGTGGACTACTCTGAAGTCATGCCCAAGCCAGGTTAGTGCTGAAGATATGGTTACATTTGTTCATGCATGTTTGTGAATGTGATGAATGTGCTTGTGTACAAATAATGCATGTTGATGACCTGAGCCTTTCTTGTTTATCCCTAGCAAACTCCATGCTTTCATCTGGGACTCTGCAGTGCTGGAGTTCGAAGCCTCCCAGAAGTGTGACCTGGTGACCACAGGAGAGCTATTTTTCCGCTCTGGCTTTGGCATTGGGATGAGGAAGGACAGCCCATGGAAGCAGAATGTCTCACTGAATATTCTCAAGTTTGTATCTGCTTATTCATTTAACATATTTACTATTGTCATTTGTTTCCTTTTTTGAAGCGTCACATGTGCATAGACATGTGTAGGAGACTTGATGCTGTGGGTAATGCTCGATGGAAAGCTGTAATCATGCTTTGGGGATCGAGTTTGAATGTGAAGTGCCAGGAGCACATTTTCCATTGATTTAGTGTACATTAGCGTAGGTAATTGAAACAGGAATCAAAATCATTATTGATTGCAAAGCAAATGCCTACATCCTGCCTTCACATTTGGGTGGGGGCAGTGGTTGAGGTGTCAAGTTTGTGAATGGGGTTGGGGAGAGAAATAGAAGAGGGGATCGGCAACGGCAAAGGTAGCAGAGACGCAGGATAAAGATTTTCATTTCAGCAGCTTCACAGCATTTCTTCCGTATTGCAGAAGGGAAGTGATGAGTAATTGTGCTGTGCACTGGAAATGGTATAGAAGTGTGAAAAAAAAAACTATTAACATAGCCAGTGAGTTATCGATGGAAACAAAAGTCTGGTTGATGTTAAAAGGAAAGTGACTGTTCACTGGGAACATTTATATTTGTCATTTTTCATGATGAACTATACTGTGGGAGGAACCAGGCAAGCTCTCTCTTAATGTTCCATTGAACACCTACACTATGCTAAAGTGAGCAGATTCCGTTTTTAGCCGAGTACACCTTAATGTCCAACAATTCCCATTTAAGGACTTGCAAGAACTCTCAGAATTTGCTCTCCTAAACCTTACTAGACAATATTTCAGACACCAACAAGATAGCAAGCCCACTAGGCTCTAACCCATTGAAAATTATACCCATCACAAACATTAATTAACAACTGGTCCAAGATAGGGAATGAGATTAGGATTGCCTCCCCTGAATTGCATTGGCCCTGTCCTTGTTATGAGGCCAGACAGAGTCAGGCATTTAACTCCAACAATGTACACCTGACACTTATTAGCACTCCCTGTGATGATAAAAGGTGGCGCACACAAGCACACTTTGAGAGAGGCTGGGAACGAGAAGGAACAGCTCTTCAGAGGCTGTTGTGAACCAGGCTGTGGAAGGCCAATGGGCTGATCGGCAGTGGAACGTATCAAGAGAAAGCCAGGCAAGATGTCCATGCTTTCAGGAGGCCGCAAGCATTGGCAAAGCAAAGCTGAGTGATCAGTGGAAAGAAACCTTCAAGTTGCCAGAAAGGGGCATGCGACCCTCCCGGGTGAATGGCGGAGTTAGGGAGGAGCAGAAGAGTCTTTGGTAACGGCCTCGAGCTACAGAAATGAGATGAAAGAAACCCAATTAACATAGCTGGTGAGTTATCGAGGGAAACAAAAGTCTGGTTGATGGTAAAGGGAAAGTGGCTGTAATTTGTAAAGTTGAAGGTTGCACGCGTGCCGATAAAATGCGAATGAAGAGGACAATTGTTAAAAGACAAAGATACAAAGTAGCAGAGTGTTCCTGCAAGAGCAAGTCGCACATTCAAAAGTCTCTGTGAAATGTTTATGGAATGTGAAAGATATTGAAAGCAGAGGGAAAAGAAAACCGCAATTAGGAAAGAACATTGAATAAGAGGAAAGTGATATTTGTGAACTGTGAAATATGGCAAGATGGCAAAAGTAAAGTGAACTGTGAATTATGCCAACAGGGCGAAAGTAGACAATAAGAACTGTGGCGAAAGACCAAGAAGGGAAGTGAGACAGAATAGAACTACAAGTACCAAGAGGCATTGGTTTTACCAGCAAAAATTGCAAATTAAAGGATTGTTGAAAGAGAAGTCAAAGTGGTCATGCAGATGTCTACAGAAATTCCTTGCAGTCTCGAAAGTCTTCAACAGTGAGAAAGATATTTGAGATAAAAACGTAGGGAAGGGAACCTCCACGAAAGCAAGACAGGCTCGAGCGTGGCAGAGGGAAGCTGGTGCAGGACAGTGAGAAATTGTGTGGTAAAGTGAAACAAAACAGGCTCAAGCCTGGCAGAGGGAAGCCTGTGCAGAACTGTGAGAAATTGTGAATATATGAACTGAGTATTACTGACAAGATGGGCGAAGCCTCAAGAAGTGATTGAGCTACCGGAAGTTGAAACCCTAAGAGTGAACTGTTCAATTGTACCAGTAAGACAAAGGGTGAAAGACTGACAGAACTGTGCCATCCACCCATCCTTTGTGTTTTGAGAAACTCTGTAGACCTTTGAGACACTATTTTCATTTTGTATTCCCTTAACAAAATTGTTATTCTAAGAAGGAGGGCAAGGATAGGTTTTCTTAGTGTACGCCTTTTTATTTTGACCAGACTGACTTGGACGTGTTTTGTTGTTGTTTAATGGTCGAGATTACTAGGGCCAGTTTCAAATTCTAACGTCCCAGTCAAAAGTGTAAATAAAGGTTTTCGAAACTTGTATCCATTGGGCCTCAGTGTGGCGGTCCGGAAACAAGGATTCCGGTAAGCTTACCAACACCATTGTTTCTGGACCGCCAGACTACAAGTCTGCCTGCCGGGGCCGCCACGCCCAGCAGATCTGACCCAGTCGGGCACAACGGCCCCGGTAGGCAGAGTTGTCATGGAAGCACCGCCACTGTTAGCAACAGTGCCGGTGCTTCCTAGTCCCCATTCCTGTGGAGTGCTATGGGACTCCACTGGAATGGGGACTTACTGAAACCCCCGCCTGACTTTCCACTCCGTCGGGACTTGTAATGTCCCGGTGGCATTGGGAAGTCAGACGGCGGATTCGGTATTTTGAGGCCGGCGGCAACCTGGTAATGAGGCCTTTTGTGTCTGTGGGCCTCATTACGAGGAGGGTGGTAAGGGGTTAACGGCGCCGGTAAAGGTGCCGGAGCCATTAACCCCTTACTGCCCCATTACGAGGTCCGTTCGTGGGACCCGCTAACGGGCCAGTTGTTAGCATGCTCCCCATTCTCATTGAGCCCTATGGGGGCTCAAATTGGAATGGGGATGGACCGGGTCCCCTGAATGAGGAAACACCGGGCCCTCCAAGGTTGGAATGGCCTGGTATTTTCCCATTCACGGAACCCGGACCCGGGTTTGGGGGTAGCCATGCCCTAATTAAGGGCATGGCTACCTCCAAACTCATAATGAGGCCCTGTGTCTACTATTGATACCATGCCTTCCTCACATAACAGTATATCAAACCCTGTCCTCGGCTGTACTCTGTGTCCCATTCTTACCTGACCTAATAATTAATCTTTTCTTACAAAACTTCTTCCAAGTGGGCACCTTACTCACCCTAGAAAAATCTTGCAAGTATAGACCAATTAGATTAGTTTGTCAAACACTAATGAAACCCTATAGCAGTATCTACAAAATTATATGACAATGGCTCAAGGGATGGCAACAGGTCTACAAATGGAAGCAAGGCCAAAGGTTCAAGAAATATTAATGCTATAACACCATGTAGACTCTAACAAGTGCAATCTATTAATGCCGCAGGATCAATGACAAAGTTCATTCACATCTTGTCGGTGTTGATAAATTGAAAAGGTTGTCGGTGTTGATAAATTGAAAAGGTCAGAACACATGGATATGTTATATAGTCTTGATTTATTCGGCATGTACGTGCTAGTAGTTAACTTGGCATGAATAGTGCTTGGTCACATGAGGAAAGCCAACATGTGTTTCGACTGAGGTTTTTATCAAGGCGGAGTGGTGATATGTGCTCGTCCTTGAATAAGGAAGCTGGATAGCCACTTTGGAGCCAGCGGGGCTGTGATCAACAGCACTATACGTCCCAAGTTACCCACTAGCACTTACATGCCAAATAAATCAAGACTATATAACATATCCATGTGTTCTGACCTTTTCAATTTATCAATACCGTCAAGATGCAAATGAACTTTGTCATTGATCCAGCGCCAATACAAACAGGGCTTTCAACCAACTCTGTTACCTTCACTTTTGGGAATCTATGAGCTTTTCCCAATGAAACCCTTTACCCGGCAGCAAGAGTAACCCAGCCCTTTAATTAGATCCAGAACAGCGCAGGGATTTCCTTTTCCTTTAAGCTCACAACATCTGTTTACATATTAATGTCTGCAGTCTCATCTTCAAAGATAAGGAAATCGGGATGACTAAGAAGGTTATGAACGATGTTGTGGCTGGTTCCAAAACCAGGTCACAGGGTGAATCGCCAGAGTCTTCTGAAGAAGGCAGAGCAGAAGTACTTAAGATAGCTAAGAGCCTACAGCAAATGGAACAGAAAAATCTAATGTTGGCTAGTTGGACGGACATAACTAGTACCCTAATAGAAATAAATTATCTAGGACTATAGCTGGAGCAGCTGGAAGCAGTTTGTCGGGCTATGGAGTCTGGGGTAAAGACCAATATGATGACTATTTACAGCATGAGCACCGAGAAGGTGGCAACTCCTTATGTTACCGTGCCCTACTTGCTGCAAGAGTATAGACAATGTGACAAATATTCGTATCCTCGCACCTTAAACAACAGTCAATCTTCCCTTTCTAGGGGGAGCTGGACCAGCCTCCAACACTGCAGGAGATAGAAAAGAGAGAAGGAGAAAGACAGAGGGTGTTGATTTTAGGACGATCCCTCATAGAACTGGAGTCCTCGGTTTGAGGAGAGCCCACTGCAGCTCTGGATTCCAAGTGCCGCCATCGGAATAGACCACCAGTGTCTGACATGGAGCCTCTGTAGAGCAGCAACAATGGGAAAACCCCCTGCACTACAAGGCTTTAAGCAACTGAAAACATTTTTTAAAAAGGTAGCAGGCGCCCCTCTCCAGAAAGAACATTGCATGATTACCTATTCTGTGGTTCTTTCCCACTTTGAGAGTCCGCAGCCATTGCTTTTTGCTTATTGTACCTTTCACAGATGGGAAATATCCATTTGCATATCAGTCTTTGTCCAGCACCGAAATGCTATGGCAATTCCCTTCTGAACAAGAGTACCAATAGCAACTCCATACACGTGTTTCAGCCTTGTTGGGCCTCATCATTGAGGTGGAGCAGTGCCTCTCTGAGCACAGTGAGCATGGGGTCCACGTCTGGGTTTCCCCAGGTAACTCAGGGTGTCCAACCCCAAGTTCCTTGCAAATATTTTTCATAAACGGTAGAGTAGAGAAAGAAATGTACTTCCTTAGGGCCATGAATGTGCACAAAATACCTTCATCTGTGTCAGTATTGCCTCTCTTGGAGGTTCAAAAGTGTTAAAATCAATAGTTCTTCGGTTCTTGTTAGATCTGAGTCCTGGTAGTGTGGGGAGACCTTCCCCAGTCACAAGTCAGAAATTGAGATATTTTGTTGGTTCTCTAGTTGGTGTCAATGTGCAGCTAACCTTAAACCAAGGCAACTAATTTCACAATCTCTCCTTTCAACTTTCTGGGCACTTCTCTTCCTAGTCTCCTGCTTCTGCCTATCCCTAATCTCTTGGGTCTGTATCTTCACAGATTTGTGGGCCTCCCATTCTCTCCCTCCTCCTGGGTTTCTCCCTCCCCTCATTCCTCAGTCTCCCTCTGCAACCATTTGTGTCTCCCTACCCAGATCCCAGGGTGTCTCTCTCCCCAGCCTCCTGGATCTCTCTCGTCAAACTCTTGCAGTTCTGCCTCTACCCAGCTTCCTGGATTTTCCACTGTCAGGCCTTATGGGTCACCCTCTCTCTCCCCTTACCAATCTGGGCCCCTTAGTCTCCTATATCTTTGTTCTCCAGTCTCATGTCTCAAGCTCCAGCTTCTTCACTCCGTCTGAATGCTTTACCAGCCGTCATAGAATAAGGTCCATCTTTAGACTCCCACGTACTCTGCCAGAGGCCCCTTTATAGGGCCCCGATCTTGTCTTCCAGACTCTCTGTGGCCTAAGGGAATGCAGATGTATCTCCCTATGCAATTTGTTTGAGGATAGATTGTTAGCCCCTGAAATTGGGGATAGCTTGCAATTGTAATCCCGGACTTGGAGTTGGTTAGTCTATCCCCATCAACTTGCTCAACTCCCTTAGCTAAACAGGTGGTATGTGTGTGGAGAGTCTTATGTGTAAGGTGACCGGTTCACTGCTCGTGTTTTTTTGTCTTCATTCGGGCTCCTCTCTTTCATCCCTGTGGTTTTGGATATGATTTCTGCAACCCCGGAAGTGGAGCAGAGCATGCAGGTGCTAACTGCATCACATGACTGCTTGTTATCGATTCCCTGAAAGGGACAGAAGCAAACGCAGCAAAGCGAGGTCCCCCTGCCTTCTGGTGTTGCATGATGGGGTAGTCAGTGGATTTTCCCCACACTACCCCTCAGCCCAGTACCTGCTACCATGCCCCCTTGGCTAACCACCATCCATGGGCAATGTCACACAGGAGCCTTTTGTGACAGGAGGTGAGCCAGAGAAAGGAGAAAATGTGTCAGACAAAGAAGGAGATGAGTGTGAAGAGGAGGAGTATGTGGAGAGGAAAACCTCCCCTAGTAAAATTGTTCTGAGTATGAATGCACTGTTAATACACTTACAGTTATGTAATGTAAGGAAGGCATGGTATCAAACAGTGAAGACTGACACAAGTGATCTCAGTTCAAGGGTGTTTATTGAACTTCAATGGGTTTGTTGAACGTCTATCTAACCTAAATCTAAGGATAGGAGCAAGATACGACCATCAAATAGTAATATTGCAGTCCTAGTCAAGTCTCTCTCAAAATAAAATGGCCTATACTAATAGACCTATTGCCAATCCTTACTTCTAAATACAAAAGAGTGTGGGACATTAATCTATGCAACAAAGAAAAATATTCAAGAAATAATATGTCAGGACGGTTGAGCAGTTGGCTTCCCTTCCCCATGTTTTCAGCACAGAGCAAGGCGGCACGTTCGAGCTTCGAGTACACTTTTGCTTCTCTGCCATGAGGTCACAGTGTAGAGCATAGATATCAGGGCCTTCTGCCAAAGTCTCTTTTCCAATAACAGTCTTTTACTGCAGAGGGCCTGTCGTAACAAAGAAATAGCAAAGTTCCATTTCTATCAGGATCTTCACATGCACAAGTTCTTGCTTCCAGTATTTATCATGGGTCTCCCTGCTTCTGGCTTGGACCTCTTTGTAGCACAATGTTTACTCTTGGTCTCCCTCGTTCAGGCTTGGACCATGGATCTCCCTCATTCGGGCTCGAATCCTCTTGATATCAAAATCAAAGACTTTCAAATGTGAAATGGGTTTTGCTTAAAATGTTGCAGGGCCACTTTGACTCACTTCACACTATATTTTGGCTTTAGTTTCTCTTGGCGGGATACCTTACAGAGACCTTTGATTGAGCACACACACAGTGCCACACCACTCTGTTAACGGTATTGTATCTTCCCTTTTCAAGTTCAAACATTCATCAGCAGTTTAGATTTACTTGCGTCATTCATCACACGCATATAAAAATGTTCGTTCCGGCACTTGTTATAAAATGTTGCCGCTTTAAACCCTGACACATTCTGATCTTGCATCGGTCTCCCCAACTCACCAGCTGTGTTGATATCTCTGATGCTTCTTTGTTCTTGAAGTCAAGGACAATACCCCACCGGATGCTGCTCCTCCCACCTTGGTCAGTTATGCTGGAGGGTCTTCGGTATCTACGACACACAATGTAGGTTTCTTCATTCTGGTTTCCTGGCCTTATGCTTTCTGCTTTGAAGGTTTCTTGAAAGTAACAGTTTCTTGCCGAAAAGGTCAAGGGTATTTCCCTCCTCGCAAACCCATCTTGGTTTCCGGTCTTTCTCCCCTCGTTCAGCTACCGACTCAAACTGCTGTTCCTTTGTGTGCTTGCATCGCTCAGAGGGTGCCCTTGTGCTGCGCCTTTTATCCTTGTGGAGAAGTTTAATGGAAGTCAGGTGTGACTTTGTTTTGACCGTTATAGCCGGACATGTCAGGTACACTTCTCGGGCGTGAATCTGTTTTCTCCCAGAGCGGGCTGTCCGTGTGGAAGTGTTTGTGAAGGGAAAGGGTGGGTATAAAGTTCCTACATATCCTACCTAGTAGGATGGGGTAACGGTGTTACAGGGTTAGGGATACCGCATCTCGCCATCCGGTGTCCCAAATCCCACTCCCCGAAGTGCCCTAACTTAGTTGATCCTCCTGCACTTGTCTACCCCCAGGAACTGGATCCAAAAGCAATAGCCGTGTCCTGGCCACCTCATGACAGATCCCCGGGAACTTGCAGGTGGAACGCGAAAAGGAGAATATTCTCACATGAAACCGTTGCAAGTTGGAATGCTCTATTCGTACACTTGCAGTGATATTATCACAGGAGAAAGAACAAAGGAGAAGAAACTCAAGTAAAACTGTTGCAGGTTTGAGTGCCTTGTTACGCTCGCAGTTGTCTTACTGCTGACGAAAGTATGAAGGAGAAGGCATGCAGCTTAATTGTTTACAAGTTTAAATTCCCTAATCTTACATTTGCAACTGTGTTGTCAACTGGAGAAAGCAAGAAATAAACTAGTAATCAATTGAATGTCACAAGAGCGGCTACCAAAATCTCAAAAATGCTTTTGTGAGGTTTCTGGAGAAACCTATGAGGAGAGCTTGAGTTTAGAAAGCATCGAATGCTGGACATAGTAGTGAAAGCTAACTACAAAGATATTGGTACCTAACTGCATTTCATGCTAGACATTGTAGTGCAAACCAACTACAGAGGGACTGGTAACTCAGGTCATTGCTTGCTGGACATTGCAGTGTAAGGCAACTACAGCTACATTCAGAGTCGAAAACAGAAAACGTCCTATGATACAGTGTACAACTCTGTCTGGTTCTGAATTGGAAGGGAGTAAGGACACAACCCAAACCGTGGCAATCTCAAAGCTATAGAGGCTAGCCAAGAGCTCTTTTCATCCTGACAATTTACTTTTTAATAAAATTCATTGACATACATATTTGCAGTCTAGATTGTAAATACTGGATTGTCAATGTAGTATTAAAAATTTCCTGATGATTAAGTCCAGCCCACAGATATATCGTAATGCCCTACATGAGCGCTGAAGACAAACTAATATTTACAAAGATCATTTAAAATGCTTATGCCCCTACAAAGGAGTCTAAACAAGCTGCTGGGTTTGGTTTGATTTATATTGTTCCGGTTAGTACATCATTTTGAGGACCTTATCAAAACAGATCTGCTAATAACCCTTCTCTCTGGATACATTGACTGGCTTATGCCTTTTCAGGTCTGGCTTTGAAAATGGTTTTTGAAGTAGGGTTGGAGCCATAGACAAGAGTTATCAGGAGAATGCCAGCCAAGTATTGGTTTGGCTGTTTGGGCTTATCAACCTTGAACCCCAACAGGATGCAAAAATAACATCACATCTAGTATGGCAACTCCCCACATGGACCCCACAAATACCAATAAACCATCAGGAGTGGCCTTCACCCAGCAGAATTATCCACTATTGAATCCTATTTTTAGATTAAGCACTATGTATGAATAGGTTGAAAAGAGAAAGGCGGGCTGTTGCATAGTTTAAAGCCTGGCTAAATAGTTGTTGGACAACCACAATTTCAATAGTTGCCACTGTCATACATTAGACATTGATCAACAAACCAAACTGAATCTGATGTGAGGATTGAAGGAGCTTTATTCGTCTTTTAAATGGATCACTGCAAGGGGCTGATGCTGATGGGAATGCCAGGCACGGTAAGCTAGACCGCAGCACCTTGCTTCTCCTTGCTCCATGTAACACTAACTTCCCTACAGGCTTTATCAAACACCTTACGCAATACTTCACTTCGCCTGGGGCAGTCCTGAAAGGTGACCTGTTTAACACTTGTTCCGTGGTGGCCCATTCCACTGACTGCCTTGACTTAATAATGCTCCATCAGTTTGACTTTCTATGCCTTTCTATGCCTTACAGAAACATGGCTCTGCTAGTCGTCTGGGCCGGCGATTGTGTAGGCCCTCCCCACTGAATACGAGATAGTCCACTCAAATCGCACAGCATCACATCCTGGTGGCGGAGTGGCTATCATATACAAGGCCAAACATGAAACAGTCATCACTGCATTGAAACACACTCCGAAAATGGAGTGTCTCCTTGCTTGGATGTCCATATCTCCCTCTTTGACAGTGACTATTTTGGTGGTCTACCATCCTCTTGGAGCTGACAGTCTGTTTTGTGTGGAGTTCCCTGCATTCATAATGGAGCCACAGCTTAACTATCCCAATCTCTTTATTGTTGGTGATTTTAATCTTCCAGGTAACACCACAAACTTTGCCCAGGTCTCACATGTCCTGTCTCTTATGGATGACCTTGGCCTTCCCCAGCTTTTCAGCGAGCCTACTCACCAGCTAGGTAATACGCTTGACATTATCTGTGCCCCTAAGGAGTTTATGTCCATCTCTCCTACGCTTCCTATAGTATGGTTGGACCACTTCCTTGTCCCTTTTGTGATCCATCAGGCCAGGCACATTGCTCCGCCTCTCAAACCTGCTATCCCTAGACGCAGTTGGAATAAGGTTACTAACCAGCAACTAGTAGCCTCATTGACATTTTATTGCAAGTCGGACTCTTCCTGCTCGTTGGCATCAATAGAAGCTTCTTTCAGCGGAGCAGCTGATCTGTTTGCTCCTTTAAAAATTGGAAAGCAAAAAAACCTCCCTTCTGAACCTTGGTTTTCAGAAGAGCTCAAAGCAGCTAAACCTAGATGTAGACAAGCTGAGAGGAAATGGCACATTGACTATGCTCCTGAAGCTAGGCATTTCTTCCGCCTCTCACTATCAGCCTATCACAAAGCTATTACTGAAGCAAAAAAAAAAGGTTTTTCCCACAGGTGGAATCATCTATAAAGCAGCGCAGGGCCTTGTTTGATCTGGTGCAGTCCCTTTCTGTACAAAAACCAGAAGGAGACGTGGAGCTATTTACTGACTTTTTCGATCATGCCCCTTAGAACAAATTATGGACAACACCTAAACAAAAGATCAAAAATGTCAACTTGATTCACCCTTCTGTTGTCTCCCAGGTCTCAACAACTTAGTACATTAACCAAATAAGTACTAAGTGAAACAACATTAACCATAACACAAATATATATTCACAATTGTATTTCATATACATCACAATTATTCATACATCACTTTCATACATTTGAATAAAAGATAATTAAAAAATCAAATATTTCTAAAACCTGTACAAAATTTCCCTAAAATTTAAATACATCACCAATCATAGAAAAAATAGTTGAAAATTGTTATAGTTTTAAAAAAAAAAACTATAACCTGCAAAACCCTATAACACCCTGCCTATACAAAATTAAATGATGTAAGACACCTTTATGGATACCACATTAGTTATACATAAAGGAACACTATGGTCTGTAGCTCATGGGTTCCTTTCTATTTAGGATACCTCATATGAATCATACCATGATCAAAGTAAACTTCATCCCCATTTCTTGCTACCCTGGGGTTTATTTCAACTCAATGGGCCTCATTACGCGGTAGGAGGTAGCCATGGTGCTATTAGCACCATGGCTATTCCCTTACCGCATTCCGGGTCCAGGTTCCCAAAATAGGGATTTACCGAGTCATTCCAACCTTGGAGGACCCGGTAAGTCCCCATTCCGGGAACCATTCCCCATTCCCATTCCCATTCGAGCCCCCATAGGGCTCAATGGGAATGGGGATGGAGCTAATAACGGTACCGCAATTTACCGCAATTTGCCGTTAAGGAAGGGACTCTCTAAGGGACCTCGGAATAGGGTGGTAAGGGATTACTGGCACCGGTGACCTTACTGGTGCCGGTAATCCCTTACCACCTACCGCTTAATGAGGCCCAATATGTTAATCTCTCGTATTGTTACATAACTCACAATACTCTATTTTAACAACCCAACATGTTTCGTTCAACATAATATTGTATTACACAATTCTTCTGAACTTCATCAGGGGGACCATATGCACCCTTCTTCCATCTATCTATCAAGGGTGATTAAACACTGTTCATAAAACTACTCAATGTGCTGTTAGTTCAGTAAAGTCTAACTTTACTCTGCACAACTCTCGACTGTGTATCACAACTTGATACAGTCTCTGGACCACGGATCTAGGGGAGAGTCACAACACCTATGTCGGACAACTCACTTTCGACTTCGCGATGTTCGTCTTCCGCATCTCTCCACTGTTCGCCGTAACAGTCCCAGCTTCTTTCTGTCCCAGCTAAAACTGGCCCTCAGGTGCCACCATCTCAGGATCTATGTGATTCGCTTTCTTCCTTCTTTCACACAAAGATTGATGACATCCAGAAGAACAATGAGGAAGGAGCCGGCTTTCCTGCTGCGGCCTCCACTCCTACGGATTTCTCCCCCACCAGCGATATCTGGTCAGACTTCCCTGTTTTCTCAGAACCTGATGTGCTAGCTGCAATTGGGCACCTCAAATCGGCCTCCTCTGCTGATCCTATCTCTCTTACTCTTCTTAAGGAATTCTCTGCTAACTTGATCCCTCTTCTCACCACTGCTGTCGACACCTCTTTTCATGAAGGCATTATTCCAGCGACTCTCAAGCATGCACTGGTGATCCCTCTTCTCAAGAAACCCAATCTTGATCCTGCTACTCTTGCAAATTTCCGCCCTATCTCACTATTCCTGTTCCTTATGAAGTTGTTGAAGGCTCTGGTATCCGCACTGCTCTCGACCTTTCTCGAGACATCTGGTTTCTTTGACCATTTCGAATCAGGTTTTTGTCCAGGCAGAGGGACATAATCGGTCCTAAACTCTGTGATGGACGACCTTGCCGTCTTGTGGATCAGGGAGGTTTTTGGGCAGTGTTGACACGGTGTACAACCCCACTCTGATCTCCCATGTATCCTCGACCGGTCTGTCTGGACAGGTTTTGAGATGGTTCACCGCGTTTCTTTCTGATTGCTCTCAGTCTGTCTCCCTTCCCCCTTTACGCTCCAAACCTATGATGCTGGGCTGCGGTGTCCCTGAGGGGTCTGCTCTCTCCCCTATACTTTTTAACATCTATATCTGGGCCCTTCTGTCTCTTATCCCATGGTTTCCGTTACTATTCTTACGCAGATGACACACAGATCTTTCTGCCCCTGGACCTTACTCGCCCTGAGACTGCCGCCCGTCTTAGGAGGTGTCTGGAAGATCTTGGGGTGTGGATGACAGCCAACTGGCTTAAGCTTAATGAAAATAAAACAAAGGTACTGGTTGTAGGTACAAGCACCCCTCTGTCGTGCACCCCTCTGTAGTTTTGGACAAGAGATTTCTGGCCTACATCCCTGGGCCCTTCTCCTTTGTTGTCCCCCTCGGTCTGGAATTTGGGGGTACAGATTACTCCTCCCTTTCGATGCACGAGCATGTTGCGGCTGTGTGCAAACGTGGTCACTTCAAACTTCGTATTCTTCGGTAAGGTGCTTCTCTACATTCCTGAAAAATTTGGTGGCAGCCTTCGTGCTGAGCGCAGTTGATTATTGCAACTCATTGTATCTGGCTCAGTCATGGTTTCTCATAGAATGTCTCCAACTACTGCAAAATGCAGCTGCCAGAGCAATCCTGTGCCCTCCCCATGGGGCCCATATGACCTCTTTGCTTAGACAGCTTCACTGGTTGCCAGTTGAACAGTGGATTCTTTTAAAATTTCTGGCACGGGGCAGAATATCTTCAGCAAAAATTCTCATGCAATGTGCCCCCTAGCTGACTCCATTCTTAGTCATCTTATGTAGTGGCTATTCCTCGTGTTAAACTCTCTTGCGTCAGCGGACGGGCTTTCTCAGTGCCTGCCGCAAAGGCATGGAATGCCCTACCCGCTGCCCTGCGAACTACTGTGGACCATCTTGTTTTTTGCCGTTGTCTGAAGACACATCTCTTTTAGTCCCTCACAATATGCTATAGCTGCCAGCGCCATGATGCCTTTGGCGAACGTGCGCTTAAAAAATAAGGATAACATAACATAACATTACTGTAAAGAAACCAAATAATTGTTGGACTTTGGCAGATCTCCAACCTAATTCCTCAATTACAAGGTTGTATCAGATACGCCCTGTTGGTTTTTTCCGAACAGTCCTTCAACAGCTTCTTCAAAATAATTCTCACCTAACAATAAGAAAATGATTGGTTCTGCCTGGGCCAATCACAAAGATTTCTTTCCCTGCTCCATGAGAAATCTGCTCAATTGAGAGTCGTGTTCTCTTTTTTGTTCCTTCTCCCTAGAGTCCTTCGGATGGGCCCAAATATCTTATTTACAAGAGAAAAACACACTCTCCTGGAGATTTCTTTGTAAGGTCTACTACATTTTAGAGCCCCTCCTTGTGACTCAGTTTCTATGATTCGGTCACAAGTCCTCATGAATGTTTTCGAGTCAGGGTGGGAGACAATCGCCCCCACCACACCGGCAGGCCCCGTGGAAATTGGTGTGTCTCAGCCTACAAGTTGCAGAAGAAGGTGGAGTTTCTTATTTCCTTTATCACAAGCCAACTCAGTTTGAATGCCACAGTCAGTCTGGAGCGTAAGAAGGCCTTTGCAGAGCCCCTCCCAAGGGAATTGACTTCTACCCTCCTTTCTAATCTTACTTTCCTTTGCCTCATGTCTCATGCTCATTGCTCCTTCTACCTTGTTTTAACCCCTTCTGCTCGGGATACCACTGCACCCCCTGCCTTGGCCGTTGTGCGTCCTCTCGTTCTTTCATTCTCTTGCTAGTTACCATCTCACTAATGCTGAGTGATTCCTCCTGCTCCCCACCATTCTCCTGGTGTCTTTGTCCTAAAACCTCCTGATTTCCTCCTCTGGCTACCTCCAGTTATCCCCATCCAATCTCCTTCATATGGTTTTACCACCTCCTGTTGTCTTCTTCCCGTCACCTCCTTCTGTCTCCTCCAACCACCCTTTTGTGTCTTCCTCCTACTATTTTATGGTGTCTCTCTCCAACCAACTTCCTTATTTTCCTCGGTATGTCTCTCGTCTCCTCCACACTTTCCAGTTTCCTTCCACTCTTTTCCTTCCACTTCCGTTCTGAATCTCGAAATCACTTCAAACTACAACCATAACCTCCTACAAACTCCAATCCCTCCCTTTCTTGAGACATCCCTTTAATTGTTCTATGTTGTTTCATCAACAAAAAGTAGTAATTTTTGATGGTTGCATTTTCTTTCTTTATTAGGGTGGTCCTGCATCATACTCCCTCCTTCTGCACTGCCCCTGATGATCCTATTCTCTCGCCCCTTTATGCTCCACCCCATCTATAAATCATAAATGCACCGCGCAGGCAGCCAGAGCTCATGGTTAATTCCAGGTCACTGCTGATATGCGTGGTCCAGCTAACAAGGCTCCACGCTATGCCCCACCCCACGGAACTGTTGGATGTAGTCTTGTGCTCCTTCTCCCTCCTCAAACCATTTTCTTTTTTTCCAACTGTCCCCCCCCCCCCTAGTCCTCTCCCAGGTGGGAGAAGCTCTGTTCACTGTTTTATTCTTGTCTTTCTCTATACATTCTAAACAGCCCCATGGTGGGCTGGATGGTTTAGTCCAACAAGCTACAGGTAAGTGTACTAGTGCACAAAACACATAAACACTAAATAAAATACTTTTACACCGCCCTGATGTCTGTGTCTTTATTCCTTTACTTTCCCTCAGGGTACACTCATGTAGCCACACCCCGGCGGGCCCAAATTTGGCTAGTGACTGCATGGATATAGCAGGACAAAACACTGAAGCCAATTACATGAACTCTTCCAAAGGACTAACAACCAATACATGCGTATAGAACCCCATAACCACTGACAATAATCGAAATAATATTCAAACAAATAGATGCGGATGTAGTCAGACGACTGACATCATCAAATGACAACAGCTATCCTTAAATATTTCTCTTAATGAATAATACCATATGCAACATTTCATGGTACTACTACCATATTTCCACTTTCACCATTCTTTCACAAAAATATTTTTTATCTATTTAACAAGCAATTGATATAGTCACACGCTATGTTCAGTTGCATGCATTTTTTGCATCAATGTATAATGTTTCTGTACGGCACTCCAAAGAAAAAGACATTTATGGGCCTCATTATGAGTTGGGTGGTGTTCTAGTGATAAATCCGCAGGAATACTGCCCAGTGGAATTACCGTTACCACCACTTGGTCCAGTGGATTTATTGCCAGATTACAAGGAGTGATGGCGGTGTTAGTCCCCATTTATTTGGAGTCCATAGGACTCCATGGTCGATTTCGATGTAATTACAGCAGCGGTAATTCGCTGGTAGTAATCCCGCAGATTTTGCCAGTGAAAGGATTTACCTCCAGCATGATGCTGGAGGCGATTCCCCCACTTCAGGGCCAAATTCGTAGTATGGCGGAACAGGAAAAGTGGCAGTAATTCCGTTACTGCCACTTTTTGTTCCCGAACCGCCATACTCATAATGAGGCCCATATATAGCGTGTAATGCTGTGTATACATGTTGATTAGAAGTATTGTTTTATGATACATTATATTAGCACCCTGACAGGGGGAGCCAGCCAGGTGGCTAGCAATGCAGGCTTGAACTGCCAGTGAAAGCCTGCATTCCATGCTGCCTGACATCGGCTGAACTGGCAGGCGGAGCGGCACCCGCAAGCAGACCATGCCGGATGCACTGGCACCCTTCTGAATGGTGCCGGTGCATCCCACCTCCCCATTCCCACTGAGCCCTATGGGATACGAATGGGAATGTGGAGCATTTTTTACCGGCGCCCGGGAATGGGCTATTACCAGGTCCGGCAGGGCCGTAATGACCGGGAAATTGCCCATTCCCGGGTGCCAGTAAAAAAACAACTCCAGCAGCAGCCGTGCTGGTTTTACCGGCACGGCTACCGCCGTAGTCGTAAAGAGGCCCAGTGCCTACTATAGATGAGTTATATGAGCGCTTTGGAGAATCCAAATACATATCTATCTTGGATCTTACTAAAGGGTAATGAAAAGTGCCCCTATGTCTAAAGACACGATTTGCTACTCTGCCAGGCCTCTTTCAATTTATGGTGTTTTCTTTTTGGGGTACATGGAGTGCCAGCAACCTTCCATAGGCTGATGGATCACCTGTTGAAAGACCACAGCAATATTCCTGTTCTTTTCTTGACAATGTGATCATCTATAGCCTGGAAAGAACACATGGAACATCTCGAACAAGAGCAGCCCCAGCGTTTAGCAGGGTGGCGGAATGGGGGGGGCATGGTGGTGGGCAGGTAGGGAGGGGCACCAGAAAGGGGGTTTGACTACCCCGCAACTGGGTGGAATGGTGACGTCACTGGCAGACGATGCCACTCGGCGCAACAAGTTTGTAGCCAAAGGCCCCCGAGCGGATATAAAGAGGGTGGGCGCAAGGTGTCCTCTTTCTCTTTTGCCCCGCCCGGGACCGGTGAGCTGAAAAGGCAGCATTTGTCAATTTTCTCCATTTTGGTGAGGTCATCACAATGCGGTTCAGCAAAGGGCACCTTCCCCGATCAATATTTCCCTTCTGCAAGTGCTGGTGGAGCACGAGATGTGATGGATGGTCTTCCCGACAGTGCATGGGTGGCACATCGGTGGCCTCTCTGGTTGAGGTGAGCATGTGGGTTAGTTCTCTTTCCCTAGTACTGGTTGATGTTCGGCATTTTGATTGATTCTCCTGTCGCTGCTTCCCTGCCGGTGGGGGCTCTGGTATGCATATTGTGTGTGTTTGCATATTCCTGCGTGCGGTCCACTGTGCCATGTATTGTGAGGCGTGGGCGACGAGAGCGCGGCTGGGGGATTGCTTACATGTGGCACAGTGTAAGTGTGAGCGGGGAGAGTGGTCGGACTTGAGTTCTGAGGTTGGCCTGGTCGCACGATCATTCTTTGGCTTGCTTGGACTGTGGGGATTAGTTGGAGTAGGTGTGGCTGTTCTTTACACTGCTGTGTGTGCTTCCATAGGTAAGATAGGTGTTTGGGTGCTGGGATGGAGGCAATGGTGAAGCTGTGTGTTCTGGGCCCCTCATGGGCTGGGTTTGCAGTATCTCTGCAGGCAGTGGTCTACTGCTTTATGTATGCTTTTAATAGCAGGTTTTCTTTGGGCTGGGTTTATACTGTTTCCATGGGCAGCATGTGGCCAATATCACAGTGTTTGGTAAGAAATCAGACTTTTAGTTTGGGGGTCCAGGGTTCATGATCCCGTTGCTTCTCTGCTTTCACTATGGGTGGTACTCATCCCTGTATTTATCTGTACACGCTGGCTGCGGTATGCGTCGTTGTCTCTGGATGGGTGTATTTTTAGGTAGCAGGGCAGCTTTACGAGGATGTGGGCTTTTCATGTTAAGCTATAGGTTATTCTGTCTAACCATGAGTTTGCGGGCTTCAAATGGATCCAGTTCCAGGGATCACTCCGTGGGACAACTGCATCCATCTAATGTTTGTGGGTGCGCGTTGTGTTGTTTTATTTTGCCATGTGTTTTAATTTATCAGGTTGTTTCAGCGTTACCAGGTTTTAGGTGGAGAGCTTCATTGGGACGAAATAGGAAATATTTTTGGCGGGGTAGTACTTGGGTTGAACAAGGGTCTCGGTGTGTGCCCTGGTGAAAGTACAGTCACCGAAGGTGAGGGGAAACTACCGGAAAAATAATTGCAGCAAGCATTGCTTTAGACGCACAATTTATTCCGCCTGTATGCCGTTCGTTATTGGGCTTGAATGTTCGCGGTGCAGCGCTTGCTCCTGCAGGCGTTTTCTCGCTAGTGCAGCCGTCATTTCTCTCTGTGCATTTCGGGCTGGAGCCCCTGCTGGTCGGTGGTTTCTGGACAATCGGCGAATGTTAACTCCGGCTTGTATGTAATGGTATCCATTTTAATATGCGTGCCTCACGGGCACTTTCATCCACCTTCTGCCTTGTATGGCTGCTATTGAAAGCTATACGTCCTCCTTCTGCCTTGTATGGCTGCTATTGAAAGCTATACGTCCTCCTTCTGCCTTGCAGGGCTGCTAGCGAAAGCTATACGTCCTCCTTCTGCCTTGCAGGGCTGCTAGCGAAAGCAATACTTTAGCCATGCGCTTTTACCTCATGCACATGGTCCCAGGGACATGATTTACAGCTGTTGTTACCCAAGTCATGGGGTGAAAACTTTAACCATTGGGCAATGTCCTACTTACCTTTTTGTACTGATAGCAATTGCAATCGACGATAAGAAATTGGGTATTACCTTAGTTACCACGCGAGAGGGCCTTTGTGACAGTGGTCAAGGTATTTTGAAGTGAAAGATGCCGCAGAATGGCCCGTAAACTGGGCTGATAAATTCCAGTGTAGAGTTGCATTCCTTAGTCCTGACGAATATACTTGGCGTGTAATACTGTCCTCTGGCATTACATTTGTAGCAGAGATGAAAGCAGACTAGAATGCACGCTTAATGTTATTTGTTTTTCGGGGATTAATGTCACTTTAAATCTACATTTAGTGAGATCTGGTCCTGCAGTGGGACCGAAGCTTGTATACGTCTTATTTATTGTGTATCTGGGCAAAGTTTCTAGCTGCATGTGGGAGTACTACAGTCATGGGGCCTCATTATAAGTTTGCCGGTCCGGAAACAACGGTTGTTTCCAGACAGGCAAAGTACAAGTCTGCCTGCCGGAGCCACTGTACCCGACAGGTCTGACCCTGCCGGGCACAGCAGCCATGGTAGGCAGACTGTCACAGAAGCACAAGCACCGTTATCAACGGTACCAGGGCTTCCGTGATCCCTATTCCCATAGAGTCCCATACAGTGCTTTAAGTGGGGTAAGAAATTGAGGGGGGGCCCTCGTTTGGGGGCGTGACTTCCATTATGGGCGTGACCTAAAAGTGCACCAATCATAGTAAGGTGCGCAAACAAATATATAAATGCATTTGAGCATTTATATATTTGTTTGCGTACTACTATCGTTTGTGATTTTTCAAGCCTTCTTTTATATACATAGCAATGTTACATATTTCTGTTTATAAAAGGTGGCTTGTAAGTGCACAAACCATAGTAAGTTACGCACACTTGTGTGCATACCTTACTACGGTTTGTGTACTTTTCAAGCTGCCTTTTATAAACATAGACATTTGTAACATATGTCTATGTTTATAAAAGACGGCTTGAAACATAGGCATCTTTTATAAAGCATTGAGGACGGACAAAACCCAAGGTGGCTTTGTCCGTCGACAAAGCTTTACAAAAGATGCCTTGAATTGTGTAAGATTCAAGCAGTCTGTTATAAACATAGAAATATTTATACGTTTATAAAAGATGGCTTAAACGTACACAGTTGAAGGCATCTTTTATAAAGCCTTGCCAAAGGAGAAAGGCGCCTCGGGCTCAGTGATCTCTTCTCAGAGCAAATAGATCACGGAGCCCGAGGCGTCTTTCACCCTCTGTGAACCCGCGGGCTCCGTGATCTAATCTGCATATTAGATCATGGAGCCCGCGGGTTCGCTGAGGGTCAGTGACCTGGCGAGGGAAAACTAAGGGACTCTAGCTTCCTCTGATGGCCCCACAGATGAGGGATGTAACTGATGACAAAACAGTGTGATGATGTTATTCATGTTATTCATGTATGGCTTTGTCGCATGTGTTTGCGTTCCAAAGAGTATTTGTGTCTGGTGTCCCTCACTGGCCCTACTGCCTGCGCCGCCAACAAGAGCAGCCCCAGTGTTTAGCAGGGCGGAGGATTGGGAGGCATGGTGGCAGGCCAGGGAGGGATGGGCACCAGATAGTGGGTGGGACACCCCGGTGCGGGGCGGCATGGCGACGTCACTGGCACTCAGCACTGAAATGTTTGTAGCCAAATGGTCCCGGGCAGGTATAAAGAGGGGGCTCAAGGTGCTCTCCCAGCCATTTGCCCTCCCTGGGATTGGTGAGCTGAAAAGGCAGCATTTGTTTGACAGTGTGTTGCGGTAGGCTATGGAACATTGCATTGATTTGTTCTATGGGCTCAACCATTGGGCCAATGGAAGGGAGATTTATTGCTGATTCAGGTTATGGTCCTATGATCGGCGCAGAATGGTGAGGTGTCATGCCAGAGGATCATTGAGCGGTCTCCCCTCACTGGTCCGTGCAAGGGGGAAGTGGGTCTGGTCAGTTTAGGAGGTCAGAAATTTCCTTTAGGCCCCTCCTGGAGCGTGGAGGGAGATGGCCTTTGCCACTCCCCCACAGTCAAGGAAATAATGATGTAGTTGATGACGTAACTAGGATATAATGATGACATCATTGATGACATAAAAGTTTGATGATGTTATTCATGTATTGCTTCATCGCATTTGTTGATGTAAGAAATTTAAGAATTGCACCCTTTTGCTTGCGAAAGAATATTTGTGTCTGGTGTCCCTCAAAGGACCTGCCACCTGCGGCGCACAAAGATCTGTAATACTTTGCAGAAGGCATGGATAACTGCAAATCCTGACAAGTGTACCCTACAACATTCTTCTTCATCATGTCAGGAACAGAGTAAACAAACCACAGATCACCAAGGTTAAAATGATCCAGGATGTGCCTTTATTTATAGAAAATCTAAGGTTGGGTTTGGGTTTTGCTTTTGGCTCTCTTCTGCAGCAGGTTAATTCCCAAATTATTTACCAAGGCCTGCGAATGATATACCATATTGTCGAACATCAAACTCTATCCCATTAAATGGAATGAAACTGCAGTGCAAGCACTCTAGGCCTGTCTTGTGCCATGGTGCTAATAAGCCCACATTTCAACAGGTTTACCCTCCTCCCACAAACACCAACTCACGTATCTTGGATTGACAAATACATCCTCTCCATTTGCTGCATTCTCCGACAACACTTCTGTTAGAATGGAAAGTTGCCACAGTCCACTTTTTGTTTTACCACTGCCGCCTGGGAGTTTTTCCGGGTAACGGGGGACGATGCATTGTGTCAGAAGAACAGATAGTGATGAGCAGGGGAATTGCGGGGGTTCTTGGGGGAGGCAGGATGGATAAGGGTTGAAGGCGAATGGGAGGTAAGAAATATGGTAGATCTGAGTTGGAGTGCACCAGTAGAGAAATGAGATGAAGCGAGAGGTGACCATGGGGGAGGGGTCTCAAGAATGTGAGGGGAGAAAGAAGGTGGGTATGGGGGATGGATCTCCCACCATCAAGAAAGCAAGGCACAAGAGAAGGAAGTAACCAAATTCTTGAATGGGCTCACCGAGGAGAGGAACAGTAATTGGAATTCGGTGGGTGGGTTGGGGGAACAGAAGCATCAGTGGGCCAGGATTTGACTAATGGACATAGGCCCTCATTACAAGGCTGCCGGTAGGCCGCCGGTAGGCTCCTGGTGCTACTGGCGGCTTACCAACAACCTCAGTTTACCATCTCTGCCACCCAATATCCCGGTAATACCGGAATATTACAGGCAGGGCTCCACGGAAATGGGAACACTGAAGCACCGGGACCGTTAGTAACAGTGCCAGTGTTTCAGTGATTTATCTGCTGGTAGGGGCCTGAACTACCGCAGGTCAGGCCTGCGGGTAGTGCACTGCCCCTACCAGCAGATTCAGAGTATGCTGTTCCATAAGAGGTGCTGGTAACTGTTGTTACCAGGAATTTTATTCCAAACCTGCATCCTCATAACGAGGGCCAGAGATGAATTTTAATCAATCCTTCATCCTTCAAACCGAAGCATCAAAGATGGGTTTTGGAGCTGTTTTGCTGCAAATCCAAAAACGAGAAGAATAGCTTTGCCTATTTATCAGTAGGAATATAGTCCCTTTAGAGACCTCATGTTCAACCATACAATGAGTGCTGCACCATGATGTGGAAATTGAAGCCTCGCTCATGCAATCTGACCAGACAACATTTCTCGTTTACAATAGATCATGATCCATTTGTGTGGTTAGCCAGGAACAGAGATACTAATGCAAGAATGTTTAGGTTTGTTCTAACCCTCCAACCCTTTTATTTTACAGTTCTCAACTAGAGTGAATGATAACAGGTAATCTGATTTTATGTTGTTCTTACTTCCTCACTCTCCATGGGAATCAAACTGAGATGCGGAAGCTAAGGGAGTACTATATCACATGATGCCGGTATCCTCAGACTTGAAGCACTCGTTCCTCCCTTTCCAGAGTCAGGCGAACCCTGCATGCAGCATTATAGAAGACAAGAAATAGTGGAAATGGAGAAAGAAACAGGTTGTCAATTGTATGAAAAGGAGGAGTTTTGAGAACCTTGTTGTCCACCGTTGGATGTGAGGCAGGGGGAGCTGAACCTTGCAAGTACTGCCACAGATGCCTGAGATAGAGCCTGTGGCGAGCAGTGACGATGAGTGCAAACTGCTTGATGTGTGCCTGAAAACCAATCCGGCTTCCTGCACAAATGGAATTGGGAAGCAAGCAATGTTTTGTTTGTATAGAGCCAGCAGAGCATGAGAAGCAGAGAATAATGCAGCAGATACAGGGATCTGGAGAGCTGAACGATCTGCAACAGACGTTGGGTAGGAAACCTGAGAACCAGGGAGCTGAAACACCAGTGACATTCATCACTGGCTTATGGATTTCTCACAGGAAACCTGTCAAAGAAGGAGATTTACTTTATAGGAAGGAGAAGTGGAATACCTCCATAGTGGAGCTCAGCCAAGGAAACAAGCAAAGAGAAATCTAATTGGCTAGTAGGTGAGTGATAATTGTCACTCAAGTCAATACTCTTCTTTTTCATCTTAATCACATGGTACTCATTTACACACATGTAATCCAACTGGCAGGACATACATTAATGGCAAATGAAGGCGTGAAATACTATCTGTTAGATTTGATTAAGATAGTACATCCAACTGTTCCTATTCTGAATAACAAAAGGATGACAGACACATGAACATCGTTTTATTGGAGCCTGCTAGAAGGTATTTGTTCACATTTGGAAATGGACCAATCTCCAAATGTAAACATATTTAGAGAGGTTAATCACTTCCCAGAAGTTGTGAATAAACGATCAGGCTTCTTGAGCAGGACCAAATACACTCCTATGATAGAGGTTACAGAAATCCATAACACAATTGTTGTTCAGTTAATAGGGAATTCCAGTTAGATACATTTTTGGGACCGAGCCAATACAATACAATACAATACAAAAAGTGCAACGAAGTTTGCATGATGGCTGGATCAGGACATTGGTTCAGAAAGAGATGCAATGTGAATTAATTGGGACTGCATGTTCATTTGCAAACTGAGTCACCCATCCATTTGCAGGATGGTTTTAATTGGCCAATAATGGATAAGGGGATTTTCGTTTTTACTCCTCTGAGTGACTCAGTTCTACTTACTTAATTTACAAATATGTTGTCTCAAAAGAAGAGGTAAATTCTTCAGTGCCCCCGCCATTGCTTTTTGTATCTGTTTGCTGAAGAAATTACCTTAGATCATCTTACCTTACAGCTTAAAGCTACCCAGAAAGCCAAGAAGATTTTAGAACATCTCAATACAGAGCAAATGGACTGGGCATTCGGAAGCCACTTCAACCAAATGTGACAAAGTCCCCTACCTTACTCTGGGTATATCTAGTGAGTTGACCAAGGCGAGCAGAAACCTCTCTGGGCTTGTGAATGATGGTCCTGTGAAGTAGTGGTATGGGTCAGATCCCCTTTCCACCCTTACACCCAGTTACTGGACTGGGCTGGAGACAGTTGTTGAAGAGGTCTTTTGCCAGCCATAACTCAATGAAAGCCATTCAAAGACGTAGCTATGCAGAAAACACAAACTTTTATTAATTTCAGCTGGCTTGGAGAATTCGTCATGCCACAGATGATTAAGTAATGTGGAACCCCTCAGAGTTTGTCAATGTTTAACACACGTTTATAGAAAGCAAAGCATTGCACAATAATTCTATGACCACATATTATGCTAATTAGCATGACTGGTTGCTTTACACATTTACTGAATCACAAGACATATGTTGCAACTTTAAGACCAGGAAAAAGTAGTTTGGGTGACGCATTGCTCCAGACAGTGTGCCGAGGACATAGATTAGCTCTCTGGTTTCGTATTGGTTACTTTTCCCTACCTTATCTTTTTCTGACTTTATGCCAGTTTCATCTGTGAGCAGCATGTTAAAAATAATATATTCTACTATTTGATTCTGCTAAGTCATTGCACATTGGCTTCTGCCCAAGCCCTCCCTTTTCTCACTAACCTTAGCTTGAATTACTATCTGTCTGCTCTCTGCAGCTCTGTATTTTCTGGACTTTCAGCAATGTATGTATTTATTTGTTTTCTGCTTGTTAGGCACTTATACATGACGTAAATACTGTTTGAAAGTGCCAGCAGGGCAATAGGGAGGGGACAAGGGGATGTGAAACAATTGAAAAACACAAAAAATTAAATAAAGTGGAAGGGGGGGCGGGCAAACCTACCATGCCTTGTGAGTGTCCAGAACGTGCAAATGCAGATGGGAGGGGGAATGGGATAGGTGCTGTGATGCTCATGGGTGAGCAACAAGTGAAGTGCAAGTACAATTTGAATTGTCATAAGATTTAAGGCCTTGAGCCATTTAAAATGCAGGATGTGGCATTCATTTTGGGAAAGAATTGCTGCCTTTTGCTGATCTATATCAGAAATCTGTATTCTGTATGTTGTGTGCAATGTAAGCATTTATTTATGTTTTGTGTGTTCCCTAAATAAATGTGTGCAGTGTCACCTATTCTTGTCACCTTCAATTACTGCGTACCCATTTTCTAATGTACCGGCCTTGAAAAAGGGCATCCTGGCTGTCTCAATGGACAATGCTATTGACTTTTATAATGTTTAGACAGGAGGGCGGGGCATGGGCCCTAAATGCCATATTTCTGAGCGTGACCTGCAGGTCGCAGGTTCGAATCCCAGCAAGGCCAACTCAGTCTTTCATCCTTCTGAGGTCGATACATGAGTACCAATTTCGGCTGGGTGATATTATATGTAAATATGTGCTCTGTAAAGCTCTTTGGATAAAGGTGCAATATAAATAACACATCATTATCATTATCATCATTGGTGGCACACCACTCCTGGATAGCAGACAGACATTCAGAGATGAGTGAAGGAGAAGAGGTGGCTGAAGGTAGCCTGAACATGAAGGTGATAGCAGCTCCATTAGCTTATTAAAGACATATTCAACCCACACAAATATCATTCTTGGCCTACTTCTCTTGCAATATAGAACAAGGCTTGACAAAGTCAATAGTTTTGGCTGATCTATAGGCATATTTTGAAAGATATATTTCGTGGTACTGGCTTGCATTATGCTCGTTTAGGACAGGAGTGTCAGATTCCATTACACCTGTTTAGCAAAGTAAGTCCATAAACTATTATGCTCACTTAGTGCAACAGTGCAATATTCTACTCTGTGCAGTTAGTACAGCAGTGCCAGATTCTATTATGCCGAGTTGCCACAGTAAGGCCAAATACTATTATTCCCATGTAGCTCACTAGTACAAGATTCCATGTTGACCTTTTAGCAAATGAAGGAGACATTCTAATATTCCTAGTTAGCACAGCATATACAGATTACACTATGCCTTGTTACCACAGCAGAACCAGTTACCAAAATTCCCATTCGGCATATAATTCCCGGATACTGCCCAGTTACCACAGCAGGTCTAGATGCCATTGCATTGTGCGAGTGCAGCTACGCCCAGTTAGCCCAGAATGCCCATGTTTTGCTTTAGTGAATAAGTAAGAATAAGAAACAGAGGAGTGGCAAAAGGAGAACACAGTGGGGAGTAAGGGGGTTATTTGCATGCAGGCAGTTTTGTCAACATTGAACTTTGCCGGAACCGTGTACACACCAGCAGCAGGATCAGGGCTACATATTTACAAACTGGCAGTAATTACTAATTGCAGATATTTCGAGGGTGTCTGCATAGAGAAATATTTTCCCATCGTGTAAATATTTGTGGTTTCTGCACACACTCATGGAATCCTGTCCCATTCCTAAGCTCCATCTGCCACAGAAGGCAGTATCATTGAAACTCTCCACACTTTTATAAGTTGCCACCCCCTTACAAAACAACTTGCTCTATCAGCACATGTCCTAAATATGAATGATGCATGTAGATAGCATTATTCATATTACATTGATTATGTTACATTACAAAGATGGACAGGAAAGGAACAGTGGACAAGGGAGAAAGAATGCTGCTGGAAAATGAGAATAAGGAATGAGAAACATAGGAGTACAAGCCATAAAAGGGAAGCGAAAACACACGTCTTTCCACAGTTTGGAGCTCATTTTCGAGTCTCCCGCGATTCGGCGGCGGGGACACATTACGAGTACACTTTCACGTACACCTGTCCATTCTGCCGAATTTTCCTCATTTGCACAGCAAAGTGCAAAATGCCAGGGCAAAAAGGGGGCATGCACGCTTGTGTGCCACCCTTTTGCACTATGCTGTTTACTTTGAGTAAACACTGTCTGCCTTGTACTAATAGCAGGGAGCGTTTACAATGGATGCCTATGGAGTCTGCCAGATTTTTGCACCAACGCGGGACCCAATAGGAATCCCCAGCATTTGTGTCAACATGAAAATCCATGCCTGCACAAATACAGGAGAATTTGTCTGATGAAGAGGAAAGGCGTTGCGGAAACATAAGTTGAATTTCACCCCGCCTCTCCCCCAAACAAATCCATGAAAATGTGATGTGATGGTAATCTACTGCATTAAAGCATTCCATAAGGCTTTTTACACAGTAGATTCCCACTGCAGCCCAAAATTGAAGGGCTCAAAATTACCTCCTTCAAGGTTATTCACAAAGACCTGTTTTGGGAGTACTTAAACATTGGTATATTCAACTGGAAAACGAATATACAAATGGCATCATCCAACGTACAAAACTAGAATTGGAAGAATGCATCACATATCACCATTTGGAATGTTTGAGCACTGCACAAAATACGGTGTAAAGTTTGAGTGAAAAGGGTCAGTGCATTGTCTGACATTGCAGCACAAAAATCCCCTATGAATACCAGACCTCCCAAATTGTGTTGTAGTAGTTATTTATGTAGCGCCTTTTCCCATTTGTGTGGCCTCAACACTCTTTGTGGTAGGAACGCCCTCACGGACCGAAGTCCAGGTATTGTGAAAATTCTAAGAGGAGACTTAAAATGTGTGGGTGCATTTGGCCAAGATTAGGGATTAGGAGGGCTGGCTAGGCTCCAGTGAGCAACCCAAGAGGTCAGGTACGTGGACGGATGCTGAGGGAGGTCACAGAGCACCAGTGCTGGAGACTCGATATGTACCCAGCTGGACCGAATTTGTTGTAGGTTGTCGCTGTATTCTAATGGCAGAGGTGTTGAGGCAAGTCTGTTGTTTCAGTGCGAAGCGGTTATGTGACCAGCTAGACCGGATTTGCCATAGTCATAGCTGCATTCTAGAGTGCATGATTGGATAGCTGTGCCTGCGGCGGCTGTCCACTGATGTGGTGCGTTTATACATACCATAAGCTCAGAAGAAGCTGTGCGGAAAAAAGGCCAGCAACCTTCATAGATTTTTCTAGGCACTATGGACTGGCTACCCTTAAGTCTACCAAGTGCAAAAGACTGGTTGTCCTAGAACATCTTCTAGGTGGTACAGACAGGCTGCCATAGAAACTAGGCTAGTGCGATTCTCTGAGCGCAATAGACGGGTTACCTTTATCCTCTTACAACATATCTTCCACGTGCTACCAACGCGAACCAAAGCAGTCTAAAAAGCGTTATATCAAGGATAGCTGCATGTAACTGCTCTGCATTACAATTGCTAACTCATGCAGTTATACGTGCAATGGAGGGTTACCAACATATATCTTCGAGTGTCATGGGCGAGCTAAACATTGTAAGCGAGATTGTTGTAAGTGTACCACATGTGTTATCTGCCTGTGCTTTCCTCTAGTTGCAATGTCAGGTTGCGCACCTATCTAGGTACCACCCCATGGCTCTGTCCTTACAGGTGTTGTAAGCGGGCTAAAATAAAACTGTTTGGTCCAGTGCCAAGGCCCTGGAGTGTGGCAAACTATGCTGATGGATCGTTAAGCATGGACGGGGCACTCCTAATACATTTTCTTGGTGCAATTAACAATCTGTCCTCAAAGGGCTTTAGCAGACGTTGCAGTTGGGTGGGGGCAGTTGGGACCGGTTGGGAGCAGTGATCCTATACTTTTATTTTAAATAGAAAGCATTGTGGAATGGTTTTGTTTTAAAATAAAAGTGTAGGAAGAAGTTGAAACTTGCACTTCAGTGCACTGGACTGAATGTTCCCTTAAGCAGCAGGTACATTTGTTTAGGGGTTTGTAGGGCGTGTGGGGGGGGGCATGGTGATGGGGTTTGTGGGAGTGGTGGACAGATGATAAAAAGTTAGCACCGTGCTAGAACGTGTTTCTACAGCCTCCCTTCCTGTAGCCCCCTAACATGAGGGTGTACAAAACAAATGTCTGCCACAATAAAGCACATTCATCCAACCACCATGTACACTCTCAGGCATGCAAGCTCATTCTTTCTTACACACACATGCAGATTTACTCACACACAAGGGCCCACTTGTTCTGTCATGCAGACATGCAAGGAAACAGACACACACTTGCATGCACACTTATTCACGTTACAAACGCACACACACACACACTCTCTACATTCACAAAATGCATGTACACAAACAGTTGTTATACCTTTTCTTTTTTCGCTTAACTTTTGATAATGATGCCATGGTGTACTCCCTGTGGTCACTGGCTCATTTCTCTATGGCAACAGCAATTAAACAGTGAATGAAGCCTACACTTGTGGCTTCTTGTGGCGGGGGGTTGGGGTTTAATGGTAGGTACAACAGCTCTTGTCTAAGTTGGCTGCACCAGGTAATTACAATTTTTCCAGGTTGCAACACTTATAGAAATAGCAAGGGAATGAGGTTCACATGGTGGACAGAAGTCTTTTGCTATGCCTATTCGTTTTTTTCAATGTGTGCAAGAAATAGCGGGCACATATTTTGGGCCGTTGTAAATAATTACTAGAATTGTAGAGCTTGTATTACTAGTTATGGTGACCCTATTCGCTTTTTGATATGTCAAGAATAGGTTAGATTTGTATACTAAATCTCCCTCCATTGTGAGACCCCCAACACTTTTTGCTGGACTTGTGAATTCTTTGTCCATGTTTCTAAGTTACTGGGAAACATTTTCCCACTCACCCTTTCTTTTACTCTTTTTATGGGTGCCATTCTGCTGACTGTACCTAGTGTAGTTTTGATTATATCTGAAAATTCACACAAAATCTCCAAATCAAATCCTACCTAAAAACAGCAAAATAACATCTATTAGTGGACACATATCACCTTGAACATTACCATATAAAAATAGGTGTTAGAATGCTAAAGTGCATAAACACACCCACACCCAATCGCCTTCAGCCTCCGGCCACTCCCATCACTTGCCTTGGCACCCACTGGTCTATGCCACCACAGGCCTGCACTTATCTATTTATCGGCAGCTGACCACTCACTTGGGCACTTAGCAGCTGCTCACTCCCTAGCACTTCCTTCCTGGTACACCTAACACTTACCCGCCCCGCCCCACTCCCTCATCCCTTCACCCTCTCTGCACTTGCACAGTCGGAATGCTCACATGGCCTAGTAGGCCCGCCTCTATCTTCTATTGTCATATTTGCTTTTCACTTCCATGTTACCTCCCTGTTGCCCTCTGGGTTCTTTGAAACACAATCTACTTGATGTATAAGCGCCTTACAAATGCACTATAAATAAATAAATAAATAGGCTGTATACGAGGATGAATGTTTGCCGATAACAGAGCGAATTGAGGGGTGTCTTAGGTGACTGAAAAATTCCAGCACCCTTAAATGTGAGATGCTCTTCCATTCAGATTAAGCAGTTTTGGAATGTACTGTTTCAAATGGAGCTGATGTAGTGGCTTAATTTAATCACTGTGTGAACTCAACTCCACATGCAAAGTCTTTCTGACTCGTCATTGTATACATTGTGAGCCAGGTAACTTTCCTATTGGTCAAACAGTAGCAGAGGTAGGTTTTGGTTGCAGAAGGTCCAAAGAGCACCTCATGTGGTATCAGTGATAGTGCATAGTGACTTCCCACCCCTCACCCATGCCATATGTCTGCTACTGGATTATAGTACCTGTGTCATATAAGTTACACTGTTGCTACTTATGCTGCTTCCCTTTGTGTACATACATGTTCTTAAAATTGCTGGTGATTGATCAGGTGCCGATTGTAAAACTATGATGGAAACAAGTTTATGTTTCATTCTCAGACAAACATAAACCTTCGTATATAGGCTGATTAAAGCTGTCAACCCCAATGATACCTTCTAATCACAGTGTTGTTCGGTATGAAAAGTTTCATTGGAATATAATTGCAAATGAGAGGCCCAGCATTTCTGATTTTAAAATGTCCGACGAGGAAGAGCTTTACATTTTATGTGTTGCATCGCCACAATACCAGAAGCTGTCCCAATGAATCAAGGCCAGAGTACCACTGTATATTTTCCCTTTTGTATGCTTTGCCCGTTGCAGGCTGGCATTTTCTGGGCTCCTCTAGGAGCCTACAGACCGTGGAAAGAAACAGCAAGTCATTGTTCAGCGGAAGGGCGACCTTTGCCCACACCGCGGGGGAGTTCCTCAGCACGGCAATCTGGCTAGGCAGGTTTTCTGCTCTTCCTGGATTCAACCGAAATCAGCGCTGCGATCACTTGTACTATTAAATGTGTTTGTTCTGCTCTGTGACCCACTGGCCTAAAGCCCTCTCTATGGTGACAAGACACACCCGAAGCACACACATACAGGAATAGCACATTGCTAGTGGCACGTAGTCAGCAAGGACCTCGTACTTCACGTAACAGAGCCCCAGCCACAAGGATACCGCGCCCCCTGCAGTCAATGGAAGGTGCTGCTTCTGCTTACCTATTGAAGTAGTGCTGGGATGGAATGTAACCTCAGGGGCGGTGCCAGACAAATGAAATGGTCGAATGAAATGGCCGCCACTTTCTCATGTTGCACCAGCTCTAATGCTAGAATCACCTGCGCTTGCTCATAGGAGCCAATGAGAGTTACCGCTCCATGTTCAATATAGCTCCTGCATTTCACGAGCCTCCTCCAGTTTGTCTCTCATGCCTGCAGTAGAAGTCAGATGTGAGATGCACGTGAGTGGCCAAGGATAGAGCTTTGATGTTGCATCTGACAGCACGCTGCATTTTTTATTTGAAAATTAAATATGCAAAGTGTGAGCCAATTAAATATGCAAAGTGTGAGCCTGATGCTGCCAGGGTTGTGAAACTCCAGGCCTCGAGGGCCGAAAACCTGATGGTTTTTCAGGATATCTCTCATTAATATTCATGAGATAAAATGTGCATACATTTAGAATCATTGCATGTGAAATGTATCTCACAAACATGAACGAGGGTTATGCTGAAAATCCGACATGTTTCCGGCCCTAGAGGTCTGGAGATGGACAGCGCTGATAGACAGTGAGTACCAATGGGGAAGAAAGCTGATGGTAGCAAACAAAACTCTTGTTATCAGAGGACTGAAGAAGGTGTCTTAAATGTCCTTAAGAAAGAGTCAAAAGTCAAGCCAGAGAACCAATGAAAACAATGTGATCAGAAACAAGGCACTGTACTACAGGAGGATGGAGAAGGCAAGAAGAGTGTGTACTGTGAGACACAGAGAAATAGCGCAAGTCTGGCCACGACTTCTTTTATAATCCAGGGACTCTGAACATGATAGGGAAACATCAGGACGTTGTCGAGAGGATCCTGGAAATAGAGACACAGAGGTGATCATCTTTGATAGGGAACACTACTGTGCCATAAGAAAATTGGTTGCCATCTTGGAATGGGGGCCCATCAGTCTCCACCAGAAAACTGTGAAAGAACTGAGCACCGACAGCCCAAGGATTCCAAGCAGTGAAACATCCATTCCCTTCCTGCAAGCAAACCGGGTAACACACCGTGCACAAGAGGGTGCGCCTGCTATTGTAATTGTTCCCAGGGGTATTAACAAATCTTAATAGTAGGGACCAGTATTCAGTGTGGTAGCCCGATGCTACCTAATGGAATGACCAGGTGAGTCGCAACCTCCTTGATGCAATATGATTCTAGTTGGGGCATTTTCTTATGTTCAGTTCATGGGCAACCACTTTGTGGTCTTTGATGTATCATGGTGCTTCTTGTCTCACCTGTGACTGCTGCATGACAAGGGGCCCTTTACACAGCATACGAACTGAATTTCAAACTAATTGAACCCTACTTGAAGCAACTTTAAGCACAGACGTAGGGAAGATAGTTTCCCTACTGTCAGTGATGCCTTTAAGTAATTGCTAGTGTGTGTGTGTCAGTAGACGCCACCTATGGTCTATAGACAGTGCATCACAATGTTTATAAAGTGTGTGCCCCTGTCAGATATTACTTTGGCTCTGCACAGAGGTAAGACTCAGGGGAAGAAGGTGTCAATCTACTTCCCTCTCTGCTTCCTGTTTCCGGGAATAGTAGCTGTGCTTGCGCAAGGTATGTCACTGAGGTACTGAGCAGAGAAAAGATGCATTTTTCAAAAAAGTGTTTGAATAATGCTTTACTGTGTGTGTGTGCGTGTATGTGTGCATGTTCAGGATTTAATTGCATGTGGGATTCCAGAGTGAGAGAGAAGGAATCAGAGGGTCAATGGAGCAATTATGGATCCACGAGGCCCACATGGAGCAGAATTTGGGCACTGGGTGCAACATTGGGATATAATGGGACAGTGAAATCTAGATGGGGACAGGAGGTGGGCAATCACCCTCACATGGGGCAGAACCTGGTTATTCAGAGGTACATTAGGGGGTATTGGGCACCAAGAGCCGCATAGGGCTATAACTAGGCAATGAGAGCTGTGTGGAGTGGAAACTGGACATGGAAAGCCACATGGGGCAGAACATGGGCATTGAGAGCCACATCGTGCCGAAATGTACACCGAGAGCCATATGATGTCATGACATGAGCAAATGTAACATACATGGGCACACAGACTCACAGACAAAACTGGCCACTGGATGAAACATGGGGTGGAACTGGGCGCTGAGAAGTTGCACTGGGGCAGAATTGGGCACTAATATGTGGCAGAACCTGGGTCAGATATTGGGCAGAGAAAGTAACATGGGGTAGAACCTGGGCAGGAAGACAGACATGAGACAGAACTGGCTATAACAAGGGGGTTGTCCTACCCTCTATGAGTTAAAGAGAATGCAAACATAAATGAAATGCAAACTGGTTATATACCCTTATGAATGCCCATACAATTGGGGCAGCCATTGTGGGCAACAACACACTCACTGTTGTTAAACACCAAACTCTTACTCATACGAAAAGTGTCTGCATTTTATTATTCATAGGCTGTTACTTTATCTTTTTAAAGATGTTGAGTATTTATATATACACATATCAATACATGATAACATTTCATAGTGTACAAACACCTAGCTATAACGAAAATTCAATGTTCCATGTTTACAGATGGCCTGCAGTGCAAACAATACACTTGAATATTTAACAAGCAGTTTGTTAGAAGGTGAGATGTGCCAATATAATTAGGTGCAGGAAACACAGGGTGAAAAATGCGGTTTATGGGAGACGTTGGTTGTAAGTCTCCTGAGCCCGGCTAGTCTGACCTCAGGCAGAACTGGGGCAACAAACAGCATGAGGATTGGTTTTAAAGTGACAGTGTTCGAGGAGCGAATAGCTGTACACATATCATAAGAGTCTCCAATGAATGAAGCTGCCGCATGGAGAAGGGTTCGGTACTCCTTTGAGCCCACACATGCCTTATGTGTTGCACACTGAATATTCATAATGTGGGGAATAGGGATGCTTCTTACTAGCACCTGTTAGCAAGTGCTCTGAAACTGGATTGCCATTTTCAAATAATTCTCATGAGAATTGCCTCCCTGAAACACCCTGGATTGGTGGGGGCTCACTCACCGATCTCGCCTGGGCCGATGGAGGAAAATATTCATGCTCCACCATTTTAATTGCATATGATTATCAGAAGGGCCCAAGCTCAGTGGAATATTAGTCCAATGAACCACCCCCTTTTTTGCAAGATGCGCTCAGTCCAATGCCCTTTGAGTATTGGGCTGATACATTTTTTGGCGCAAATGAGGAGACATGCTAGCGCATCTCCTTATTTGCACCCAAAAACGGTTTGAGAATCTGGCCCCATGACTTTTATACATGAGTTTCAAATAGCCTCTCACGCTGCATTTAACCGAAATTTGAAATTCTCAAGAATTCCTGCCCAGCCAACTTCTCAACACCAGATACAAAAATGTAGTCATTTCCTTCTTAATTCCAGAGCTATGCAATCCAACATGCATAGTCACTGTCATGCATGCTCTTAGTTCATGCACACAAACCTCTCCATTCCCACTGTGGAAGAGCTACTTCCCACCAAAATCGACCTAATGGCACCAGTATCCCAAGCCCTCCCCTCTTCTCACACTTTTCTCTGCCATTTAAAAGACTCACAAAAGCAACAGGAACAAAAGAGAGCTCGATACAGCCTTAGAAGAGGGAAGGGAAGGCCACTTGTAGCCCATTCAAATGTTTTTACACACCTGCCATGACATCTCTTGCAGATTAGCTGTAGCTGTGAAGAGCCCTGGCTCAAATGAGTCTATATTCTACTCACACTCCCCAATTGACATCATGGTAAGATCTTAAATGGTGCACTCAGTATTCTTCATGCCCCAAGCAGTTCTATAAACAAGCTCTCCTGGACTATCTGGCGAAGCCCATTTCTATGCAGACCGCATTATGACAGCACCTTGTTCTGCTTGCAAGCTATTTCACGTAGCAAGGGAGCTCTCACCCCCTGCGCAGCATACCAAGCCCAATGTGATCTTATTAGTTCTTTCTTGTTGAAAAGATTCATAAGACCCAGCAGTCCATCTCGGCCCAAAGCTCCTGTCCTTCAAACTCTTCTAAACTGGTACAACCTCTTAACGGGAGAAATCCTGTTAGTCTATTTCAGTTCGAGCCATTCACTAATCAGATGGTTCTGACCTCCTTATCTGAACTTAGATCTGCTTCTCCTGTTGGCCTGATCCCTTTGTATGTTATCCAGTGTAAGGAACTCATGGTGGCAACAGTAAAGACAGACACAAGTGATCACAGTTCAAGGGTGTTTATTAAACTGTATAATGGGTGAGAAAAATGCCTAATCTAAACCTAAAGCTAAGATGGCAGCAAGCTGCAACCATCAAATAATAATAAAGCAGTCCTAGTGGCGTCTTTAGAAATAAAAGGGCCTATACTAAAAGAAAACTATTGCCAATCATTACAACTAAGTTACAAAATAGTGTGGGAAAATGTCAAGGCAGGACTTCAAGCACAGCACACTCCTGGGACTCGCCAGCACAAGGTTACAGTTCCTTTGATTGATTTCAGGACCTTCCAGTGCCAAGTCTCTTTGTTACCAACAGTCTCTTGCCCTAGAAGGCCGGCTGTACCAAAAACAATAAACAAACAAAAAGTTCCTTTGGTAATATTTTGTCGTGGGGTGACTGCTCTTCGCCTTTTGGATCCCGCTCACCCGGGCTCTGATCCTTCTTGCAACATCAGCCTCCCTCAGTCAGGTTCACTACGGCCTTTCACTCAAAAAACATATCACTTAATCTTTCTTACTGTTCTTTTCACTATCCATTGTGGACATCCCTCAGCCAGGTTCACACTTGTCGTCACAATGTTCTTGGATATTTCACTAGTTACTCTCAATTCACAGACATGCCTTGGTCGGGTTCACACTTGCCAGGTTTCACAAGTCAATCCGCTTTCTCTCCTGTGTCAAAGACTTTCAAGTGTAGAAGGGGTTTTGCTCGACCCTCGAAAACCACTTTGATGTGTTACACTAGCCTCTCCTAAGGCATCTTGGTCTTCATAGTTTCAAACAAAGAAAACGACCCCAAAGCAGGCTTCATTCAGAGTCCTTCGAATGAGCGCCGCTCGATGCCTGACCACTCTGCTTCTGAACTATTGGACAGTGTTTCTTTAAAGTTCAAAACACAAGTTCTTTGTTCAACACGGTTGCCCCCTGCAACCTTGGGCCCAGCACAGTTTGGTTTCACTATCTGTTTTCTCCGACTCACCGGCTGTGCTGAACTATTGCGGTTTCTTGTCTCGGGAGTCAAGGACGGCAACACGGTGGCAAGCGCTTCTCCACGCTTTGACTATCAGGGCAGGAGGGCCTCGTATGCCTTTGACACCTATCACACCAAACTCCAGCTGGACTTCTCGGTCCCACAATTTCCCTTTCAGAGGCTCTGTGGGTCTGATGTGAAAAGGGCAAGGATAATTCCCTCCTCGTCATCCCTCTAGGTCTCTCAGCCTTCCTCCTCCATTTGAACTGCAAGTCCAGAATTTGCTTTAAGTGTGCTTTCATGCTCTGCCTTTTATCCCTGTGGCGAAGAGAAAGGCCGTCAGGTGTGCATAGTTATGGTTAATTGTTCGTGTTGGAAAAGGTGGGATGGGGTGGTAGGACTTCTGAATATCCCACGGGTAGGAAGGGGAAAAAGTGTTGTCGGGAAGGGGGTACCGTGTCTCAACCATCGGTGTCCTACTTCCTCTCCCCGAGGACTCCACATCCAGGTGATTCTCCCGCACTTGTCCACCACCGGGAGCTGGATCCAATAGCGATGGCCGTGTCCTGGCCACCTGGATGACAGACCCCAGGGACTGGTCAGGGAGAGACCTTCAGGTTTCTCAAACTAGGCACTCCATCTGCAGATTATTCCCTTATTCAAAGCCGCATTACACTACTGCTTTACTACTGGGATGATCCCTGTGCCACTAAAACATGCAGTGCTTTCCCCGCATATGAAGAATGCCCACCTTAACCCTTCCTTGGCAGAAAACTATCACCCTCTTTTTCTCCTCCCTATCCTCATGAAGTTGATGGAAGCTATAGTCACTCCTCTATTCTCAAATTTCCTCGAATCTAATTCTAAAATGCAGATCATGTCAGAGATCACGACGGAAGTGGCTGTGCTTTGCAGTGTTGGTTTGACGTGGTAGCCCTTGTGCTAGGTGCTTTCCTCTAGGCACTGAGCACCTCTTGGCTGTGTCAGCGGCAAGTGTGGAGGTTCTGTGTCTTACTGTGTTGCTCTGCCAGGTTGGCTTTGCACTACGGGTACTGAGGTACTGACAAACTGAGAAAAAAAAGGCTGGAAAAGGCTGACCCTGCCATTGACACTGTTCGGGTGCGGGTAGGCGGATACTGCTGCACTTCGGACCTCCTCTGTCCTGCACAGTAGCAGGACAGTGCAAACCCCTAAGCCGGTAAGCAGAGTTGTCTTGGCTTGCAGTTTGGCCAGAGAGTCAGCAAAGGGTGTTCATAATTGTGTGCCTGGCAGAGAAGTGGCAGAGAGGAGTCTGCCTGCAACCTGGCTCTGTGTCAGCACGGTGAGTGTAGTTGGCACCCTGTGTGTGATACAGCGGTACGGGTGGGGGGCTCCATCCCATTGGCATCCAACGGGAGCAGGGAGGAGGCTTCCGCTCATTAAGTTGTGTGAGGTAAGTGCCCGCATTTAAGTATTAAAGGATCTGCCTTTGCCTTTTCCCCCCATTGAGCCATACCCAGTAGCTGCTCCCTCCTCGACCATTCTAGCCCCGACAAGGAACATATGTACTGATTGCAACTCTACATTTCGCCCTAAGCAGCAAAGATAGGGCTTACGAAGTGCGACTTCTCGTACAGGGAAATGTGCTTGCAGGCCTGCGTGAGGCACTTCTGGTTCAAAAGCTACCCCTTGTACCAAAAAAGATAAAAAGGACAAAAGCGGCACATAGATTGATCCACAACTGACAATTATGGATTCTTTTAATAATGAAGATGCAGCTACGGCTGATGGTGGTCACTCACCAGGAACATTGGCAACTGAAGTTGCTTCCTGTAAAAGAAATATAAGCAAGCCAGCAAAAAGTACTCCTCACTGTTCCCCCATGATAAATAATAATGGATCGCTCCTAAATGTATGCCTAACCTTGCAGCGACATTTTCTTGGTCCTATCAGCACCAGTTATGATAAGATTATAGGTTCTAACATTTCTGCAAGCCCTGATTTGGAGAAGCTTGTTTCCACTTCGGATCACTCATTGGCCCTCATTACGACCCTGGCGGAGATCGTGGTGCAATATGCACCATGGAGCACGGCGGAAAGCTGCCGATACCGCCATGGGGGTTGGCGGATTTACCGCCCCATTCTGACCTTGGCGGGGCGGTAAATCCCCATTCCCCATTTTACCCTTCCCCATTCCCATTTTTGCCCCATAGGGTATAATGGGAGTGGGGAAGGCGTTAATTACGCCACCGTAAAATACGGTGGCGTAATTAACAACAAGGTCCCGTAGCGCCATGGATTTCTCCGCCCGGAAAAACCAGGCGGAAACCGCTCCATGGCGCTACGGGAACTCGTAGTAGGGCGGACGGGTCCGCCGCGAATACCGCTGGCGTAAACCCACTCCGCCAGGGTCGTAATGAGGGCCATTGTGTGAAGAAGGGTGCGTGGAGGAAGCTACAATGTTAAGTAATTTATCATCATTGGGGCTAAATAATGAAATGTCCTGCTCCTCTCCTCCCTTGAACACTATTATCTCAAAATTAGATATATTATTTGGCAAAAGAGCAGTGTGAGCTGAAGCTGATTTTGGCTCTTGTTGTTGATATCAACATTGGCTCCAGCTCTAATCCTTGCATAAAGACCAGTACTGATATGGGTGTTAACGGTGAAATCCTAACACAAATGCCAACCCCCGACATGCAACCTTCCTTGTGCTGAAGTCAGTGTCTCCAATTTGCCCCCAACTGTCCCGGGTTCCCACAATAGAGGCTTCCAGGCCCACGCTCTCTGTTGGTGTGGTTTCTCATCGGTTGAAGTAATAACGGAGACGGAGGAGCATGCAGCAGAAGCATTCCGCATTGAGCAGTCTTTAATTAATTGTTCCGCCAAAGCCCCTACAAAGAGGTGGAAAACACAACAGCAATCTTCTCACCGGAGCCTGCAATATAAACGTAGTGAGCTCTCGAAACCATATAAAACAAAAACACCCAAAAAAATGCTGTCCCTAAAGTAACCACTTCAACCCTTGGGCAATTTTTTATCTCCAAGGAACTAAGTGACGGCTCTATCAGACAGGCCCTGTTACAGGGCCCCCTTGATAAATGGATGCGATCTTCCAGTTCTCTTCCTGCAAAAATGTACACAACCTCCACTCAGACGGAAACAAGCCACATGGCCTTGCTTGTGGAGCGGGTTAATCCTGGTAGATCACAGGTCGTTTCATATAACACTTCTAACTATGCTAAGGGCTCGAGCCCACCCTCCCCCACCCCCCCCCATACTTTGATAATATCTAATACCGGGGTGGAAGATGGTGCTGGCAATAGTCGGGAGATGCAACTCAGCAATTTGGTCCCTCCAACTGATTTTACGGGGAGGATTGACTCAAAATATATCAAAATTGTATAGTTGAACTTGTCATCTGCCAACCCATTCTTGAACCGCTCATGCTTTCTTGAATTATTGCACTACATTCCTGATTTGTGCATTATTTCATCAGAGGACATTGAATCTCTCAAACTGCCTATGGTGTTCAGTTTTACTAATTGGGTATTGGTCTCATCTCTCCGATTGTGGCAGAGTTGATCTGTAAATATTCTAAGCTATTGTATGAGATGGGTTTCATGGTATCTGCCTTTCAATTGGCCAATCATACAGCTGGTCCTACTGTATTGCAAGACTCGGCCTTGGGTTTCGTGAGAGACTATACAAATACTAGATACACCTCTAATCATTTTACTTCAGTAGCAAATGGGCAGGGCTTAATGAATGCTCAGTCTAGACTATCTGGCACGTGGTTGGAGGTATAAAGCAGCCCTGTTGAGCTAACTCCTCTTCTGAGGGACTTCCTTTTCAGGTTCTTTCATGGAAATCACAGGGACACCATTCTTTTCTTACCAATGTGAGAGGTCGAGATATGATAATAAAGACACGCCTTTTTTTGCTTCAAGGAACCTGGTTAACCTCGTCATTTGATATGGATGGCTACTCTCTTATTTTTCGTCTTTCCTCCACTCCAATAGCAGCCGCCCTAAGGGGGGGCTTAGGCATTGATGCTAAAAGTGAACTTTCTTTGGGCCATCTTTCGGGTTCGACAGATCATGACAATTTACCTGACTTTCCACCTGAGTCAGGTGGTACGATTGTGGTGACTCTATATGATCTGCCTGGGGGCTGTAGTACGGATGACATTATGGATGTGGTGATGGATTCTTTACGGGCATGGTCTGTCCAATCACAAAAAGGGGATTTAATTCTTACTGGGGACTTTAACGCTGGTTGTTTAATGGAGGCACAGGGAGCTGGTGGGGGGAGCATACATTTCTGGCAATAAAACATGGAAAGGAATGGTTGGAGCTATTGGCAGATTTGGCAGAATTTGATCTATGTCCGCTTAAGAAAAAGGATCCTGAAATTAACTCAGCCTGGTCCAATGGTGTGCATGGTAGTTGCATTGATTATATTTTGTCAGACCAGGAATCCTGGATTTATGGTGGGAGCTTCGGGTCCACCTGGTTAACATGAGTGACCATTCAATTCTCTGCTTGAAATGTAATGCTGGCGGGTAAAGGCTAGTGAAACTCGTGCTTCAATCCTGTGCTTCAATCCTGCTGTGAATTTACAGGGAAACATCTTATGTGGTCTAAAACTAATATCAACAATTTCAACTCTTTTTTGATACGTAGTGGGAAGTTCTGTAGCAATATGATGTGGGACAGTAATTGGGACTTGAAATTGATTAACCTATATTGGCCATCAGAATGTGGACATCGTGTAAGCAGCAGGCACACTGGTAAACCGGGGGTCTTATTTGATCTAGTCATTGCCAAAAAGAAAAAAGAACTAAATACCTAGCTCCATCGAATTAGCAAAAGTTGTGCTCTGGGGGGATTGAACAAAGAATAGATGCTGCTAGAGTTAGAGTCAAAAATAAGCACTGGTTGCATGAATATTGATTCAGCGACTCTTGCTCTAGTTGGACGTTTATTAACCTCCTGATTAGAACACACAACTCCAAAGAAATTCTGGCACTTGCTACGGTCATATAGATGGGGCTCCACAGCCGTTGAAGTGTTTGGTATTTTGGAGGTGGTCTGGGATACCTTCATAGGGGAACGTTATTGGAATAAATAGGATGATAGCCCCTTAAGTACCCCAACATCAATGATTGGGTCCTTCAATGTGGAATCACGTCATGGCAGCTGACCTAAATGGCATGATCACCAAATCCAGGGCTTCTAGGGCCACAGGACCGGACGGACTGAGTGACGCAGTGATTAAAACAGATCCTCCGCTCTGTGTAGCGTTATTGAAAGAGCTATTTTTGCATACTTGTGAAACTGGTGTAATTCCACAATCTTGGCAAAAATCCATCTTAATCCCTGTATTTAAATGTGGCCTATGCTAGCAGCCTGCCTCTTACCGGCTCCTGGCAATGCTTGACTGTAGCGCCAACATTTTTTCCAACCTCTTATTGGAGATGCTTACAGCTTGGACCTCAGCAAATTAATTATTACATATTCAACAGACTGGCTTTAGGAAGGGTTTCAGCACCTCTCACTCTATTTTAGTTCTTCTTACTGATATCAGACACTTATCTTAACCGGTACACCTCATTATATGTATGCTATGTCGAAGACAGTGCCGCATTCGACAGCGGTATCAGGTCTAAACTCCAGGAGAAATTGGAACTATGCAGCATTGACTCTTCCCTACTTTATTTTATAAAATTCTTGCAAAATGACACCAGTGTTAGGGTCAGGGTCAGGCTGTCCCAGGAGGGCGTATTATCTCAATCGCTGTCTACTAACATCAGGCTTAAGCAGGATTGCATACTGGCGCCCCTGCTTTTTAATTTATATGTTGCTATCTTTGCCCCAGCATTGAAGCGTGCACATAACCATCCGTCACACTATGCCAGGGAAGATATTATTTGCCTGACTTACACGGATGGCACTGTCATACTGGATAGGATAGCAGTGAGCCTACAACACTCACGTAATGCCCTCTCTAAATATGTGGCTATTGGAGCATTGGAGGCACTCGCTTGGAACAAACTAACATCTATAAGTATCAGGGCATTCACATCAAGGCTACTCCATCCTTTAAGCACTTTGCTGATACTATCCCCTCTTAAGCCTGGTTGAAGTGGCTCGCCATTAAAAAAGTAATTGATAAATGTGAGGGACGCTCTCTTGAGGACAAGTTGTTGGCTTATCGGATCTCTATTATCCTGGTGTCATGTATGCTTTCGAAGTATCACCTTAGAAGGCTGTAAAGTGGCTTCATAAATTGGAGGCAAAAATATTGCGCTGCCCGATAGGCCTCCCGCTAGGCCTCCCGAGATCAGTCCCAGTGGAGGCGATGCGATTAGAGTTGGGACCACAGTCTCTGATGTCAATCTGGAAAGCGTCCGTTTGCAAACTTTGGGTAAAAATCATATTTCGTGGGACTGTAAGCGACTCGCTTTTGAGTTGCACGGTAGATCATGCCAAGCGATATTCCAGAAGCACTTAGCATCAGGAAATGGAGTTTCTAGTTGACCTCCATTGCTCGGCTATAGGCTTGACTTGCACTAGTGAATTTGAGGTGGCTCTGTTTCTAAGTAAATTAGGTTCTAAAACTAGAGCACTTGACCGTGTGTTGTCCCATGCACATTTGGCTAAGCTGCGTAAATATGCTGTCCATTCTCAGCAGGCATTTTTTATGGGCACGCCGCACAGATACTTAGTTAAAATGCGTACACCGGCTTTGTCTCGTTTTATCCTTTATTTACGTTTCAATCTTTTACCTGTGCTAGCCAATATTGGAAACCTGAAGGGCATTAATATGGATCAGCGGTTTTGTCGGTTGTGACAGTTGCAAGTGGAAACACCGGGTCATATACTTACGCAATGTAAGGCTCTTTGGATGAACCATGAAAAGGGATATTTCAAATTCAAGAGGTATGAGTCCAACCAGTTTTGGAGTATGTTATTTGGTGGCGAATCATTAGTGGTGTCTTCCACTGCTTACCATGTATGGTTGAGGGCCATCGCTATGATAGAAGCTTCTGCATTGTCACAATAAATAGCAGCATCCTATACTGTTATTAAGATTTTATAATGCTTTTATGTCACTATAATATCTATGTTTTAGCTTGACCTGTGTTGTTCTTATGATGTATATTGGAAGCTTTATAATTAGATTATGTTAATTTTATATAAAAATTAAAGGATATTAGGATGTTTTTGTTTTTTATTAAAAGGTTTGGTGTGAAAGGTTGTTCTCAACACAATCATATGCACTTTAACAATACAAAATAAAATAAAAATAGAAATGTAACTGTCTCCTCCATCTGTTTTAGTCTGGATTTAGGCCACTTATGGGCACTGAATCCGTGATAATTTCTATTCTTGATGATATTGCCATGCTTCAAGATCGCAGTGTGGTTGGAGCCCTGATTCTCCTCAACCTCTTGGGGGCCTCTATTTATTTATTTATTTATTTGTAGGGCACCGAAGCTCGCAGGCATCAGGGCGCACAAACACAGACACGGGAAACAGAAACAACAAAAAAGACGGGGCAGGTGACCAGCTGGTGACCTTTACTACTATTTTTCAAGGGACCCTGCTGTGAAGTCTGAAAAGGGCTGGGGTTGAAGACTGTACACTTTTGTGGTTTTCATCTTTTCTGTCCGATTGTTTCCAGACTGTCTCTCCCTCCTTTTAAATCTTCCCTGGTGGCCTTGACATGTGGTGTCCCCCATGGTTCTGCTCTATCCTCCTCCTTATTTAATCTGTACCTGCACCCCTTAGCTGATCTCAATGCAGAACACAGGGTGCAGTTTTACACATATGCAGACGACATGCAGGTTCTTTTCCATCTTAATTCCCTGGTGTTGAACCCCACTTCTAAGCTGCGGAAATGTCTGTCTTCTATTGAGGACTGGTTTGCCTTGAACTGGGTAAATCTGAATGGGGAGAAAACGGAGGTCCTGGTGGGCGGTTCCCCTGCCCCCAGTTCCTCATGGAGTGCTGACTAGTGGACGGCGTCCCATGGATGCTGTTAAAAGTTTGAAAGTTAAACTTCTCTCTGGTGGTTCCAGAGAAACCCAAATCTCCTCTGTCTGCCAGACCGGTTTTGTTGAATTGAAATTATTGAGGAAGATTTTTCCTATGCCCCCCCGAGTCTCGTGTCAAGGTGGTGACCTCCTCCAACATGGGGTTGGTGGACTATTGCAACGGCACCTACCTTGGTCTCCCTGCCGTTCTAATTCAGAGCCTTCAGCACAGTGGCTGGCTTTCGACAACAGCTGCACTGGATTCCGATTCAGAGTCGGATCAAGTTTAAGATGCTGTGCTTTGTGCATCCCGCCATTCACAACCCCAGAGCTGAAGCTCACTCCTTACAGGCCTGTTAGAACTCTCTGATCTTCTTCACAAGTCATGTTCTGCAGAGAGTTTGACATACTGCAAAGCTCGGGCGGAGGGATGCTCTTTTTCTGTTCTGGGTCCTACTTTGTGGAAGTATCTGCTTGTGCCTCTATGAGACATTGTTGAGCACTTTCAGTTTTGGAATACTCTTAAAACTTATTTTTTTAGTCTTTGGGCGAGTTGGCCAGCTCTCTCACCACTATCTGTGTTCTAGCACCTAGATGCCTTCTGGACTTACGCTTTCCAAGTCCTGTTACCATACCATACCTACCATACCATCTTAAACAGTGACATACTTGGTGCAAGGACAGGTGTTCCTCAGTGAACATGAACCTCTGAAGAGTAATGAACCACCTAGGAGTTTCTCACTTTCCTCAGCTGAGGACAGAGGAAGGTCAGAGTGTTCTGGTCAGGCCACTCAAGCTGTGCCATATAGTATCAGTATGTCTGCAGATTTTCCAGGGCCCAACGCTTTGCTGAGGATTACATGGCACTCCTATGGCTGGTCTGCCAAGGTTTAAAGTATGTATGACCGGTTCCAAAGCCCACTTGGTAATTGGATCGAGTTGTGATCATGAAAATTACATGTGATCAGTGAGTCATGTTGTGGACTCCAATGATGTCAACCTGAGGGCATTTAGACAGAGGAAATGTAAAATAGTCACACTGCGCTTGGTCTATCCCCAAGAGACTACAATATATTCTTAAGTGACAATCTCATGAAAGTTTCCCAAGAAATGTGTGGGTTTTATTTATGGTGTGGATTGTCTAAAACATTTTCTAGCCTACATAGCGAATTCTAAGGTGCCTTTGTATGTGTTTAAACATATTTTTTTTGGGGTACAATGGTCAACTGCCCTCTAGAAAAAGAAAACATGTGTTGTTTAAGTGTGTGTGTGTGTGTGTGTGTGTGTGTGTGTGTGCGTGTGTGTGTGTGTGTGTACAATGAATTCAAGTGTACACAATTACGACATGCACTTCAGAAGGTCTTAAAAATGGTACTGTAAAAGTGAACATCCCACACAAACATCCCACAACAACTCAACCATGGACCTCTGAAGAAACTGGTTGAAAACAGGCTAATAGCTGAATTGGCTGATGTGTATATTGAGTCCTATTCAAGTACTCAGACAGTCAATAGGGTGTGGAAGTTGAGTTGTGCAGTACAAGGGATCACAACAGCAGTGGTGCACAGTGAAAATCATTTACGACTGGTGTGACATCACAGGAGTAGAAATGGCTTCCAGTGATGTAGGGTCTACTGCCTCTGACACAGGCAAGGAAAGTACAGGGACACTTGATTGGTATTAGTTCTTCAAGAGTGGATAACATTTCCTCACAGAAGTTCAGATCAGAAAAGGCAGTTTTGGGAGTCTCTGGTAGTACAGTTTCTGGCTTATCAGGCGTCAGGTGCTCCATAGTACAAGTGCATCCTTCAATGGATCGTATTCTCCCACAGATTCCTCATCTTGATAGATATTCATTCAGCGTCCAGCGTCAGCTGCTCAGAAAAACCTTCGACAGGGGTGGGTGTAGTGCCACTTGACATAGTCTCTCGAGGACTACTTCATATTCAGCCGTATCACTCCTCGACAATGGATATTCCTTTTTTATGCACACTCAGCGCGATACTTGGAACAAGCTCATTTTTTCTAATTGACTTAGTACTACACCATTATGTCGGGGACTAAACCATCCGGTTTCAAATGCGGCAAGGACTGCAATACCAAAAAGTCCCTGATAAGGCCAACACACTGTGTGGTGTCTTGGTGTCAGACACGATACGGAGCAATGTGATTCTTGTCTAGCAACCCGAAAACTGGTGCTCGGTAGATGGCCGTCCAAATCCCCTGCAAAGTTGGTCTCAAAGTACTTGGAGCAAGATACCGAAGAGTCTACCCCTGAGATACATTGAGAGGGAAGGCATCACAAGAAGTCTAAGAAGCACTTGCACTCACGAGTCTCACTACTCTTCCTCATCTTCATTGCACAAAAAGAAGCACCGACGCAGGCACGATTTGGATTCATCGGATGACAAGGGTAAGTCGTATCCTGCAAAAGGTGCGTTTAGGGTAGAATGAGAGGACTTCAAACGGCAGATGATGAAGGACTTTGAGAAAGCCTCAGCTGGTACGTCTTCAGCCTCAACACTGCAATTGGATTCGGCCCAAACCGCGCCTTGCCTATCCGGCACAAAGGCAACCAAGTGAGGTGGAATTCCCTCAAACGAGACCCCAAGGGAGAAGCCTAATCCTGCACTGATACCTTTGGTAACCCCCTTGACCCGAGACGCTCCTCGAACTGTGAAAGATCGATCCTTCATACCGGTTTTGAGATCTTCCTTCTTTGACTTGATGCAGGTGATTTTTTATAAGGAGGGCAACCCAATATCTTTTGGATTTGAACCGATGGGAGTTTTAGCCTTGGATCCATTTCCCAATTTTGTGACAGGGCCAGGCAGGGTTACTGCAACTAGCAGAGGGCCTCCACGATGCGAGCGGACTGGACATGTCCCTGGACATCAAGATGCAGCTTGAACCTGTACGCACAACCGAATGCCCAATACTGCTAGGCGGTAGGGAAGGTCATCGTAGCTCTAGAGCTCGGTGCCCCATCACAATAAGACCTTACTGACATCCTTGACTGGGGACCGCAGACTAAATGTGCTTTACCATTCAAAACCACTATAGCAGACCCTGTCATGACGTTGTAGCAAAGCTGTGTTCGATGCCGGTGGTCGATACAGAGCTGATGAAGAAATATAAGCCGGCAAGAGGTGATCTTCCATCCTTCATGGCCCACCCGAACCCCGAAGGACAGTTACTTCTAGGCCCTCGACGTTGAACCTCCCCAATGATAGAGAGTCGAAAATAATCGACACTTTGGTGAAGCAAGTGTTTGCCTGGGGGCATGGCACTAACAGCCGTAAATACCTATTGTTTCTTTGCAAAATTCTCACATGTTTTGAGGAGCACCATTTCAGAAGGTATCTAATATCTCCTGTAGGGGGAAATCAGGAGTGGTTTCTTGAACATCACAGCTGATGGTAAGGAGATGGCCTGTCAGTCGCTCCAAGCATCTGCACTTTGGCAAACAAGCCCTCCATTAATATATGATGTAAATTCCTGGGCATTTGAGGCTGTACCTGGCCAAGTGAGGTTGTTTCTGGCCACATGAGACTACATCGGTTCACACAGGTGCATTTGTTGCCAGCACCTGTTCATATGAGCTTATATTGATGGATATGATGCTGCACCTAGCATTACTTGAGAAATTATTACTGCACCTGAAATTGAATTTTTGTAAATGTTTATGTGACCATTTACCTAGCATTTGAGGGTGTACTTGACTATATGATGCCTTTACCTGGGCATAAGAGTATGTCGATGGACTGCTGCCATGAAATATGGGGCCATGCATGGTCAGATAGTTCTAGAATTGTAGATGTATAGGTATGTGTAAATTGCTGTTCGAAATTATGAAGATTCACATATACTCCCTATAACAGTAGAAAGTAAATAATAAATGCATCATATAAGCTGCACAGACTATTAGGTCTAAAGGATAATCATGGGAACAGTACGACAGAAACATTATGCACACACTATAAATATTTTAGCATTGACACAAGGCGGTGCAGCTGAAAATGTTGCGACCCCAATTGCTTTGTTATTTGCCTAGTCATGCAATTACAAAGTGCCCATCCCTGCATTTGCCTTTCCAGTTTGTTACACCCTTATCCAATTCTTCCTTGTTGCTTTTCTCTCATGCAGAAGGGTTGTGACCTGGTAGTTCAGATTGGACTGCCCTTTTTTGGGTGCATGTGGTATTTCCCTATAGTGAAACATTATGGCCTGGGGGGTTGCCCATAGCAATAGCCGTGGTTTCGATAATTTCAAAACGTTCTAGACATCACCTTTCTTTTTTGCTTCAGGAGACATTACAGAATCCCACACCAGGCATCCATTGCTGTGTCGTTGGTATGGGCTTGTTCATGCAAGATTTCTCCACATTTTGTTTTTGTTAGCAATAGCATAAGCCAGCACATTTTCTACGTGAGCCTGGGATTTCGTCAGTTATCCACAAAAGACAAAGTAATGGCATTTGTTCAATCACCAAGCAAACCATATTTCCAATAATTCAAATCACACTATGCCAGATTTTTGGAATAGCAGAACACTGCCAGGTCAGGTGCACCAAGTCATCAACAGCTAGTACACCAGTCACTGTATTCTACATTTGCTGGGCTAAATTGTTTGCGATTATATAGCCATTGGTTTACAAACTTAATTTGTATAAATGTATTCCTATAATTCTTAGATACTCATCTAATCTCCTGACAAATATATTCCATTCCCACTGCCCATCCTATATGTCTAATTCTAAACTAGTACTCCCTCATCCTAAGAAACCTGGAAATTCCCACTTACACCTGCAACCACCATATTACACAATGGTGACACTAACCTTCCTGCTTCCCCTACAGTAGCCACACAATCCAGTAGATAGGATGAATAGGGAAGGATGGCCACATCTCCCTTACCGTGCCCTGCCATCTTGCATGCATTAGCACATAAAGTGCAGTAGTTCCACCACATTCCTTAAACACCTGTATGGTCAAGAATTCACTATCATTAAACAAATTGCCAAACGTTTCTACGTCTAACTTCCTCCCCAGTTTGCTAAAGGATGCCGCTGTAAGCAGTATACTATTGACAAAAACTCAACCCGTTGAGGTAATTCCTGATAATCACAGCCAAGCATTTTTTGTCAAAGGGATTGCATCAATGTCTCTTATATTACTACAATAGTTACTTACCAGGGCAGTCTCCAACTGTGCAGGATCTGTGCGTGCACCTTTAATGCAAATTTGAGGGTACTCTACATGCCTGCCTTACCAGAATAAAGCAGTGAGTCCCATTTGGCCTGTGGATTGCCATCAGCCCGCACTACACTCATCAATAGCCCCAGTATTGGAAAATAGCACTACGAGAAAGAGAACAGAGATGTTAATAATAGGATTCAGAAATGTAGACAAGACTAACACCTTTACCAATGATTTTTCCAGCTGTACAGAGAAAGGGTGATGCACTTCTCAGTTTTCTTTTCCAGGTTGTCTAATGCTACATCAGACTTCTTTTGAGTAAGGACCTTTGAGTACTCACTATTTTTACCCCAGTTATCTAACGGTATCCTCTCTCCACACAATGCCTAGCCCTTAGGTAACATTTCAGTGCTCACTGTCAAGGGGAAGAGCTCAGGTTTATGAACATTGATTACCAGACCTGATAGTGTACCACATCTGGCAATAGCAACCCTTGTAGGAGATACATTCTGCACAGGATTTTTAACACTTACTAAAACATCATCACCGTAAAAGATGCCACAATCCTCTGTGAGTAGAATTTCAGCCCCTTGTCAATGTTCTTTTCCCTAATGAGACATACCCACTGCTCAATCTACAAAGCTAATATTAAGGGGGACATTTGGCATCCCTGGCCTATTCCCCTTTCTAGGGCTATTGGTTCCAAGATAAACATGCTGGTCGTAACTATTGCTACTGGTCTATTTTTAACCAACTTCATCGTAAACCTGAAGTAAAAGCCAAACCCCATCCTAGTCATTATATGCAGCCACCCCAAGGAATTAAACTCCTTTTCTGTGTCAAGTATTGGGCTCCCACAAAACTCTGCAGAGTTAAATGGCTGATTATTGCCTGTAGGCATAAAGATTCAGAACCAGCCTTAAATCATAGCTGTTGCCCACACATAACCTTACTCTTATCCATTGCTACCACTCGTCTATCCTAATCTGTCTATCCTTTTCTGAAAACATTTTGTAACTTATGTTTTCAACTCCCACCTTTTCAATAGTTGAACCATGTAAGGTGCTCCGAAACCCTCTAGGTAGGGCCAGCGCTAAAGACAAATTCAAATAATTAAAGAAATAAAGGTTATAGGATGTACACCTCCCTGTAACTAATCCAGCTGCTCAGGCAGGACCAGTGGTGACAGCAGCAACATCAATCAGTTGCTGTTATGTTAATGAAGATTTGAGTTCCGCCAACATTTTCAGGTTCGAATGACCCTATCTACTAACCTTCCAACTAACCTTCCAACATTGCACACATCATTTTACAATGCAGTACAATGGGGATACTTTTGTATCATCCTAGCCTTTTACACTTGGGATTTTTGGTTACTTTTATATGGGCATAAAGACAAGCTGGTGGCTGCAAGTATATGTTCACAATTTCTGTGTTATTTCTAGTGTACAAATTCACGTTTACCGCCTATGACTACTCAACATGGCTAGTGCCCTAAAATGGCCACACGGGGAGACTTTTTCTTGTTCTTTGGCCATATTTTTGCTTAGCCTTCATTCTGACTTGCTTTTGTGGGCTAGTGCTGCCTTTGTGTGTAGCCCAGGCAGTGGGTGGGACTGCCTGGCCCCACTCCACATCTGTGGTGCCAGTGAGTCTAGGTGCGGGGCATGAGTGAAACCAGTAGTTGAACCTGATTGGATTACTACTGGCTGTTTCAATGGGGCAGATCCTTACCATTAATGGGTTTGGACTTGCTTTCAGGCTGGATTTTGTATAAGGGGGGGGGGCCTGCAGCCATTTAATCAGATTAGCATCAGAGCCGAGAATCACTCATAGAAGAATAGCCGACTAAAGAGCTGAAGAAGACTCCTGAAGAGGCCTGGCATACCTTCCTGAATCTGGCCCTGTGAAGCTCTGTTGGACTACGTATCTGCAAAGGGCCTGAGCGGTGCTTCAACCCCTGGACTGGTGGGACCAACCAGTCACAACGTGTTGTCGATGATCCAGCTATCCTGACCCGCGGGAGTGTCCCTGGACCACCCAGTGTCCAGCTATCCAGTGGGCTACCTCGGCAGAACCATGACTGTTCTGCGTTTGACCCCTAAATTTTGGTGTCTGCCAGCTTGTGGTATAAATCACCTCCTGACCAATTTCAGCCTCCCAGCATCAAGGTATCCTGTCCTGAAAGGACTCCTGTCACTGCGACTGCAAAGACACCTGTCGTTGTCTGTGTGCAGTGGCCGTCACTGGAACTTTCCTTCCCCTGTCCTGTGAAGTGTCCTGAAGAGGGCTGCATTGATGAATTGTGCATTTCTCCATTGCCCAGATTCTGCTCCTGGATCCAATCGGAAGAGTCCTTGCACACGCAGCTCCTGGGCACCCATCACCGGAACCAATGGCAAGAAAACTAGCCTCCAGTGACCGCTAGTTGACCCATTAAGTCTTCTGGGAAAATCAGAGTCAGAGGAGTAAGTAAACACAACACATTTTTCTCCCCCTGGCCTCCATAGGATATCATTGAGAACAAATCTCTTTGTATCCTTGCATTGAACTGCCTTTTGGTAATCAAACTAGGGTAGTACCATCTGAAAGATAGGAACACATTCATTTTACTTACCTAGTAACTTTGTTGTATCTCTTCTTTTGCACAATCACCAACACAAGTAACTGACCTGCTACAGATACATTCTGGGGGGAGGCATTGTGGCTAATGTGACTTTTGGGCACAAGGCCCCATTCTTCTTAGGGATTGAACTGCTGAAGTTAGGGAATATCACTTGTGACTTGGTTCCATCCTTACTGCACAACTTTACTTACCTCCTTTACTCGTTTAAGTCATTGCATGCATTTTAAGAACCTATGGTGAATGTATATAGATGTCTTATTATTCAGTATTATGCGATATTGTCACCTGCTTGTTTAATTTTCTAGTATGTATTAAGGCCTAGAATCAATATTATTTATATTTATGCATTCTTGTCTAAATTGAATTATTTTGTGCTTCACTGTCTGGACTCTTCGTGGACCTCTGACCCCACTCACACTCTCCTGAGAATAGCCTTGACTGCCCTCCACGTTTACCTTGATTGGGTTTTGGCTAACCTCTCAGAGTTCCCCCTTCTCACTATAACTGGGGTGGCTGTCAAGGACATATTCTAGAAATCCATCTTAACAATAGGATGCTAACAAATCTAAGAGGATCAGGATGAAGCAGCGGTTGGTGTCTGATGTTGATCAGGATAAAATAATGATTGGTGTCTGATGATGTCACAATGCATTCCCTGATGTTCATCTGTGTTTTGTCAGTGCTCCTGTATGACTGGAAACCATATAGTCTGTCAGTGAAAATATCTACTCTGTAGTTTTGAAGTTGGTGTATTACTACCTAATCAGGGACATATGCTAGAAAAGGAAGGTTGGATATACATCGGTAGTTAGAGAGGACAGTCTATTCAGTGTTTGGTTTCTATTATGAGTGATGCTTGACAAGAAAAAACTGTTCAGAGAGAGGTTTTTGGCATTGCATCAGTTTAGTAAACACGTGAAGAGAAATTGATCTAAATAAGTTGAAGCTCATTTGTAGCAAAGGGCCTCTGAGGTAAGTTTTGGGTGGCTTATTGGTGGTCCTGTTATGAGTTATTTGTATTAACTCTCTCCATGTATTAACTCTCTCCAGGTAAAGGGTAATTATGTTGTCAGCCTGTCCTTGGTCCAGGCGGTATACTTTTTGGTTTGTGCATGGTTGCAGAGTTTACTGTTGATTTTCTTTGATTAACGTCACCACTTACCATGCTTACCATGGTGTTCGTTTTCCTGTACCTTATCGAACAGGGGTACCCCCTGCCATGTATTCTACAGGTTGACGTCAGATTGGGAATGGGTTTTCTGGCATTTATGTTCAAGTTGCTTCACAATTATTTACAGTCTAGCCAGTTCCATCGTGAACCATTGTTTTGCTAGATTCCCACTGGTGCTGGCTAGAGCATCTGTGTGTGCATAGGCAAGCTTTCTTCTGATTGGCGTGAGACTAAATGATCCCTTGAAAGGCGTGACAGTGCTTTTCTGATGTTCCTTCCAGATCACATGAGAATGGCTTCATGGAGGAGCTCGACAAGACCTGGGTGCGATACCAGGAGTGTGATTCTCGCAGCAATGCTCCAGCAACACTGACATTTGAAAACATGGCAGGTGAGTTGATTTAGTTTAGTTTATTACAAAGAGTGCATACAACACTAGGGTGCCTATTTGGTGTATGGAGTTTCCACACCAACACTTTCTGAAGATTACACTATTTAGGAAAGAGTCATGCCTCGTCATGCTTTAGCAGATGGTCAGAACATATACACACGTTGAATAGAATGTAAGAGACCCAGTGCAAGTGCTGAAAATCTCTTCATCATTTATTTTCCTTAACATAAGTGGGCAATATGACTTGCATGCCCTGAAGTGTGAATAGAACCATAATGCTGCAGTTTAACCACTGGCTGGGTGGGCATCTGAACTCTCAGACCCAGTGAGTGGTGCACCGCTCAGCAAACTGAATGCATCCCATAAGAGGGACTCAATGGTTCATGATACGGTTAGGAGATGTATGCTTTCACCTAAGCACCCTTGCAAGGACTCATGTTTTGAACTTTCTGCAGGCAAGGTATGAAACACTCAGGCATGTCAAGGTAGAAGGTGTTGTCATTATACAGACGTGAAGAAACGGTGGCATTGACTATTAAGATCTTATTGTTATGTAACATTTTCTTAAGGATCCTGTTCTGGTTGAAGCCCCAGTTGGCAAGTGGGCTCCTAGGGTGCATCATTGAAAGGTCACAGTCATCCTTGTCCTAGGTTGTAACTATTGAAACAAGACTTGTCTCCTGGGAGCATTCTATTGCTCCCATTTAAAGGCAGATGTTTGGCAGAACTGTTATTTCTATAGGTCAAAGTCACCTTTACTAAATGTACTGTCCAAGTTATTACACACTGTATTGCTTCTAGGACCGATTGTTTCGGGGGAGGTGTACATCAAACCGAGATGGATTGGCTTCCTTCCCTGTAGTACTATATCAAGTCACATATGGGACCAGTGGCCTTGCCAACCTTCCTTTCGACGACTCTCAAAATAAACAGATAGGCCTGTCCTCAACTACAGACCCCTTTATGCTGTAATTTACAACCAAACCAAGTTGGCAGAACATGCAGTCTGCTGGTTGTGTGGGATACCTGGATACCTATACATGTAAACATGCATGCATTGTCTATCTCAGTCGCCTGTTTGTTAGTTCATGAAACGATCGCAGCTAGAGGTGGAGTTTACGAGGCTGATACCAGTGGTATTTTGGCCTCCCATGAGTAGCACCTTACAATGAGAGGTAGCCGATTCTCCACATTGGCTGCTCTGTTCCTTTCCCTTGTACAGCCTGAAAGGCTGCATTTTGAAGTGCTTTGATACCTGTGGAATGAAAGCCAAGCACATAACAGGTGTAGTGAACGAGGTACATAGGGCAGTGCACAGAACATTATCAATCATTCTTGGAGCCCAAAGGATACAGTGACTACCTTACCAGAGACAAGCATTACCCCAATGTGTCTGCACTATTGATATGTGGCAGAGGCTGGCTTTTCCAGTGCTGCACAGGGTTAACATTAATAGAATGGACCTCCATTGGCTTTACATTAAATGACATCTCATGAGTTTAAGGCTCTAGATAAGAGCCGGGGAAAGTACAGATATCTTTTGCACCAAAGATAACAAGTAATCTTTATACAATCACGTCGTCAGATGATGTTCCACGCTTAATTGTTCACCTCTGAAATGTTCCTTAACCACAAGGAAAGTACCACCAATTTTCTATGTTGTGGATTTTTCTCTTACGCTTCCTTCACACAATAACATATCAAACCCACATGCATGGGTACTAAACGGGTTGGGGATCAAAATATTTACAAAGAGAACATATTTGTTCAAACCCAGTCACCAAGTTGACTCAAAGCTTAGAGCCAATGCAGGTAGCCTTTATTATGCCAAACTGCTCCGACAACACTATGTTCAAGCTGTGCCCTTCTTTCAGGTGTGTTCATGCTGGTGGCTGGTGGTATTGTTGCCGGGATATTTTTGATCTTCATCGAAATAGCTTACAAAAGGCACAAGGATGCCCGGAGGAAACAGATGCAGCTCGCCTTTGCCGCTGTCAACGTCTGGAGGAAAAACCTGCAGGTACGACCAACATTTCAGACAAGGATCCACCAGGGGTCTTGTACGTTATGGGGGCAACTCAACAGATCCGATTTGTCCACGATCATTATTAGTCGAAATATTATGGGGTCCTGTCTACACCTTCCCTCTCCTTAACGAGTAGCGATCCCCAGGTGTCACTCATCCATTACTTGAATTAGTTGTCCATGAACAGTTAGGTCTTTCATCTCATTTTGTCAAAAGTTGATCACCAAACCTTTGCATTGTATTCTTGCCCTCAGAGAGTAAAGAAAAGCGAAGATTTTCCAGACCATCACCTTATGAATGTCCCCGTTCATAGTTGTGTTCGTTTGGGAGCTCTAACACACGCTTGTTCCAGATACTAAAATGTATTAACATTTGTTTTTCAGTTTGACTAAAAAAGTGTCAGTACTGGTAACGTTACTCATTCCATTGGCATACAATGTGACTGCCATTTATAGAAGGTCTGCGGTGGCGGCATTCGTTATTTTCCCATTTATCACCAATACATTGCAGGATACTGTGATGCGTGCGGCGCAGATAACTGACAGAAGCACAGGCAATGGGACTATCACCAGAGTTCCTCTAGTGACTCCGCATAGGTCCATCGCAGGTGACGACGTTATCACGGTGTTATGTCATCACAATATCTTGTGCTCTATTCACAATAAATGTGCAATTAACACGTCTCAGCTCCGTGGTTTTGATCAGCCGTCAGTACATGCATCATGTTGCTACTTTTTTGCTGTTAAAAGATGTTACATTCGAGAGCTCGAATTTTACCCTTAAGTTGAAATAGACAATTCAAGAAAACATCTCAACCCTGAAACCTTTACAGCAAAAGTGCAGTTGCAATTTTCCTAAGAGATTCCAAAAGATATGTGGTGTGTGCTCTGTCACCGGGGCTCTGTGGGAGCGGAAGACGTTTTGTCGAATTTTTTTGAGGGCATAGCATCATCCTGCAAAGTGAAATCTGGTCGAGGCTTATATTTTCCAATGTGTTCTTTCCAGGTTAATCCTCTCCACTTATTTGGACTAGTATCAGACAGCGAAGAAAAGTTGGTCCCTTACCTTGTAAATTGTGACTTTTCTGATAGGGATGGAGAGCATGCCGTTATAAAATTAATCGTGCTTGCGGAAGCCATGGTCCTTTGCTCTAAATGGCTTGATCTGCAAGAGGGTTCTACCAGAGGTGCCTATACTCCACGTTACACCTTCCGTCTAACGTCTGTGAGATAAGGGCTGGATGCACAGAGCACTATAGCTGCACCCTAATTTTTCACTTGCCCACCTTCTAGAACACGCTGCACTGGGTCAATGGGTAGAACATACGCCACATGTTCTTTCCGTAAGCATGCATGCCGTCCTGTGGATATGAGCAGAACCTCCTGTCACAAAGCAGTTTTACAATGTGAGACCTTTCCACAGGTGGAAACGTCCGAAAACTAGAGTCTGGTACATTGCTAGAAGGCAGGCAAGTGGAAAGATTTATTTGTTAAAACACAAATCTGGTTTTTGGATCATAGTTACTCCATGGCTATTTTTTTCCTGAGATGCCATGGAACAGAAAGCATTCCATTCCATTCATCATGCTTCATTTCCTGTCTGTGCATGTGCGCCAGAAATCAAATAAACTAAATTTATACCATCAGAGTGCTCGAAACACCAGTGGAATAAATTTGTGTTATACCCAAATCAGGGTATAATAGTTGCACCCACATTGTTATTTTTTCTTCTGTTTCCTCTTTATGATTTCATAACATTTCCTTTATGACGTCACAAAGCCAGAGCTTTGTTTCCTCAGTTTCATTTCCTTTTGTTGACTTTACTTTGGAAAATGAGATAACGCTTTGCACAAATGCACCATTATGATTTTTTTGTATACATTTTTTACAGAATATTCATACAATGACCTCTCTTCTAATGCAGTCCTCTATCTTTCTTGTGAATGCCAAAGTGTCCTAGGCCACACACAACATTTCTAGACTTAGACTTAGCATAGATCGCCTGTTGGTCCAACACCTTCTAGGCGTTCCTTGCTTGCTTCCCATTTGCAGCCCCTTTTTCCAATTAAAATAGTTCAGATGGTCACCTGGAACACAAAGTACCTCATGGAGGATTGTCGTTAAATGTGTCTAGTCAGTGGAAACAAACACATTGTCTGCATAGAACACCCCAGGATATTTGAACATGTGACCCAGTGGCCATTTGAAAAGGAAACATTGACACCTTCAAAAAATAACTGTTTGTTGGTCTTCTTCATAAATTATTAATTCCTTTGTTAGAAAGTAAGACTATGTTGGTTGATACAAAAAGTATATGCCTGATACATGCATTTTAAGGAACTGAAGATCAGTTAGCTTCTTTGATGACCTACATATTTTCCCACTTGAAGAATATTGAAACGAGGCTTACGAGATTTGTAGACCCTACTGGGGTTACAAATTGACAATGCAGTAGACCAAAAATGCCTTAACATGGATGATGCTTTGGGTAATGCACTCCAAATATCTACTGTTGCTTTCCTACACTTCAGAAATCACACTTCGCATGATTCAGCAAACAGTAGGTTTAGGTGAAGAAGACACACTAGAGATCTAATTACTTATACATATTCATTTTAGGATAGAAAAAGTGATAGAGCAGAACCTGACCCTAAAAAGAAAGGCTCTTTTAGGTCCATCACCTCCACCCTGGCCTCCAGCTTCAAGAGACGTAGGTCCTCGAAAGACACGGTAAGAAGATGAAGAACAATTCTGCCCTCTTTCTATTTCTCTTTCTCTTTTTTCTCTCCCTCTTAATCTCTCTCTCTCACTCTCTACCTCTCTCTTTCTTTTCTGTCATCCCATTGACTTCCAAAGCCCATTCGGACGCTGCACGTGCTCAGGCAGCATCTCATGGCCATGTTCGTCCTCAGTCAGTCAGTCAGTCAGTCAGTCAGTCATCCAGTGTACCTAAAATATTCTTGACTCCTCTGGAAGTAGAAGGAGCCCGTTTGTAATTTTTGTGACAGTTTTGCTATGCTGTCAAGTTTTTTGATATGATCTTTTTGTTTTTTGTATTTTATTTTTTTGCTTACATTATTGCTGCCAGTCTTTGAAATCAATACCTTTTGTGTTTTTCCACGTTCTACTTGTCCGTCATCTGATGCCAAAGTGGTACCATTTTCTATTATTTGGGCACTGTTTCACATCACCACGGGCCATGTTTGTGTCATGTTTTGTGTGCGTATTTTCTGTTTGTGGTTATGGCATTTTGCTGTAGAGGAACAGAATGATAATCAACATATTTGAAAGAATGGCATGCTGTGGTGAATTTCTTTAACACTGTACTAAAATGTTGTCATCGGTCCTTCAGAGCAAAATAATGCAGATGGGGAGTTTCATTCCACATCTTGATTCGTGTGAGTACAATGTCCGCCCAGAAGACAGGAGGTGGCCAGTCAGTCAGATGACACACTTGGTTTGCCCCTGATGTTCACGTGCCACAAAGTTTTACACCATAATTAATGAGAACACATTCAGACATTCAGCACACACACTATGGCAACTTTAAGGATGTGCAGCATGTGGGGATGAATACAACAATGGGGACCTACCCTGTTCAACGCCAGAAAACAATGTAATACATTATCATAACGAACTGTTCGTTTTTTTTTTAAAGAAAATGAGAAAATCTTTGCCCGAATGATGGATTCATCATCTCAGATCATCTCGAATGATGGATTCATCATCTCGAATGATGGATTCATCATGCTAATGTACATTTTCCCTGTCGGTAGCCTATGCCCCACAAAGGTCCTGTCCTCGGGCATTGCCAGGATAGCTGAAATGGAAATGTCCTTCAAATGGACGAGAAAACGAATACTATTTGACAGCGTGTGAAAGGAAGGGCAAGTTGTGAAGAAAGAACAGCTTGTAGTGCACTACTTAACGTGAGGGCGGGTGATGCGGGGAATGTGTCGTTGTTGACACCCTTCCAATAGAATCCTCAAGCTCATATCTCAATAAACAGCACAGGAGGGCACATGAAGCATTCAGAAGCCAAGGGACAGGGCTGGAAGTCACCACTCGAACACGGGGCAGGGGGAGGCGGTCAGTTGTTCTATGTCCCTTTTTTTTATTGCAGACCGTTTGAAGGTTGGGAGGGGCACACAGGTGTTCACGTTAGTGGAGCACACATTCTATATTTTACTCATAGTTCATGATGCACCAAATATGTACATCAAATTGAATTTGCATATTTCTAGGCCCCATCTTTGGAGGTTCCCATTCGGGATGGCAACACATATGTTTTTCATGTCACGCCCTAGACAAAAGCAATGTTCACCAACTCCAGTCTCTTGGTTCCTCAGAGTAATGCTACAATTGTGTGCTTCATTCTTTGAGTATTTGCGCTGTTTTGGCCTCACAGAGTAAACCGTTGGGCTGTTTATCACAACCAGATAGACCACAGTAGCCAGAACGACTACCCGCTGATTTGTTATTACTCTCCATAAACACTGAGTCCCTGGTCTTCACATCACCCATAGCTGCAAACACTGCAAACTTGCACCTACGTAGTTCTGTCCGCACTGCACTCTCATCATGGCTGGTGCCATTACCTTGTGATCACTGCACCCTGGAAGTAATACCCAAACACATACTTTTTCACAATAGGCTCTGGCCCACATTTTAAAACCAGTTAGATTCACTGTATTCTTAGTGCAGTCCTTAATGATATATCATCTTGGCATCTCTTGATACAAATGTATAAAAACCTTCCTGGGAGTTTGGGGAACTCTAAAACCATGGCTGAAAAAATAAAATGGAATGGCCGATCCATAGATCAATCAGGAAACCTAGAAAGAAATACATAAAACTACTAGCAAAAGCAGGATTTTTGCGTCTCCCTGGTGGTCCTGTCCCTCCCTCAGCTGGAAGTGATCCACAACTTGTTTGGGACCTGGAACCCTTTCCTCCAGGTGAATGGAAGAGAGGCATTCTGTAGAAACTCCAACACCAGCTTTCAAGGCACCAATCCTAAAATGTTGTTATCAATCCTGGTCTCAGAACCGAACAGTGGAACAGAAAACCTACCAGCACCCTGCATGTGTCATAGCAACAGGTACAATCAACACACTCCTTCAAAGTGCAGGTGTCCTTCATCAGAGCACATCAATCGAGCATGACTGCACACAAGACATGCCTCGGTTGCATGTTTTATGTTGTTGAAAAGGAAAAACAGACAAAGCTGGCTGGGTTTGGCTACAGAAATGTTCACTCAAAGGCACTCATGCTGCTGCCCATGGTTCTGCTTAAAGGCATAATAAAAAAGCCTTGAGAGTGAAATTCCTCAACAGAGCCTACGAGAAAAAGTGACAGAAGGAATTAATATTAAATTCAGTGAATGTTGTATATGCTTAAAATCAAACAAAGGCAGTTGATTTGTGAAACACGACGCATCATGAATTGTTCTCCGTTCAAAATGTGCACATAATACCACATCTCTCCTCTTCCGAATGTGAATGCTATAATGCAGTCTTCCCCAGTGCTGAATTCTGCACATGGCATAATGTCAAAGGCCCTGGTCAAATGATCGGATCAATTGTAACGCGACGGGGTCCACAGTGGGACAATCTTCATATCACTCTGCTTCCCTTGCCGACAGTTATCCGCAGGGACCTTTGAAAGCAACACCCAAACACGATATGCTTTAGCCTAAGAAATTGATTATTCTTGCCCTCTCGAGAGGTCCTTTTTTGTTCATTTTTCAAATTGAAAATATGAATAATGTTGTCTTCCCTAACACAGTGTTCCTCTTGCTTCTTGACGCGCAGTCCTTTATGGTAATCGGTGTTACGGTATTCAGGGGCGGAGTTCCCGAAGGGCCAGCGTATCTGAGAGGCTGGTGAGGTTGGGGGATACGCGTGCTTGCCATTTGGCTGAATCTACCCCGCTTTGCTAGACTTCCAGAAGGCCCAGCCATATGCATGTAGGGAGAGCTGCACGTGCCCCCACCTTCCAGTCCCCCTTTCATCAGATTTGTATTGAGTTAGGGTCATGTCATTGTAGGTCAGAGGTAGGGACTCTGCTGATCGCCAGAGGTTTTGGCATATGACTTCGCCTTCAGTGGCGAGAACATCTGGAGAGCCACAGATCGCCTACCCCTGATGTAGGGCGAGGAGGACAGAAGGCCGTGCCCATGGTGTGTACAACTCAGCGTTACCTTTAAAATAAACATCACATTCAAACAAGTTTCATTTTACACGAAAACTACAACAATTTAAAATCTGTTTTGCACTTCCAGCTGTGCACATAAAGCCTGTCATTGCAGTGGAAAGATGCCTCACACACTAACAGGGTTTGCATTATCTGTAGTTCTAAACACATGAAGTACATGAGCCTTCCTTCGTACACTAGCGGCCAACATAGTAACTAATGTGAAACATTGCCAAGAGTAGAGCAATTGCACATGCTAAAGGCCGTTCCACAGTTAAGAGCAGAACCACCCAAACTGCACAGAACGAATGGCATTTGCCTTTCACAAAATCAACAGACACACAAAACCAAGAGAGCACATCATTTTCTTCTAATAGTCTTTTTAAAAACGTTAAAAGGTGTGCATGTTTTCCAACTCCAAGAACCAATACAAATGTTTCCCCTGGAACATGCAGTACCCAAATGTGACATTTCACCTTTAATTGTTTGTTATCTTTCATCATGTCAAATAGTGCAGTAGTGCAGTGTCGGCCTGCAAACCTGACGACTACAGGGTCGATCCCTGAGGTTGCCTTTATATTCAAGGAAGACTTTCAGTGTTTCTCATTTTAGCTGGAGAGGGGGACTGAGTCCACTCTCTGAAACAAGTGGGTGGACTCAGTCCACCCGCGTGCCCCATAGACTTGAGCCCGGGTTGGTTCATTACTATCACGCACTTGCGTTTTGCTCTTCGTATTTGCAGAAGAGGAAAAGATGACAAGTTCTGGCACTTTCACGATGCTCCATGGAGCCGCACTTCCAGTCGCCACAATTCAGCACTCACGGTTCCAGAATAACACATGGGGACGGGTTTAGGGAAGACTCTGGCAGGACTCTGATATAAAATGGTATTTTAAGAAGTTACACACAAATATAGCCACTTGCACTCACCTCAGAGGAGTCCATTAATCATATTGTACAATATGCTTGCAATGTTAGGCCTGGAGTGGCACGAGGGTATGCTTTTTGCCTCAAAGATCTTTAAGGAGGTTCTGACAGAAAGGAGTACATTCTCCTCCTCTCTTATTTTACTAATCCTGATATTTCTCTTGGAACTGCGTGAGACTCCCCTCACTGTTTCTCGATTTCTCCTCCTAACTGGGCGCCTCGTAAACTCAAGACATATTCTCATATCTGCCACACCGTGATGATCCAAGTATTGTCATGTGATGCTTTTAGATTGCCCATCCTAAAGTCTCGCCTGCAGTTTACTTTTCCAGATTGTACTACAACTGTCAGGGATTGCAATTACATCTCCAACATAATGAATGGCAGTCATTAGTACAGTTTTTAGCAGTTTGAGTAGGGTTCTTCATCACTGAGAATCCATCGGGATACAGCCAGCTTCACCTCACCCATGCTTGCATTCCTCCCTCATAGAAAAGCCGGGCATTAATGAGGCCACATTTTTACAAAGATGCGCTTTCAAAACAGATAACCCTACTTAATCTTTAGTATACCATTCATGCAACTCTTTTTAGGATGAACCATTACCCCACGAGAGGTTCTTGTAAAGAAGTTGCTGTCCTTCTGGGATGGGACCGGAGTATTAATTATACAATCAAAAAAGGTTTTTGGGCTCATGAACGGCGTCTCCGTCGCACAGGATCTTGGGCCCAACTGCCAGTCCTTTCCTCAGCGCGGAGGAAGCAGAAGCATTCGTGTGTCGCACTTTGATGCCTCTTCTTTTTCCCTCGTCTTTTGTGTGCCTTCTATTCTCGATGTCAAAGGGAGCGCGCCTGTGAGTGTCCTATCACTTTAACGGACGCACATTCTTTCTGCCTGGAGTGCCTCAGGTCTGAACATTTTCCCCACACTTAGCTAATGTGATACCCTCACCCGGGCACCCTCGCCCACAGCGCTCTTCTTCGCAGGTAGCATGGTTTGGAAGAGCTGTTCTGAAGACCTCCACTGCAGCACATCACATTGCTCGTCAGGAAGCAAGGTAACATTTTTGTTTCACAAGCTCCCAAATGAGATGACAGAATCCTGTGTTCCCGAGGTGACAAGGGGTTTGGCTTTGCCAGTCTCTACCTGGCTAATGCAGGAGATGCCCGGTACGGGTAAATCTGCCCAACAGGCTGACTTAACTCTGGGGTGCCCCCTCAGTGGTCTAATACTGGTTGAAAGGCTTAGGATGTGATGCAGTTCTTTTAACCACCAGGAACATCCCAGAGGCCGCTCAGGTCGGTAGCAGGCAATCCCTGTGGTTCACCCGGGCTGTGCTGGAGGCAAATGTAGGCACCAATTAATCAGTCCACAAATACCATAACTTCTGCCAGGATACAATACTTCACATCGGGCTCAGGAAAATAGCAGACAAACATCACCACAGACACAAGGATTAGGAGACATCTCGTGGCAGGTTGGAGAAATCATCCATACAAGATAAGCAGAAAAAGGAGCAGTGCTCGGTGCACTTGGGCAAAGCTCCTTTTAGTTTAGTTTAGTTAATTTATTTGTATAGCGCAGCCAAACCCTGGGGTATCTGGGCGCATTAAACTTGGAGCAAAACATAGTTTACACATACAGAGCGCAATGCAAGAGAATGGTTACAAATTATGAGAATACATACATTAGGAAGATCGGGTTACAGAGTGGTCAAAGCTGAAAGTCAACACATATGTTACAAATACAGTAATTGGAACAGGCAGGCCATTCTGATCTGACTGCCGACATGGCAAGTCTGATAAGCGAAGGATTAGCATTTCTGAGTGAGAAGCAAGTCCTTCACCTTGGCTCTAAAAGACCCAAAGGACGATTTAGCTCTAATGTCTGTGGGGAGTGAGTTCCAGCATTTTGCTGCTAGCACATGGAAGCTCGCTCCCCCAGCTGTTTTCAAGTTAAACTTGGGAATGTTCAGTTAGTGTAAATATGGGGCTCTGGTAGGTCTAGTGGAGCACTGTCTTGAGAATTTGTCAGATAGATATTGGGGTGCAGTGAGGGAAAGGCATTTGTGAGTGATGACAAGAGTACGTAGTTTAATTCTGTCAAGAGGCCACATATGATCCATGCTCTCATTCATCAGAAGAAGAGTCATAACAACCCACCTGCTGGAGGGCCCCATATTGGGTTCATTTAGTATGGCCTTCAACCCCATATTACATTGTTTCTCAGATGCCATGTTACTCTTCCGCTTACAGCAAGCTGGACAAATCTAGTTTAGACTACCAGAACAGACCTAAGCCTACATGCCTTATCCTTAATATACACAGATCCTCCCCTCAGCAGGAACATCTCCATAGTAGATTTTAATCCTTCATGATGATTCCCGTTATGAGAAAATTCGTTTGCAATATTACCTCCAACTCCAACCAAATGAGAAAATTCTTTTGCGATATTACCTCCGACTCCATCCAAGGATTTCGCCTCTAAGGCTATGGTGCGAGTGTGATCTATTATGCCTGCGCCAGTCACCAAATTAACCGTAGGCTCTGTCAAACTCTGCTTTCATTGTTAGTTCCAGCAGCGGCCCCCCTCTGCCACCACACCACTAGTACTGGCAAGCATTTCAGATGATCAACGGCAGATAGACAGATTGGCCTATTGGCTTTGGTGCCGGATGTAGCAGAAGGAAAGCAGGAAGGCAACCTGACGTGTTTAGCCTTCCACGAGAGACTCATCAGCATTATGGTGTGTTTGGAACAGGAATTGCCAGAACCAGCATCAGAGCAGAGATGGATATTGGCAGTGTTCCTGTGATCTAAAACAGAGAAAACAGGTATGCCATTCAAGCAAGGTATGTTGGAAAAAGAGAAGAAAACATAGGTGATCCCTCAGTTCATTGCACCTGTAAACAAACCGTTGAATGTGAAATTCAGACTAATGTGTGAGGAAAAACTCTGCCTGAGTTCAAATCTGAGTTCCCATTCATTGGTGGTGGCGGCAGCGCTCTCACAATGTAGTAGCTCCACGATAGCACCTTTATCTGCCCCAGCCACCTGTTATGTTTGTGCTTTTCCTCCTACTTAATAAGTTTGTATGTATGAGCCCCTTATGGAATGTTAGTGTGGAATGTTATGGATGAACTGTGTCTGTGTGTTCCACAAAGTCAGTTGGGGCCTGAGCTTTGATGATGAAGGGGGCCGGTGGATGTCTCTCCCTTCCCTTACACCTAATCTACTTCTTCATGTAAACTTGTCTCTCGTGTCAACTTAGTAAAGCCTTCTATACCTACGTGTGGCTCAGTTCACTTATTTCACTCAGAACTGAAACCTAACACCACCCCTTCAGGATCATGCAAGAGAAGAAAGGGGAAAACAGTCCAGAATGCTGACTGTCCTGGCCACTTGTAACCTTCATTTCTAAAAGATTTTGTCTGCCCAAGCATTCCTCATCTTTGATATATTTGTATCGTGCTTTGCAGACTCTGAACATTTTTTGACAGCAGGGGGTGCTGTGCGGTATTGTAGCGACTGTCCCTCGACGGTTACCTTTTCTGCATCTGGACGTGATGTTGATAATAGTATAAATAGCATGCACTGTGCCAGTTGCCTGAGTTCCATTTTTCCGCATGCACAGCATGCTCTCGGAGCGGTTCAACTCACATCAGTGATTCTTTTTGACTACGTCGTAATTCTTTTGGTGTTTTAGCATGATGTCTATGCCGAAAACAGGCTTTAAGAGGTGTGCAGACTATGACTCGGAGATGTAGATAACTGATCCGCACAGGATTTGTCTCTTGTGCCTTGGTGAAGAACATGAAGTCATAGAATGTGGCTACTGCCAATCGATGAGCAGCAAGGGCTTGCAGGAGAGAAGATTGAAGCTTTCCCTAGGTCGGTTGGTTTCTAAATCTCTGTCTTCCACACCTTCAAATGGGAAATCTTTTGAAGGTAGGAGTTCCACCGGAGACAAGTCTCCAGAAAGGCCCAAAAAATGTTTCAAACCATCAAAGCGATCAAGGTTCATGAGTATTTGAAGATGCCAAACAACGCCATTGCTCGTCATCTTCAGATTCCTCGCCCGACAGATGTCAGATACATTTTCCCACAAAGACCACCTTGGCGGCTGAATGTGGACATTTCCGTGAGAAAACGATGGAAGTGTTCTCAAAGGCAGCCCCTCATGGTCCATCGAAAGAGCCAAAAAAGTCTATTAATCCTTATGTGTCTTCCAAGACCAGCAGGGTATCAAGCAAGGGTTTGACCCGCATGCTCAAAAGAGTCGGAAGACCTCAGAGATGTTGTCTCGAGTGGCATCAACAGCCTCTACCTATGCAATAATATCAAAGCCAAAAGCTTATGTAACTTCCTCCTCAAAGGAGTCAAAGTCAGGGGACCTTCGACGTCGACCTCAGAGCCAACTTTGAATTACAAACCCAACTCTAAGACGGATTTCTTCAAATCCTTTGGGTCCATCTTCGAGGAAGATGAGGAGGAAGACAACATCATGCCCTTTGGTTATTAACGTTTTGGAACTCCTAATGTTTCGGAAGAATTGATCTTGGATCAACCTTGTCTAGAAGACTTAGCTTCATCTTTAAAGGAAGCCAATGGTCTGCAAACCTCCCCTGAGGTTGAATGTGACACACCAAATGTCCACCGTCACACAGTGATGAACATGGTGATTGAATATTTGGGATGGGGTGCCCTGCAAAGGACACTACGCAAGATGATCTGACAGACATCTTAGACAGAGGCCCTCCTAAGCAGCCTATGATGCCCTTCATATGGAAAACCAGCACTAAAAAAATCCCATTTTGGAAACATGGCAAAAACCAGGCACCACTCTGGCTGTTAACAAAGATTTGGTGAACAATTATAGGCCTTCTTCTATGGACCCTGATTTCCTGTGTAGGCACCTAACACCAGAGAGCTTGGTGGTACAAGCGGCAACCTGAACCTCAAAGGCCACAGCTTATCCGACCATCCCTCTGGATAGGGACGATATGAAATATGACACTCTAGCAAAAACAGTATTTCCTACTGACAGCATGGCATTCAAAGCCATAAATGCATCTTGTGCACTAGCAAAACACACCTATACATTGTGGAATGTAGTTCACAAGCCGTAGAGAACATTCTGTAGGTGATATGCGAGATGGGTTCAACAACCTCATCAATGATGGTAAAGCGGCCTCTTGTCAATCCCTTCAGTCAGGCCTAGATGGGTCAGACTGCATTAGGAGATGTATGGGCTCTAGCGCAGTAATCAGGAGATTTGCTTGACTGTGTAAGTTCTGGGTTTGCACCCAATGTTTAGTCATGGCTGCTATATATGCCCTTTGATGGGTCACAACTATTTGGCCCAAAGGTGGGTGACAGCCTGGAGAAGTTACTGGCTTCAAAGGCTGCAGCGAAATCTTTGGGGCAGGCATTTGCCAGCCGCAACAACGCTGACTTTCACAGGCCCAGAGAGGGCGGTCCTTTGGTTATTACTCCTCCTCCGACAAATGGGAAGAGGTCAGACTAACCAGAAACAAGGACAGAGACTGTCGCGCCCTTAAGGGCCGTGGAGGAAAACTGCTCAGGTACCAACTACCACATTGCCCACAGCCACAGCCCCAAAACCTCTCTGAGCCCTTTGATGACAGCTCCCCAGTGGGAGGCGCGTTGACCCAACATCTGCAAGAATTTCATCTTATTATTTCAGATGCATGGGCACTACAGACAGTGGGCCAAGGTTACTGTCTCCCATTTCTGCAAAGATCCCCAGATTGTTCATTCAGCGTGCAATTGCTTCAGGAAACAAATCCGCTCTTCCTCCAGGAGATTCTTTCCCTGTTGGAGAAAGGTGCTGCGGAGAAGGTGCCTGTGGTGGAACAAAATTACGGTTGGTACTTCAACTATTTTCGAGTTTCCAAGAAAGACAAATGACTGTGTCAAATCGTGGACCTGAGGCGCTTGAACAAGTTCCTCAGGAAGGATAAATTCAAGATGGTCACTCTTTCACCGATCCTCCAGGCCTTTGAGCTCCAAGACTGGATAGTGTCAGCAGATTTTCAGGATGCTTATGTTCATGTGTCTATACATCCCAGACCCAGAAAATACCTGAGGTTTTCCATTGGAAGTTCTCACTATCAATTTTGAGTTCTGCCTTTTGGGGTCACCTCTGCCTTGAGGGTCCTAACCAAGTTGATGGTGGTGGTGGGCGCAAATTTATGGAGGATGAGGGATTTGCATCTTTCCCTACCTAGATGATTAGCTGACAGAGCTTGTTCCCCCGAACAGGTTTGTGAACATCTTTACAGCACCTACCACTCCCTCCACAAACTGGGCTTCGGTCTCATTTTAAAGAAGTCCCAAATGATACCTTTTCAGATGCTTCAATGTATTGGAGTGGTCCTGGACTCTCCTCATAGAGCTCAACATATCTTGCAGATGGTATTGAGTTTTCAGAACACCCAATATCTACCAACATTCGACTTTCTGAAGGTTGCTGGGACTCAGAGCATCCTGCATTTTCCTGGTGACAGAAGCCCATCTAGGTATGAGGTCCCTCCAGTGGTCCGGTAGGCACTTAGATCCAAATGGTCACAGTTCTTGGGCATGATGACAAACCTTCTTCAGGTCCTGAGAAGGTCAAACAGTATCTCCTGTGGTGGGCCTGAAGGGAAACATGGTGATAGGGGAACCATTTTGGCAGCCCTGGACGGAGATAACTGTAGTCACGGATGCTTACCTCATGGGATGGGGAGCTCACATGAGCCATCCGTCAGTGAACAGACTTCGGTCCCCTACAGAATCAATACTACACATAAACCTTTTAGAGCTGAGGGTGATACAACTGGTGCTGATGGCCTTTTTGCCTTCCATCTAGGGAAAGACAGTCCCGATAATGACGGACAACATGGTGGGCATGGATTACCTCAACAAGAGACAAGGTGTAAGGTCACTACCACTGTGCAGGGAGGCAATGCAGCTCTGGTTTTGGGCTCTATAAACCAAATCTCTCTGTTGGCTGTTCATATGGTCAGGGAAGAGAATACGACAGCGGACTGTCTGAGCAGGCAGAGCATGATCTCCCATAAGAGGGAGTAGGTTCAGGAAGTCCTTCTAGAGATCTTCACCCTTTGGTGAACCCCTCAAGTGGATCTGTTTGTGCCCAGTATCAAGAGGAAATGCAACCTGTTCTACTCTAGGGAATTTCCTCAGAGAGGATCTCTGGGCGACGCGTTTGTAGTGGACTGGACATGTTCACTCCTATACATGTTCCCACCAGTCCCGTCATCTCTCATGTCATCAGAAGGTTCAGGAAATTTGGGAAATCCATGATCCTGATTGCCTGGGATTGGGTCAGGAGGACGTGGTACCCAGACCATCTAGACGTGTCCATCTGCCTTGCATTCCACCTTCCCCAGAGAGTGGATCTAATCTCACAACAAGAAGGCCGTCTTCTTTGCCCAGGAATCAGAACACAACCTTCATGCCTGGCTTCTAAGAGGGTAAGATATAAAGATTGGGATCTCCCGGAAGACGTTATGGAGGTGTTGCTTTTGGCTAGAAGAAAGCACTATACCCCTGCCATTGGAACAAGTTTTCGCAGCTTTTGTGGAGCCAAATATATAGATCCTTTCTCTTGCAATACACCTGCAGTGCTGTCTTTTCATTGCACCTAGCCCATCAGGGGCTAGAGGTGGCTACCGTTAAGGGATACTTGGCGGTGTTATCCATTTTTAAACGCACACCAGAAAAAGACTCTTACTTTAAGATGCCTATTAAAATTCAATTCTTGAAAGCACTGATGAATACATTCCTACCAGTCCTTTTTCTGATTTTGTCCTGGGATCTGAACTTGGTTCTTACATTTCTGATGGGAGCACCTTTTGAGTCGCTTCATTCTTGGCCTCTCAGGTTACTAACCTGGATAACCATCTTGCTATTGGCCATTACTTATGCAAACCACCTCTTACTGTATTCTCCAAGGCGAAGGTAGTTTTGAGGGTTCGTCCCTCCTTGCTTCCCAAGGTGGTGTCTGGGTTTCATCTGACACAGAAGTTTACACTGCCAGCTTTTTATCCTCATCCAAGCAAATGTAAGACAGAATAACCAACTTTTTATCGGCTACACTGGCCACAAGTTAGGCCAAGCTGTGGCCAAACAAACGCTATCACGTTGGATCATTCTAACCATTTTGGAGTGCTACTCCATTGTTGCAAAAGATGTCCCTGAAAATGTAAGAACCATTCCACCAGTGGAGGGACAACCACCTCGGCTCTCCAGAGAGGTGTACCAGTGCAGGAAATGTGCAATGCTGCAACTTAGTCCTCACTCCATACTTTTGCAAAGCCTTATTGCTCAGGCACCTTGTCAGGCCATGACACTCGCTTTGGAAAATGCCACATGATACCAAATTGTAGAAAATGGCCCAACAGAAACTATGGGTAGCCGCTATATAATGTGTATATGAAACACTGCCCTTTGTAACACTGTTCAAAATTATTGTTTCTATAAAATAACGTTTATTTTTTTTTCATTGATCCTTGGAACCAAATAGAACTTGCATCTCGAAAGTATGGTTGCAGCCTTGGCAGTTTTCATGTTTTCATCACTCCTTCAAACCAATGGCAATTTACGGCTCAAATGCATGTTTGCAGTTGCTGTGTCAGCGTGGTGACAGACTACAAATCCCACTGTTCCTTGCTTGATGCAGTTAGCTGGGCTCACGTAGCAAATAATGTGGAACATTGGGTGAGAATGCCCCTGGTAGTGTATGCAGCAGTAGGTCCTCAGCGGGACCGAGCAGCGAGCAAGGGTGGACGCGGCTCCAGAGTAGGAGGGAGAGCAATGGGGAATTGCAGGGTGAAGGGTTTACAAAGGCTAGGGCAGAGGCAGCTCATGTTTTTGGGGGGGGCTGGATGATAGTTTTAAAATCTGGTCATGAGTGGGGTCAATAAACATTTGGGCTGTCCACTACACCCACCTTGTCCTCTGAGTTCAGGAGGTTAAAAAGCCCTTACGCCTTCCTTCGGTCGCTTACATGAATCTGTGACCCCAATTCAGAGGATATTTAGTTTTTCAAAGAAATGCTAATTATTGGAGGTGTGAGTCATCTAAATATTTAACACAGAAGCTAATTCTTTGTATTCATCGAAAAGGGTATATTGATAGTGCCTGGTCAGGCTTTTGTCCTCTGCCACTGTGCATTTGCTGTTGGTACCATAATAATGATTATTTAAACTTAAATACTCTGATCTCCCGGGTGATAAAATGACTTTTTGTTTCGCTGTAGCACCCTTTCCCATCGGCACTCCCGGGCTGAGCGTAACGGCAGAGTGCTGCTTTCGCCTGCAACCTCTTCATTTAGGGAAGGCTTAGAGCTGGCTCCACCACTGGTAAAGGGGTACTCCCCATTGAATAGCGGGAGAAAGGCAGAGAACAGAAAAAGTGAGAGAGAAAGGAGGGGACGAGACTTTGTTATGGAACCCATTGACCCCTTCCATCTGGTAATGAAGAGGTCAAAAGTGGTGATGGTGTCTGTCTTGTTGAGCACTGTTCAGAGGGCGTAAAGGGACTATGTTTTTGCACAATTTCGGAAAGAGATAGGACAACGATGTAAATCGCCACAAGACGTTTTGATCAATGTTTAGTTTGAACTCTGTTTATTCTCCAAGAATATCACAGCTGCTCCTCTAATGTAGGGTTCAGCCAGAAACATGAAATTAAGGCAAACATTGCCATGCAGCAGTCAGTACTGCTTGCCTAGCCGGTGGCTACATGATTGGCAAAATAATACACACGCATTGGTAAAGTCACAATATGATATTTTTCTTAAAGGTAAAGGACAAAAATCAATCACTTTAAAACAACAGATTGGAAGCTATGTTTTGGGTGTAATGTTGTGAAGCAGTATTGGCCACATGAGGGCAGTATTTACCATTATCTACTCCTCGGGTCTGAATCCTCACTTAGAGGAGAGATGCCTGTTGTTGGAGTTGTTCTTCAGGCTTTATTATTAGATCTGTCAGCGGCATTCGACACTGTTGAGCACCCTATCCTGCTGTCCCGTCTGGCCCTGGCGGGTCTCTCTGGGCCTGTCCTAGCATGGTTTACCTCCTGCCTAGCAGATAGCGATCAATCACTCTCCCTCCCTCCCTTCTCTTCTCCGTCCCACCCTCTGTCCTGTGGGGTTCCTCAGGGCTCTGCCTTGTCCCCTATGCTTTTTAACATCTACATTCAGCCTCTTGTTTGTCTTGTCTGCTCCTTCTGCCTCCGGTGCTATTCATATGCCGATTGCACCCAAGTCCTGGTTCATCTAGATCTTAAATGAACAAGAAAAGTGTCTATTCTGGAGACACTCCTGTCCCCTGCACACCATCAAAGCTGAAGAAATCAGTCAAGTAAAATTAAAGATAGTTTTCAAACAAGTTCCTTTATACTTGTATAACAGAAAATACTTTAGGTTTTAACAAATATCATACCAAAGACAATCTAACATAAAAGCTTCTCAATGTACAAAACAAAATGTACAGTGGTTTAAATTATTTTTTCAAAAACATTTTCCTGTAAACAATATAATGCAAAAGACAGGATTCCAGATTCAATGTTGTGCTTTACAAACACCACAGTATCATTAAATACGTTCATGATTTGCCTAGAAATGCAGGTCAGTTCGCTGCTGTAACTTCTTTTTTGTATAGACACTTGATGCAATGTAATAGTCATGTTTATAAAATGTAGCTTTTGTTTTCTGGTAAAGCATACATTTAAACGTATTCTTGGTATAAATGATAAAGATAATATGGTTCCTGATAAGGATATTCAGCATTTTTCAAAAAGATTTGGAATCCGAGATAAATATGCCTACTGTTCTTGAACAACATAATGGGTTTGCACATACATATGCAGGTCATTCTAGTAAATGATAATATGCAAAGATGAGAAAGATAGTTATTAGTTAGTTGTTAATCTGGGGGAAAACATTGTGATTTTAGCTGTGCACTTCAATGCCAACCTTGGGAATGGCCTGTACTCTGACCTCTTCGAGAGGACTGAGGACAGACTACTAGGTCCACCAGACACGAATATGATGGACCAAAGAACATGTACTAATAGGTTCAAAATATACTCTTGACTGTATGAATGAGGTTTAAGACTGGTAACTGGCCAAATTCCAGGCGATAGTCCAGATAAATATACTTTCTAGCGCACAGGGCAGTACAACTATAGGCTATTGTTGATTCCCGATTACACACTGGAACAAGATATTGGATTTCCACATAGAAGAAGATGTGTAAAGCGACCATTAGCCTCTAGCATTGGAATTTTGTTGTAATATGAAAAGAGCTAGCTGTATAATGCTGCATCTCGGGCAGACTGTAGGGAACCAACCCAACCAAGCATACCCTGAGATGGTTCTCAGTTCATAACCCCGTTACGCAGCGGGACAAAGTTATCAACATCTTACCCACTATCAACCTTACTCTGGAAGAATCGCAGGTGCCAGTAAGTATCACTGGGCTATTTAATGCCCTTTCTGTCAGTATATCAGACGAATTCCAGAGCGACTTTGCTAAGATAAGGACACAACGGCAAGGTAGATGGTTCAATGATGAATGTAGGGTGGCTAGAAGGACTTAAATATCCTTACTGAAAAATCCTGCCACCAAGAAAAGACAGATTTGTGCGGCAAGAACCAATCACAAGAAGGTGGCAATTGCACGGAAAAAAGACCTTGATGGGACCCCCTGGGAAGATCTGGCACGGGCAGCCAAGGAAAATAACAGCAAGACATTCTGGGAATTGGTTTCCCTGGGCCCTAAACACAAAAGAGAAAGCGATGGGCTAGAAATCAATGTCCCAGGATAGCAATAGGCTTTCTCATTTGGCCACGTTGTATAACATAGAACCGGTTAAGAGTTCAGGGGTGTGGCATTCTTCTTCTCATGATGAGTGCCAACTCCAACACAACCCGAGAGCAAGGTATCTTGGAGGGACATCCCGTCACATTCTCATGTCAAAAATCATGGACACGATCAAGTCAGAATCTTGATCGTTGCCCAGGCGGCATCCCTGTTGACCTGTCGAATCGAATTGTGGGCACCTATCCGCACACTTAGTTTCAGTGCAATGTGCAGAACGAAAAGCTTTCTCCAATCATGTAAAAGGACTATAATACCACCTATATATAAGAAAGGTCCAAGGGATGCCCCACCCTCTTATTTCCCTTCTGAAATCTTTTGGCAGAGTTCTTCTAGGCAAAATTGAATCTTGGATTGAAATGAATCATATACTTTCTGACATCCAACTGGGGATTCGCCCTGGAGTGGACACAAATGAACCTCTATTGTAGCCAACTCTTTGTATATAAAGTGGAAACTTGTTTACACGGCATTTATAGACCTGAGCACAGCCTTTGACAAGGTCATTCAGTATAAACCATGGTTTGTGCGCTAGTCCCAGGGGTGCCTTTCCGAAATAGTAAACCTGTTGTCTATGTTACATGAGGACACAAATGCCTGTGTAAGGATTGGGGCCAAAGGACAGTGCACTGAGTATTTTCAAGTCAAGACAGGAGTCCGCTAAGGAGGCGTATTGGCCCCGTTATTATTTTCACTGTATATCAACGGATTGCACAATGCCCTGGTGCAGGTTGGCTCGGATGTTCCAAAGCCAGGCGGGTTGGCGGGGGAGGGGAGTGTCAGGTTACTGCTGGTTCACAAATACGCTGATGATACAGTGCTGATTGATTGTATGCCCGTCTTTTCACGGCGTAAACAGGGGTTACTAACAGCGTAGACCTTGAAGTCAACTCTAGCAAATCAGCTGTGATGGTTTGCCATCTAAAGAAAATAAATCCCAGGAGGGCCGAAATGCAAAGTAATAACGTGACAATTCGGAGAGTTCCTGGATTTGATATCTGGGGATACGCTTTACCCCATCCTTGAAACCAACTTCACACTTAGCGAAACAGTCAAACAGGTTTAAACCAGCTCTAGGTGGGGTGAGACGATACATGAACATGTCTAAAGAGAACCCATTGTTTGTAATCATAAAAGTGTTTAGCAGTAAAGCGGGCGCAGTGGCTAAATTCGGAGCCTCGCTATCAGGCTTCCGGAAAACGCACGACTTCTAGGTATCCGGGTGGCTGAGAAGAATTCTTTTTTAAACCATTTAGGCTTGCCACACTCGGCTCTAATCTATGGCACCCATCTTGAGTTGGCAGAGGACATAATAGCCGCACCTACATCACACTGGCTACGAATCTAGACGAACAACAAAGCAGCCTTGGCACACTCCCATATAACATATATTACAGGTAAAACAGGAGCATTTGAAATTCCTTGGCTCTTGCAAATTAAAACACAATCAGCAAAGGCAAATGCATGGTCTCACCCGATCCAACTGACTGAGCAACTTTGCTTAACTCGTCGGCTGCAAACCCTCTAAAAAAACAGCACTGCTGGTCCTTAAGGCACATGGGAATCAAGTGAAATGCAAAAGGTCATAGTCCGAAGACAAGTTATATTGACCTGAGACTAAATCCAAAAATACCTACTCTGGACTAACAACCAAAACGATCGTCTTCCTTTGAGAGCAGTCACGTCACAGTGGTCAAACAATACCTTGAAACACCTGTGTATAGGCGCATTACAAATGCCATATCACATCATATCAAAGGACATATTGTCCCTTTTGCCATGCAACAGAAAAGGATTTTTGCATTGTATGTTGTTTAACCCTGAGCATAGTAGAATAAGAGCCAGAATATTGACCCCCATACCAAGAGAGGGCCAATTTACGCAATGTCGCCAAGCCCGGCTCTATCACTGTGTGACTGAAACTGATGGATTCTGACAAAAACACAATTGTAAAAGTTGGCTGATACACCAAAGACGAGCTGGAGCTATTGGTGTGCTAGAAGAAAGTCACTAAAGTGAATTTAATTAGTGACGCATAATCCAGCATTGCCATACGAATTTTAGATAATGTGGAAGGCGGAGCTGGGTTCTACTTAATTGGGCATGGCATTAGGGGGCGATGAACACCTTCATTTTTGATCCTGGAGAGGAGGAATGACAAAGCTGACTGGAGGATTACTTCTTTTCAAGGAGCACATTTAGAATTTCATGATTTATATGATATACTGACACTCTCCCTAACAGCTTGTTTTTTCTTTTTGTGATGGTTTTCAACATTTTAGTGTTGCGCCTAGCGCTGAGTTTAGGCACTTTCTTCCTTCAATGTGACTGTCTGGTTTTAACTGAAAAGTGTGACTCTTGATCGTATGTGATCTTGTAAACGCAAAGATCTATCATTGGAACATATACGTTGTATTCTTTTATTTGTTGTGTTTTTATGGAACATTGATTCCGAAATATCCCTATCTTGACTGACTGTTGGTGAGTTTATTTTATAAAGATACCTGGCATATTTTCTCACGAAATTAGAGTCCTTGATTATTGAGCAGTGTCGCTAAAATCTTTAGCTATTCTGCATGAAGCTAATACGCGTTCTTGATAAAGATCAGGTGCAGTTGAGAACAATACAGGTTCCTTGTTAAATATATTGAGCATTCTTGCTAAAGATGTTCAGGCATTTTAGCTAAAGATGCTGAGAATTCTTGTTAGAAATTCTTGACATATTTGTAGTGGCTGTTGGCTACACTCCAGAAAGTATGGTCAATCTGCCTTCATTAAATTGGCCTGACATTGCTGTGGATATTGTTAGTGTAGCGAATTTTCATTGTACAGGCAGATAAAGCCATACCTTTGGCCCAAAAACTGTATTTATCGATTGCTCCTTGCCTGTGATGTAGAGTCTGGATTCTATTAATGGTAGAGAGGTGAGTATGATGCATTTTAATTTCTTTACTTGCTCCACAGCAGTAAGAAAAAACAAAAGTGATCAAAGAACTACAAAGACTGTGATTCCCCTTTGCAACATCCAACAGGATCCAACATAAAAGACTCCACTTGGAACAGTCCTTGTGCTTTTGCAGCATAGTACTGTCATCCATCCATCAGCTACCCTTGTTGAATGAAAAGAAGAAGCACTAGGGCCAACCAGACCCTCCAAGCCAATGCAGACTATCTGGCATTTAAATCAATAGAATGACTGCCCTAAGAAGAATCCATCTGTCAAAAGAAACAGACAACAATGTCAGATGGGGACTCCATAGGTGTGAAACTACTCACCTCTGTGCCTTTGATAGAATACTGACTCTCTGTAACAAACAAGGAGCAATCAACTGTCTATGGCATGGCATGAAGGCTTCCAGTAATGCACGTTCTAGGCTACTACAATCCAGATCAATATATATAGGCTTAAAGTAAAAGCGATGGAACGCCCCTGCATTGCACCAGTCAGCGGCCTAAAAAATACATGTAGAATGAGCTCCAAAGAGAGAGACATTCACCCCACCCTGGTCCATCACCTACCAAACCCACCTAGCCAGTGTCGGGGAGGACACCAGGTGAAAGGGCCTATGAAAAGAAAGAAAAACTTGATCAGTCAAGCACCTGAGAATAGCAGTCCTTGATTCATACTCACGCAAACACAGAAGCACACAAAGAATGATGAAAGTCAGAAAAAGAAGGAAATGTGACAACCCTAAAAACAGACTAAGTACTACAATGAACATGAGACCTGACCCCCACTCCTGAATCAAAGTCGATAACAGGTTCACAAGCCCACAAACTGGTGTATTTGCATAAGGGAGGAGGTCTAAACACCCTAATTCCCTTCAAACCTCTGCCCACAAATGGGTGCTCCCTCAAAGGGAGCCTAGCACAAAAGCTTGCTTGGATAGTTGAATGGTAGGTATTAACAATGCCGTAGGACAAGGAGGTAGAAAAGCCAGCCATGAATTTACCACCTGAACTACTCCGGCATAAAATGGATCCAGATTCTGTGAATCGCACCAGTGAACCTAAGTCCCCCAAGTCCCTAAATATGATCTGAGACTACTGGAGCCCAGGACCATTGAATGAGCGCTGCAGTTGTCCCCAACACCAACCATGCCATCAGCTGAAGTCACCTGCAAGATAAGAGGCTAAGGATGCAGGCCTGGAACCAACAGTAGCTCTGGAAAGGTCAGCAAGCACACCGATGAGCCATGGCCATCTGCAGCACCAGAGGGAACCAAGGCTGACCACGCCAGAGCGGGGTGACTAGAACTAACACTGTTACACTTGAAGAAGGGTGTGCATGAACATTGAGAAAGGCGGCAATGCCTAATGCCTCCCCATCCCCAGTGGTGGAAAAACATGTTGATCACCCTGGCAAGTGGATCCAGACACCAACTGAAATAAAACGACAACTGTGGGTTCAACCGAGTGGCGAAGATATCCAATCTGAGTAGATCCCTATGTCCCTGAGGTCCTAGAAACAAGTGGTGATGGAGCGTCCAGTCACTGTTGTCCACCCACCACTGATCTGGTATCATAGACCTATGTCCCAAAATGGCAGTGCCCGATCCGACAGAGTGGGAGCGAGTGTACCCCAATTTCCCCCCAGGTTGTTGATGTAACACAGTGTGGCTGCATTGTCCATCAAAAGGTGGACAACAATGTGGGAAAGCCTGCTTGCGAAGCACCAAACTACAAAAGAACCAGCAAGCATGTTCAAACAGCATAAATACCTTAACAACTCCCTCAGATAGCAAAGTCCTCCAGTCAAAGTCACACTACAGCACACGTGCTCGCCTCTTTGACTTGTGACTGATATTAAGTGCAGAGAAAGGAAAGATAGCCCTGCTATTCCACTCATCTGGGTGACTTGCCCAGCAAAGCAATTCTTGTTTTGTATCGGTGGAAATGAGATCTGACCTGAATATACTAAACCTCTGTTTAAATTGTGAACCTTTAGCCTCTGAAGAGCCCTTTAGTGAAGGGGTCTGTGAAAGACGGCCTGAATGGAAGATGGCAAAAGGCCTATAAGACACACTAGGTGGCGGAAAGGACTGCATGTGAAACTGCCCCCCTCAGTTCCCTCTTGATAACATGTAACATCCTTAAAGAGAGCTTGAGAGTGGAGGGTCTGGAGTCTATCACAACCCCCAGAAACCTTTATTGCTGGGATGGAACCAAATCAGATTCTGGGAATTTTTAACAAACCCCAGTGCCTGCAAAAGGGCAGTTATCAAGTGTGCATGTGAGTGTGCAGTCTCCTCAGAGGTGCTCATGATGAGAATGTCGTCTAAGTATATCATTAAGCATACCCATGGGCCCTGAGGTTCTCAGCCACTGGGCTTAGAAGTTTGGTAAAGCACCAGGGTACTGAGGGCAGTCCAAAGGGCAGGCCAAAAAACTGGTAACGCCTCTCTTCCCACCAAAACTGCAAGAAACTTCTGTGTGGTTTAAAGATGGGGACCGTGAACTAAGCATTCTTGAGATCCAACCTCACAAACTAATCTCCTGGCTACAACACATCTTTCAAAACAGCAAGAGTCTCCACCTTGAAGTGATGATACACCACAAAATGTTTAAGTTCCCTCAGATTGATCACAGATCTGCACCACTTGTCCTTTTTTCTGACAAAGAAGATTATGCTTTGAAGTGTACCATTGCCCTTTCTATAGCCTTTTTGGCCAATACATACCTGATCTCCTGATGGAATAGATCCGGATCCTCTTTTGAAAGCAAACATACTCATCTGGGGTGTTGTTGGACAGCAATAATGAGAAATTCCAAATTAATACCCTTAGTAATCTGCAGGACCCCGAGGCTGTGAGAAACCAGCAGCCTATTTCTTGTAAAGAACCTTAATTCCTTCAGAGGGGGATAGCTTATGGGCAACAAGCTTGCCTGGGAAACAAGACACCGTGGAGCAGCAGAGGTTTGATACCCAGTACCTCACTTAGATGCTGGAGTTTGCTCTGAAGTGCATTAAAAAAAACAATTACATTTTCTAAGTATCCCCTAGCAGCGCCCTCCCCTCCAGAGAGCCAACTATAATACCCTGGGTGAACGCTGCTCTTCCTCCACAACCTCTATATCCTTGACCTCATCAGCTTCGTGCCTTTGAGGGAAGAAGGGTTCTCTGGGTCTCTGGGGAATGCTGAAAGACTCAGACGGTGAAACGTCTGAGTGGCCTGCTGAGTGGGAGCCATGGCCAGCCTCAATGCCCCTGTGACTGGCCCTAAAACAGATATAGGGGTGAACATAAAATCTTCAAAGATGACTGAGCCTTATCTAGACAAGTAAATGTGCCCACCTAACACGCAAATTCTTTCACACATTTATCGCCAAATGAAAGAGGACCAAAGCCCCTCTGCCTCATTGGTATTTGCCAGGCCTCTGGGAACAGATTTTCTGCAAGATCCCTCAAGAATCAAATAGCTCTCTGAGTCTGACTGCTGATCTCCGCTAGTTCTAATGACCTTCTAGTCACTTTGTATTCATCGGCTAGGTCTCAAATCTAAACTTAATGGCCCCCAGACATTCAACAACCTACCTTGACAAGACTAGCAGGCCCTATTGTCCCGTTGAAATATCCCTACCATATCTCGAAACCAGATCCGCAGTAAAACACCGACCCACAGCAGTCACCAAGCACTGCAATGACAAACATTCCCCGATACAATAAGGACAAGGAAACAAGAATGGAAAACAGAACAAGAAAGACGAATGACACCATACCCCCATCGAACAACAGAAACTCTCTACCAGGATTCGCAACACCTCAAAATTACCATCAACCACATCCAAGCGAACTAAAGATAGAGATGAAGACCAGAGCAAAGACATCATACATCTCCCGCAACCTCTCCACCTACAATACTACGACACTGGAAAACAAACAACCCACAACAAAGGACCCAACGAATACTAGAGTGGACCCCACCAGACTATCAAACCAATCACCACAACACACAGAAACTTGAAATGTTGAAAACAGCTTTAGAAAGACACTGACAAGAACCAGAGCTAAGATAGAATCCCTAACCACATACACCCCTGACATAACCAAACAGGTTTACTAAAGAGAGAGCCAAAGAATGGATAGTCACTGCCCCAAATGAAACACAAGAAATTCCACTTAACAAAGTACAAGCCAACTCTCACACACTACACTGCAGACTACTCGATGTACAATCTATGGCGCACAAAACAAAAACATACGACTTCTTAAGCGAAGGCGGCACAGACGCACTCTTCCTCACAGAAACATGGCTTTCTGACCACTTCAAAGTAATCATCCATGAAGCCAGACCTGACAACTACAAACTAATACACTCTAATCGAGAAAACAGAAGAGGAAAAGGAATCGCCGTAGCGCACAAAAATCACATCTACTCAGCACCACTCCCCTCAACCTACATACAAGACTGCAAATCACTCCTAGTCAATCGCAAGCTCAATGACAATCCACCCTACTGTTCTCATCTACAAACTCCCCACCTACAATGACAACTTTGCCACAAATCACACTGACATCATAGCCAACCTCTCTACAAATCATGACAACATAATTGTTCTGGGGGACTTCAACATTTGGTTCGAAAAAGAAAATGAAACCACAACAAACTCCCCTAGCACCCTACTGATAACCCTTCACTTCCAATAAATAGAAATAGTCCCACTCATAGAGCTATACACACTCTTGATGCAATTTTCTACAGAGGTGGACTCGACCGCTGCACCAATGGCACCAATCATATGGAGCAACCATCATATCATGGCGTTCACTTCAAAATCCTTATCCGCATGATTTCGACAAACGTCAAACCCCTGGTGACAAACACAAGAACCTGGAAAAGACTTGACCAGAAAACCCTAACAGATATATTGGAATCTACCAAACACGACACCTCCCAGCTAAATACAAGTGGAAGAGAAGCTTGACACTTGGATCACAGATGCGGAAGATCAATTAGCACCCTTAAACTCTTCAAACCCACTCCAAAGAAAATCACAGCGAGATGTTGCACAGCAGAACTGAGGGAACTCAAAAAAACAAACCGTAAACTCAAAAAAAGATGGAGAAAGCATTACAACCAATGGGACAAAACCAATTACGACCCACAAATCCGAATATACAAATCAGCAGTCCTGAAAGCCAAACATGCATACTACACCACAAAAATCCAATAGGAAATAAACCCACAAAAAGAAATGTTCAAAATCGTCAAGGAAATAAAAAACCCTACTTCTTGCAACAATTGCATCGTACCTTCGCAATCCCTATGTGACAATATCATGACCCATCTATGAGCGAAAATAGAAGCAATACAACAGACCATCGATGCAGGCCACAGTACCTCATACACCTTCCCAGAAACCAACACTCCATCAACTACCACAACACTCAATCGATTCGAACCTATAAACAAGGAAAGTTTTGACAAATGAATAAAAGACAACAGCACTGCTGGATCTCCCAGTGACCCATGCCCACCGGGTATCTACAAAAAGCTTCTTAACCACAAAACACCAGACTTATACTACCGACTACTAATGAATCTACCCATAAACACAGGAATAGTACTAAATTCATTCAAATCAGCATATATCAAACCCCTCCTAAAATATGAGATGGGAAATACAGAAGACCTTACTAACTACAGATCTATATCGAATCTACCATACCCAGCGAAAATCTTCGAGAACCATCTCTACAAATAACTACTCAATCATGTAGAAAGCAACGGAATACTTCACCAATCGCAAGTCAACTTTAGACCCATGAGAGGAACAGAATCAGTACTTCTCTCCATAAAGGATGACCTAAAAATAAACGCAGAAAACAGCACACAATCGGCCCTCAAACTACTGGAGATATCAGCCGCCTTTGATACAACCAGACACACAACACTAACAAAAAGACTAGAGCAATGTGGCATTACTAGCTCTGCACTACAATGGCCGAAATCTTTCCTCACTAACTGAACTGGAAGAACACACCTACCGCCATTTTCATCAAACGCTAAAAATATCACCTGCAGTGTACCACAAGAATCAAACCTCTCCCTGCTTCTCTTCAACATCTACATGACCCCCACTCCCAACAAAACTCATTCAAACCCATCAACTGACAGCCTACAACTACTCAGACAACACCCAACTCATCTTCAAGATAACCTCCAACTGCGACCCTGACAACACCCTCAACAAATGTCTCACCGACATAAACACCTGGATGACAAACAACAGTCTCAGGCTAAATCCAACCAAAATGGATATAATAATCTACACACTGGAAGACAATGCAACACAGGCATACCTGACTTGGCCATCAAGCATGGGAACCCAACCAGAAATATTACAAGTCTGCCTGTAACCCGCCGGTTCTACTGGCTGGTTACAGGCAGACTCGCCTTTACCGTTTCTGACACCTGAAATCCCGGTAATACCGGGATATTACGGGCAGCAAAAGAACGGTAAATTCGCATTGCTGTGGAGTCCAATAGGGAATGGGATCCCTGAAACACTGGCACCATTAGTAACAGTGACACTGCTTCAGTGACAGATCTGCCGGTAGGGGCCTGAACAGGTCAGGCCTGCCTGTAGTTCACAGCCCCGACTGGCAGGCTTGTAGTTTGCCAGTGCAAAATAGGTGCTGGTAACTTTTGTTACCAACACTTTTTTCCAGTCCGGCAAACTTGTAATGCAGGCCAATACAGTGATAACAAAATAAATATGGGAATCCTCATGGAAAACGTCATCTCTTTGGAACCACAAGTCAATTAAATACAAAAAAAGGTTTCTACCTCCTGCGATCCTCCCTTACCTCAATTTCCTACAAAGATCCCTTGTCATCATCTACTTGGTATTATCAAGAATCGATAGTCTCTTCCTTAGAATGCCAGAACACCTCACAAAAATCTAAAATGCATCCAAAATACTGCATCTAGTCTAGTCCTTAGACTAAATAGAAGAGACCACATAACACGACCCTGAGAGGTCTACACTGGCTACCAGTAAAGAAACACCTTAACTTCAAAGCCCTCTGCATTGCTCATACATCACTTTATGGACAAGGAGCAGAATTCCTCCATGCTCAAATCACCCATTACCAACCAGGAAGCAACCACCTCCAAATAGAAACAAGGCACTATGACAAAGGGAAATTCAGAATATCTGCCTTCTCCTATCTGATAGCCAAACTATGTAACTTGATACCGAAGGAAATAAAAATGACAGGAGTCCACCGAACATTCAGGAAACAACATAAAACCTGGCTGTTCATCTCACTGAGATAAACATAGATGCACGCCTATAGAAACCATACAAATGGACCAGAGGAAACATGGGACAATACAGAATGAACGATAAAACTATTCAACACCCAGTGATCACCAGAAACCAACTAACACCCCCTTTTTTCCATAACCCCTCAACTCTCACGTACAACATATGCCCAGAGGGCTAGTGAAACAGCCCACCAAAAACATGCAAACAACACACCCCTCTCTAATCAGGCTACAAACCCAATATCTGCAGACAATAAACAACACAGACACTGCACGCCACCCTTTCAGACACAAAAGCCCAGTGTACATTACAAAGCAACCCTAGAAAGCTCACACGCACAGTCACCAGTTTCTCCTGGTTCTGCATGCATCAATAGATTAGCACAAACTCTATCTTATATCTCTCTCCCTCACTAACCTACCCACTTTTCATACAGAGCCACGTGAGCATCTGTAGACCATGCAAAAGGTAAGTAGTCTGTGGTATAAGTCAATTTACCATAACATATGATTTTAGAATCTAAAGAAGGGATAAATGGCATTTCCTGGGAAGGTATCAACGGGGCATTCCTCCATCATTCTGCTCCTAGCTGTAGGAGCCATCTTATGCCATTAAAGGCCCAAGCATACTCCTCAGCCACCTTGCAAGCAGCCCTCTCCAGGCAGATGGGATAAGATAAAAGGTCCAGAAGGAACATAGGATCTTCCCTGCCTGAAAATAGGATCTTCGAGTCCTGAAGGACCCTCCACTGGGTCCAGTGAATAACTACCACCTCCACTGTCATCATCCCCCAGTATATCTGCATTCAAATGGTGGCCTTCTTCTTACCCTGAATTTGATCCTCCTCCATGTCTGAGAGTCATTTGTGTGTCTGCATCCACTCCACTATGGATGGGTCCAGATTCCTTCCAGCTCTGTGGTTATCCGTTTGAGGAGAATCACAGCAGGAGGCACTCTGCTCTTGGTGTTTCCTTTTACATGGGGCTTTGGTTGGCGTCAACCTCATGTCGCCCTGCCCCAGATGCCTGACTGGGTGAAGAGCAACTGAGGACCCCTAATGCCAAAGCCTTAGAAGCCGAAATCTGAATTGTTTGGGACTAGGAAACATTTTCTGCTCAGTCTTTTTCGAAAGGATTCCTCCCTCCCACGGATTCCTCATCTATGATATCCCTATCCCAGCACAGCTGTCCTACAGAATCCTTTTCGCCACCAGGGGCAAAGCAGGGCTCTGCCCGACGCCTCAAAGCGCCTCACACCGGACATGGCGTTGGGACCAGTATATATAGCGGATATATAGCGGTTCCGCACCCCGTGACCTCAGTTCCTTTTTTCTGTGCATTCTGTTAGTTGATCGGAACACGTTCACTAGTCAAATTTTCTCTAGTCCATGCTGACTCTGTCAAAGGTCTCCAGAAAAGGGCTGCAAAGTTCTTCACTTTCATCCACAAGGTGAGAAGTGTGGATCCGCAGACTTGTTTGAGGTCACCCAACAGGAAGCACCATTCTGAAGATCGACCGGCCACAGGTAAAGAGGAGGAAAAGAAAGTCCAGAAGAAGATATATCGGAAGAGGTCCCCGCTCCCTGAGTGGTGCCTCCGACCATCATTTTTCTCCATCCTCTAAGAAGAGGAGCCACTTCTTCAGGGATTCACTGGAACGGTTGGCACAGGTTTCTTTTCCTACCCAATCCTCCACTTGTGAGGAATGGGAAAACGTTTGCCTCAAGATGCTTGACATCTTTGCCATGGTGCTGGTGGCTTCGGCCTTGTCATCACCAGCAAAGGTGCCTTTCACTTTGGCCGGGGCACCGACCAGCCCCACCATGTTTGTTGCAACCAGCAGGGCAACTGCGAAGACTACTCCTGAATGCCTGGCCCTGGATCCCATTGATGCCGAGATTGTCTTGGCAAAAGCAGTCCAGCTGGGCCCACTTTTGGCATTGACGTCGTTGGTGCCGCTCTTCTCCAAAAAGACACCTTCATGTCAAAGATGTACTCTATTTCATTATGTTATGTTATGTTAAGCCTACTTCTAGAGCTCACAGTCACTCAAAGGTATCATAGCGCTGAGGGAAAGAGGCCACAGCCAGAGCCCGAACACAACTCAGCCTAAAATAGGTATGTTTTAACGGTCCTTCTAAAGGCGAAGTAATTCGATATTTTCTTAATGGCTAATGGAAGGTCATACCATCGAAATGCAGCAGCAACGGAAAAGGCACAACCTCCAACCCGTACCCATTTATAGTTAGGTATCACCAGCCGATCAGCCGAAGCAGAGCGCAGACTGCGGCTAGGATGGTAACAGGCAAACTTTTGTTTGAAGATATTCGGCACCCTGATCATTGACGGCACGATGGACTATGCACAGTGCTTTAAAATTGACCCGCTGGGTCACCGGGAGCCAATGCAGAGCGCGAAGCACCAGAGATATATGAGCTCCATAGGGAGTGCCAGTTGCCACACGCACAGCTAGATTCTGCAGCCGTTGCAACCGCTGAATTAGGCCCTTAGGTTGTGCCAAATATAGGCAGTTGCAGTAGTCTCACGTAGATATCACCATGGCAGCCACCACTGGAGGGCGCAGTGGGGCAGGGATCATGTGAAGCACTTTCTTTAGGACTTTTAACTGAAAGTGGCCAGCTTGACAAATCGCAGTGACTTGCTTGTCCATAGATAGTGACGCAGATAGGATTACCCCCACATGTTTCACCTTACCCACCGGCACAGGGAGAGGAGCCAAAGATGAAGGCCAAAAGGAGGACACGCAAAGTGTAGGATCAGGGGACAGCCCACCACCATCAGCTCAGTTTTGTCTCCATTCAATTCATGAGGTTCATCCACCCTCCCACGGCTGCCAGACACTCCTGTAGGCACAACGACATCTCAGCCCGATCGAGATGTAAATGGATTAGGATCTGAGTGTCATTGGTGTACGAGTAGCATTTGACGCCAAAGGAGTGGATAAAACATACAAGGGCCCAAATATAGATAGTAAATGAAATTGGAGACAAGGAGGAGCCTTGTGGCACTCCACAACTGAGGTGACAAGGAACAGATAGAAAGGGGGGCATAGAGAGGGTCTGTGTACGATCCGTCAGGAATGAAGTGAACCAGGCCAGTACTTGGCCAGTATTTACGACAAAGAAGGTGACCAGATTCCCTTTGGGGTGGAACCCATGATTTCTAGAGAGGAGATAGATTTCCCTGAAGAGTTCTACAGGGAGTGTGAACTTGTGGTTGGGCTGGCTGAGGACCGGGTCGCCAGTGGCCTTGACACATCTTCAGAGATGGACACAATGCCAGCTCCCATTCCAGGCAAGCCTCAGGCCACTAATCAGCAGATGATGGTCAAGGTGGACGGTACCTTGGGGCTTTCTGCTCCATCCAGAACCAACATCCAATACAAACTTTGTGATATTTTGGATGACACCCCCTAAGAAGGAAACACTGCAGCCCTTCAATGTGGCAGTGGAGGCAACTGTGCTTGAAGAGTAGTTACAAGCATATTTCTGTAGTTGCAGTGGACAGGAAACTGGCAAGGAAACACCATCTTTCTCAGTCAGATCTGGTGTTTTTGTCCTCCCATTCTTCCCCAGAAAGCTTGGTGGTTCAGGCTGCGATGGCTAACCTGCAGACCTCCACTTTCCCTTCTGTTCCCTTGACAAGGAGAGCATGTGAATTGATGCCTGAGGCATTAAGGTGTTTGCATCGGGCAGTCTTGCCCTACGTGTGGTGAACGCTTCTTGCACGTGTCGCAGGCGGCCGACCACATCCCGGAAGGGGAGATGCAAGCTGGATTGCAGGCCCTGGTTGCTGAAGGCAGAGAGGCCTCCAGCCAGAATTTGCCATCAGGGTTGGGCTCCGCAGATTGTGTGGGCAAGTACATGGCCACCGGGATGGTGGTCATTCGTCGCTCATGGTTAAGGATGTTGTGGTTTGCTACAGATGTGCAAACCAGGATCTTGGACATGTCGTTTGATGGCCAAAACTTGTTTGGAGCCAAGGATGTACAACACACTCCAGAAGTGTTTGTGGATAGCCGTGCAACAGTCCACTGTGCATTCGGCCAGAGGTAGGGGTTTTCATCCCTTCCCTGCCTATGCCACCATAGCCGGTGGTTAGGCCACCCAGGAAAGGCTGCAATGCAAAAGCTTCCTGAGAGGCAGAGGTAAAGGTGCTCAGAGTGGAGATGCATCCATGGCCACTGTCCCCTCCACGCCCCAGTCCACAAAACCTCTGTGAAGAGCTCTGTCACTCAATGCCGGTGGGAAGGAGGCTTTTGATGTTCAGCTTGGAATGTCAAGGACCACCTCCAACACTTGGGCCTTGCAGGTCATTTAGCAAGGATATTGGCCCCCATTCCTACAGTGCCCCTCGGACTTTGATCCTCAAGCCACTGCCTTGTCTCCAGACCCCAGAAACTCCCCTTATCCAATCAGTGGCGTGCCCACTGAAACTACTGACACCTATGTTATTTCTGAAGATGTTTTAACAATCAATACATTTCAACCTTAAGTTGGGGTGGATCATAAACACCTGAGCAGTGTTATTCCTGATAGTGAATGCGCCAATAGGTTGACTCCCCGCGATACTGATACCGATGATAATAATGTGGGTAGTGGTGGTAAGCATGTTTATAATGCGCTAAACTCCATATCCTCACCTGTAACTTGTTGTAACGGCTCAAATATATTGTCATAAATTGTATCTGTATACCAATTGACAGAATTCCTCCCAAAATAAGTGGCTACCATGGAAAAAGATTTGAAAGACCTAAAAGAGATGATAAGAGGTCCTCAGGCTATGAACATTATAAGTACCCTGGATAGATCTGCTCGATCCCATCTAGGTTCAATGTTATGTTATGGTATGTTAAAGGATATTTATACTGCACACTATCACCACCAGACTGGTCCCTTGGCGTTCTGGCAGATCTGATCTGAAAAGCAAGGGAATAGGGTAAGTTAGTTGGACTTAGCATCTGTGATGTGCTGTTGGCATCTTCAGTTGGGTTTACACCGTTCGCTGAGCATTTGTGATTTTCTGGTTGGTAGCTGTCATGTGCTGTTGTGCAAGACTATATGTGGTTTGTTTCATTGTTGCAGTGTAGTGAAGTGTGTGCAGTATAGGTATGGCTGTGTAATGTTTAGAATTTGAGAGGTGTGAGCAGAGGGATAAGGTTATTAGTGGATTTGGTTAGTTGTGGGGCTCCATCGTACCTCCTAAGCTATGGTCACCTGTGATATGCGTCAATGCTAGTGGCACGTATTGTTGTGCTCTGAGAGGAGGGATCTACCTCCTTGGTTCTGTGTAGGGTTGTGGGTTGTCTGCGGGGCTATTTAGAGATAGTGCCTCCTCCTTCCTCCCCTTCAACCCAGTAAGCCGGATAATTTATTTCTGGACCCATTTTGCCCTTTAGCCTATACAGGTGTGCACCTACCACCTCTTTCCTCTGCCTCTTTTGGGTGCGTCGGAAAAGGGTGTGAGACTGGTAGTTACACTTTAGCCCCCATACTGTTTAACCTTTCTTTCATGAGGTTATAGACGTTTTTATCCTTCAATGCACCATCACTGGGGGAGAAAAGATGTGCCTATTGATGTTTGCAGACAGCATTGTATTAATGCCTCATACGCCGTATGGATTAACAAAGCTTAAATACTACTTTGTGAAATTTTGCAACACTTATGGTTTAACAATAAAGTCCAACAAAGTCATGCGCTGCGCAAAAAATCTTAGGTCCTGTGAGTCTCTGCATCCTTTTATAGAAGAAACAAAAATTGAAGATGTCTCATTTTTAGATTATCTCGGCATAATACTTAATCACAATGGAAAATGGAACCACACATTGGAAAAGAAAATATAGCTCTGAGTAGTAAAACAATGCCATAGTGGGGTTCTCGAAATCGTATAGGAATAACATTCTGTCTCCAGCATTGGAAGTGTACAGAACACAGGCCCTTGCAGCAGCCGCTCACGGAGCACAGCTTTGGGGACAGTCAAACATATCAAATTTGTCTGTGACTGAAAATATCTTTCTAAAAAAAATACTATCCATTCCTGCAAGCACAGCTAATGTGACATTACAATTTGAGCTTGATATAACATCTATCAAGGACTAAATAACATTGAAACTTCTATTATAGTGGGTACGAGTATGGTCCTGCCAATCTCTGGTTAAGTACAGGAAGGCTTTAGTGAATATATTAGGATACCAAGGAGTTAGTTCACTTCCCTAGTTTAAGTATGTTAAGAGTTCCCTGATAATGATGCAGTTGGATGATCTGTGGGTGAGTCCCTCTAGAATCACTGAGGGTTATATGGAATTCTAATTGGTACTCATTGTGAATGGGCCTTAGCTAGCAATATCGATGAATGCTTGAGTCTCTCAATAGGACAGACACACCTATACAAGCAAATATATGGGCCAGGGAAATACCTGACACTGGAACCCATACTGTTTAATAGAACCTCATATCTGCAATTAAGATTGGGAACATTACCTATCACTTCTTTTAAAGCCCGCTGGCTTAAACCAACAACTACTAACAGCCCTTTTTTCCCTGAAGTGGAAGAAACTTTACACTTTCTTATTTTGTGCCCAATTTATGAGATATTATAACGAAGAAAGCTGAATCCCTGTCTTCTTAGACATGGCAACGAACAATAGTCAAGGCAGAACATTATGTGATCTATGCAGGATCTAGGTTTTTTGGACCTGCTTGGACTAGGACTTTCTAATAAGCCACAACTTCCCTAATTATTTTGGTACTGGCAACATGGAATGTAGGATGATAAATTGATGATAAATTGCTTTTATTTCTTTTATAATTGTTGAATATTATTAGCTGCTGATGATAAATTGTGGTAGATGATTTGCCTGGGCAAAGTGTTAGAACGTGATAGTAGTCAGAGGATAATGTATTTATTCATATGATGTTCTTAGCTAAGTGTAATTTTATATGCAACTTTTATAGTTTGCTAAAACCGAAATAAAGTTATATTGATTCATTGATTGTTTGAAATGTAAACACTTAATGTAATTTTGGGTAATTAATTCCGTGGGGTGATAAATTGAACTGGGATAATTAATTCATGATGCATCCACTGACCCAGGCTTACATGCTCTTGACCCTTCAAAACACCAGGTCTTACCTCAGAAAGAATTACAAGCATATCTTCATTTCCTAGCTCCTGCTATGCCCTGGCACTCGTCATATAAGAACACAATACTTGAAACACTTCTTCACCAATCCTCTACTTATGGACATAGAGACTTGGTGGTCGAGGATGATTGGTGGGGACAGATGTACTTGGTTAATGGCAACATCAAAAATTCTAGAACATATCATGACAAATGCGATAAACTTCTCTCCTACTCCTTCATAAGGTTTCATTGAAAAACCGTCGAAGATGTGAATACTTTTGTTTTAACAAACGCAGTTCTGGATACGATCACATTTTGCCATTCTCATTTTGTAAAAATCTTTTCTGATTAAAACAAAAAATAAAAACAAATATCTTTATTTCCTAATACAATGTCAGGCTCCCCTTGTGTCAGCAAGAGGCTACCCAAGCTCAACTCCAAAAATATTTTTAAAATGATCATTAAGCAATAGTATAGCCATTAAGATAATACCATATCAATACATGAACATAGTTGAACAGAGCCGTAAGTGTATAGGTTGTGCTTTTCGCATTTCGGTCTATAGACCTTCTTCAGAAGCATCACCAGGCTACCAAAAACATATACACAAAGAAAAGAAAATTCCTTAGATATAGTAAGATATAATCGAATACTTATATGTGTGTAAGTTCATTGCTCTACATGTATACAATGTTTGTAAAAAATACATTTAAATATTATCATTGCAGACCCCTCCACCCCAATTTGAGTACTTGATCAGAAAAGGTACCTTTCATGTTCTAAAAAGTAGTCATCTTCATTTCCCTATATTAATGTTATCAATGCTAAAAAAAATGTATGTGAGGGGGGCTAGCTCAGGGGCAACAGGTTTGTCTTGGAAGCAAGACAACGCAGCGCAACACAGGTACGAATCCTGAGCCTGCACGTAGAAACCAATCTTTGGTCGTAAGCGTGTTATAAATGAACAATATAATTAAACTTATATCATCCAGTCACTGTCCTTTGCATATGTTCTCACTCTTACACCATCTCTACCCCATATATGTCACTGAATCAGACAATGCCCCTATGTTAAGGCACCTTACCGCAGGACTGCCTCCACTCTGTCATTGCCTCCATTCTAACATATTTCTGTTCAAAATATCTGTCTTTTCAATACATGAATACATAAATAATAATGTAAACTTCTACACAAGTCTGAATCTGGGACCATGTAATAGCACAACATTGTAGTCTCTTCAGGGGTTCATTTTGAAACATGTATAACTAGAGAGTTCAAATGTCAGTCCAATTCCGTCTTCAAAATTATACAATAAAGGGGGCTCCTCTAACAACCAGTGGCCATTATAAGGAATCCTGCCCAATTTAGGGAGTCCTCCTCTATCTCAATCCTTGCACAACCTTCCATGTTGTGAAGTGGAAACATCTGGCCCAGAGAGGAGCATTGAATGGTTGGCAGTGGTAGCAGTGGACCCTCTGAGTGTTTCTTCAGTGCTTATTTTTTGGAGGTGATCCTAGCAGCAGAGAGGCAAAGCTAACCCATAAAACATTCAGTAACGCGCAGAGCGCCATGCGAGTGCCGTGGGGAGTGAAGCATTGAGTGGTTGGCAGTGGTCAGCAAGGAATCAGCAGGGAGGCTCTGAGTTCTGCTCCCTGCATTAGTCTCACTAAGGTAACCAACTGTGCTCGTTTCATTAGTCTGCCTACTTGTCTGTTTTCTTTGCTGCCCATTCTGTACAAGCACATGTGTGCTGTTAACCATGTGTAAATTGATACCGGCTAATTTCGTTCCACGCGGGGCTCTAAAGTCTGTAAGCCCGGCCAGGAATTTAAAACATACCACCGTGCTTGCTTGCACACATACACAATCACAGTTCAGATAAAAAGAAAAACTGGATAGTTCCCTCTGTTCCCTAATCCTCACTCTCCCGCCTTTTGGTTTTATCTTGTGCTAATCTTGGATTTGTTTTAAATTGTCTGGAACTTGTGATTTTTAACCTTTTAAAGGGCTACTGTTTTTAGTGATGTTCATCTCAGGCACCACTAAAATGCTGCGAAAGGGGCCATAGGAGTCAACGGACTACTGAAGACTCAATTCATTGATTTTGTTCTCCCCTGTTCCCCTCCCTTGCCTTGCCGCACTCTGAAACACTTGTGTACAAGCGTGGTATAAGTAAATTATCAAATTATCAAATTAATGATAAACAAACTATGGAAGAAATCACTAATGTCGCACCGCAGGTTAACGAGCCAATTAATGAAAATCAACCCATAGAAAAAAAACCTAATGCTGTCCCGCAGCCTAATGAGGAAATGTGTATTGGTTGACAAGAAGATCTCATAGTGGTCGGCCTTAATTCACAATTTAGGGGAATATACCCCCAACCCTACTGGACTTGATTTGTCTGGATTAGATGGTACCGCCTCAGCTCCGGCTAGTGTCGGTATGGCGACACAATGGGAGGATCAAAAGACACCAAAGGTTAAGCACCAGCAAAAATATTAAAGCAATTGACCCACTTTTCTTCAATTGTCAGGCAGAAAATTACGATTTTTTTTTGGGCGAAAAAAAACTTGCACAACCACTGAAATAAAATAATTTATCCCAGTGAGGTGGATTGCCAGGCAGGAACACTCTATGATGAATGAGGATATACGGATGCCAACAAACACCAAACTCCATGACTGGCACTATAGAGTTTCCTGACCTTGCAATGGAAAATAATGGAATCACTAATTTAGATTCAGTGGCCCACTGTGTTGTAAAACAGACATGTGATGCATCAATTGGGGGGTCACCCACAGAGGTAACTAACTTTATCGATGAATATATGAAAACACAACAGTTGTTCAGAGAGAGGGGCCTCATTATGGAGGCTAATGATGAACATCAGTACTCAGAAGAGGCAGCAGTCCACCATACCCTCAGGGAAGCAGATGACAGAATCAGTTTAATGCAGCCCACAGTTTTGGCATTGAACATGGTTCTTAGTTTGTTTGTTAATTTATATGACAATATTTGGGCAGAAGTGAGAACGCATACTGAATTAATGACAGAAATCTATAAAAGACTGGATGGCCTGGGAAAGAATTGTCTGTCCGCAGTGAATCAAAAGGCTGGGTTGCTAGGGGAGGCTCTTCCAGCGGGGGGCCTGCCTAATGATGACCACCCGATTAATGTGGTAAAAGGAAATGTGGAAATTGAGGTTGTGAATTCTATTGAGGGTTCCTCTGATAATTGTGGAATTATACAAGATCAAGTTGTTGTTAGTTTTGAACATGGTATTATAGATCTGACCACGGACGAGGCCCCTAAGGGATGAGATAGGTATAACACAAACAAAAATGGGTATAATGCCAAGACATCAAAAAAAGTTAAATACATCAATAAACGTCACCTCCTTTCGTAAATATTTCCACAATCTTAAGAGTCAATGGCTGAGGTGGTAACCGAAGAAATGGTTCACACAGGGTGATGACACCAGTCTTGGAAGAAAGTATAAGGGTGAGTGTCCCTGATGTGAGTGATGATGCTTCTTGGGTAGGGGGGAGGCAGTCAACTTCTTGTAGCAAAGAATCACTACCCTCGAGAGAATAAGGATGTACAGGGGTCGCAAGGTATGAGGGTTGAGATCGGGTTTCCAACCTTTTAACGGGACCCTTTGGGGATAAACCAGATGGTAGGTGGTGATCTGAAAATAGGGGGGATCCCATTTTCTGGACCCAAACAAATAATACTTAAGTTGGATCCTCCGAAGATGGCTTGAGATCTGGCTGCAGGGGCTGTCCCTCCAATAGACCCTGAGAGTGAACAGTTATTGTTCAATTATGTCAAGAAATTATACTTCCACAATATGTCTTGGAACCTATCAGGGCTGCCAGTGGGAGGGTATATACCTCCCCCATGTAGGAACTCTGGAGCAGTTGGTGGTACCCACATGCACTGCCTGGATCAGGATACAATTTTAAGTAAACTGTTTGTACCAAATCCTCAACCGATTCTGCCCTATCCATGGACGATGTCCATAGAAGTTATACCCTTTGTTATCAGGATAGGAAACCACAGAGCCCGGGCCTGTCAGAGCTCAAAGTATTGTGAGGGGAGCTAAAGGAAGCGAAGGGCTGGGACAATACACACATGTAAATGTTTGGTGAGGAAAGGGACAATCTTATGGTAGCAATACTAATCACTGTAATGAACTGTTGAGCACGAAAGTTATACAGATGACAAGTCTCTGGGGTACTAATACATACGTGTGTGTGAACCGTGGAAATGTACTTAAAATCTTTTCAGAGATTTCGAACCCAATCTCATATTCTCATGTGACCTGAACAGGGTTCAATTTCCGGATCGGGGGCATTGGGGACAAAGTAACATCTAATTTAATTCCCAATTTGTCTTGAATTTGGTAATTGCTGAAAGTGATAGATTGGAAAAACTGGGTTTCAAAGTGAAATTATTGGAGGCCGATCAGATTCCCATAAGGTGTAATTACAATTATGGTGGGAACCTGAAGGTAGTTTTCCAACCAGATAGACCAAGTTCGAGGCATCCTCGTGCACTGTAGTTGTGACGTGTACAAAAATGACAGTTTAACTGTCACAATCTTGCTGGCCCTTTTCTGATGAGAGGGTCTTTCTCATCACGGACTCATGAAACAATAAATACTATATAAGGATAACCACTTGTTAACTTTGTTATTTCACTGAAGGAAGTTTTCCAAACAGATAGACCAAGTCTGAGGCAAGCAAGACATTATAATAAAGGCTTTAGTAGACAAAATAAAGACTGGGCACAAGTTAATGCCGTTTTATGGAACTGATCCCCCCTTAGTTAGCGTGGCTTCTTAAGGGTTGATCCAGGAGGATACATATCTGAAATCCCTCTCTTCGTACACAATGGGGAATGCCCAGCTGCCAGCTAATTACGGAACTACAGCCATGTTGATGGAGAGTGACTGTATATTTTTCCAAGAAACATGGATGGTGGAAAATGTGTCTGTAGATGGGTATGAGGTTTATGTTCAATCTGCTATGCAAAATAAGGTGGGGAGATCACCAGGGGGGGTTGCTGATTGCTATAAAGAGTACCCTGGGTTTCACATCAAGATTAATGCCTAACCTCCCCTTTAGAATTATGGCAGTGAAGGTACACTCCTTGGTGGTGGACCTGAAAATACTCCTTCCTAATGTCTATTGGCATAAGGGGTGGCGGATCTAAGCGACTTACTGGAAACAATTACTGTATAATTTGGGACTGACAGGGGGCAATCACGAACGGAAGGGTAATATTTTCAGGAGAGTTTAATTCAGACTACTGCTTTTTGAATACGGATAATGAACCATGGGAGATACTGCCAGATATGGTTATGGAAAATCCGAAGAAACAACGGGGGAGAAAGTAGATCTTGTTGCTTGAGTCTATGGGTCTTCTATGTCTGAATGTGGGAATGGATGCCTCTGACACACCGATAGCAACCTGGTAAAGAGGAGATAGTAAATTAACTATAGATTATATCTTTGTTGACGCCCTTTTCTGTAACTCCAGTGTAGGTCTCAAGATCGTACCTAGCGCATGGAGTGATCATAGTGTCCTGATAGCGGACTTGATATTTTGGTAAATACGTCTGTTAGAGGCGACTTAATGAAACTTAGAACAGTGGGAGAGGTAAAGCGATTCAATGGTCTCCACAGAACATCAGGATATTGAACACAGGACTAGAGTACCTAATGAACTCAAACACCTTAAAATGTGAACTTCACATGTTTAATTCATGTAGGTTTGATGTATTCTTGGCTAGCCTGATGAAAAGGGTTAGTTTAAACCCTGGGATGAGGTCTGGTACATCTTCCTGTAGACATCCACACATTTTTGATTAGCAGCTTGCCAATGAAAAAGCATTTATGCAGTGATCCTTGAGGTCGATTTGCTGTTCCAATTGGTACTAGGCTCAAATATCCAATAGAATTAGACATATCAAACAAAGGTACAAAAACGTCTGTAGATCAAGAAAAGCAGCGTTGCTGCCAAAGGATGCAGAAACTATGCTGCGTACCCTGGTGAAAAGGGGTTTGAGGGCATTTTGGGGTCTGATTAATGGCCAAGAGTTAACAATGATTGTAAGTCAATTGAATGCGGTTTCAGGGACACAATGGGTCAAATTCTTTTCTGATCTCTATGGGGTGGATTTGGGGGATGCCTAAGGAGATGGTACTTGTCTGCCTGCTGAGGACAGTGACGATTGGCAGCCCATCATTGATTATGAGGTGGTCCTGTCCTGGATTAAAAGATCTAAAATCTCCCTGGTGGCTGGGCTGAATGGTTTGACTAACAATACTTTTAAGGGCCACCCGAATGCCTGGGCTCATGTCCTGACTATGGGTTTCAAAAGTATTTTAAGAAATTGAGTTCTCCCGACCTCTTGGCAAACAGCATATGTGGTTCATATATTTAAGAGAGGTGAAAGGGATCAAACAAGGAACTACCGTCCAATTGCTCTAATACACGCAGACTGTAAAATCTTTGCTTCTATACTATTGACCCATTTGAATGAGTGGATGGCCACAACACAGCGCCTTAACACATTTCAGGCTGGGTTTAGGTTGGGTCACTCAACCAATGTAATGTAATGTAAATGGTCTAGTTATGAGGGCGCTGCAGGAATCAACTTGTGGAAGGTGCGCTGGAGATATCTATGTGGCCTCAAATGACCTCTCGGCAGCCTTTGACTGCGTTAATCGGAGTCGACTTTGGTCTAAGTTGGCAACCTGGGGCTGCTGAGGGGCCTGCAGTGGCTAATCATGGCACTCTATGATAAGGTGGGGATCCGTGTCAGATTAAAACTTTATGGCAATATGTCTTGCAGGATTCAAGCCTGAATCGGTCGGAGACAGGGGTCTACCCTCGCCCCTTTTCTCTTCAACCTATATGTCTCTGACATTGGGGATTGCTTAGCTGAGCAGGCATGGTCACTCTGAAATTGGGTGAGTTACACATTCCCTGGCTGGCCTATGCAGCAGATTTCTGGCTCCTCAACAGCACCATGGTGGGTCTTCAGCCCTTATTGAATACATTTGCGAAATAAGCAGAAGACAATGGACTGATTGTCAACCCTAGAAAAACATGTCTCTTGGTGCTGTCAAGGGGGCAGAAAAGAAAAAGGCTGCATTGGTGCATGCAAGGTGTCCAGATTGCTAACACAGCAAGCGTGCTATATTTGGGTTTCCCTCTCCTGGCACAGCCTTCTAGGATGGGAATTTGCACCTTCCTTAGACAGACAGCTACGGTTCTTTCTAATCAAATGAGTAAATTGGAGGAGAAATGTGGGCGGTTCTCCATAAAATCATCAGCCTTTTTTTATGAAGGAAAGGTGGTCCCCAAACTCATCTATGGGATGAAACTGTATTATGACAATATCGAGAATTTCTGGGAAACGCTTGAGGCAGTGTTCTGGAAACAGACTCTTAAGCTACCGAATACTATTCCGGCCTCGACTATTGGATTCAAACTGTGAATAGCTTTTTTGGAGGCCTGTGTGTTATGGAGATTGCTTTCCCTTTTCCGAAATATGATAGATCCCCTGCTGAATACACTCTATGAAGAATTGGGTAAATTACTGGATAAGTCTGGTCTAGTACATCATTCCAATAGGTTTTTGTTTAAAATCTGAGATATATGTGATCAGACTTTGAGAGATATCTCTCTGGATAGGGTGACTCTGGTTACTAACCCTGATAAGGTAAAAAGAGCGCTCAAAGAGAAAGATTGGATCACAACCCTGATAGGTTCCATGCGTATCCATCTTTGAGCCACCTATGGTGGGAACATAAGAGATGTGCGGTTATCTTGCCCCTTGTCTTACAGTTCCCTAATCAATATTATAGGCCCCTTCTGTTAAAATTACGCTGGATATCTTGCCGACCCGTGTGGTTTTATTACAAAGAACAATGGTCAGTCCAGAACAAGCAGTCTGCAGACTTTGTAATAAGGAGGGATAAACGGAATCATTGAGGCACCTTGTATTGGTCTGTCCAGCATTCTGCACTGAAGGGTTGGTATTTATGGCTGAGTTTGCTACGTAGGAGTCAATGGGAGTGATGACTATATTTGTTCCCACTGCATTAATATTCAGAATACATCAGAGGGTACTGTGATTGCGTCATTTGTCAAGTCATTGGATTTATATAATGAACATAAAATACTATAACTTGGGGTTCTCTCTTCCAAATGCATCACAGTTTACCCTTGTTCTGTAATATGAAATCTATAATGGATGAAATATTAGTTTTAGATATCTAAATCATGCACTGGTTCTTTAAATGGTATGAATTGGGTTTTAAGTATTCCATGTGTCGTTGAGATGAATTGATATGAATTTAATGGATTTGTAATTTGTTTGTTCTTTCTTATTTTTTATAACTGACTATCCTAAGTACCCTGCTTCTAAGGGATGTCCATTCTCAAATTTTATTTCATAGTCCATCAAAAAAGATGAACAAATATTGCTGTTTGCCACAAAGGTTAAACGCGATACATGTTAATTTCACTAATTAATTGAGCACCAAATTTTCATTTATCTCTGATTTAAATTCTGACATGAATATCATATTTGTATGCTTACTCTGAGTATTTGCAGTGCTGTTAGCAGTGCTGGCCATTGTCGCTGTTAAACACACACTGCCAATAATCAGAGTAAGCATTCAAATATGATATTCACGTGAGAATTGAATTCAGAGGTAAATGAACATTTGTTGTTCAATTAATTAGTTAAATTAACATGTATTGAGTTTATTGGAAAATAAATCAATGAAAAGAAAGACACAGTCACTCCCTTCTAAAAAAATTAGAAAACAAAAGAAATGCAAGACCAGTTCAGCACAGACTACGCGACAATGAGCACTTTCTTCAAAATGACTTGTAGATGGCAGTGTAACACCACAATTCGTAATGTAGACAAACAAAGCCAGAAAAGCAAAAAGATTGATTATCTCCAGAACGGGAGGACCTACCAAGCCAGAAATAGTTGCATTAATACGTCAATGAAATAAAGAATATGCCATTCAAAATTCATGACACCAGACCTCACCATTCATGAGGAGTTATGTCCCCAAGAATGCAACATACAAACCCACAAACCCACAAATAAACGCAACTTTTGTTTGTTTTATATATATAGATTTTGCGATATTATGAAGTGTTTTAACTTTAATCGTTGTAAAGGCTTTTTTGTAAACCATATACAATAAAAAAAAAACATCTGAATACATATAAAACTGATAATTGCTGAGTTGATCTTATCCAGTTGAGCATGATTCAAAAAAGATTAGCTGACAACCTCCACTAATCTACTGTCCAGGGCTTTTGGGAAGAGTTTACTGTCTAAATTTAGAAGGAGAATGGTAGGAAGTGAAACTCTTGTCCTTGACGTTATTGTGGTTCATCATAATACTAGCTTTTCCCCACGATTTGTGGACCTCACCCTGCTTATTATCCTTAATTAAAATCTGTACTTTTGGGAAACAGCAATCACAGGCATTGGAGACCTCACATGAAATGCCATCTGACGTTGTCACCTTCCTCAATGTCAGGCATATGAACTTTTCTTTTACTTCTATTGCTTTGAGGGGGTTCAACCAAATCTCTATTCTGTTGCAAGTTTGTTTTTGTAGAGATACATCTGCAAGGTAGTTTCCATTATGTTTGACCCCATCCCAAAGGGATAACCATAGGACGATGAAAAGAAATGAACACATTCATTCACAATTCCCTTGAAGGGCTCCATGATACAGATACATGCACCTACTGATCTCTACAATCTGACCAATATCCTGGCATCCTTCTGGCTACCTTGATAGGAATCTGACAATTGTTGTCTCATGTCGTATAGGTTTTTTCCTTTATACCCTGACCTCTAATTTCTCCTTTGATTGATAGTAGAAGCTGATATCAGCACATGATACAGATAATTTCTTGATGACCTTTCCTTCTCTCTCACGGACCATGATCAATTCGGAATGCTCGGACTACAACAAAGTAAGTCAGTCAAAGAGAGATTCTTGCTCTACCAACCATTTGCAATGAAAGCAATGCAAGAACTGGTGGTACATCCTTGAGAAAATGCCTTCAGCATTTCCCAGATGTTTGCAGTAGAGGCACAGCCTGCTTTTAACCTTAAGACCCTCTTCTATTTTTTTTTAACCAGAGATATATTCCTCTTTCCTCTTAATAGCTTAAAATCATACGAGCTAGGCCTCATGCCCACCATCACAGCTAACTCCTTGATCTTTGTCAGAAGTGGGGAATGATCTGGGAGGGATCACCCCAAATACTTACATTTAGTACAATTGATCAGGCGGGAAGTAAGAAAAGCAAAATTATTCCTCATCTAGTTTTGTTATGATGGGAAAAAATGATGTGATACCATCCAGGTTTCTAATGCATCAACATTCTCCATTCATCTGTGTTCTTCTCTGAGGGCACATTATAAATCAACTATAAATAAAAAAATAATAACATTAAAACAATTGTATCACTTTTTAGTGATGCCAAAGCCACCCTTGGATACTGTTCTATCCATATTCAAATCTGCTGCTCACTTACAATGACCACACATGGATACAGGGACGCAGCAATTATGAAGCTCTTTAATTAGAAAACATTGGAATTGTCCTTTTGTGCATAAAGAGCTCACAAGAAGAATGTGCAAGTCCCCTACCTAATCTAGGCCATGATCCACCTACTGTGAGGATCTTCATAAGGTCCAAGCACATAGTTCTTTTTATTGTGAACCAAGATACAAACACCTCTTGCTTTGTGCAGATCCCTTTATTTACTCACTCCAAACACATGTTTTTCAGTTCCTTAATAGGGATGTGCGACGCTGGCAGACAAACCATATCCAGACTGAAATGACACAGGTAAGAAGCGATCGAGGCATATGTCTTCCTATCATTGAGCCAATTCACGTATCTTTCAAGAATTTTAGGATTAGCTGCCATAACAACCACATTGCTGCCACCAACCACAACTTTCACTTCCACAACATTTTCTTCAACAAGACACTTCCTCTCTGAGAGTAAAATTTTTCGCTGCAGCATGCTATTTAGCACTCAAAAGAGAAAGCTAAAGCATTTGTAAAATGTTTTCACTTTCTTACGGACAAAAGGTTCACTTTTACACGACACATAATGCATCCTGGTGTTAAGCCTTTCCCAGTTCAACAAAGTTGCAGTTAAAATGCTTAACCGAAGAAGATTGCCTTGATATTTAAATACTACAAAATAAAACCACATTGAATTTACTAACTCAGACTATTTACTTTACTCACTGTAAAGTAACCTTTCATACTTCAGCAGAACAAGTATTGCTACTAAAACATTTGGCTAATAGCCTTATAGTCCTCAGGCGAGGTCATTATTGCATGGGATAATGACTGCCCAATTATGGCCCTTGCCAATGTCCATAAATTGGTGGCAGGTCATTATCCCGCAATGATGACCCCTCCCTCAGCCTATAAGGCTGTATTAAGCCATCTTGTCAAACTCTTACAGTGGCCAATAGGTTTTTTTGCAACATGACATGAACGTGCTTCTCCTGGTCTTGGTGAAGCCAAGCCTGGCTTGTTTTAATTCCGTGTTGTTAGTGCTCCTGAGCAATAATCTATAAGTTAGAGCAAAAGGCCAAAAATTAAGCAGCTTGTTTGATTACCATTGCCCTACATCAGGACTATATAACAGGGTTGCTGCAGTAAGCAGCTAATGTATCACATGCCTGAATCCTATTGGAATGGGTTTCTTCTCACAGCAAAAATTTCTTGAGTAAGTTGCTTCTGCCTAGCCACAAAAGGCATTCCGGTTCTGGAATAATCTCTCACTGTTACTATTTCAAAAGCTTATATATAATAAAGGAGATAGAGTAAAAGGTAACAGGGAGCTAGGATCAGATAACCAAGAGTGGTACTCTTGGTGCAGAAAATAAAGTTTAATCATGAAACAATGGATAAAACAGTATTAAATAGATACATAATAGTGAGCATTAATTCTTGCTAACACAAACAATGAGTCTAAAAACTAATAACATAGGAAAACATCAGAATCAATAGATGATTTGTATAACAAAAATGTATCTTCAGTGTAACAATTCATTTCATTCATTGCATACAATTATTAACTTAATTACAATCTTCAAATCTGTGTTCGCTCTGTTCACATCAGAGCAGAAGTGTCGCAACATGTTTCTGTTCGTAATAAGTTAATAAAGAACATTCATCAGGAGAAAGATTAGGGAGCGAAATCCTTCTCCAAAACTCCAGAAGCATAGGGAGACGTCAAAGCAACCTTGGAGGGTTCTTGTGGGGGGCAGACCGCTTCGTGAATAAGCTAGGACTTCTTAATAGGTCCTCAGTTGCCAAACCTGAATGGTAAGTAAAGGTAACAAGATGGCCGGTGAGATGGAAATATCATGCGCGGAGTCTGAAATGCAGCCCACGCTGTCACCAGGACACTAGCTTGTACATAAGGCGAAGTAGGAGATAGCAATAACAACTTCAGCTTTAAATTGGGCTTTAGGGTGGTTCACCAAATTGCGCCCAAGAAGCAGCAAGTAGGACTCTCTCATGGGTGGGGGTAGATACTTAATGTCAACCCACTTAATGTTAAGTGGAGGTCAGGTCGGTTCGAGGAAGACTGGAGAAACCCTCCTGTGGCTGTAGCGACAGCGGATCTTCGGGTCGGGGGAAGTGAATGCTTAAATTGACATCAGCCAGTCTGTTACAGAGGTGGCGCTGTGTGGCGGCCAACAGCAGGTCTTATGGTTAGGTGCGATAAATGCTATGGATTGGCATGTGAAATATTTGAAAAATGCAGCCGCGCTTCAGTTGCACGCCTCACCGAACCTTGTTGAACTGGTTGGTTGCCTATCTATGAAGTACCAGAGGTTTGTGATAGGCAGCACTCATTACCAATTCCAAGCTCTGCCCTCAAGCTAGACCTCTTCCCTGAGGGACTTCACCAAACACATGTTGGCTCATTCATGAGAGAGAGGATGTATTTCTTTCCCTACCTGGACAATGGCCTCATCACAGATTGTTCCCTAGAAGAGGCATTGTCTCATCTGTGCCACCCTTGCCTGCTCCTATGTAGTTTGGGCTTCTCCCTCAACTTCCAGATGTGACAGATGGCACCATCCCAGCATCCCAGCAGCACAAATTCATGGAAGCAGTCATAGACCTTTGCTCTGGACAGGGTCTGGAATGGAACGGAAACCTTTGTAGGAGGAAATAGAAGACTCTGTAAAATCACGGTAAGAAGGGTGAGAGCGGGCAGTAAATTACAACCAAGCCCCAAATGTGTGTCCTCTGACGCTGCCCGTGATTTTAAACTGGGACTTTAAACTGAAGCATATCTTTCATGTGGTCAGAAGATTCCAGATGAGCCAGTTCTTGCCAGCCTAAACCTTCCTTTGCCTTCTGGGCCCAATGGCTTCCTGCACTTTCCTGCTGTCAGAGGCTCATCTAAGAAGGAGATCTCTACAATAGCTTCTGTGTTCTCATTTTTCTCAGTTCTTGGCCAACATGACATCCCTTCTCCGGAACTCGACACAGTACGACAGCATCTCATTTAGTGGCCCGCTGAAACAACTGGATGGCAGGGGTTATTTTGGCAACGGTGGCCACGAATTGCTTGGATCATTGACACCATTTTTAAATGCTGAGGTGCTCATCTGTGCAAGCTCATGGTGAGCAGGCTCTTGACCTTGGCACAGTGAATATTGCACACCAATCTGTTGGAGCTGCAGATGATCAGGCTTGCACTGATATCCTCGGTTCCTTCAGTCTAGGGGAGAGGTGTCATGAACCTGATGACAGGACGGTGGCATGCATTACCTCAATAAGAGAGGGGGTGTACAGTGCTGCCCCTGCATAGGGAAGCAATGTAGCTTTGGTTTGGTTGGCCATGGAGTACATAATTTCTGTGTTGGCAGCCCATCTGCTTGAATGGAGACTGCAGTGGCATATACCCTGAGCAGGCAGGTCTTGGCTTCCCACAAGTGTGAGTTATGCCAAGAGGTACTTGAGAAAATCTTGAACCTCTAAGTTACCCCTCAAGTGGACCTGTTTCCTTCCATTGTCAACAGCCAGCTGTTCTGCTCCAAGGAATTTCTTTGGGGGCTATCACCTCAGCTAGAAAAGTCATTGCGCTGTGGGCACTGTTGGTTGAAGCTGTCAATCTTCATCGTCGACCTGCCCCAGATCGTTTCTGAGTTCCATCTGAACCAAATGATTAACTGCCTATTGTTTTATCCTTCAACACATCCTTCCAAGGAGGATGCAAGGTTTCACTGGCCGGTCAGAAAGCAGAGGGTGTGTTAAGCTTCTATGTAGCCCGGAGTAAAGAAGGTCATAAAGACGACCAATTGTTCATTGGTTTTTCAGGGGCAGGCAAGGATTGGAAGTCTCTAAACAGACAATTTCCAGGTGGATAATTTTTACATCGCTGAGTGTTATGCTTTAGCAGGCAAGGGAATGCCTGAAGGGCTGTGAACCACTGAAAAAGGGGATGGCAGCCTTAGATATTTGCCAGGTGGTGACTTGGTTGTAGCTTCATATGTTTGCAACGCATTATTGTTTGGATTCCTAATCAGCAGTGGATGCCCATTTGTTAAGACAGTTCTTCACAATTTCTTGGTGCAGCAGGTTTGTCCTCAGTCACTGCCCTTTGTGACAATGCCCCATACTTTGAAAAATGTTTCTGATGCTAGCTGTCAATTGTGTATCAAATATGAGTAATATGTGGTGGGAAATTCTACCACAAAGAACATTACCAGGTTTAAGTAATTTGTGCCTTAGCTCATCGAAGGCCTCTCAAGCTCTACCTTTTCATCTCTAACAAGCACAGATTGTGCAATCAACTTTGTCTTGGGTTTGCTGAGCTGAAGAAGGGCAGGGCTATCACAAAACATACTACATTGTAATGGATTGGTCTGTGCATAAAACATGTTTCTAATTGACCGAGAAATATGTACTGGAGGGCTTGCATACCCACTCCATAGGAGGACTGTTGTGACTTGTGCCTTCCAGAAAGGTGTTTAGTTTCAGAACATTTGTCAGGCAGCCACGTGGGCTTTGCTGCAAACCTTCACAAAACATTATCTCTCACACTCCCTGCCTGGAGAGGAAGCCAGAGTGTGTAGGTCAATAGTCCAAAATTCCTGTTGGTAATTGCTTTATCTAGCTGGCCCCTATCCTCAGTCCTGTTTGTGGTATGACTTGCATACAATTTTATAAACAAAGGAATCTGTGGGAGGAATCTATCTATGAGAAGAGCATATTACCTATGTTAGTGTTTATTCTGATAGATAGGATGATTCCTCCCACAGATTACTCATCACCCTACTACCTGCCCCACCAATTTCAGTCCTCAGTTGGATATTTTACATGTTCCTTCAAAACACTTTTAGAAATGCCAGCTCTGAGATTCCTTGTGAGTGCTGAAGATCAAAGGACAGAACTGAGGGGGAATGGGACCAGTGGCTCAAGTATACACAGAGATGATATCACTTCCGGCACAAGCCAGCTCCAAGGAACATCAAAACATCCAACATTTTTCAAGAGGAGACTGTGGCAGAGGAAGAGTTTATAAAATACGGGATTTGTGGGAGAAATCGTTGTATCAATCAGAAAGAACGTTACCATAGGTAAGTAATTTGTTTGTCTGTCACACAACAACCCAACAACAAAAAACAACTGACTAACCTAAAAATCGCTACCTTTACACCATACTTTAGCTTAGAATTCTCCAAAGCCAGCAAGTCATTCAGTAAACCTACTGCTTCCACCTTCAGCTCGTGCTAACACCCTTCTTTACCAGAGCGTGTACCTCAAAAGCCTCAATTCCGGTAGTGCTTTACCAACATGCCAGAGAGTGTTGGCAGTGATGTAAACCTGAAGTGGGTTGTGGACTCTGTGGATCTGTCAGTGTGCATAAGGGTGGGGGATCTTCATCACCCAGCCTGATCCACTCTTTAAACCCATATACTCGTAGATTCTAGCCAAACACAGCTACTAGTCTATTTATTTGTATGTACTGGCATTTATTATTTGCAAAACTAGTTGGGCAGCAACGGGTTACTCTACAGAAAGTGTCATAAGCAGTGCAAGAGATGTTGCAAGCTGGAGTGGAGTGCTTTGGGATTGTTAATACGTATGCGGTAAGGACCAGGGTGGAACAAATTGTTCATTTCTTTCATGGGGATTCTTGACGTTCTCTGCTTTTCACCCCTTACTGAAGTGCAGGAGTCATGGAGCAAACATGTCTTGTGATGGGATGCTGTTTTAGATCCTGGGTGCATAGTTTGTAAAAGCTTGTCTTCTACTCTTTTCTTTTTGGCACGTCTTGATGTGGTGAAGGATCAACAGAACACACATGATTCGGTAAGACAGATTTCAAAACCTTTATTCAATTTTGCCAGGATGGGGTGGGGATAAATGTCTATAGGTCTAGAACATTTGACTAAACTATTAGGTTCACTATGCTAAAGGTGTCAGGATGGGTGTCAGGATGGGTCCACTCAAAGTGTCTATGAAGCCTAACTATGGAAATACTGGCCTCCCCAGGGTTCCCTTCTCTAGTATACATGCTCAGGGATATAGCGCCCAGCACACTTCTTGGTTGAAATTTACAGTCTTGGGGAAATAGTGCCCTGGCCTTTCTTTGCCTCTCTGTTCTAGGTATCGAGTGCCCTGTTCACTTCTTGCCCACTCACTGTTGGCTTCTGGGCCACTCAGTCCTAGGTGTGTAGCACCTTACTTGCTTCTTGGTCATCTAAATCCTGGGAAATGTAGCATCCTCCTCACTTGTTGCCAGTCTCGGACCAGTGAGGATTTATTCCCGCAAAATTAAGGTAATTGTCAGGTCTAGATACTCTCACCCTCTAGTCTCGGTTCGCCCTTGAGTGGGTCAGTAACAATACCTCACAACGCACTTGTAAAAGTGAGTATTCCTTACCCCTTGCTTAGGGTTTTCCAGGCTGTGTTATTCCAACTCACCACCCAGCGTTGCCCTCCAGTGCTAGTCCAGCAAACTATTTCTACATTTTTCCCAAGTATTGCCCAAACCCCTTTTGATCCCCTGCCATGACTCAGGGAAAGTGTCTGTTCCTAGCAGCTCTCTGGACTTGCATCTCCTGCTTTTTTCACCCACACTTGTTTGCACTGGTTTCCTCTACAGGCCCTGAGCTGGTCTGAGCTCTAGTTGCAGAGCATTGAGCAGTTTTACAGTCCTCCTGATTGGTATAATTATGTGCTAAAAGTTCTCATAACCCTGGTTTCCACTTGCTCCTACAATGGGATTGATTGCCTTTATGTCTCTGCTCAGGTGACAACATCCTTTTAATAGTTTTGTTCAACATTTGCAAATGACAAGGTCAGTGTTGGTAATTGCATGCAGCTAGCAGTGGTGTGGAAGTGCTGATGGCCTAAATGGCTGGTTCGCTATTTTGAAGTTGATAGGAAGGTGAATGTGAAACATGCCACTCTGCTATGTAAGCTGTGTCCTTTTGGGGCATCCTCGACAGAAAGCATCTAGTCATGAGAAGGGTGAGTAGCTCTGCACCTCCAACACAAATCCAAGAAATAAGAAGTGCTGCATCTATGAGGGCCCTGGCTAGACGACCTATCATATAACTCAGAGGTCCCCACTCGCTTCACAAGGGCCATCACGATCACAACATGAAACCCAAAATATCACTGGTGCTGAGAAGCAAGGTTCCTCCCAAACCTTAGGCCCCAACTCAAGCGTGGATTCTCTCCCGCCAACATCTAGCGAAGATGGTTAAGACCCTGACATATATAACACCTTAGTGGCTCACTCTGGCATCTTCATCTTTTCCAAGATACTTGCCAGTTTCTTGGAGCCTGATTAAATCATGTGTTGAATTCTACAAAGTATGTCCCTAATAATAGGATACCTGGGAGGATAGAGATGGCCACCAACTTCACTGAAGGAGTTTTGTGGTTTTACTGGAGCAAAATCGGTTGGAATACATAGAACACGTTGTGGGCCTCAGCAAAGCTAATAGGTATTTGCTTCTCAATCTGTGTTGGGGGCAAAGGAAACAAACTGGCCCAAAAGTGGATTTTTCTACTCTGAGAATCGATAATAGCTTGATTATAGCCTTACCAATTTGAACTGGCAGATGGTATTTTCCGAGAGTGTCGGCTGGTGGCATATATAATAAGCAAGCAGTCTTCAAGTCTGAGTCCAAGTCCCAGTAGTGCCTCAATGCAGACATGAGGTCCATGCTCTAGTGGCTTCTTCCATAGGCCTCTTGGATATCTCGACCAGTCTGTTACATTGGCTTTACCCCATAGTTCTATGAGTGTTCGATCTGGAGAAATCCTGTTAGAGTTAAGTGTTTTCTCTGGTTTTCAGTAAACAGGATCATCTTAATGGCCAAAGATCTTCAAACCCCCCCAGACTGACTTTTGTTGTCCATAGGGTGCAATGTCCAGGCAACATATCACCCCTACGAGCTCTGAATCTGTGATTCCCTCAGCTTAATCCTGTTTTTTATATAGAGGTGGCTTTGCCAAAGCATTTGTCTTGGGCCTGTCTATAATGGCTGTTGGACTTGGCAGGGATTTTAGATCTAAGGACAGCTGGTGAACATATGGGTTTACTGGTGTCTGGTTAGATCAATGAGGTATTGCTCTCCAATGACCTCTAATCTCCCCCACCCTGATTGTGTCAGTTAGGGTCTTTGAGATCTGAAACATTCTATTAATCCCTGAGCTTCTCCCTGTTGGTGGGATCTTTTGCTCTCTGGTCGGTTTTCCATCTCCTTGTGGAACAGTAAGATCTAAGGGTTCCTCAGCTGATCCAAGTGCGCGTTGCTCCTCAGGGTGTGTAGTTGTTCCCCAACCTTTGAACAGCTTCTTCTTTTGCTATGATAATCTTTCCCACCTTTGGCAAGTGGGACTCATTTAACTGGTTACCTTAAAAAGGCTTACTGTTGTTTTTTTGGACATCCCTAGTTAGGAAAGCCATGTGTATGTTCTCCAATGCCGCAGTGCCTTTATTACAGGTCTCACAATACAAATGGACTATATTTTCCACCGATTAATTTGAAGGGATAGGTCTGAAACATTTAGGCCCAATTTTACCGTGGCTCACTTTCGGTCACACAGTACTCTCACAGTAGACACCTGAAATCTTTCTCCAAGTACAGATTTCATTGGCTGCAAACGATTTCTGCAACAGCCCTATGGTACGGCTACATATAAGTCTGTATCAATAATTGTGTTTTGCCTAGCTGGAATCACTTAATCATAAGCACTGTAGATCTGATGTCCCTGGACCCTTAGTGAACAACATGTTGTGATTACAACCTATTGATTTAACCTAGGGATCTGCAACCATTGGCTCTACATATCTTTTGGACTACACCTTCCATCAGGCCTAGCCAGCATAGTCTAGGAGTTGTAGTCCAGAACATCTGAAGAGCTGCATATTGCAGACACCTGACTTCACTGGTGCACATTTAAGCCTGGTATCATTGATTGAATCATTTTTTTTAAACAGGTTATTTTACAGGAGACCAGTCTCTAAGCGCTGGACCGGGACTCAAACCTGTATTGTTCTCCACGTCTTGTTTCCAAGACAAACACATTGGCCCTGAGCTATCCTCCCTGCCATGTTTTCTAATAAAAGTGGTAGCAGTGTCTAAACACTGAGGAGGAATCATCATATATATCAAAGGTGGCAGAGATCGAAATTTTGCATAAAGATCTGTGGAATCCACATCTCACACCATGTGTGGCCAAGGATCAACTGCCATTAATAAGTCGGCAAAAGAGATTTTAGTCGTTTACTCAGTTTTGCCAGGATGCAGTGCAAGATCAATGCCATAGCTCTACGGGATTTAGCTGGAATAGTAAGGATCAATCTCTTACCATCAGTGATCCCCCAGACTCAATACACCTGAAGACTGGAATTTCCCAATCGTACACCAGAATGGAAACTGCACTCCCCCCCAGCATCCTTAGTCCGGAACACATGCTCCGGAATGCCAACACAGCAACCGGGGCTGTGCCCTGTGAACAACAAAGACGGTCTTGGGAACTAGCTATCTTTTTAACTACACCTGCTACCAGTAAGAGAGCAGAGCCATCACTACTGCCATACTATATGGCTTCCTGACTTTGGGTGCATCTGTACCTCAGTGTACTGGTGGAGCCTAATTTGGCATCTACTCTTGAAATCTTGAAAACAGGTATTAGTGGATCACCAGGCTGGAAATGATATCCCTCAGCCCCACTGGCATCTGAGGCATGCTGCGACATACCCACGCCAGGAGTGGGGCTGGTCGAGTAATCAAATAAAACAGACTTGCGTTCTAGCCATCTTTACTGCTGTAGCCGATAGCAGGAACCTAGCAGAGCCTCTCGGGAGGATATCTCAGCGCCAACGTGCTCACCTTGGAAGCAAGACAACACGGAACAACACAGGTTCGATCCCCGGGTCCGCGCTTAGAAACCTCATGGTATTAAGCGCATTATAAATAGTCTATCATATCACTGCTACCACAACGTCTAACTCCCTGACATTCACCGCACCCATTTCTTTGTTTTGCTGAGAGTCTTATATGCCATCTATGACCTCTCAACCCTAGAAAATTTGAAGACCAGTATTACCCGATCACCAGACTCGGAATTATATCCCAGAGCAATGGTGGCACCTGACACATGCTCCAGCATGTCTACAGCTCCACTGGAGACTAGGCCTCCCTCATCCCATTCCCATTTCCTCGGGGTAGTACGCATGGATCAAAGGACATCGCAAAGGGCCTCTTCCATGTTAAGGGATTTGCTGCAGATTGCAGACATTCCTATATACCGGGGATTGCGGGGAGGTCTTTCTTTGTGGTTTAATCTGAAAATGACTCTTTTGTTCACTAAGGTCCGGCCACCAGGCTGGGTGTATCCATTCTGCTCATTGTATGACAATAAGGCTTTTACCGATGAGATCAAGGCCTATCTTTCTAATATCGGCATCCTACCTTCACAACCCTGCAGAGCTCTTCCATATTCAATTCCCCTCCGCCAGACTGGCCTTATTTTTAACCTCCTTAAGACCTGCACAGCAGAAAGACACACTGATGAATTACAGTATATACTTGTCCAGGAGCAGTCCAACGTGAAACAGTGGCGCGTGGACTAGAAACAAAGGAAGGGTCCAACAGACACCCCTTAACATCTCGGACGGCTCACAGTCCACAGGGCCTCACTTCAGCCCCAGACCCCGAAGACCCCAACAGCCCTCCATTTCACCACACTGATCTATGGTCTAGCAGACATATTCTGTTGCAAAGTCCTTCTGAGAGGGTTTGTATTAGAATTAGGCAGAGCTCCCATTAGTCCATTGCTCGTTTGTAGGTGGCACAGCTAGTCTCGAGGTTGATGTAGGCATTGGTGAGTATCCAGCGTAGAATCATAAAGGTTAGGTAATGTAGAGATATTTCTTAAGATCTTTGATGAAACTGCATGCAGGATGTAGTTTAACGGAGGAATGAGCAGAGCTGAGGATCCTATCACGTTCTGCGTTGACTCGCCCAAATAGGAAGCACAGGACTTGGACAAGGAACTTGGTCAAAGTCTGAGTAAAAGGCAGAGATGTTGCCATGCTGTCTTGATCTATTATTTGGTGATGGGTGCTGTAAAGGAGAAGTCACATTTAGCTTGAGCCAAGCCCTTTAAAGCCATATAAAGATGGGCGTGCGGCAGTCTTTCAGCTAGTGGTTGTTGTTGATTGTCGAAATACATTTTAATAGAATTGTATATCATAGGTACACTGGTGTTGATTCTTAATTCTGTGAATACTGGTGGTACTCCAGTACAGCAAATAGCCTGCCTGATCAGGTAGCTATCTGGCTTCTGCCAGCTCTGGCGTCATGCAGTGGTAGGGGAGGTGAGTGGTGTTTCAGAGCATGGCAAGCAGCAGTGGAGCTGCACAGAACCACTTTCATGTCAGTGTTAAGGGGGCGACAGTAGGAGAGAAATGTGCATTGGTGCATGGTAGATTGGGAGTGGTCACCTTGCTGCAGGGATTGCACCTTCTAATCCAGGGCCCAATGTTCTGGCTCATACAGGAAATAGTAAACTAATCTCCAGACACTGCTGACACAGTTGCACCTAAAACCTGCTACTGGTGGTCACGTGCATTGTTTGCCAATCCTAAAACAATGTGTACACTAAAGAACACTTGGACAATCGGTAGAAGAATCAATGCAGCACACCATAAGTGCGTGTCTCTATCCTCAGTGCCATAGTTTCTGTTTGCCAAGATGTTATGTTCTGCTCTACAATCTTAGCACTAAAATACTGCATCCTGGGCTACTCGACACGATTCTGTTGTAAGGAGAAAAGCTACGTGTTCATGGCTTTTCAGAATTTCAGAGTAATTACGGCTACATTTCCTAAGAGGCAGGTGTGAACTGGAAAGCCTCTTTCACCTATTCTTCTTTTATTATAAAAGGTAGTAAATGCAGCTACAATTCACTGCCTGATTTCATGCACTGTTGGTATGTAAATAGCCCCTTGCTAATACATTTAGGAGTCAATCGGCTAATACCATTGAGGTAGCTGGCGACAAAGAGTACACTTGTATTACCGGGGTCCGGGTGAGGGGCAATGTGGCCCAGCCAGCACTGGCCCATACGATACACTATCTGTAGGGTGTTTAATGTAAGTAGTTGATGCTTGACAGGACGACTGCGTTCACTAATTGGATCCAATACTGTTTTTTCAGAAAAGTTTACATTCTTGTAAATAACCTCAGGTGAGCAATGTATTAGCCACATAGGCCACAGATATTCATACTACCTGTACCCGGATGAAGCTTTTCCAGGTGTATTGCTTCACGTGTTTTTACAGGTTTTCCCATTTCCCCATATACACAGAAATACAAGGCAATTGAAACACCAGGAGACAGGACATAACCATGGTCTGAACGAGGGGAAGCAGTCTCCCAAAGTAAGCAGAGAAATGGTGGGAGTTCAGCTGAGGTGCCGAGTCCCATGTATGAACTAGAAAACAACATTATGCTGCCGATGGCACCACATTTTGATGCTCTAAATCCCATATTGGAATCCTCAACGTCCTCATCAGAGTTGATTTTTTTATTTTTTATTTTTTTATTTTGTAGTTCCTTCAGGGTTCCCTAATTGCCTTTTTAGAAAATAAACAGCTGATTAAACACCAGCGAAAATACACCTACAATTCACGTTGACGTCTTCTTCCAAGAGTTATTAGCAGACCCCACAGTGTTAAGTGCCCTAATGTGCTAAAACATTTCCTTTCCCAGCATACTCTAGCTAACAATTTAATCTGCTTTCCCTGAAGATGTGTACTACTTCAAGGCGCAAACGATATCCTTTCTCGGTCGAGCTGCTATGCTTGCCCAAAACCTTTCCTTTTTCATTATATATTTTATACCTTAATTCATTCTTCCTCAAAGTAAGTGCTTTATCATAGATGCCCAGTATAAAATGCATGCCACAGTAAGACAGTATAGCTGGGCTGGCTGCACCAAAATGCCAGTCTAGCCACTTAATAACACTTATCACGCTTGTTTTATCATAGATGCCCACTATTAAATGCCATGCCATATTGATTTCTAATCCGCCCCACCACCCTCACCCATGCCACCAAAATCAACACTTTTTGGGCCAGCAGAAACGCAAACCCACACACGATCACTTGCTAATTCACACACACATTCGCATAGCATTCACTGGCTCATTCACATTACCACTCATATACAACACACTCGCTTATTGACATGCACACCAGCCAGCCACTCATACATCATAAGCTCTCTCATTCAGCCCCAGTCTGGATTCTTCTCACCGCCTCCCAGTATGAAGAACAAAGCCCAGCTATTCTTAAAAGACTCGCCTCATTACGAGTTTGCCGGTCCGGATACAATGGTATCCATTGTATCCGGACCGGCAAACTCCTAGTTGGGCCCGCGGCTGCCTTTTATTCTGCCAGGTCTGACATGGGGGAATGAAAGGCACCCACGAGCACAGCAAGCCTGTTGCACCGGCACGGTAACAAACTGTGCCGGTGCTAGAGGCATCCCCCTTCCCACTATGGGAATGTGGATCTACCAGCCCAGGCACCCGCGAAAGGGCAATTACCGGGTCTGGCGGGGCCGAAATACCCCGGTAATTGCCCATTCGTGGGTGCCGGATTTTCTTGCTGGCTGGGATGTAGCCTTGCCGGTTTTAACGGCAAGGCTACCTCCTACCTATGGGCCTCATTACGAGGTTACCGGTCCGGACACAACGGTACCGGTAAGCATGCCAGTACCGTTGTATCCGGACCGGCAAACTCCGAGTTGTGCTCGCGGGTGCCTTTCATTCCGCCAGGTCTGACCTGGCAGCTGCAAAGGCATCTGTGAGCAGAGCATGTCAGATGCACCGGCTCCATTCACGAATGGTGCCGGTGCATCCGACTTCCTTTTCCCAATGGGAATGGGGAAGAATATTTTCCTGCACCCTGGAATGGGCAATTACCGGATCCGCCGGGGTTGTAATACCCCGGTTATTGCCCATTCCAGGGTGCCGGAATAATGGCGACTCTGGCAGTAGCCGTGCCTGTATTACAGGGACGACTGCCGCCAGAGTCGTAATGAAGCCCGTGTGTTTGTTTGTATAATGGAGCAAGAGTTGTGGTGATCTTAAGTGTCTTGCTGCAATGATGTATGTGTCAGCAAGTGATGCCAGATTGCTGCGAGGTCAATGTGCGTGTGTGTGACACGGTCATTGTTCTGTGAACGACCGTTGGGGGCTGGCTGGGTGTGGATGGCCAGTGGTTTGGCCAAGGATCTGTCTGGGGTCCCTGTCTACGTACCAACCTTCCTGTATGTTCACTCACCTCTTTGTAGACCAACGGACACTAACGCTGCTCACACTGCGGCCTGGGTTCAGTGTCTTCTGTGGAGGACAAACCCACTACAGATGCTTAATACAAGGCACAGGCTAGTCTCAAAAGAGAAAAGGTTGCTCTGCTTGGTAAGTGTCGTGTGAAGTGCATAGTGCGCTTGCAGTCTGATCTAGGGTTGTGCTATTTTGTACAATATAGGCTGAACAATGCTATAATGAGCTTTTATAGATGCATATGCACTATGGCACAAAGAGGGGTGGGGACGTGTTCTCTCAGTCCCCAAGAACGCAAGTCCCTGCAAGACAACTGTGCTATCTCTGAACTGAGCCTATAATCAAAACCCAAACAGTTTGGGTCATACGAAGACACGTGGCCTTGTAACCCGATGCATTCCCTCGGTGTTTGAGCATAGAGAAGGATAGCATTATAGTGGTGTGCTAATGGAGTCATGTTTGCACATTTACAAGCGAAAGTGATGCTCTGTGCAAAAGGTGCTCCTCTTGCATCTAGACTCTGGAGTGATTTTCCATTCAGAATCCAAACATGTGTGACCGTCTGTCCTTCCAAAGAGCGTTGGGCACTTGGCACTTCCAACAGATGTCCAACCACTTAGTTCTCAGGAAGAGCAAAAGGTGACCACGTTGGTGCTGAATATTAAAACCCAATAATAATGTTTTCTCACTCATCATATTCTTTTCCTAGATATAATTGTGTAAGATCAATATTGTGTTCGAACCCATGGTTGCTACCTCAGCCTACTCTTTCTAGAGCTAGACTAACACGCAGACAATGCCGATGCTTCTCAATTGCCTGCCACCCATGTGTGGACACACTTGACTGTGGCTTACTATTTGTGTGATCTGATGCCCATTGGCTATGTGACTGTAGAAACTTCAACAGCCAGACACTACTTTTATGGTGCGTCCCAATGATCCTACAAAATAGAGCAGCACTGAAATGATAAATATTGCAGAATATGCATTGCAATATGTGGCATCCTGAAGAAGCCTGGGAGCAGCACTCTAGGTACATCACACATCCCGAATGAGCATCATTCCAGCAAGGTCAATGTATCGTACTCATAAAAATAAACGAGTCAAACCAATAAAGCTGCTCCCTTTCTTCACACTATCATTATATGGCTTCATAAATGTCACTGTTATATTTCTGTATTTGGTTTACCCGTTGAACAATCCCTTTTTACAAATCTACAACCGTGTCTCTGAAATTATAGACGGCACAGCAACAGATGTATATTTCATTTAAAAATGATAAGGTTGACTTCATAGGTGCTCTATACTCCACTCTACAAAAATGTGTGAACTTTTGTTGCCTCCGCTTGCAGTTTTATGATCAGATGTAAATCTCACATGTTGCTTCGCAGCAGGGCTATTGGTGGCAGCAAGTTAGCGGTTCAGTCCTTTGCCCAGATCCCTAATCTACTTCCCGGTGCCACCTTCCCCTGCCAAGAACTCAATTTCCTCCTAATGTCTTAATCTCATTAACCTGTTTCCCCACACATAACCCAATCCTCCTCCACTGCTATCAATTGTCTATCCTAAACTTACTATCCCTTCCTGACAATATTTGGTAACTTTTTTTTTCAACTACCACCCTTTCAATATTAGAACCATGTCAGGCGCTCGGAGACCCTCTGGGTAGGCCCAGGGCTAAACTAAAATTCAAATGAATTAAATAAATAAACCATGTATGACTCCTCTTCCTGGTGCCACATTCCCTCATATACTGTCATTAAACTCGTCCCAATGCACCAGCCACTCCTTCCACCAACCCCCAAGTGTCTCAGTTATCTTCTGGTGCACAATAGGCACTGTACCAAGGCCCAGCAGAATATATTAGTCCAGAACGCGTCATTCTAAATATTTCTCTAGTTGGTTTGGACCTATGCAGAGACAGCTGTTCAGATAGATGTGTCCTTTGCTGCCCACTCTGAAAATCTGAACATATTCCATTTGAGTTTATTTGCTTATATTTAGACTATATGTATATTGCTAAAACCCATGGATATTCACAAGACATGTTTTTAAAGAGCATGATAGCAGGCCAGCTATCGACTAGTTTGGCAGGTGGTGTGATAGTGCAGACATATTTATTTTCTTGAACTGAAAGATGTTTTTTCTCTTCTCTCAGTGACTTTGGAAGTTTGTTTCAAGCCTTGCTCACCAGGTAGGATAGGCGCTTGCCTCCAATGAAGGATCTACTCATTTTTGGGATTAACAGAATTGTACTACGGGCGGATCATCGCATTCAGATTTGTTCATATGTAGCCATCCTTCCTTTGAGGCCCTGTCATGTAACAATTCGTATAAGTGTGAGTATTTTAAACCTTATAGTTCATTCCACTGGAAGGCAAGTGGTTTCTTAATACCATGTCGGTGTGTGTCATTTGGCCACCTTTAAACCACAAAGCAAAAGACGTTATCTATTTTGGGTCATCTTTTGAACTTTTTATTCCCCAGAAAGGTACACGAAAGAGACCATTTTTCTTTACAAGTTTTAACATGTCATGACTTGTTCTCTGGATGCATACATTCGATAATAGATACAGTACCGGAGGTTCTCATTACTGCAACATGCTTCCATTACCTCCGGAAATGTGATGGTCACAAAGGTCTTATCCCTTATTGGACCACGACAAAATACACCTCCCTTATCCAGACGTTCTGAAGCTCAGAACTGAGAGCTCAATGGTGCATTTTCGGCTGTGATGACAACATGCTGTTCAGAAAATGCATTCTGTGACATTAACACCAAGCATAGTAACGTTAGTCTGTAATGAAGACGCTGACAACTTTTAAAGAGAACCCAACTTTAGGTGAGAAATCAAACTACAGCTCAACTTCTCAGGTCACATTCACCCAACATTAACTCGCACCATGCCACAGGCATGCTTGTGATTGCTTACATAAGTGAAGATCACAAGAATTATCTCTACAATTGCCAAGGAGCTCAGAAAATGTCTGAGTACTCCACATTTCAAATTCAGTAGTTGTAGCCGAACTGAATCAAAATGCAGTGGCCAATATAGAATAGTATTCTGTTGCATTAGGTTTCTACACCATATTAAGTCAGAATGTGATCATTTTGTGTCGCCAGTGACGACACGAAAGGATAAGCATTTCATCAAATCAAAACAACAAATCCAAACAACTACCACCCAGCTCACATTAAACAATACATAGGCCACAGTGAAAAATTAATTAGAAGCAATGTAGGATAGCCTTATCACATGTCCGGTTGCATAGAAGCAGCAGCAGCTCTCCAAGGGCAGCACCGCACAGTCCAATATAATTGACATCTGCAAAGAATGGATGGAAGGTAGGCCAGTACATTAGTGCACGGACCAGAGGAAAGGAGTGGATAACCTATCCGATGGACAACCAGAGCATCAGAGCATTCGGCCACACAGGATTCCCACAGACTCTGATTACATATGTACTTATCATTGAACAAATGGTTTCCTGATTGAGGAAACCCGCGTCCCCTGCACACTATCAACAAGGGCCGTGGCCCGTATAGAGTTTTTAAGGGTACAACTAGTAACCTTATTTATTTTTACAAGATTTGTTTCTTAATTTCAGTAAATTTCTGTGCTTTGCTATGACTGCAAAAAAATCAGGAATCTCTCAATTAATACTTGACAATTAATCTGTTTATCAGAAAAACAGTAATTTATTCAGATTTTTAACAAAAAAACATTCAAAGTATAATCTGGCCCAACACGTTTCGAGTATCAATTTTCACTCTTCATCAGGGGCAATGTGTTCTGTATTCTTTACATTAAGTATAAACACTGAAGAGAAAATAAATTAAATTAATATGTACTTAGCAAAATATATAAAATGCCTCTAGGCGTGCACACCTATATTTGTCATTTATCAGAAAATGGATAACATGAATTCATGTCTGTGCATAGGAGGTTATGCTAATTCTGCAAGTAGGGGTAGGAGAGGGTTACCACAGCCCTGGCACAAGACTGACAATTATATGAAAAGAAAATAGAGTCCTAAACTTAAGGACCCTCGCGCCACCTGCAAACCTTCTAGCTGATCTCAGTCAATTATTCCGACAGATATATATATATATATATATATATATATATATATCTTTGTAAGAATAGTTCACAGGATAATCAGGTATATCACAAAGAACTTTAATCACAGAAAAAAAATATATATATATATGCTGAGCTCTGTGTGTTTCGGCTATCATGCCTTCATCAGTAACGAAAATTAGTTGCACAAAGTTCCAGTTTCTTCAATTCAGAAATCTATAATTCAAAAAACACATAATAAAGTCAATTTATATATATTACATAACTCAATTAACAGTAAATACTAGACCTCACATGTTTTGGTATAGTCATTCACCTGCATTTGGTGATCAAGTAATCCAAAGAATCTAGCCAAGCTAGTTCCCAGAAGTTTATAGGTAAAAAAGGTCCTCATGAGTGTTCCCCAATCAATAGGTAGCTGTCAAGTTGAGATAGATAGTCAGAAGTCAAGGACAACTAATGTGTACGTAAAAATGCAGTAATCTGCTGAGTGGAGATCATACCTCTGAAATTAGTATGCAATGTTTGGACATTTGAGTTGAGGTGGTTGGACTCTCGGAGTCATCAATGTGGTCTCTCGTGATCTGATGAATAGCACAATTTATATTCAAAGAAAATCTAGGATCAAGGACAGTCTTGTGTAAGGCTCAAGCTGTTATTCAAAATTCATATTTTACGGTGTACGACAGAGATCTCTAGTAAGTAGATAATTGTGCATTGTTCTAGTCATTGCAAGTCATTCCTTGCACTGTGGTCTGTGATGTTTATCGGTCAATGCTCGGATGCCGAAAGTCATCAAGGTTCCTTTGATAATCAGATCGATGGTATAATTGGTATTTAGAAAATAGTCTGAAAACAAGACCCATGGTATGAGGGATAGTTGTCTTGTATTCATATCAAAAAATCTCAAAATGTACAGAATGATACAAGAATATATACTAAGGTGTATGCACAGATAGTAATCTTGTAATCATATCAATGAAATCTCAAAAGTTACAAGAGGATTCAAGGTGTATATACATTAAGGTTCATGATGCGGTCACAGGATGTTGTAAATATGCTATGATGTCTAGAGTGATAGAAAGCATCTAGACTATCAGGCAGTTATTTCAAACTATATATTATAAATTAACAAGTAAATGGATATGTCTTGTTCGGCTGTTTAGCGGCAGACTTACCCACAGGTCCAAAAAGAATCAGAGAATGCCAGTTTCTCACAATGAGTAAACCAGTGCTTCCAAAACAGCCGTAATTTAAGATGTGTGCATTAGTGTATTGCGTCCTCACGTCAAAACGTAGTGCTGCTATGTGTAAACAAAATGACGAGAAAAGTGAAACACATTCAAACAAGGTTGTATAAGTGTTTGCAGAGTTAGATTGTAAAATAAAAGATATCTGTGTGAATTGAACACAGATTTGTGTCAATGTTTCACCTGAAGAGAGATTGAAAAACAAACTTTTATTAAAGTAATGTGTGACTCTGGTCGTTGTATGTATGTCTATCCTAAGTAGCTCAAATTAGTAAGATAAGGTTGTGAGCAGATATGTAATTTTAAACTTGTAAGGGTCTAATAAATCTTCCTGTAAGGGGAGACTATAATCTCATAAATTGATAATCATAAAATGGGTCCAGTTGCATGACCCAACTATGCCGAAAACACGTTCACAATCTGTATGTACCCATTGTGATGAATCCATAAATGCTTCTGATAGGAGTGGATCACTCATTTCTAGAGCAAGAACGGAATACAATAAGCATTCCATTCATCATGTATTGTGTCTACAATATACTATCTACAGTCGATTCATAAGAGAATCTTTATCTTATTTGGTTCATATAATGATTAAAGATTACTCATTTACAAGATACAGATTCAAACCAGTATACATTATATTATAGAGTCTTCTATATCCAACATGTTATGTATACAGCCTTATTATAGCAAGAACACCATCTTCTAGCAATGCTGTGTATTAAAATCTATATATTTCATTCATGTCTCTTTCACAGCAATATTTATTACTTACAGCTCAATATGACATGTAGAGGCTATATAGTCACAGAAGTATATATCACTTGCTGGTTTATAAGGCAAGTAATGAAGGATCAGTGTCCAAAATGTCCTTACTTTCTTAGAGGAAGGTCCCTAGATAGAACTCTTCATTCATTCCTGATGTATAAAACGTGTCCAACCTGTCTATCCATACTAGCTCTTACTGAGTCCATTTTTTGTTGAAATTACTACCTCTTGGGGATTTGGTCACCACCTCGAGGATCACACAATGTAGTTGGGCTACCGTATATCTTTTCAAAAGGATATGTCTTGCTACTGGTGACTTATTGTTGTGGGTACGGATGTTGCTTGTATGCTCATTCCACCTGTCCTTAACGCATCTAGTTGTCTGGCCCACATAGATGATACCACACAGGCAGCTCAATCTGTATATAATATTGCTTGTGTCACATGCTGCAAAGTCTTTTAATTCCTGGGCATGCGTGTCGTATACTTGTGCCTTTCATGATGTTATTACAATCGTTACAGCTCAAGCAACAAAAGGTACCATCCTTGTGTTTATGTAAGACCTGTTGTTGGGGATTTGTTTGTTTCTCGGCTTCCACCAGTTGGTGACAGAAGTTTCTTCCCCTCTTGTAAGCAATCATTGGTGGCTCAGGAAACAGTTTATCTAATTGGGGATCATGTTTAATCAGTCTCCAGTTCTTTTTAAGTAGTCTTGTGACTTGATGACTTTGACTAGCAAATTTCATGGTGTAGAGAAAAGGGCTATGAGAACTTTTGGGTTTAGGGACCAGAAGGCTTTCCCTGGTTTGTAGTTTTGCCTTCGCTCTTGCTGTTCTGACTGTACGGGATGGGTGCCCCTGTCTTGGCATCTTTCAAACATTTTGTCTGATTCCAGTTCAAATGTAGATTCATCTGAGATTATTCTTGGAAATCATAAAAATTTACAATATGGTCGATTGTCCTTTAAATGTCTTGGATGTTGGCTGAGATAATGCAGAGTTTTATTCACATCTGTTTTTTTTAATGAAATGTAGTTTTTGTGATCTCATTGTTGATTATTTTGAGCTCTACATCCAAAAAAGTAGCTGTGGATTACACATTTCCACTGTAAACTTAATCTGCAGGTGTATTGAGAAAAAACAGAAACTCCTGCAGTTTTTCTAGCTCGCTGGTCCATATTACAAAAATATCATCTATTGTTCATGCTGTAAACACACTGCTATATTCCAGGTGGTACATACAAATATTTGCGTACACTGGGGCCATTGCTGACCCCATTGATGTTCCGAATGCCAGTAGGTAAAATTGTTGATTAAACCGAAAGTAGTTATTATGTAGAATGATTTTTGCTAATTCGAGTGCAAAGATCCTCGATGGTTGGCAATGTTCGTCACGTAGAAAGGGCCATTCCAGAGCTTCGATACCCTAAGTATGCAAATTGACGTTTAGAGGCTTTTTACGTCAAATGGTCCCCAGGGCTCTAATCTTTCTCCCTGGCTTTTCAACCACTACCTCGCACCTCTTGCCCACCGCATTGCTACATTCTGCTCTAACTTTCAGTGTTATGCGGATGACACCCAGCTCTCCTTCCTGCTCCCATCAGCCACCTCTGCTCCTTCTCTCATACCAGCCTGTCTGGCCGCAATTCCGGAATGGTGTGCTGCCAATGATATCTGCCTTAATACCAGTAAGACCTCATCATCGGGACACCTGCTCCTTCTTTTCATTTCTCTTTCTCGCCGCCCACTCTAGGTCCTCTTCCTGCTCATTCCTGTGAGGCTAAGAATCTTGGTGTCATCTTCGACTCCACCCTCTCCTTCTCTCCTCACATCTCTGATGACTCTAAGGAGTCACACTATCGGCTACACCTCCTCAGAGGTATTTTGCCTTTTCTCACTTTCCCCCAGAAGCTCACTGTCTCTAGAGCCCAGGTCCTCTCTATGTTTGACTATTGCAACAGCTTCTTTCTAAATGATTCTGATTGGTCATTTATAATGCGCTTATTACCCAAAGGTTTCTAAGTTCGGACCCGGGGATTGAACCTTTGTTGCTCCGCGTCATCTTGTTTCCAAGGCAAGGGAATTGCCCCTGAGCTATCCTCCCGAGACAATCTGCCTGTCTCTACTCTTCGATCTTTACAACTTATCCAGAACAGGACTCCAAGACTTGTCTTTGGCCTCGAGCCCAGGGGTCACATCTCTCCAGCTCTGGAATCTCTCCACTGGTTCCCTCTGGCTGCAAAGATCAAGTTCAAGACCCTTACATCGTCTGCAAGGCTTTCTGGGGCCTTGGACTGCACTTTCTCTTCGTAAACATCTTCCTTATCGAGCCCTCTGCTCATCCACCTCCAATTCTCTGAGGGTCAGACACTTCTCTAAGCAGAGAGTGGGGACTAGATCACTTTCCTCTGCTGGAGCCTCCCTCGGGAACAGCCTGCCTGCCTCTCTCAAACTTGAGCAGAACCACCTCCAGTTCCGGAAGCAACTCAAGACCTTCCTTTTCGCTTCCGCTTTCTCTCTTCCTCTACCTTGCTGATGTCCCGGACTGCTACGCACACTGTTCACCTGGCCTCCCACTGAAACTCGGGCCAATACTCCTGCATGTCCAGTTGCCCTTGCACTGCCTCCGGGCTCCTCCAGCACTTAAGGATCTATATCTGCAACCCCACAGTCTCTTGTCTCTCTGCACTTATGAGCCACCCTCCGGCAGCACTCTTTGAGCTACCTGCACTCCCCCCCCCGGCACTTCTCCACCACCCTCCTCCCCACACTTGCACAATTTAAATGAAACAAGGCCTAGTAAAATCAGTGTTTTGTCCTCCCTATGTCCCCCCTTCTTGTCTTGTCGCGCCTAGAAACACATATCATATCATATCACATCATATAAGAGTACAGTTAAATGGTAGTTGTCCCAAATCTTTAATATATTTCAGGAAATATCATGTATCACGTAAATAGGTTGAGGTGTGTTGAACAATTGGTTGAGGAATTTTGTCTAGGTAAATAGCCAAGGGGTCAAAGATGCTGTCAGTTCCAGTAACTTTCGGTCTTAGAGGTGAGTGATAAAGATTTTTATGAATCTTCGGTAGGCCATAGAAAACTGGAGTATTTGAAAAGTCCTTCAATAGATAGTGGTATCATATGGGTGTTTCCCAATTTTATGTTGGAGAGGGGTCGGATTTACAAGGGAAGGAGAGCAGAACACAATTAAACTAAGCCCAACTACCTCTTTCTCAATCCACTGTATATCCGGCAGTCTTTCAAAATCGTGCTGTTTGCTAATTTAGTCACAACACATTTATCATGTCTGTAGAAAAAGTGTACTAATTTAGAACAAAGTTTATTCAAAAATTAATACTTCATAAATAATAGCAATTTAAGACATTCTGTGCACTTTCCACAAGGCACATCGACATAAAAAAAAAAAATTCAATAACTTGTACAATTCGATATTTTACCAGATCGTGGGGTTAGTACATGACATAAAATATATATGCACACAGTTTTTGACGATTTTGATGTTTTCACCAGTATTTTGTCAATTAGGCTGTTCTTGTACACCAGTAACTAAACAGAGAGCCAGCTGTTATCTTCTCTCATATGTTAGGATTTCTATTGCTATCTATTGGATTGTCTACATATGTTTCGGCACAAAAAATCATTAGACACTATCCATAGTGTCTCTTCTTTCTTATTTTAGCCATCTTCAGGACAGGTTTAATTCTTTAGGTTAACAAAGTATACCCAGAAACCCGTAGGTAAATTCGAAAAAGTCACTGCTTTATACCCTTAGTCAGATTGGAAGTTTTTTTTTTCTCTTAAACAAAAGAGGATGACTTCTTTTATGTGTTGGAAGACTGCCATACTCATTTATGCATGTTGATTTTCTTCCACATTCAAAATTTCTATCATTTCTTCTTGTCTTGTTCAGTTGGAATAAGCCGCATCAGCATTTTAGTAATCTTCTTATATTATTCAGCGTGTTAGGAAGATAATTTCTTTATTCCTCTGTTTTTATCCTCGCTCGTTTTTCTCTGTGCACTGTGTTTTCAGATCTTACAAGCTTAACAGTTGGTCAGTATCTCCAGATATATTTGTTTTTCCGGGAGCTTTAATCTTGCCCAGTCACCGACTCTGGTCTTAGTATTTATCTATTCATTGTTTAAAGCTTTGTCCAGGGTTTCTTGAATGACTATTCCTATCATGGATGTCGGGTCTGAATCTATCTCAATGTATGTGTCAGTGTCATTCAGTAGTTCCATGTATTGATTAGTATAAAATGTTGTATCTATTATGGCAAGTGCTCCGCCTTTCAGCTGGTTTGAGTGTCAGACTATTGTCATCTGTTAAGTCTTTGATGAGTTTACGTTGTTATTGACATATGTTGTAGTGTGACATCTTGTTATAATTCATAACTTTTAGATCTGATGTCATCTTACTTTAATCTTTAAGGTAGTGTTATTGACCTGGGGCTCAAAACTGGTTCTTGGTCTAATTTCAAGATAGTCAAATGTTGCAGATGGCTCCTCGCGTGGTGGTTGTAGGTTGGAGAATATCTTCAGCCTCATTTTCCGTATTAGTTTGAAGAGATTCGTCCTTTCTTGAAAGAAATTAGAACCTTGTGGAGGTACAAAAGAGAGACCTAGTTTCAGGAGATCCATTTCATTCCGGGTAAGAGTCCGAGCCAAGATGTTGATTACTAGATGGTTGTCTGTTTGTGCTGTGACCTTAGCTTTCTTTGATCCTCTCCTTGTTTTCTTATTTCTAAAAAAGACAACAATCCTGAGGAGTTTGGTTTGGTAGATGGTATATTAGGTAGTTGTGACTCTCCTGGTACCAATCTTGTACTTAACGTAGACACAGTATTATCTGTATTCAGAATATCTATTTCATGTTTTTCCTCCCCACTGGTTGGTGTCTGACTACTTAAATCATTTTCTCCCTGTTTTAAAGCTCTAGTTTGTGGTCTATTTGAATGATGTATGTACTTAGGCCAGCTTGACATTACCACAAACTTGATGTAAGTATCATCAGTGTCTCACAACAGTAAGCAATATTCTCGAGCCATGACTATATTCTCGTGCGCTGTCCTGGATACCAGGTAATCACCACTGTGCACCTAGCTAACAGTAGTGATAACCCCACAAACCTCCTGTATCTCTTATGCTGGTCTTTAGTGTAGTCCAACAGACACAACAGTGGAGAAGCTATCACCCGCTCCTCAATCATGCAGCCAGCAATGATAGGGGAAACTCTATGCTCGGTGCATGAAACCTGTCTTCCCCTCCCTGCCACTAATACTTGAGTATGCAATGTTCGGATACATATTAATAAGATCGATTAGGGTGTGGTAAACCTGGTGGAGAAACCTAAAATGTAATAGCTTGAATCTTTATTTGTAAGAAACCCTCTTGGTTGGCTGACATATGTATTGTCATTGATCATCACTTATGGGAAACGTCAGAGAACCCTTCCACCGTGCCCTGGTTTGTGCACAGGATTCCTCCTTCACTTTCAAGGCCGCAGATTCAGTATATGTATCGACCTCCCCGTACCCCCAGGTCTAGAGGGGGAGGGATTTGGGCAGGTCCCTCCCCCCAGGAAAATGTGAGCTCAATACCACCTCAAAACAGAAGTAGAAAAAGATATCCAAAGAAGTCATGACTACAAGGAGATTTAAACATCTACCCTCATAAAAAAGGTACCCAAAACAACACTAGCTTAACTTTAAGCATGGTTTGCATCAAAGCTATTTCAAATGTTAAAAGGATCACACCCACTCTAACAATGAAAAGGAGAGTGGAAAAGGGGGTCACCCACCCTACTGTCCTAGCCAGTTGGAACCAGGCCTGGCATGTGGTGAGAACCACATTTATTTACGCACTCTGGGGGCCTAGATTGCTATAAATGAAGGACTGTAATGAAGCAGAAGCAGTAATCACCTGCTTGAGGTAGACATGTTGCCAATTGGGTGCAGGATGTGAAGTAGGAGAAATAATGGGCCTGAGCCACCAAACAATAACTCTCCATGTCCAGGACAGCTTGACATCCCTGATCATTCGGTAATGTTAACATACTCCTCTGCACTTTAGACTGCTTCTCTGCCCATATCAATCTAATCAAAATACACATATCTAGGGTAAGAAATCATTAGAGAGAACTGCTGGAATATTCAGGAACAGTTACAAAAAAGCGTGGTAACAAAAACATCTTGATGCAGGAAACACTTCCTTAATGGATAGCAGCAGCTTTATATATCTTTCTGCAGACTTCGGGGGTCAACAACCGTAACACAATAATTAGCCAGATTAAGCTGCCAAATGTTTGAAAGATTTTCACACTTAGGTACGTCACCTGCTCATATCTCCACCTAAATCCCCAAATTACACATCTCACGTTCACTAAGGCTTCCGTTAGTGGGAATATCTCAGATTTGCTTTGAATATCTCAGATTTGCTTTGATTACTCCTGACCCCTGAATGTTTTCCAAAAATTCCCAAATCCTCGACAATGGTGTCAGATTCGTCTCGGAGTACCGCACAAAAAAATACAATATGGTTCACATTGAGCAATATTAACACTTTCTAAGAATACAATCTCAAGGCAATGGCCTCATGAAATTCTTGGAACCATACAACGAGAGGTTCTATAGCGAGTGGAAATAGCATGGGGGAAATGTGGGCAGCCCTTTCCTCCTCATAACATTCTTCAAGTCGTGAGTACTCTGGCACGAGGCTGTCTATATAATAAGAGGACCAAAGAAACATCAATAGCTCTCCAAACAAATTCTGTAGTACTGAAATGAGAATAAGACATCTGATTTAATCAAAGACATTTCCAGCATCCAACCTTTACAACCGGAAGTGGCAATCTCCTCAGAATACAAGAGGTAGATCTCCTGGGGTCAAACACAGCCTGACCAGACATTGCAAGCGATCCCATCAGAGGAGGCAGCCGGTTAGCAACCACCTTTGTTAATATTGTATTGTCCAAATTGATAGGCAAAATTGGTCATGTTCATGTTTTATAATAGGCATTATAAGCACTTCTCTCCATGTGGCTGGCAAATAACCTGCTTCAATCCGTTCCTCATAAGTAGCCATCATGTTTGACAGCCAAATTAGTTAGTAATGCAAGTCGTCTTGTATAGTGCACTTATGCACTTTCTATAAGAAAAAGATAAGATGACCCAACCTCACATTAACATGCTCAGGTGCTGGGCTCAGTGGCTTGCTGGGGCTTTTGCCCATTGAGGGAAGAGCATATTGGGCACAGGGCATAGGTGTTTATCAGGCGATCGTCAGGTGGTTGGGGCAGAGGCCAGAATCCCAGCTCTTTTCTCCCAGAGGTTTAGCCTGTTGTCTCCACAAAGCCCAAACTTTTCCCACACAATCCAACATTCCGTCCCTCTCCATGCCACCAATGCCCACAACTCACCAGGTTTTCAGGTGCCACCAGGACTTCAGCATCAGAGTGATGCGGCAACTCTGCAGGTGGTTCTTCATTATGAAACGAGCACCAGAAAAGATAGATGGTGGAGTGTGGATTCATCAAAAGTGCAGCACCTATGCATCAAAAGGGGTGCAGCAGCTGCACGATGGTGAACAGCAGTATTCTGGCAGCAACCCGAAACGGGGTTGGGTGGGGGCAGATAAGAGGCATTTTCAATACCACTCCAGTATCTTTGTCCCATTGCTAGCTAAGGTCATCTGGCTAATTTCCTTACAAAGATGTGCGTCACAGCTAAATGATGGAAACTGGGCAAAAACAGCCATGCTTTTTTCATCCATATTTTAAGGGCTGTCCTTCTAAAGGTAAGGAACGAGGGTCTGTCGCAGATTAGCATATCCATCATTATGAAGTTTATTTCAGATTATACTCCATAAAGCAATCAATAAAATATTACAGGACAATAGTCACATTAGTTGATGCTAATAAAAACACCATTGCGGGTCTATGATTTATCAACCCAGTGTCTCTAAGTAGGCCCACAAGCAACATTTTTTTAAGATCAGCATAGAGGACAACATAATACAAGGTGTATTAAGGACTCAGCTTCCCCACATGAGCAGCAGCTATTAATGCTTTTCACCCGCTTGCAAGTAACAGCCTTCAGTGGAAGATTATTAAGGAAGATCATTAAACTAGCTCTCGTGAGGAAGAATCTATGTCGACTAAAGTAGACTTGTAAGAGATATGCAGCAGGATCCCCCACAGGGGATGATGGAGCATAAACTCTCACCTGTGGTTGCAAAAACATAGTATCCCCTCTACGAGCCCCCAGAAGGTGCAGAGGCTTAATTTTTTATTTTATTTTAGAAATGCTCCTCATCATTCAAGGATTCTCAAAATAGGGGCCATAGCAAGATGGTTTAATAAAAGAGTATTTATGAAAACCATCCCATTTATTTAACCCCATCTAGAGAAATAATGTTCCCTATCAAATATTTGGTTAGGGTCCTTTGTTGACCTTTCCATAGAACCTTCCAAACTAACAAATATCTCATGTAGATTGGATCCATTAAATGTATAGATTCTGTTTCTACGTGCATGGAGTATACTAGGGTTGTATTAAGCACAACAAACATGGATTCTTCACTTTCTGGAGATTGTCCCGCTGTGACTTCTCATAGCCCCAGATTTCGCATTCATAGCTGCCAACAGGAATTGCTTTGCCCCTACAAATCATGTGCATATGTTCCACTGAGCTAAGTTTTAATACCCTGGCAAATCTAAAGACCACTACTTGTCGTATTTTGAGTGTTTGCTTCCCAATATGGTCTGTCCAGTTCAGCTTAGTGTTGAATTTCAAGCCCAGATAATCAACATGGTAGAATCTGATCATCTAGTACAATCCAAGGGTTTTTAGCCAAGATTCGAGAAACGGACATCACATAATACTTAGCCAAATAAACCTTCAGACATCTAGCCTTCATGTAAACAGAAGAGCTTTCCACTCGAGCCTGTAGGGATCTCGGTGTCCTGGTCAGGAGAATAGCATCATCGACACAGCCGACAGCATGCAATCTCCTGGCCCCATAGTTAGGAATGTCAGTACTCCAACTTGCCAAGTGAAGTGAGAGCGAGTTAACATAATTGCATATACACAACATGTAAACTGTTTCTAACAGGATGTCTCCTTAAGCCAGAAAACCACTGTCTCACCCATTAACAGCAAATTACACTACAAAAGAGAGGAAGAGTCTTTCTGCAGTAAGTGGGGTGTTGAATGAATTATGCCATTGTTTCAACGTGTACATAAGTTGGCATGTCTGAGGAAGAATGTCAGAGAATTGTGTTTTACATAGTTTTGAACTGGATTTGAACTGGTTCTAAAAGCCATGAGCAGTCATATGCTTAGAACATGTGGGCTTCCTTTCCTTGCCTAGGAATGTTGTACTTTCCAGTGGCACCTGGAAACTTCATTTAGGGGTGCTCTGCTTTCTAAGGGTTGAGCATGAGGATTTCTATCTATCAGTGTTTCAGTGTGTATCTGTCTTCCTTTGGGTGTCTATCTCTCTATCTGCAGTTAGGTGTCTATCTGTCTGTCTTTGGGTCTATCTATCTATCTATCTATCTATCTATCTATCTATCTATCTATCTATCTATCTATCTATCTATCTATCTATCTATCTATCTATCTATCTATCTACCCATCTATCGTGGCAGGCGTTGAAGAGATCAATAAACAAGCTGCCCAGCCCTGGTCTCCTCCGACTAGCCAAGTCCTTGATGGCTGCACAAATCTCCGTAGGCAATAGGGGTTCATTAAGAGTGTCCCTTGCTGCTCCCCCCACACACTCCATTACAACCGGATCCAAATATGTAGTAAGGGACGCCTGCATTTTCCACACATGAGAACCATAGAGAGGCTCATGAAAAATCCAAAACACCTCCTTGATGTCTTCATCTCTTGGAGAAGGGGACAATCTGACAACAGAATTTCCTCACTATTAGCTATACCATTGTTTTGCTCAACCCCTCCCCCTTTACATTTTGTCGAGTCTGGTTCCCTGACACAAAGATGTAATTTCTGCATCCACTGTCTCGTGGCATCCACCCAACTTGACTTGCCTTCCAGCTAACAGTAGGGAGTCACCAGTATCTGTGTTTGGGTCATTCAACTCATGCAGATCCCATACTCTTATGTACCACCCCTTTACGTCCATACTATATGGATGTCCCCCACAGGTAACGGGAACGGAGGCATTTGCACAGCGAAAATGAGCGTTTCCCCTTTCAGTTTGGAGACACTTGTGGATGCGGCCACGTTACTAACAATGCTCTGCTAGCCCCACCCACAAGCATCCTCTTCAGACCCCTTTTCGGGGTGGATGGAAAAAGTTTCCTGCACTGCGTGAGTATGATTTTATTAAAATGTTCACTTCCCTGTTTCAGTTTTTGTTGTTTTCTTGTCCCCAGCGTCTGGTGCCCCAGTTGCCTCCACGCATGTCTGTCTTGGGTGGGTTTTCTAGGTGTGCATCCTTCCCAGGGTTGGCGCCATACTCACTCTGCTCTGATGATTTGGGTGCAGCCCACCAGTGGGACTCCTGTGATGACTTAACACCTAGATAATTAAAGAGCAGGCTTGCCATGTGGTAATACATCTTTTCCATGTTTCCCTGGACCACTTGAAGGCTTTGACCAACAGGAAATTGAGGTCAGCTGATCTGGGTGCAGCCCTGGTTGGAGGCAGTTTGCCAACACAGGCTGGCTTTGAAGGGCTAAGTAAGCCATTGAACAGCGAGAGGCAAGACACAAACGACGACGGAGAGGATGGTGAGGCTGTAGGGCTAGCAGAATATATGGGCATCCCAGCACCTGTACCTCAGCAGGATCAACCGCAGAGGTGAGTGCTGGGATATTAGCATACTTGGTTGAAAAACATTTGACCTTTTCAATTTGACCAAATGTTTTCGATTGTTTTTTCGATCAAATAAAATCAAATTAATATATGGGGAGGGGTAAGGAATAGGTTATGGTGGGGGGAATTACCGGGGGTAGTGCGGGGGGGGGAGGGCAAAAAAGACCCAAAATAATTAGGTCAAATTGGAAAAGTTCAAATATTTTCGATCAAGTAGGCCTAAACCAATGCTGGCTCATGGACTAGTCCTACAGTATACAGGTCAGAGAAATCCTGCTGCAAAAAGATGTGCAGGAAGTCACAGGAAAAATATGATAGAAGCCTCTTTATTGCCCACCCACAAGTAAAAAGATTAGGGCACGTTAGTGACAAACAGGCTCAGAAGAGCTACTCTTATGTTTCCATCTTCAGCCTCGCTCATTAGTAGTGGCTGCAGCCTCATTCTCTCGGCCTCCTGTTTCTCCGCGACCCCAGGAACTAACCAGGTGGCCTTTATCTGCAAGGTTTACTCAAATGCGTTCCTGCACCCATGCCAGGCAAACATGAATGCTATGTTGGTGGCCCTCTGCCAAAAATTGTGGCACAAGTTTTTCTGATTTTCACATGGCTCAAGACCTGTTGGAATCATCGGTTGGCCATTTAGACTCCACCACTCATGATATTTGCATGGGAGTGGATATGCGGTGGTTGGTGTAAAGCACACAACCAAATTCACAGCTTACAAGCAGGAAAGGATCTTAGCCCTAGCATTTGAAGGCTCAGAGCTGTTCCATTATTCAATGGACATGTTAAATAAGATGAAGACAAGCTTTCCAAAGGCGAAATCATTAGAAAGGATGACTAAGCATCCTAGTAAGACCTTCAGCCAAGTACAAAGCAGAGGTGAGATCAGACCCATGTCATTTGTGGGATACTAGGAAAGGAAGGCCAAGCAGACGTCGATGTCTACCAGCACACATAGACGCATTCAACCAAGAAAAGCATCTAAAGGGTTCTACACCCCACTCCTCATCCTCCGACAGGAAAAACAATGATGGCCACATCCAGGTCCACGATTACCCTGTCATAGGCAGACTTGCTCTGCATCTGCAGCATTGGTGTCACCTTGCCTCTGATCTCTGGCTTACTTCAGTGGTTTCCTCCTGGTTCCACTGGACACTCCCCTTCTCCACCCTCCTCTTCACCTCCACTGTTACAGGTTGGCGACCCAGCTCAACTTCTGGAAATTGCACAACTGAGTCCCAACCTGTAGAAGCTGTCCCACATTCAGAAAAGGGCTGGGGCTTCTATTCACAGATTGTCACAGTTACAAAAATTAACCAGGTGGGCCTGCCAGCAGTGCTAGATCTCTCCTTTCCCAACCTGTTTCTACCCATAAAGAATTTTAATATGGTAATGTAGAGGGCAGTGTCCCTCTGTCCAGGGGCACTGGGTTAGTGCCCTGTACATCAAGGACTCATTTCTTCATGTACCCATTTGGCAAAAGAAAGTACATTTCTCTGTGAGCTTCTAGGTGATGGCTAGGCATTTTCAATACATAGTCCTGCCATTTGAGCTCAGCTGAGCCTACAAGTGTTTATCAAGATTATGAATGCGATTATGTGCCAGTGGATGGCATGTTTCCCCATACCTGAATGACTGGGTACTCAGGGCCAGGCCACTAGAAGAGCCTACACAGACCTTATAGATACTTATGGACCCCCCAATTGATCTGGGGTTTTTGATCAACCTGAAAAGGTTAAAACTGAAACCGACTCAACCTCTGATCTTCGTGGGGTTGAGATGGGAGCATCATGAACAAGTGTTCATAGCCTCGAAGAGGCAAAAAGACATCTGCTGTGCAGTAAGCCATTTCTTAAACAGGGACTACATGTCAGCTGTCTAGTTCCAGGATCTAGTGTGGCTGCTGGCTATGTGCAAACTCACAGTTCCGTTGGCTAAGCGCAAAATGTGTCCTTTCCAGCTGGAGGTGGGTTGGGATCAGGAGGAAGTATCCCAGTCGGATAAGGTGTTGATTCCTCACTCCATGAAGGAAGACCTGCTTCAGTTGCATGATAGGAGATAATGGATGAGTGGGATATCCCTTGCCCCAGCTACCCACTTGGTTACAGTAGGAACAGACTCTTACCTCGAGGGATGTGGGGCAACGCTGGGAACACACTCAGCTCACAGCCTTTGGTCAGGATCAGACAGAGAGAGAGGCACAGACATTTCCTGAAACTCAAAGCCATATTTCTGGCCTTCAAGCCTTCTCTATCACTCATCCAGTTCTGTCATGGTTATCCAGACAGAAGGTATGACCTCCATGTTTTGTAACAACAATCAGAGGGAGACCAGGTCACCTGTTCTATGTCTGCTGCTGATTGAGATGTGGGAGTGGGCTGTCACCCAGGGAATCACGTCAGGGTGACTCATGCCCCTGGAGAATACAACAGGGTTGCATAATACAGGCTCAGCAGACTCAGGGTATATGCTATGAATCCGAGCAAGCTGTGTTCAGTCTTTGGGGTCCCTTGAAGGTGGACTTGGTCCCCAAGGAGTTCGGCACCAAGCACCTCTCGTTTGCTACCTGGGGGCACAGGGTGAGGGTTCTCTAGGTGATGTGTTCCAGATAGGGTTTGAGCAAAAATAGTTATGCTTTACCCCAACCCTTTTCATTTAGAGAGTGGTCAGCAGTTTCCAATCCTCCAGCAAATATAGAATGTTCCTGGTGGTACCATTCTGACCAACCAAGGTGTGTTTATCTGCGTAACTCAATTAGCGGTCTAGGGGCCAATCTCATCCCAACAAGGAGGATCTGTCCTCCATCCAGCTCTACAGTTTCTCACACTAGCAGAATGGTCCCTGAAGTATTGACACTGGGTCAACTGGTGCTTTTGCAGGAAAACCTGATGATAATTCAGAGTACCAGAAAGGACTCCAGATGCTGTCAGTATAAGAGTTTTCTGTGCCACCTTATACAGTTCTGCTATAAGGTGGCACAGAATAAGATGGACCCCCCTGAGCTGCTGCCTTGATGGCGTTTTGTCCTTTTTCGCCCATCAGGTACATTCAGGCATGCAAGTGGATACCTGCCAAACTTATTTAGTGACTATCAGGGCAAATAACATCTCAGAGGCTATGATATTTTCCACAGCCAATCTGTGGTGGTGAAAAGACATTTAGCAGGACTCGGTTGAGCCTGCCCATTAGCTGGCTCCATCCATTGCAGGATTTCAATATAATTAATGCGCTCTGGCACTCATGTCCTTTGAACATAATGGGACATCCTGAACAAAGCAGGTATGTGGACTCCCCCTTCTGCCTTCTGCAAACATTACTGCTCAAATGTGAGTATATGATTTTATGCTGCCTTGAGACTCGTGGAACTGAGGAATCCCTTTGCTTGAAAAGATAGCAAGGTTCCTCCTCCTGTGGATGGGGAGTGTGTTGTAATCACCCATACGGTATGGAGGAAAGGGGATCGGATTTAGGAGTAAGAAAATGTTACTACCGTAGTGACAACTGTACTCCTACTCCAGAGTCACCGTTCCTCCGTACATCCCTCCTACAACCCTTCCTCCATCCCTCTAAAATCAGTGCAGATCAGAATACATTGATTCTGATACACAACAAAGGGCAACTGTGTTGTGGTTCTGGGGTGGGGCTAGCAGAGAGTGGTTATGCCAGATTCTGTACCTACAAACACCTGCATATTTGAAGGGCAAGTGCTAGTTTTTCCACTGCAAATTGCTCTATTCCGACCCACTGTCAGGGACGCCCATACAGTATGAAGAAGATTTGATTCTGGACTAAGAGTACAGTAGCCACTATGGTGGGTAACATTTTCTTACTAACCTATTTATTCTATCCCAACAAGGTTTTAGAACACCTGCTTTGTTATAAATGTAGATACCCTACATACACCTTAAAACTCTCCCATGTTATCTCTCTTTATGCAACCAAGCCCATATTCTAATCAAATAACTAATTTCCTTGACAGGGTTGTTGTGAAATGACAGATCTGAGTGGCTTGTTGGTTTAAACTACACAACCCTGGAACTATTAACTAAACACGTACTGATGAGTGATTTCACAGTGTGTGTGGTTGCAGAAGAAAATCAGTCACTCAAAGAGATGCACAGTCAGACTGCAGAAAGAAGTTGATTCTTAATTCTGCAATAAAAATACCCCTCAGAAAGATAAAAAACCTTCCTCAACCGGATGCCTGAGGCACCACAAATCCTCGAAGTCAAACTGGCTAAAAACGATGGTAAATAGCTTGCGAAATGACCCAACTGGATTGCGGCCTAAATGTGTTACATAGCTGCACCTGCTCAAATCAACACTCAATGCAGTATTAAAGACTCCACCCTAGTTTATAGTTGTATCAGTGAAGTCAATCAGATTCCTTGTAACCCAGGAGTAAAATTTTGGGGAGCCCAAATCAGGTGAATAAACTAATAACCATTTACCAGCATACAACTGTGCATCACAAATGCCCCATCCACGAATTTCAGCGTACCCTGATCTTTCTGAGACACTCTGTAGACCTTTAAGTTGATCAATTTAAATATAACTATCACTACCCTGTGTGCCTCGGAAGCAAAGGAAGAAAATTATCTGTGAAACCCCTCATTTCCTGCAGTGAAACCATGACATTCGGGAGTCAAATGTGATTGCTGGATCAGGGCAATAGTAACATGTGTCTTTCCATAGGAGATACATCCTTCCTGGCCTTAATCAGAGGATTCAAGTCATGCACATGTCACCACAATATCCTAAGAGTATGTAACTCACTCCATGTCATGTAAGTAGGTCAATGGAACAAGACATCCCTTGAAGCTTCCCAGGTCAACCATCCTGCCCAACTCAGCAATGGACCTTGTCAAACATAGTTCACTTGGTGCACAACAAACACAAACACTGCACCATACTCACACTGACCAACCCTCCTGCTCAGTGACAACCACTCCCTCCCTACTCCATTAAAACACTCATAATAAAACAAGAAGTCTAGTGGAGCACACTGGCAGTAAACCAGAGACAGCCAGCCATGCCGGCCCATCACACAACCATTTGGAGTATTTTCTCACCTGACCTAAGTAAAAAAGCAAAATGGCAATGGGGCCATTCCTGCATGTAATGAATCACCAACAGCACTCATAGGCCCAGGAAAAACATGGACATTGTTTATCAACTAAACACAACTGACAGAATGATGGCACTGGAAACATCTGTAGGATGAGGTTAATTTTAGATGTTTACTTGTTCTTGGTTCTAGGGCCACTCTTTAATTTTGGGGTTTCTTATCAACAAAGTGCATAGTGCTTTCTATGTGTTATAGGTAAATCTAAAAATAACCTCAGTCCTGCAGATGCTTCCAGGGGTCAGCTGCACGTTTTTTTATCAACAAAGTGCAGCATTCTATTTCATGCATATTCTGCAAAATTAGAGAGTGGCGCTGGACCCAGGAAACATCTAAAAATTAACCTCAGCCTATAGATGTTTCCCGTACCATCATTCCGTCAGTTGGGTTTAATTGATTAACAATGTCCATGTGTATTTTCCTGGGCTTGTATTTACACAGCTGACACAATACATCCTGTGTTTCGATGAGCTAAATATATTGACTGTCTGTGTTTTCTGCTGATCTGGCTAGGATGCTGCTGTGTGAGTCACCACATTCCTGGGATTCCACGGGCCTTGTCATAGATAAAACCCCCAGCAGTGTTGCTTCACAGCTTTTTGGTGGGTAACAGAGCAGCAGAGGGATACATGTAAGCTGCGCACAAGATGTAGATTCAATTAAAACAATAGTTTGACTTTTGTACAGGCTCTGGTAAGCACAGTTTACTTGTCAAAAGGCTATAGTTTGAAGTTTTGTACAGGCTGTGGGATGTACTCTTAACGTATAAAGTGAACTGGCTTTCATTATTAACACTCTGTGTCAAAGGCAGTTCATTTAACATTGATATGCTTTTTATATCAAAATTGATATCTAACAGGGGGCAACTTTATATACAAATTTAAATACAAATGTTGTATCAAAACAATATTAATTTGTATATACATTTCTACATCAAAAATATGTTTTTCTATATTGATTTTTTCATAAATGTTTTATCAAAAACTATTTTGTATATTTTATATATACATTTTTACATCAAAAAATATAAATTTTCTATACTAATTTTTGTATGCTTTTTTATCTTAAAAAGATATACAAATTGCTTGATATCATTTTCCGCTTCCTTTCACATTAGAGCGGAACCCTTCTGTGATGTCATCACTGCATCACTCTGCAAAACACTGGATTCACAGTACCTGTCTTCAGAGTTCACTTCGCTCTCAGCGCTGGACCAAGCAACACCTTCGCCTGCTGTTCCAATCTTTATATAGATATTATATAAAATGCATATTCAATTTTATCAAATGATATAAAATGTATAGCCACTTTATTTAAAATATACATTTGATATAAATTCGATTTCAAATATTTATAATTTTTATATCAAAGCCTGTCAAAAGGGGACAGGACTAAGACCTGAAACAGGGGGCCTGACCACCTGTCAAAATTTAACATGAGAGAAAATTGAGCTTCTTCTACTTCTGATCTCTGCTGGCCTCAATCACCATAAGCATCTTGTCAATCCTTTTACTTCCTCACCAGTGGTCACAGAAGAGCACTCCCCTTAGTGGTCTAGGCGTCACTGCAAAAAATCAACTTTCCAAGCCATGCTGTCAAGCTTACTGTTAATACTACTGATACCTGATGTAAGCTCCAAAAACAGTGCTCTGATATCACCAACCTCCTCTGATTCAATATAAACAGTAATGTCCAACTTTTGACATCAGATGCTCTGGCTTCAAACTATAATTTGTATTGCTGTTTGTCATATTTGCTCTTTATAGGAGAAGGCAGGTAACGGCTAAGCAATCAGTTACGTCTCTGTCACCTCTCCCTTGTAAAGGAGCAGCCACCATGGACACTGTGCACTTGCTAATATTCATGAAAGTGGACAGTTTAATCAGCTACTGACCAATTTGAAAAAGTCCATGTGATGACTAGGCCACACCCCCCAAAAAAACAGTCCAAACCCTCAGTGATGGCTGCCACATCGGTTTTCCCACAGCCACATGCAGGATACCACCACAGACATATGCCCTCCTCCTCAACCAAGTCCTGCAGGCAAGAGGCAGCAGATATCCTGTATCACAGGAAACCAAATATCATTTCATGAAGAGCAAACAGCGAAAACACACTGGGTTGGGCCCCACCAGCCCACACACCTGTGCCTCAAAATCGTTGAGCTCAATCCGGAGAAAAGCCACTGAATTATGGGCAGAGAAGAGAATCTCACCTTTCCCATAGCTCACAGGAGACGAGCCGCCACAGTGGGAAAGTCTGCCTACAACAAAACGTCCCTCACCTCAAAGCCAAGTTAAAACTCTCCATGCCCCCATGAGTCACGGCCTTCATACAGATTACAGTGCTGCAGGTTCACCACCAGACCCTGTCTCCAGCGGGCTGCCATGGTGCAGCAGCATATAGGTAATCATTCCATGCCAGCCAGCACCCCAAGGCACAGACACTGATACACCCAATTTTACCTCAGAATCCGTTCCGGTGCAGGATATTGTTAAGATTTAGGTGCTTTTTCAGTGTTTGACTAGCCCTAGTAAAAGGCAGCCATCTTACCCGGGCGCTCTAGCAGGCTCCATAGGGAAGAATATTTAATACATCCATTTCCTAATCTATTAACATCATCAACGTCTATCCTAATAGTGAGTCTTGTCACAATATTCAAAAGAGAAATACTACTAAAAATTATGAGCATGTTTAGACAAAGATTTTTTTAAAGATTGTAGATGTTTTTCCTTAAGTGGGTTGTTTCTTAATAGAGAAAATACCATAATATTAGATTGTGTCAGACTCAACTAACAAGTAGGGAAAAAGAGAATGCCATAGGGACACATAGCATTAAATAAAAAAATATATTTCTGTGTCCAGGAGGAGCCTGAGCACAGCACAGCGCACTTCCCTTTCAGAAATGAGCACACAGAGGTGTGCTACACATGCTCTCAACAGCGCCCCTTCCACATTCCAAACCCCCAGTCCCTTTCTCCATATTTGACGGGTGATGCAGTTTTTCTCTTCAGTTTGCTGCTTCCCTGTGGTACTTTTCTCTTGATTCTTTTCTCTGAGATTGGTTCCTTGTCGATGTAATATGAGAAACACAGGTTTTTCTGTGTGCACAGATTGTCACAGGTTGTTCTCAGTGGCCGACTCTCACTCTGTAAGTCTGGAGTGGTTTGGAGTGGTTTGGAGTGGTTTGGAGTGGTTTGGAGTTGTTGGGCCCTCTTCACATATTGGATACCTGTCCACACAGTGACGCACTTTCAAAGAAGTCACTGAAGCACTGACTTGTTCACTGGGAGGAGATGTTTAGGTCCAGTCCACTGGTTCACCTCGGGAACTTCGTGGTTTAGAGAAAGGTAGACAAACCTCTGAGGCTGGTATCTGTTCTTGCACCGAGGGCCTCAAGAGATCTGGAACCGGAACTTGGTCTGAGTAGACTTTGGTCTCTGTGAGGGCTGAGTCAGAGGGCAGTGACCACAAGGGCAACTTACCTCATCACAGGACTTGCTCCTTTCACTGTGTATCCTCCCTAGGGACAACCAAGGTCTTTGGTGCCTGCAAGTTCTATGCACCATTCTACTGAAGGTTGCGCTCCAAATCCAACTGTGCCTCTCACCGTGATGACACAGTTACGGGACAGGTTGGTAGGGTTCTCAAAATCCAACTCAGCTCAGTCACTGGGAGGTCCTTCTTCCGGAGTATCAGATAGAGGAGCGGGAGACCCAACAGATTTCTGCTCCAGGTTCCACCGAGATCTTGGAAGCCCCTTTTTCGCCCAGAGTGGATTGGTTTCCCATTGTTAGGGATTACTCAGCTCTGCTGCTTTCAGTCCTTGAAAGCACTGGGGCCCCGTGGGGGTTGGAATTACACAACTACTAATATGCTCCATGACCATCATTTGAGGGAGCACCATTTTCTGAGAAGTTCCAAGGCCTAATGCACTCCAATCTGATGAAGCAATATTTTAAAGGACTCATGAGAGAAGTGCTCTAACCAGCCATACCCCAGCTCCAGCTGCTACTGGGTCTTCTTTTGAACATCAAATCACCATCCCTTAGGCATTGGGAGTTATTCCAATGACTCCACAGGCAGTCCCTGCTTTTTATCCTCATGTACCACCCTTTTTTCTACAGCAGCCCCCTTTGCCAAGGATACTCCTCCAATACTGCCACCACAGTCACTGTGGTCCTTCTCGTGAATAATAGCAGTTCTAAAAGGATCTTCTAGTTTAGTATGCACTGCTTCTTCTGTGGGTGTCAAAATCCCAACCAGACAGCAACAAAGAACAAAATGGAGAGTTAGTCGAATTAGAAAATATTAGAAAACAAATCTCTTTGAAAACAAAATGTAGTGTAGTATACATTTCAGAGCCTCTGCAGCTGGTACCTTCCTGTCTGATGGGAAGGTCACTTTCAAGACACTGTTTTTTATGTGATTTATTTAAGCTAAAAACTGCTTGTTCTTCATTGAACATCTGATTGCTCTGTGACAATCCACATTCTTAATGACCTTAGGAATTGTATAGTTTCTACTACACTATTTAAGAACTAAAACAATCTTTCATGAACAGGAGTGTGTGAAAAACAGCAAAGGTTTTTAAATTCTTGATAGGAGTAGTTGCAGCATGAGATAGGCATGCAATGCCCACCCTATCCCTAATGATGAGCTGGCGAATGCTTGTCTTGTAAAGCTGGCATGGTTAAGAACCTCAATGGCAATACTGCCAGGTGAATTAAGCTGAGAGGTCGTGCATAGAATAATCAAGTGACTCTGACTTTGGGTTTATATTCTAAAAACATTTCCATTAGAAATCTCAGATTTAAAATGAATAGCCTTCATCTATCTCTTCAAAGGATAAGTAAAGAGAGTCGGGTTTATGGGTCAGTAATTTGGTCTGTGTCAAGCAAACTCTTTTTTTAAGTTTTGGGGTTGTCATAGTTTCATCACATTAAATGCTTAATCTTAGTAAACGTACTGCTCTATGCAAAATACTGTTGTGGATGGATTGACTTCACCTGAATACGGCATGGAGGATTACCCAGACTCATTCTCTATTCAACAGCTGACCTGGTTTATGGGCAAACGTCAGAAAAAAACATTCTACACGGTTAACTTTCTTTTGTTTGACATCAATATTTTTACTTTCAAAGCGGTTCTGAGCATGACCAACAGCCTTTTTTATTTATTTTTAGCTTTTTGTGACTGCAGCCAGGACTGTAATTGGCACTAAAGTGAGTAATTCCAGTGTCATTTCCAGTCCTGATTGCAGAAACAGTGCTGATCTGATTGAAGGTGCTTCAACAAGTCAGTTTAAGAAGTGGGCACCATTGAAAATCTAGGTGCTTCCTGAATCTGGCATAATGGGAATTTTCCTCAGGAATGTATCTGGGGCATAACATATTCCAAACTTCATCCCTTCTGCTTATGGACGAATACTTTTTCCACATTCCTACCTTTTATAATTTGCAAAAGGGGATTCAGCATATAAAATAATCCGTTTTAAACAATGTTTTGGAATTTTCGTTCATACTGCAGGGGCTCTCTGTTGTGACGTTTGTACTCCTACGTCCTGTCCCCTTTCCTCCATAAAGTGGGAGTTCCCTCTGAGTGGGGATGGGACTGAAACCTATATCACAGAAATGTGTGCTTCTCCATCAGATTTGCAAGCAGAGTCTGTTATCTCAATATGTCTTCAAGATTAATTAAACCAATAAACAGTTTGATAGGAATTGAATTCTCATCTGAGCAGATTTATATTCAAAGGGAAGCCAATACTGAAAGCAAGAATTTCCTAGACCAACGCGCCACTCGCTACCCGGTAACAAAACCCCGAGAGGAAGTGCGCGCCAGTCAGGGAAACCCTCTGGGGAAGAAAAACCTGGTCGAAAGCGAATCCGATGGCTTGAGTGTGGCTTGCAGGATGTTGTCACCGATGCAATGAAAGTTTGAAGGCGGGAAGGCTTCTTCTGGAGAGGGTAACAATTGGAAGAGATGAATATGAGGAACTCAGAAAGGATGAAGAGAAGCAGGTACGTAATAATTATACTTTCCCCTAGCCTCTTAACCTGCCGAATCTGGAATACCAGGAGAGAAGCCGAAGAGGCGGGAACCAGAGAGAGCAACAGGGTGACAATTCTGCCAAAAAGAGGTAAAGGTGAGTGAACTCGTTTAATCAGAAACCTAAGAAGCCCGGAGAAACACTTAGAATGTAGCTCAGGCAGGAACTGGATATTACCCGAAAGACTGTAGCTCGGCAGACTAGAAACGGCGTCTCTAAATGAGGCGCAGGTAGGAACCGGATGGATCGGGTGAACGGAGAATGCTGGGGGAAGGATCTGGAAAGTTTGAAGAAAGACAGACTTAGTATTAGTAAGGAGTGTGAAAGGTTTACCAAGGGATTGAAGGGCACAATCTAGTTGCGAACCCACAGAGCATCAGCTAGAATAGTAGTGACACAAAGAGCTGGAAACCTTCGCGTCATATGAGGGATCACGTGAGCGGTACGCCGCACCTCTGGCGAACGTGAAAAGACTGGAACGGTGATCGCAGATCTGCTTGCACTGTGATCCGCCATCTTGAAGATACCGCTCTGAATAGAACCACAGAGCCGATTCCGGGACCAAAGAGACCACTGTTTCGTGTGTGTAACAGAGTCAGCATCACATGCATGGCATTGCCACGCCCAGGCCTTCGTCCCTGCATCACATGCATGGCATTGCCACGCCCATGCCTTCGACCCCCCGCATGCAGTCCCTTTTCCGCATCGAATGGCTTGGACACCTAGTGCCGTGCTGATTTTCTTTTTTTCTTTCGCTACTTCCCAGCTGTACTTCTCGTTGATTTTTGTATGCCCAGCTTTCCTCGGCTCTTCACCCGTGTATGCTGGGGTAAATCAGGCTTCACTGCATGCTGTGAAGGTTACAGGGCCTTTTTGGCTGTGGACCCTCACGCTCAGTGTTTAGGGTGTCTTGGCCCACTTCGCTGATGTGACTCCTGCATGTCTTGTGACACACGTTCACTGAAATGTCGGTTGGCTCAGTGGGAAGAGTTATTCAAAGCCATACTGCTGGATCATCTGAAGATCTTAATGACTTCCAAGTGGGGAAGTCACTTTTTACTTCAGCACCCCAACAAGGCTATTCCTTGCTGGGGACTGACCAATTTAGGAAGGCCTTAGTCGGTTAGACACTGCATTAACAGGGTCTGCTACAAGGCTTTTAAGCAAGCTGTCACCGGTGCCGGCACTGAGGGCCCTTTGGGGTCTGTTACAGAGCCTCGGCTCGAGGGCACTCCAGCCTCTGTTGGGGCTTGTGCCAGGATTGCTTTTTCCAAGAGCAATCGCTCCTCGTATAAGGACTTGTCCAGAGACCCAATCCACACTGCACACCAGGCCATCAACTGATAGCCCTCTGAGGCCTTCACTTGCGACAGGAAAATCACACCACAACCCTCTAAGCGTGTGTGCCGGCCTCCTTGAGCTCCACCCACCTGCCAGTCATATGGCGTACCAGCTTTGTGAGGTGACCATAACAGGGTCTGTCTCCAGAAGCCTTGGGTGGGTGATGGGGCGCTTGCAGCTTTGGAAAGGAGAATGGCTGTACTAGCCTCTGGAGTTTGCCTCCACCTTTCCTGAGCATATTGGGACTTCCTCCTTTCTTACCTAGGGTGGAATGGCCCCCCTTCCCTGGTGCCCCTTGCACCTTACCCCAAGGGAAACTCTGGGCCCTCCTTTCAGTCACCAAAGACAGAGCTTGAAAGAAGATCTTTTCTTTGAAAGGTTCCAGAACCTCATGCATTCCCGGCCCGGGTCTAAATGTTCTGAGGCTTGATGAGGGAAAAGCTAAGACCATCGCAGAGAGCCGCCATCTAGTACAGCCCTGTTGGATCTTGCCCTAGTGGTCCACCTCCAAACTCCACCCCTTTAGCTCCTCTGAGCACATGAGTCTCCTCAGAGTTCCACAGACCCCATGGTGCCAAGGACTACTCTTCCCAAAGAGCTTCCTCCTCCACCTCTGCCCTTGCCTAATGGGCAATGGGATGATCCAGACACCCAAGGGGACTTGGACCCTTCCTCCGAGGACTCAGATAAGGTTGCTACCTCTGCTGAACCATCCCCTAAGTGGGCGAAAGTCCTTTTGCAGTACCACAAGATACCAGATCCCGAAAGTCTGCAACTGGACCAGGGGGTGCTTCCATCCATACTATCATTCAAAGACAGATCTGGCATCCACTTGCAACAGGATGTGGCCGGGGAGGCACTAAAGCTGTAGCAGAAGCCTGCCTCAGTCAAGCCTGTCACTAGGAATTTCAATCTTCGCTACAAGGCTTTAGCCAGTGAAAAACCACCGCCAACAATCACAAACATTGTGGCAGCAGCTATTCTATGTGGGAAAGCCTGGCGGTTGTATTTGTATTTGTATTTTGTTTATTTGTATTGCACACCTTGCCCCCAGGGCATCACTCTAGGACAGGAGGATTGACTTTTGGATGCAGCCGGCAAGAAACTGTACCAGAGCCAGGTGTTGAGCATCTGGTAGGCTCATACAAAGGTTGTCATGGCGGCTGCCAACGTACAATTTTGGAGAGAACTTTATTCCCACAAAGGTTCAGGAAGGTGTCTGGTCGGAACTGGCAGAGACCAACCAAGTGGAAAAATATCTGATGGAAGCATCTGATCACCATCTGTATAGGGCCGCCTGTGGCATGGCCTTGGGTTCTTCAATAGCGTAGGCAGGCTCTACTAAGGGCCACAGAGTTCAAACACAGCGTCTGGGACCACACCCCGGCCCAAACATGGGCAATGAACTGAACAAGAAAAAGACCACTTTCCAAAATGTAAAATCTCACAAAACCTCCTTCAATGTTGGGTTCTCCATGCAGCAAAGGATGTCCTTTTTGCTCCAAGAAAATGTAGGGATTTCAAGAATTCCATGACTGTGACAACAGAGCTCACAGATTGCAAAGTGCCCCACAGAAGAAGTAGGCTTCACCATCCCAAAGGGGATGCTCCCCCTAAGTGCCACCTTCCTCAGACCCCAAAGTTGCCTAATGACATGAGCAAAGGTAGCGTATCATCAGTGAAATGAAGGTCTATTTTTGATAACCCTCTCAGTGGGGAGCAGAGCATACGCCTGCCCCCTTTCTCTCTTCACCATCCCCCTCTTTCAACTGGGGTCAGAGATCCTGATCTTGGAGCTCTAGAAGCTGTTTCAGATTAATGCAATTAAGCATGTACCTAGCTGGGACAGGGAATTGCCCTTTCATTCAAGGTTTTTTGCCTATAGGAAAAAGAGCAAGATAGGCCTTCAATCGGTTCTGGACCTCTTCCAGTTCAAACTTTTCTTACCCCGAGAAAAGTCCAAGATGATAAGGCAGCTCTCTTTTTGACCTCATTGCTGCCATGCAATCGGTTGGTAGCTGAGGATCTGAAGGATGCATTCCTGCCTGTGTTCAACAACGTTAACTTCGATTCTACTCGGTAAACATCATTTCCAGCACAAAATGATTAAATTCAGCCTCCACTCAACGCCTACAGAGTTTACCAAGCTCATGGCATCAGTGGCTACCTTTCTTTGACTACACAGTGTGGACATATACCTTTATTTGGACAACTGGCTGGTTATGGTGGAAACCCAGGAATGTGCATTGTACATTCCACCGATGCTCTTGGATTTGATGTTCGAAATGGGACTATTGGTCAATACGCAAATATCAACTGTAATCCTCACACAAAGGGGGTCATTACAAGGTTGGCGGTAAGGGATTAATGGTGCCAGTAAAGGTGCCGGTGCTGTTAACCCCTTACCGCCGCATTACGAGGTCCTTTAGCGGGTCCCGCTAAGGGCGGCTGGTTTTACCAGGCGCCCTTAGTGGGAGCCGCTAAAGGACCAGCATGCTAACAACGGCCCGTTATTAACGAGACTGTTGTTAGCATGGTCCCCATTCAAATTGAGCCCTATGGGGGCTCTAATGGGAATAGGGATGGGTTCCCTGAATGGGGAAATACCAGGTCCTCCAAGGTTGGAATGGCCCGGTAATTCCCATTCAGGGAACCCGGACCCTGTATGCGCTAAGGGGGTAGCCATGGCGCTAATAGCGCCATGGCTACCTCCAACCTCGTAATGACCCCCAAAGTTTGAAATTAATCGGATTTCGTTGGAGTTATTTAACAGGTGGAGTCTTTCCAACAGAGGTCAGAGTGTGAGATGTATGGGAGATAGTCTCTCTCTTACTGTCACGAAAAGCAGCATTTTCGAGTTGGGTTCAGTGGTTGCTTGGATTCATGGCAGTGTGTTGTGACAAATCTAGCAATGTCGTCATTGGTTCTCATGGGGGAAGCTTCCTTCGCATGGCCAGGGAAAGGCATACCTACCTGCACTGTCCCTTGGGGTGGTTATCTGCGCGAGGACCACATAGTGGAAGACAAACTCCAGGGAGGCAAGCAAATATTAGTTTTAAACAACCCTTCAGTGGTAACACCTAGTAACATCCAAGGACGTATTCCACACACCTCCATGGCTTATTGTAATGTGGATGCTGCATTTGCAGACTTTCTTAGCCAACACTATTATGCACCCCCACCCCCTTTTCTAGTACTGAGGCAAGGAAGAGGGATGGAGTAATGAGGATGACTAAACACGGCAAACCAAAGCCGCAATCTAGTCATTGGAAACTACTGAGTAAGACCAGGCCATTTAAAATGCACAGAGCAGAGTGACCAGAGAGCGAGAGCGAGGCAGAATGTAGCTCAAAAACTAATGGAGATTGCATGCTGCGAAGACAAGGCAGGAGAAGTGTGTCATGTCTCTGTCATGGGCAGCTGAAGCTGCCAGACACAGAGGGAAGCCAAGCAGAAATGAAGCGCCCCACAGAAGGCATTGCAGGTCAACGTGCGAGAAGTGGGAGTACAGAGAAGCACAACAAATGTCGAAGACGCTGAGAAACACTTGTAAAGCCAGGGAGAGCACATGTGTTACCAGGGTGCTTCATGGCGAGTACTGCAAGCCAGCCCCAACGCAAGAGAACCCAAACAAAGAAGCCCATATAATTGATACAGACACTAACATTGTGAAATGCCCAGGTGAAGGCAATGGAATTGAGACAAAAAATGCAAAAGCTTAAGAGAAGGCAATATAATTGATACAGACACGAACATTGCGAAACGTCTAGGTAAAGGCAATATAATTGAGATGAACATTGCTAAAAGCCTAAGAGAAGGCAACATAATTGATACAAACACAGCGAAAAGCCTAAGTGAAAGGAATAGAATTGATACAAACATTGGGAAAAGCCTAAGTGAAGACAGTAAAATTAATATAGAACCGAACATTGTTGAAAACTCAAGCAAAGACAGAACAATTGATGCAACACTTGCGAAGAAAGGGTCAGTTACCCAGTATAGGAGAAGTGTTGTTTCTTGGATACAAGGAAGAGTGAAAAGAAAGCGAAGAAGCCCTTGCAGGATAGTGAATCAAGCAGTGAGTCTGGGACTCACACCCAAATCAGAAAGTTGTGACACCCTGGCAGGAGAATAAACCAGGGGTGAAAGAAGAAGTGAGAAAAGGGGTTTAGAACCCCACCTTGAATAGATCAAAGGGAGGACCCATGTCCCTTTGTAAGGATACACTGCAATTCCCTGACAGGAAAGTATACCAGGGAGGGGATAAAGATTAATTCAAGAAACCGTAATGGTCGATGCAGAAAGGGAAGAGCCTTACCCCTTTGAGTGATAAAAGAAACAAGAGAAGTAACAATATAGTGTAGCCCCGACTGGAGAGTAAACAAGGGGTAAGAAGATCATTGGAAAAACCTGAAGTTGTGGAATAGTGACAAAAGGAGAAGCCGTACCTCTTGAGATAGGAACAAGATCAAGAAAGAGAGAGAAAGTCAATTTCTCAAAGAACTGTGACATTGAAAGCAAACAGAGGGAGACAATGCAAATCCCTGTTTCTTCTGTGTAACAAGAAGACCCTCGAATCACGGAAAACTGAAGGGATTCTAGGATGGAATTCCCCTCCTCCCCCCTTTGAACTGTGAGATAAGAAAGTGGATAAAAAGGAATATGCAGGGGGGAAGAGTCATCACCTTGCGAAACATTGGAACATTATTGACTTGATGGACAAATTGTGTCCATCAATTATGTGAGGAAACATAGGGCAAGGGAAAACCCCTGGTAGAACATTATTCATTTTTCGTTTTTGCACTTTAAAACTTTATGTTTCAAATATCAAGAATAAGCTATACATTTATAGTTCAGAGAAATCCCTTTTTTTTTTTTACCTTGCATTTAGTTAAGCATGTAAGGGTCAGTTTAGAGTTTTGTACACAGGACGCAGGACACCTAATTTGTTGAACATCCAGACACATCCTGACACAGACATTAGCTTTGTTGAGGCAGGAAACCCCTCATAGACTTATGGACAGGTAGGATTTCCCCAATGCCTCTTATTATTTTGACAATAAAAGTACTATTTCAAACCCGAAACCTAATACTGTGTCTGGCTCTTACTCTTGATCCCTTACAGTGTCTACTGGAAGACATACAAGTAGGCTGTGGATGCTTGCGGCATATTCAGATGAGGCACAAGATCCTCAGGGTAAAAGGATCCCGATCCCAAACTGGCTCTGTGGGGATCTCCTTTGGTGCCAGAAGAAGAGCCACATTTCTTCAAGAATTCCCACCCAGGAAAGCCCACACCAGATTACTCTAGCAATAGACCCCTAGCTTTCTGGCAATGGGTGGGGCCACACTGGGAGGCCTCTGGGTACATGATGTGTGGCAGGGTCAGGCATGAAGGAACGTATACATTTCCTGGCACTGAAAGCAGTGTTCCTTGCACTCCAGGCCTTCCTGCCAGTAGAGTGGCATTTCAGAGTATTTATCCTAATGGACGACATGGTGAAGATGTGCTACATAAACAAGAAGGGGACACTAAATCAGTCAAACTGTGTGCTTGGACAGTACAAATGTGAGAATGGTCTCTGCAGAACAAAAGTGCCTTGCAGGTAGCACATCTAGCAGGAACTGACAATTAAGAGTCAGGTTCTCTGAGCAGGACGTACGATTACAACCACGAGTCAAAACTCCATTCCGAGGTTCTCAAGTCAGCGTTCCTCCAACTGGATCTCCACAGGTGGATCTATCCTGCATTAGAGAATAACAGAAAATGCCAGACTTATGTCTCTTGGAAACGGCAAAGGAAGAGTTCTTGGGGTAGGGGAAGGGCCTTGCCCCTGTCTTGGGACATTCTATTCCCTCATGCATTTTCCCCTCTTCCATTGACACCCATGTTTATGCAAAAATTCACCAATTCCATCTACGTTCTACAAAATTCTGTAAGTCGTGTCTCACTGATGGATGAGAATCTGTTTTTCAGACTAACTTCATTTGGCACATGGTTGGTCTCTTCTCCCCTTTGAGTATCTCTTCCTCATCAACAGGGTAGGAGAGTTTGCAACCCTCCCCACACTCTCTTTCATTGACAGTCTGGTGCTTGAAGAATTGATCTTCGGCTACCTGGCTCTATCAGCTGATAACCTCTGGGTGATGGCCACTTAATGAAGCAATCCATTCTTTCTCAATTTAAAGACACATGTCTATGATCATGCCACTGAATCAGCTTCAGTCCCTGGCGTACTTTCATTTTTGTCACGTTTAGTGGCCTCAGGCTCCTCATGTAAAACTTACCTGGCAATGTTAGTGTTTTTTTAAAGAAATTCGGACATAGTGATTACCTTGTCTAACCCCATGATTAAACCCCATTTCCTGGGACTTCTGCACTTGTTCCTTCCCTCGCACAAACCCATTCTGGCTTGGGACCTAAATGTGGTGCTATCATCCCTATTGCTGAAAGCCTTTGAGCCCATGACCTCGGCGGGCCTCGAATTGGTCTCCTGGAACATGGAATTCCTGGTGGGCATCACATCTGTATGTGAGGTCAGTAAACTTTAGACTCTGTCACTTTTTGGGCCTTTCATTACATTTCACAAAGTCAAAGTGATGCTTAGGACCCATCCACCATTTCTTCCAAAGTGGTCTTTGAGTTCCACTATTGTGTTACCAGTTTCCTTTCCATATCCCCAGTCTGAGGCAGAAAAGATTTTGCACCCTCTAGATGTCCCTAGAGCCTTGATGTTCTAGCTCGGCAGAACTGGACCTCTCAAGTCTTTGAACAAGCTCTTTGTGATGTTTGGGGGCTCCAATGTATGTAAACAGGTGGCTAAAATGACAATAGCCTGCTGGATTGTGTCTTGTTTAATAGAGTGTTACAAATTGTGGCGCAGAGCCCCACCGAAAGGGCTTTATGCCTATCTAACAAGCACAAAGAGCACTTCTGTAGTCTTTCAGAGGCATGTTCCATGGGAGGCGATCTGCAATGCCAATCCTTTAGCTTTCTGTAGGCACTACTCCCTTCACAGCAGCTCCTGCACGATTTGGGCAAGAGGTTCTCAGGAACTTCTGTAAACACTACTCCGTTCACAACAGCTCCTGCACAATTCGGTTAAGCAGTTCTCAGGAAATGTTCTACTAAAGTGTAGGCTGCCCTCCCATGGTACAGTGAAACTTGGTACTCTTGGTACTTGGTAGTATGGAGCAAAGGGGACAGGACATAGAAGTAAGGAAACTTTACTAACCAGAGTGACTACTGTACCCCATCCCTCCATTCCCCTAAAATTTAGTTAGTCCTCTTGATCTGCTTGGTGGGCATGGCCACACTAAGCAGAACAGCCCCATCATACCCCAAAGCATGGACTCTTTGGTACAACCCAGTCAGGTCATTGCGCTCTTCAAATCAGATGCAGGTGTCCTGCCTGGCTTTCAGACGGGCTAATGGCCTAGGAAGATCCTTCCCAGTAAAAGCGGCAAATCTGTGGAACTCACTTCCTTCTGCGTTCAGACTTGAGACAAGCTTGAATTCTTTCATCAAAAGTCTCAAAACTCATCTGTTTAAGTAATGAGGCAAAACCGGCATTGAACTCCCTCCCGATCTGACTGTCCTGTCTTTTTTGTTCGTACCTAATGTGTAATTGTTGCACCCCGATGCATATGGGCTTTTGCGCCGAATACAAATAAATAAACAAATAAATAAATAAGTGTATGATGCCACCTCTGCATCCTGATTTAATGGGGAAGCGTGTGCTGTGCTAGAGGCTCTGGTCCTGTCCCTGCTATGGGGGAACTCTCATAAGTATGAAGGAAAGGGGACTATGGGCCTCATTACACGGATGGCGGTAAGGGTTTACCAGTACCGGTAAGGGTACCAGTGCCGGTAAACCCTTACCACCTTACTTCGAGGTCCCTTTGTGGGACCCTACCTTAACGGCTGGTTTTACCAGCCGTTAAGGACGGGACCTGTAAAGGGACCTAGGAGGTAATTACGGTACCGCAATTTGCGTTATCGTAATTACCGCCTTCCCCATTGAGCCCTATGGGGGCAAAAATGGGAATGGGGAAGTGCCATGGTGAATGGGGAATTACCGCCCCCACACACCTTGGAATAGGGCGGTAATTCCACCATTCACCATGCTGGACTCGGTAAAATATCGGCGGCAACCATGGCACTAATAGCGCCATGGTTACCGCCGTCCGTGTAATGAGGCCCTATGACCTAGGAGTAACGTAGTCACTATGCTGAGAAGCTGTTTCTAAAATGGTCAAACCTCCCTTTTCAAGTGCCTTATGCACATCGATTTACCGATTATAAGGGGCAATAGATAGCCTCCCCTTCCCTTTCATGCACTATTTTCCCTAGTCAATTAAATGTAAAGGAAACTGAATGGAAGACCTCACTTACAATAAACAGATAGGAAACTACACCACCAGCCGCAGTATTCCTTAGCTTCTCTATTGAGGCCCAATTGAATTCGTTTTCTGAATATTTTCAATTGTTTTGTGTTTTTGTGATGCAGGGAGTAACAATACCCAAATAGTCATGGCACGACCACCAACAGCCACTAGAAATCCTCAACGTAGTGTGCACTATGGAAATGCAACAAATCAATCATACATACATGAAACATTCACTGACGGATAAAGGTCGCAATCAACAATAGGATCTGACCTGCTGGTAGATCAGGCCCCTACCAGCGGATAAATGCCTGAATCACCGGCACTGTTAGTTAGTAAATCCTTGCGACTCAATGGAATGGGGAGTTACCGGTCGGGATCAGCACTAGGTATGTGAAGATGATGGCCTTGTAGCATAGTGCAAATTCATATTGAGCCTCCCTGGGTCCAAATCTAGCTACAATTAAAAATCAAAGCACTTACAAGCCCCTGATTACTAATGACTTATTCTATATCAGGAGTCAACCGCAACAACATCTGTGAAATCACCATCACCAGCGCAAAACTAGCATGGATCGGGGAAATCACAAAAGACATGCATGATGTTTCTTGTGTCGCTGCACAAACTTAGCATGAATTGAAACGCTGCGTGAAGTTTCTCGTGGCACTGCGCGAAATTTGCATGGTTTTGAAAAACCCATGTGAACTTTCTCATGTTGCTGCACAAAACTAGCACAGATCAAAAAAAGACCTGTGCAAAGTTTCTCGTCTCTCTGCATGAAACCAACATGGAAACAAAATACCACACTCTGAGTGAAACTGCACAAAACCAGGTGAAATTTGATTGGTGGCGGAACTGCAATGCCCACGCCCCTATCCATGATATATTTCTGTACGTGGTTCAAGACACCTAATATGTTTGACTCAATGGACAGTCTTACAGTCAGTTTCCCAGTGTGGAGCGTGAATCCACACATCCCTAACTTTTCAAGAGATTTGATTGCAGCCATTTTTATGGACTTACTTTCTATCCATTATCAATCCTTCAAAATTATGAATTGGAATAGCATCTCATACATTCCAACACTTACTATGGAGAGTCTTACTCAGCTAATCATCTGTAAAGACTATTCTTAGACTGCATGCCCTACAGGTGCTTATGTAAATACCAATAAGTGTAAAATGCATCTCATTAATCATACATTGATATGGAGTCATGATTTACTTTCTAGCATTCTTTTGTCTCTCTCTATGGTTAACCACAAGAGACTCGCCAGTTAAACCCTTCGCCACACTTCTGTCCTCTTCAACCAATCAACTATTTCCTCTAGCTTTTTTGAAGTGAAAAATCAACATCGATTATAATGGTTTTCAGGTGCCTGTGCCCAGCTATCCCAGAATGTATTTCTCAGAAATCTGTTGTAGACATACACAGAGGTGTTCATACACCATTCTTCCCATCTTCTCTGGAGAATGTATTGAATTAAAGTATATTAGCTGTATGTGGGAATAGTGGCATTCTGAAAGGTGATGATTTAGCATTCAAACAAGGGTCTTTAATCACAGTACCAAAAATTCTTTGTCTGTATATGTACATATACTTAATAGTGAAAACTGTTGTATTTTCTATGCTTCTGGCGGTTTATGGCCCTTCCGATAAGGTAGCCATTCCAGACTCACATTCCATGCTTACTATTCCTTCACCTAGTCGAGTTTAAATTGAATATGCGCTTTTGGTTTGTTTTGAGAATAAGCTGACCAGTGGCTGCTTCTTTTCTAATCATTTCACTTTGCTTCACCTGACGAATTCTATGTGAGTTCCAAAGCATTGTTCCATTTCTGCATAATATTTCCAGTTAGTCCAGTAAAAGGTGTCAAAACCTGCATTATGTGTACTTCATTTTTGCAGGGCTAAATTATCTTCTCTAGGCGTACTCTCAGAATGGACATGTTTCTATACGATAAAAACACATAGGAGCGCATTTTAATTGGGGTGCAATGTTAATGGAAGGTGAAAAAGCCTGCATAAGGCTGTTATACCTTCCATAAACATCACGCCTCATTTTCATTCATTTGTATGACAGAGAGAGGGATGGACCACAACTTGCATTTCCCGTGGCTCCTTTCCTCTCCTCCATACAAATGCCCCAGCATTTGCACCGGCATGCATTTTCATGCCAGCCCAAATGCTGGATATCCCTATGAAGCCCCCGGTTTCATACACCAGCATAAAGCAAGCAGACTCTAGAGGAATCCATTGCAAACGGTGCCTTCCATGCGAGCATGACAGGCAGCACTTAATCATTTGAACGGCAGAGTGCAAATGTGCAGGGCAAAAGGTGGCGTACACGCCGTGCAAATGACCAAACTTTGGTGGCATGGAGGCGCCTTTGTGCATGTCTACATGTAACGGGTCCCCGCCGCCAATTTTTTTCAACTCGAAAATGAGTATCTAGTTGTCTAGATGGTATCTAGTTGTCCGGACGGCCTTGCACAATGTCTCTCTTTGGTTGATTACGCTTTGCATAAAGTAGCACTACCCTCTAAGACATGCGCAATTTCCTGGAGAAAAAGGCTTGCATTTGGGCTCATTTGCATGCACACAATGCCTTGCTGATGTTGCTCAGAACTGGAGGTGAACTTCCAGCAATGGCTACTAGGGGGCGTTGTGGAATGTGTGATTTAGCTGAAATGGACTACATAGAGAGAAAGAGTGCGAGAGAGAGAGGGAGAAAGAGAGGGAGAGAGAGAGAGAGAGAGAGATATGTATGTATGGCTGTATGTATAGCAGCACATTATGTTTATCACATCTCAGTGCTCATTTCATGTAACGTTTACAAAATAGGGCAACAAAGTATAATTATTTATGCATATATTTTAAAGATACAAGGTGTAGAAGAGGACGCCATGAAAAATAACACTCAGTCTAGAACAGAGAATAAAAAGAGAGAAAAACAAATGGGTATCAATTGCCACCTCAGATTTTCAACATACTGTTTCGGTGTCTGTTCTGACAAGTGACCCATGAGTCAGTAACACCAGATAATGAGATATCAAAGTTCTTCCTAGTTTTGTCATCTTTACAGGAATCATTATATTAACTAGCCAAGAGCACTCTATCTTCCAGCTGCGTATCTATGCTAGACTTTTTTGTTGACCAGCATTGCCTTAATACCTCTAAGCACTCTGCCACTCTAAGCATTCATATGGTTTAGTCTTTCCGAAAGTTCATGTTTATTGGTGCATCATGTAATGACATGGCTAAACAAGGGTCTGTCTTAATTTCTACAGGTATATGCAGGGCCTTCCTACGTAGAGATGGTCAAATCACTCAGTGAGTTAAGTTCTCACCGGTTAGAGCTGTGTGGAACATGCACGTCAGAGGTTAAAATCTCGGCCAGACAGACCCAGCCTTTCAGCCTCTTGGGATTCATTAGTTAAATTGCATTAAATTAGATAGTAGTAACTTGGTTAATTTATAGCGCCATAAACCAGCACGGGCTACATAAAAATAATGTATTACTTTATACATAATGTCATATAGGAAAGTAGCTTCTGCATATCATGCAGGTTTCCAGTAAGATTCCCACATTCTTCCCTATGGTAAACCCATGGTGTATTTTCATACATGTTAAATATCCACAGTCTACATGGTTAGCCCACATATGGAAACAATCACCTTCAACTTGAGAATGTTATCTGAACCTAGAAATGAGATCGTACTAAACACCATGTTAGGCAAGCAGTTTATTTATTCATTCAAAACCCAAGGTGCTTTGCTACCAAAGACATATGTAGAATGGATACATTCATTTTTTATTTTTTTATTTTGTTGCGCATTTATCAGGTGCCTATACAACAGACTTGTGTTTCAAAGCGCCAAAAGTCTAAATTGGAAGGGAACAGGGGAAAGAATAACATTGGCAAAAGCAGTAACTATACAGTCATGGTCCTACTAGGCCTTGTGGCATTTGGCCATGCAAGTGCAGTGAAGAGAAGTGCAGAAGATAGGGATGGAGGGGGGGGGGCAAAGGAGTGGACAAGTGCTGGTTGAGGGCCCGGGAGGGATGTGCCAAGGGGAGCCAAGGAAGAGGCCTCAGACTAGTGCAGGCGACTCCCACGGGTGGGAAGCAGAGCCACCAAACAGGGCCCACAAGGGCAGTAGGGGTGGGGCGGTGGTGCTGATAATGACTAGGCAGAAGGGCCTAGTATCCTGTGAGATTCATGAGGATCAGGCCACGGGTCTCAGCGGCAGTGGGGTGTTTAACAGGGAAGGCAAAGTTTTGAGCAGTTTCATTAACTTGAGGTTCGGCTCAAGTCTGAGAAGGGCAGGGGGGCTGTTCCAAAGGGAGGCATCAGCCAAGAAGATAGCCCTGCCCCCCACTCTCTGCTTGGAAAAGTATTTGACAGTCAAAGAGTTGGAGTCACAGGAGCGTAGGGCTCTAGCAGGAGAGTATTTAGGAAGGGACATTTCGAGATAGTGGTCCCAGGCCCCAGAAAGCCTTGTGGATAATGCAGAGGGTCTTGAATTTGGTCCTTGCAGCCATCAGGAGCCAGTGGGGAGATTTTAGGGCTGAAGAAATAATTTCCCTGGGCTTGAGGCCAGGATATGTCTTGCAGTTCTATTCTGGATTAGCTGGAGGGAGCATTGGGATGAAGGAGGGAGAAGGCTGTTGCAGTAGTCCAGCCTAGAGAGGACCAGAGCTCTGGAGACATTGAGCTTCTGGGGGAAGGTGAACAAAGGGAGAATGCCTCTGAGGAGGTTGAGCTGGAAGTGGGACTTCTTGGTAAATTGCTCAAGCTAATCTGCTGATGCGCGATTGGAATTTCAGAATGTTTCAGAATGATGTATATACTGCTGCTGCTAACAATTGTTCGGCTTTTTTTGCTGAGCGGGGATTACCATCTGCATTTGAAGCAGAGGACGTACGTGCATTCAGCAACAAAGCTGAAATTAAATAGATCGAGCAACTCTTAACAGCCAATTGAGCTTATTATTTGATGCCGTCTTTGCTTCACTTGTTAGCAATAGCAGTATTTACACCATTCTGAAATTCCAATCGCGCATCAGCAGATTAGCTTGAGCAACTTACTTTAGCTAACGGAGCATACCATCCGACGCCTATTAACATCACAAATTATATAATTGCTTGCGACTGCAGCACCAATCCTTTTCTCTGACTTCTAGCCACGTACTAGGAGGTTAGTAGTACTCAGTTGTAGTTTAGATTCACACCCTGATGACGGCCTAGTGGGTTGAAACGTGTTGGCAAACAGATATCACACAGTTGTGGGAAAATAGATATCTTGGACGTGTAGTTAGACCAACCATGTATAATTATATACCTATCAACAGGTGCTGTTTTCAAATACTTTTTGTTATTTCATATGTCACACTAGACCCATTGGACTACAAGTGTGTGAATTTAACAAATGTATACTAATAATCATTGTTTGGTATTTTTGTAACAAGTTGATTCCATGTGATATTTTGGTTTTGATCACATAGCCTAAATAAATACACGCGCACAGGCAAGACCTTACTGACATCACTCATGTCATTTGTACAGCCTTAACAACTATCTCTGAGCGCGGTTAGTAGAGGACAAACATCTTTGTGGTAGAATCTTTAGGTGACCTAGGGAAGTCACTAGATCCTCCACTTCTGCAGCCCATTCTTCTCTCATAAGCCTAATTTGTAATTCCAAGTGGTTGCGCACCCCCATATTAGGTCCCTCACCCCCAACACTAAAAGCGAGAAAGAGAATACACTTTGACCCCAACAATGAAAGACTGAGGACGACCTAGTGGTCTTGATCCTTCACCTGATCTCTGCTTGGCCTGTATTAGAAAATAATTCATAGTTGTCCTTGTAAAGGTTGGGGCTAGTTTTCCAGGCAATGGGTGTGAAAACGTTATTTTCTCAAAGACTTTTTTAATCATGCGATCCAGTTTCGGGATGAATCGTTTTCCTCCTAAAAAGGATGGCAGAAGAATAATAGTTTTCTGGCTTGCATTGCTCTGGCATTCCACTTGCAGATAGTCGAGGCTGCTCCCACAGAGCCATTAGGAGCGGCTGCCAGGATAGAGTTTGCAACTGTTTTGGAAATCGACTCTGGTGTATAGTAACTAGGATTTCTTGAGAATAGATTGGGTTTGATACACTTTGTAGATAGCTGGTTGCAGGGATGAATTAGAGCTTGCCTAGGCTGTTTTGCGGGGTGCGTCAGTACTTCTGTCTATGGCACCCCTAAGTGACATATCCTCAGAAGCAACAAATGCCTTGCCTGATAGATTCAGAGCCTTTGAGTCCACATGCACAGTACTGCCAACTCTGATCCCAAACTCTCGATGGATACCGGCTGGAAAGGAATTTAGGTAACATCATCATTTCCAGATCATGGACTCTGATGGGAGGTCGAACAGATGGACTTCGGTATTGTATTGTGAGTTACTGCAGTTAAATGGTATCTGCTAATGCATTTCCCTGGTTCTCCATCCTTCTTGGATAGAGACACAAACCTTCAATTTCCAAGCATGGGCCAGGATTTCTGTCCCTTTTCCTTTGCGGTTTAGCCTCTGTTGTGTCTTTCACAGCAATATATTCCTCTCGCTCATCCTATACCAGGGAATCTGGTCCCGACTTTCTGCCTCAATGTTCCCCCAGCACTGCCGCTCTGATGGCCTCATTAATTATTGCCTTCAGCTCTTTGCCAGGTCTAGGGAAGCAGGGTGCTGGTGCCCATTCTCTGTTGTGAGCATTATTGAATTACTTGAAAGCGGCCTAGGTTACCTACTTCTAGGAGATTAAGGGCCATCCTATGCGTGGTGGAATGGGCCAAACAGGAATGCCTGCTACAGTGCCCATGTAAGTTGGCAGTCTTCAAGTCAGATGCATATTGCCGAAAGAGCTTCATCATGAACTGGGGGAAAAATTGAGTCAGCAATACTCATTCAAACAGCAGCACTGTGCTCCAGCATCAGCCCAGCTCCTACTTCGTGAGCAGGATCTGGCGTGAGAAGAAGAAACTCTGTGTCATCTGCCTCTGTGTGACTTCATTAAGCACTTTCTATGCTCCATGATCATCCTGGATAAGGCACTGGTCCAAAATGAGTGGTATGTGGCTCACTTACCCACACTCTCATGCACATCTAATAATACACCATAAAACTGATATTCCAACTGATCTCACAGCATTACCTGTGAGGATGTCATTGGGCTGCCACCATTTTCAGCTTCATGTTGAACAGGACCACGTGAAATTGTGGTTGTTGCGCCAGGACCGAGCATTGTCCAGTCCCTCTGATATGCCAGGACTCAATACGGGCATTGTCCTGGACCCGGATTGGAACCTTCTGCATGCCAGGGCTCCCTGCTGCAGGCAGACATCTTAAGCAGTCATTAAGACACATAAGAAATAACAGGAATATCACCAATAACCACTCCCACCCATTGTACAGTACTTAGAGATGTAAGGGCTGCTGCACAAGTTTGTGGTTTGCCTTTGTTAAAGGCTGTGCTATGAGGTCAGGACATGAGTGAAGAAGGTGATGACTCAAGAGATTTGTGGATAATGCAGTTCTGGTTGGCTGATGGGGATGTTCTGCTCGTCCCCATCCAGAACGAGTGTTTGAATACGTGAGCGAGCGCAGACGTATATTAATCACACTCTACAAACGGAACACTCTGTAGGCACCTGCTACTCACGTTTGGGCTCTATCATCCTAAGTCACTTTAAACGAATCCTTGGCACTTAAGGCATGACCTATCAGGGCTGGTGTTCTCTAAATGCCTGAACCGCAATTCCTTGCACCTCATTTCATGCCAATAAACTGTGTTTCCTGAAATTATAGTGAAATATTGAGCCTGAAGTGGATAATGGTCTAATTAGAATCAAACTGTTTGATTTGTGAACAACTTTATGGTACATCTGTGCCTGCACAACAACACAAAAAGGGTAGCTCTTACATGTTTATTAATGTTATCTACAATACAACATAAATCCAAAACAACCACAAAAAAACATTACAAGAACTAAAGTCTACATCTAGGTTCAACACAAACAGGGTACCCAAAACCCCCAAAGAGTAGAGATTACAATTTCAAACTGGAACCAGTCAGGATATAACAAATTGACAACAACAATATCACAGATCTAAAAATATGCCCCAGATTTGATCAAATAAATTCATTTTCTTGTCTCTGTAAAGGATTATCTTCTCTAATCTTTACACTTGTTTTAGATCATCCACCCATTCTGAAATCGTTGGCCTTTCCTCACTTTTACACTTCCTCAAGATACTTTTTTTGGCGGAATTTGCTGCCCTGAAAAACAAACTTCTCTGTGGGAAAGAGAGATCTTCTTCCGTCTCCTATCTCTGGTTTCCAGCGCTGGCCCCAGGCAGTCAATGTCATGTCTCTCTTCTTCTGCATAGGACGGGCCAGCACCAGCCATTCAAGACGAGGCTATTAGAAAAAGACAAAACTGCACATATTTCAGAAACACAGCGTTTGGCTTGGTGCATACTCACTTGAAAATACCAGTCCATAATGGGTTATCGCAGGCAACCAACTCAGACAGTAGTGTTGAGCTTAATCTAGAAAGGGGACAGTGTTATGCTCCCTATCCCTGCTTCAGCAATGGCGCATTATCCCGTCACTTTCTTTATTCTTCACACCCGAAGTGCTAACGGTCATTGAGGAATATGTAAGGCAGTGGTTTAACTAAGGTCATGTACTAGGAACATACAGCACAGGTGACACTCATGAAGTGATAAACATGGCACAGGGTCATTTGAACGAGGAGTTAGATAGCCCTTTAAGCAGTGACCCTCCAGCAGCTGAGACACTAAACCCCAAAAATGATCAGCCAACATAAAATGGCTCCTGTTCAATCTCTGCAAACTCAAAAATTTAAAAACACATTGGGAAAAATCCTTCTCCTACCAAGGTGCTTTACTGCGAAATACTCAAAACCTCTTGGGCCCTGCTTTGGAAGGAGGTAGTTATAGTAACCTGTAAATCCCTACCCTACCTTCAGGATTGGATAGGGTAGAGGCAAAGCTACCACCAGCTCTTCTGGCAGTAGGGCTGAAAGTTCAGGTTTCCCTCTGCCCTGCCTACTGCCCCTATTCTGCTCCTTTTCCTACTCCCTCATATTTCCGCTAAGCATTGCTCTTTGTTTGACAGAGTAGCCTACAGTCAGGTTAGAGAATTTTAAGGATTACATTGAGGTCAGGTTATCATTCCCCTGAGGTAGCTATAAAAGTCACTCATGAGGTTAATAATGTGTCTGTTGGTGTGGTATTGGCGGTTCCATCTGCTGAATGCGTGCTGATGCCTTCACGCTGAGGGTAGCGGGAGGAAGCACCATTTCAGGAAGAGGAACCACTCACAGTAGCCGGTAACGTGTCTGGTTAATTCCCTTCAGATACTTTGATCATTTCTCTGAAACTTTCAGTCAATTCCCTAATACCCTAATGTACATCTAAACACCATCTGTACATCTAAACACCATCTGTCCTGAAATTTGTTTTTAAAGATGTTTAATTTATAAAGAGAACCCATTAAAGTAAGAAACAGTGAAATGTATACACTGCTGCGGCCAATCTCTAATCCCCTACTACTAGAGCTCTAGGAACTGGGTGATGCACAATATACGCCAGTGTATCAGATCATTATATTCTGTACTTGCATCTTCAGAGGCTTGTCCAAACTATGGCCCTTCTTCACAGAGCGTTTTCCAATGGGGTGTTGCCATTATAAAACACTTCTGTGAATTAGACCCTATTGCGGTTTTATGAGCTTATAAGACTGCTGATCCAGCTACCACCAAACATAAGGCGAAGGAAGAGAGGAGAGGGCTTGGGGTACTGAAGCAGTTCCCTGCATCACCACAGAAGTGTGAGGTCCAGACATGTTCTAAAATGGGGATCATGTCAACCTTTGGCACTCTTTACCTACACTATATGTCCTTACGCACATCAATGTCAGGGTTACTTTAGTATTCATGCTGTTACCCCTAGTGTCCATTTGTCAATCCCAACACAAACAGTGTTTCTGAAAGAAATCTGTCTAATCGAATCGTTTGTCTTTTATTTTCATTTTCAATCACAAAATGTCAGCTTGAAAAACGTTCTGACCTGCCACAAAATCACCCTTTACAAATTTGTCTTCACTATATAACACATCACAAAACTTTCTTTTAAAAATGTGCTCATTCTAACATTTAAAAAAAAAGCATAATGACATTCTGCTTGGAAATGCTTGTTCCGCCATCTCACATTTACTAGTTGATATGGATCCATGTCCCAACATGTCTCAGTCCTTAGACTGTCATTGGACGTTCTTCAGGAGGATCCCATTAGGTAACAGGTGGCTACCTTCTCCATACAGGAATCTGAAACAGGAGTCTGAAATTCTCTTTTCGTCACTTCAAATGCTGAGCTCTCATTCTCTTGCTTAGTAAGGCCTAGCGGTCGATCTTTCTTCATTCTGGCTGTTTATTTTTCTACACCATTGATCCTATTCTTCGATGCAAACACATCTTAGTCTTATACTTTTGAGAGTTGACTCATGTTTGAGCATCCTGCTGCCTTCTGTGAAGGCAATAGCAAGTTGTCCTACAGAGATGCAGCCCTTCTAAATCAGACATGGATTGTAATCCAGCAACTGGATGCTCAAAGCTGACATCACTTTCGAAATAAGGAGAACATTGAGCAGTATCTGCAAAAGTAGCAAAACATTGGATCAGCTTTGAATAGCAATACGCTGATGTAACAGAAACATATTAACAGGCCAGCCCTTACCGAGCAAGGGAATGCAGGAACAACATTTGCAATAAAGAAAAGAGATTTTCAGACACCTAAGTTAAGCAGGTAGCCACCAACCAGCCCAAGAAATTCAGAATCCCCAATGTTTTTGTTGAGGTTTACATATAGACAATCAGAGTTACGTTTTGATATGTATTAGAATTCTTGGCAGGCTCCTAATGTAAAAACCAAACCCACTTATTTGTTTTTTGAGTCCATATCCATAATAAATCTCTCATTTATGCACCCAATTATTAATGTGTACTGCACAGCACTGTGGCTGGTTTTATTTGATTAATGTGTACTGCACAGCACTGTGGCTGGTTTTATTTTATTAATGTGTACTGCACAGCACTGTGGCTGGTTTTATTTTATTAATGTGTACTGCACAGCACTGTGGCTGGTTTTATTTGATTAATGTGTACTGCACAGCACTGTGGCTGGTTTTAGTTTATTAATTTGTACTGCGCAGCACTGTGGCTGGTTTTATTTGATGGCTGACTCAGCACAAATGCTAAAAGTACAGACGCTCGTCAGTGCGCATTTACATACCCACAGCGTGTGTCTTAATAATAGTGCAACATTCCTTGATGTGGGTGGCACAGATGTTCGTAGCTAAGGTTCCCTCTCTTCTGCTAGCCAGTTAACTGAGATTGTTTCAGCTTCATGAATCCCAGTAGCATTTAAGACACGGAGCAGGAACGGTGTTAGGGACAGGAGACCCTCTGGATGCACAGCAGTGGAGTTAACGTGATTGAAGGGTGTTACAGTGTTGATATCAAAGAGTTTGAATTAATGAGACAGTTCAGCAGGCAGATTCACTGTAGGAGGAAGGCTGTGGAAGCTGTGCAGAGTATCTGAAGTGTGTACTTGGGTTGCATGTGTTCACTGATAAAGACAATGGGCTTCATTACTAGTTTGGCAGTATTTAGGCAGTCAATCTGCTGAAATACCGTCAAGTGGAATTACTGTTACCGTCAAAATGGTCCCGTTGGTTTCCCATGGGATTGCAAGTGGTGGTAGGCAGTGAAATCCCAATTATTTGGGATTTTGTGGTGGAATTACCTCAAATGGAGCTACCGAGTGGTAATTCCACCGATTTCTGGAGGAAAAGTGGAGGATTTAACTCCAGCATTAAGTTAATGCTGGAGGTGAATCAGCCATTGTTTGGATTACATTGGGGATTTTTATCGGAAATTACCACCAGTGGAATTGCCAAGAGGAAATTCCACCAATTTTTGGAGGAAAAGAGTAGGATTTACCTCCAGCATTAAGATTAAATCTGCAGAAATACTGCCAAACCCAATAACTTTTATACGCAATTGGTCCCATGGATTTACCATTCGATTACAAGTGCCAGGCGTTATAAATCTCAATTTTTCGGAGTTGACAGGAATCCATTGAGGATTTTTGGCATAGTTACCACTGTTGGAATTCTGCTGATTTTGGAGGAAAAGTGGGCGATTTACCGCCAGCATTACAAGTGGCAAACCCATGGGATTGATTGACGGTAACAGTAATTCCATTTGGCTGTATTTTGGTGGATTTAAGCTTAATGCTGGAGGTAAATCCTCAGTTTTTCCTCCAGAAATCAGTAAAATTACCACTGAGTAATTCCAACAGTGATAATTCTGCTAAAATCTCCAATTGAGATCTATGGACTCCAACAAATTGGGATTTACAGCACCTACCACCACTTGTAATCCCATGGTAAACCCACAGGACCAATTGGTGGTAACAGTAATTCTGTTTGGTGGTATTTCATCGGATTTACTGCCAAAATATCACAAGTGGCAGTGGTAACGTTTACTCCCCATTTCCATGGAGTCCCATAGGATCCATTGAAATGGGGACATGGAAGCACCGGCACTGTTGCTAACG